>NC_140487.1:722500-1322500 GCF_964271855.1 Acomys minous | reverse complement strand
CTCCCGGCGGCTATTCCAGCCGACGCTCCTCCTCCCCCAGCAAAGCCTCCCGCCTCAGCGGGGGTCTTGTCTCGGGAAGCACCTCTGCGCCAGTGTCTATCTTCCACACAGAACACGTGTCTTAGCTCTCCACTGACCCTCCCCTCTCCAATCTAGAAGGAAAGGAAAGATACATTCCTCCTTCTCTCTACGCCTCTCAGAGTTCCACATGTGCTAGTCATTTGTTTTTTAACTACTCATAGGCACTTTAAAATGTACACTTGGGCTGATAATAAAACCAAAAACAATACCATGGTCACGCATTAAGTACATACTGAACAGATGGGCAGGTAGACTAGAGTTGTAGGAAAGGACCAGAGCTGTCAATCACTGGTGGAGCACACGCCCCTTAAAGGGCAAGGCCCTGATTTCAATTCCAACAAAGGAGAGAAAAAGAAATCTAGGGAGCATATACATTCATTTGCCAATGCTATTTATTTACTTCTGATGGATTCTGTTGTATTTGGAGTCGGAGAGCGGGGTAGAGATTTTCAAAACTAATACGCTCGAGATTTTAAGGATCCTGTCTGTGAGTCAGGATTCTCGACCCAGAGACAATGGCCCCAGGGGATGGAGCCTGAAGGCGTCATGGAGAATGACCGAATGAGATTTTGGGTAGCTTTGATAACGTGAATCTCTCAGAATCCCTCCTCCGTGGTGTTTATGCCTGTGGTTTTGAGAAGCCCTCTGCCATGCAGCAGCGAGCTACTCTTCCTTGTATTAAGAGTTAGGGTGCGATTGCTCAGGCCTGGAGATACCTGTCCCCTAAATACATGAAGATGTTTGTGCTGGACAAAGCAGATGGAAAGTAAGTTGTGGGTTCAAGGACCAGGTCTATGACATATTCCAAAAGCTTAACAGTAGCACACAGGTAGTTTTGTTGTCTGCTACAGGGCCATGAGGTGACCAAGAAGTTCATGAGCGACCCTATTCGGATTCCTGTCAAGAAGGAAGAGTTGACCCTGGAGGGTGTCGGCCAATTCCACATCAATGTGGAAGGGGGGGGGGGGAGTGGATGCTTGATACACTGACTTGTATGAAACACTGACTGTCACCCAGGCAGTGATCTTTGTCAATACCAGAAGGAAGGTGGCCTGACTGACTGAGAAGACGCATGCCCAGGATTTCATTGTTTCTGCCGTGCATGGAGATATGGACCAAAAGGGACAAGAGGTGATCATGAGGGAGTTCCGATCTGGTTTTGGCAGAGTATTGATTACAACTGACCTGTTGGCCAGAGGCATTGATGTCCAGGAGGTCTCCTTTGTCATCAGTATGAGCTTCCCACCAACAGGGAAAACTACATCCACAGAACTGGTCGAGGTGGTCGGTTTGACCGTAAGGGTGTGGCTATTAACATGGTGACAGAACAAGATTGAGACTTTCTACAACACCTCCATTGAAGAGATGCACCTCAATGTTGCTGACCTCATTTGAGGGGCTGTTCTGCTACCTGGCCCGAGCCAGACTTCAATGCTGGGGGGCTGAGGAACAGCTTGAGGGGGGAGGGACAGGAGCCAAGGAATGAGCATCTTGTTCTTTTGTTTTTGTTTTGTTTTTTCCTCTCTCTTTGAATAAATGTCACCTTTTGAGGCAAAAAGAAGGAATCGTGAACATTTTAGACACCATTTTCCTTGGCATAGGCTCTGCCTCAGGTGCCGTCTCTCCTTTCCCCCAAAACACTAATCCATTTCCGTAACCTAGTCACCTGATTCTGAAGGCTTTCCTGCCCCAGCCAAATCTCCAATAGTGAGTCTAGGGGCTAAATGTCTGGCCTCCTTTGCCGGACCAAATCTACAGGGAGAAACCGTGGGTCAGGTTGTCCAGGGAATTGCCCTCAGGTGAGGGGAGCAGGGAAGAGAAAATGGTAGGCATTTTTACACTGTTTTGTATGGTATTTATTGATTCTGGAAACAAACACAAAATTCTGAATAAAATGACTTGGAAATTGCCAAAAACAAAAACAAAAACAAAACACCCAATAGCTCACAAGTTACTTGCATAAATCAAACTAATTCACAGGGTCTTTAAAAAGAGTTGCACAACACTTTAGACAAAAGCATAACCACACTCCCATATTTCAGCCGAAATGTTCATGTCCATCCCAGTAAGAGCGTGGGCCGCACGTGACAGCGGGAAGCCAGTGGTCAACAGGCAACAAATAAAATTATTAAGCTAGTTGAGATCGCTCTGGAAAACAGCTGTGGGCATAAGACCAAGCTGAGGGAGGCCAGGAACTCACAAGAGAAACAGAGGCACACCTGAGAAACAAGCAAACACTGGTCCTGGTGTCACCACCCGCAACTCGGTCTCCCTGCTGCGCCGGGCAGTCTGTTGGTGTGATGAATTAAAACATGTTTACCACGTTTAGCCACAAAAGGGGCCCTTGGTGCTATTGCATGGATGTGTCCCTCCAAATCCAGTACCGAATCCCTAATTCTAAACATAATGTGAGAGGGTAGGGGCTTTGGGAGGTGAGATCCAACTCTGTCCGTCATTACCCAGCTCGCTAGCTCGCTCTCTTGCTCTCACCGTCACTCTGAAGTTAGCTCTCTATAAACCAGGGAGAAAATAGCTTCACCAAGAAGCCAGAGGTGGAGGCCTCGGTGTCCAAGCCTGTGATAAATAACTGTCGACTGAGCCAGCACGTGGCATGCTCGCCACAGCTTCCCAGACAGGCTGGAACAGCACGTGGCCCTGGTGTCCGCAGGTTCCGTAAAGAGTGCGGACAGCGGAGGGGAGCGGGAGAATGGAGGCTGGACACTGAGTGGGGCAAGTGGAGACCAGGGTAAACCCATAAAGCCTGGCGGTGACAGCCAGGACACAAACATGCAGCTGTGGTGAGTTATGGAAGACTTGGTACAACTTTTCAACGCCACGCGTGCTGGAACGTGTTTAAATTTCAGTGAGAAGGGGATTGATTCTATTGAGAGGGAGAGGCTGAGCACTAGCCAGCAGCAGCACTCTGTAAGAGTCATTCTTTTTTTTTTTTTTTAAGATTTATTTATTCATTACTTATACAGTATTTGGCCTGCATGTGAGCCAGAAGAGGGCGCCAGATTTCATTCATAAATGGTCATGAGCCGCCATGTACTTGCTGGGAATTGAACTCAGGACCTTTGGAAGAATAGCCAGTGCTCTTAACCTCTGAGCCATCTCTCCAGGCATTCTAAGGATCACAGCTGTCCTCCTTCTCGTGAAGTCAGAAGAACGGACCCCCTTCCCCGCCCCCCCGTCCCCCCCCCCCGCGCCCCCCCCCCCCCCGCCTCTCCGCCCCCCACCCGCCTCTGTTCTTCCTCCCTGACTCGCAACAGCATTTATTGAAGTTGGCCGTCCCTGCCTGGGGTTTTCTGCCTGGGCTCTTTACCAGCTCCTCTTCTGCTGCCTGGTGACGCTTAGTCCCTAAGGAGCATGTCCGTCTGTCTCCGACCTGTGAGGTTTTTCTGTCCACACTCTCTGTTCTCCTAATTTCACTACAGTGATGTAACACACCTTTTGCTGCCATCAAAGTACAAATCCTGCCTCCGAGCAGCCAGGTTCTACTTGTGCACTGATGTATTCCCACATCCCGTGCAATAGCTCCCTGCTTGTTATTAAGACACCTTGTCTAAATAAAAACCTCTGGATTTCCTACTCAAAGAAACTCTGCTTTCAAATCTTGCCTAATTCTGTAAACAAACACCATTCTCCCAGAAACCCAGAATTGAGCGTGGATGGCCATGGAGCGCACTGGTTCCACAGCTTTCCCCATAGGCATAGTCTCCCCTTTGTTCCTGCTGCAATGGCCTCTTGCTGGATTCTGTTCACACACAACATACACACACACACACACACACACACACACACACACACACACACCTTTGCTTACTGCTCTGCTCTCTGGAGCTATAATAAGCATCTTTCTGTCCTTTTGGTTAAATGAACGGTGATTGAAAATATTGAGTTGCTTTGATCAAACTCATTGGAGCAAATCAAAGTGATCTGGCGGTGGGGGGGGGGGGAGGGGGTAAAGGAAGTAGTTCAGATATTACATCAATGACCTTTCACAGCCTGACTGGACAGAGCGAGGACCAATGAAAGAAAACAGGTGTTTCCTTATCTCCTACTTTGCATCCTTCCATCCCTATTAGCTACCTACAGAAAAATTCCGAACTCCTTAGCATGGCGTCTGAGGCTCCCGTGAGCTGATGCTGCCTTTCCCCGCCAGCTTCTCCTTGTGTCCGCCAACGCCAACTCCCTTCTTCTAGACGGCCAACTCTTTCATCTCCTAAACATGACGTACTGACTCCCAACTCTTCGTTTTGTTGGACTTCACTGTCTTTCTCTCCCTCTGAGCAGCACACGGTTGCCTTCCCTTACTCCCACTCTCATCCCCATTTTTTCCCCGAATTACATTGCAACCTGAGATCCTGGCAAATGGCTGCCTTGGAAAGGGATGGAGTTATCCCCCAAGCCCTGCTCTTGAACACCAGGATGTAGTGTGCTTCTCTATCCCAGCAGTAGGTTCTAGAGAAACAACCAAGTGACAGCTGGTAAACACCTTGCCTACCTACGCTGCGTACGTAACAACTTTCTTTTGGCCCTAGCTTATTAGTTTTACTTTCTATTTCTCAAATCAAAACTTGAATGTGGGGAAGTCAAAGAAACAGATACAATCAGGACCAAGATAAGCAGAGAAGCGAAGTGTGCATCCTCGAGGTCAGACATATATGTGCTATCAGAGTCGCCACAGTAGCCAGTGCTCTGTCTAACAACTGTTGTTTAAACATCAAAGAATCATGGGGAACAAATGACGAACACTCGGTGTTTAAACTAACTCACCCATGAGTCTTTCTTGTTTACCACGCTGTAAGCAGCTCATCATTCCTCCCAGAAAACCCGAACGACAATATCTTTTTAAAATTTTTATTAATTTATTCTTGTTACATCTCAATAGTTATCCCATCCCTTGTATCCTCCCATTCTTCCCTCCCTCCCATTTTCCCCTTATTCCCCTCCCCTATGACTGTTCCTAAGGGGGATTACCTCCCCCTCTATATGATCATAGGGTATCAAGTCTCTTCTTGGTAACCTGCTATTCTTCCTCTAAGTGCCACCAGGTCTCCCCCTCCAGGGGACATAGTCAAATGTGAGGCACCAGAGTTCATGTAAAAGTCATACCCCACTCTCCACTCAGCTGTGGAGAATGTCCTGTCCATTGGCTAGATCTGGGTAGGGGTTTAAAGTTTACTGCCTGTATTGTCCTCGGCTGGTGCCTTAGTTTGAGCAGGACCCCTGAGCCCAAATCTGCCTATCATAATGTTCCACTTGTAGGTTTCTAGGGCCCTCTGGATCCTTCTACTTTGCTATTCTCTCATGCTTCTCTCATCTAGAGTCCCAATTGGATGGCAAACGACAATATCTTAAAGTAAAAAAAATTAAAATCCAAGCAGCTTTCACAAATTACATTGTACACCACAAATGAGTTCTCTAATGAATGAATACAACTTTTAGTAAACAGGTGCCATCTAAAGCAAAAACAAAAACAAAACAAAACACTTGCTCCAAATTTCCTCTAAAAAGAAAAGTATCTCATGAAGGAAACTCAAAACCTAAACAGGTGAACAAATATTCCCCATCACTCCTAACTGAAGAGCAAAAGTGAAGGTGAGATGCTGTGGAGATCTGCTCACCAGCTTTCTGGCGTAGTAAGCAATGCACACACATCAGGGCTCTCCCGCGTCCTGCTTTCCTTTGGCATTCACTACAACAAGCCTAAGGGTGGGCAGACACTCCCAACCCTGCTAACAGACACAAACTTAGCTCAACCTGACCAGAGAGCTATTTGGCATCTTAATTACCTATGGTCTTATAGTCTTCTAAATTTAAATTTTTAGCAATTATGCAATATGCCAAATGACTGTCATGAGGTATTGAACGTTTGTCCCTAAAGCTTATTGGTATAAATGTTACAAGTGTGTTATTTCATAATGTTTGGCAACATCTGATTTTCCCTGGATGTGCCAGCAAGGTGGCACAAGGTTGTAATACTAGTGTCCAGGACGTGGGTGCAGATCAAGAGTTCAAGGCCAGCATCGGCAAGTTGGAAGGACTCCTAGCCTCTACAGAAGGGCCCTGACTCAAAACAGGCAATTATTAGCGTCAATTGTACTAGGTCAAGACGTAGAAGAGTGCTTTTTAAGGTTCTGCTTTTAACCAACGCAATGACTTCTTCTTTTTCTTCTTCTTCTTCTTCTTCTTCTTCTTCTTCTTCTTCTTCTTTTTTTCTTCTTCTTCTTCCTTCTGATTTTTTTCATGCAGGGTTTCTCTGTGTAGCCTTGCCTGTCCTCAGCTCACTTTCTGGACCAGGCTGGCCTTGAACTCACAGCAATCCACCTGCCTCTGCCTCCCTGAGTGCTGGGATTAAGGGCGTGATGGTGTAGCTGGCTAGTGCTTCTTATAAGACTAGGAGGCAAGCTCTTAGGACATGTTCAGCTGCTTTGCTTACTGCTACAACCCAGGCACTAGTTCCTGGCATATAAAGTACTATTGATAAATATTTCCAGAATGAGTGATTGAATAACATATGAACACATTCAAATCTTGTTACCTGCCCTCATAAACTTCTGGGAAGACCTCTCCCCTGGCCTTATTAAGGAAGACTAAAAGTTCCTTCGTACTTGACAAAGATCTACGGAGCACAAAAAATGAAATTTAAACAGACACACCCAGGCATTTTGCACTGAGTTTCAAGAGACAGGAGAATTGCTGCAGCAGCTTGGTGATAATGACTCCCGAGAAGACTGCTCTAATCTCTCTCATGATTCCCAGCCTGTTTCGTAGATTCAGTGCAATTCCACAAACCAATCTACAGATACTTTGTTTAGAAACTCACATGATACACAGTAAAGCTACAGTATCAAGACAGAGTGGGATTAACTAACAACAGACAGAAATCAAGGAAACAGAACGGAGGCTTCAGAAATAGACACAAATACATATGGCTCACGGATTTTCATCAGAGGTGCCAGGATGATTAAATATGGAAACAGTGACCTTTACAAATGGTGCTGTAAATTTGAATATCCATATGGAAAAATAAAAATGAACTTCCACCCTATGTAACACCTACATATATGCATTTTTATCCATTATATACAAAAAGGAGCATTAGGTGGATTAGAAACCTATATTTAAAGCTAAAACTATGCAATCTGACTGACCTTCAGTTTTAAAAAAAAGACTTGCTATTAATTTATTCATTTACTTTACATCCTGACTACAGTTTCCCTCCCGCCTCTCCTCCCAGTCCTTCCTCCCCACCCCCAACCCCGTCCACCTCTCCTCCTTCCAAGGATGACACCGGTCTCCGCATATCAAGTCGCAGTAAAGCTGGGCACATCGTCTCCTACTGAAGACAGGAGAGGCAGCCCAGTCAGGGAAAAGGGTCCCAAAGGCAGGCAGGGTCAGCCCTGCTCCCACTGTCAGAAGTCCCCCTGAAGACCAAGCTGCGCAACGGTCGCCTATGTGCAGAGGCCTAGGTCCCTCCCGTGCAGGCTTCCTGGTTCGTGGTTCAGTCCTTGCGAGCCCCTTGGGCCCAGGCTCCCCTCCCTCCCCCTCTTTTGCAGGATCTCAGAGCTCTGCCTAGTGTTTGGCTGTGGGTCTCTCTGCATGTTTCCCTCAGCTGCTGGGTGAAGCCTCTCTGATGACAGTTATGCTAGGCTCCTGTCAGCAAGTCTAGCGGAGAGGGAGGAGGCTGCCTCTCATGCAATGGGTCTCACCACCCAGTCAGTGGTTAGGCGGTCCTTCAGTTTCTGCTCCATCTTTACCCCTGAACATCTTGTACGCAGGAAAAAAATAATGTAGGTCTAAGGTTTGTGACTGGGCTGGCTTACCAGCGGTTCCTGCCATTGGAAATCTTGCCTCAATCTACAGACCTGAAGAAGCTAAGTAACAAGGCGGGCTCAAATGGGGTGCAGGGGACACCCGAATCTCACTGAGTAGGGGACACAGAATGGACATTATGGGTAGACAGGGGGAGGGAACAGGGGCGGGGGTGAGAAGAGAGACAGGAGCCACCAGGGGCCAGGAGGCGGGAGGGACTGGGACAGACAACTGGAATGAGGGAGGGGCATCTCTGGGATGAGCTAGAAACCTAAGGCAATGGAAAATTCCAGGAATCAATGGCGGTGACACTAGATAAGATTCCTAGCAGTGGAGGATACAGAGCCTGAAATGGTCATCTCCTGTAACCAGGCTGGAAAAGATCACTAGGACACAAAACCCAGTTTTTCAAAAAAAAAAAAAGCTGATAATTTTGTTTTTAAAAACGTATTTTTTTAAATCACTGCTGGGAATAGGCAAAAGAAATCTACCAACTCAAAAACAAAGTTCAGAATATTATTTAAATATAATGAGGCGCTATGCCTAGAATAAAGGTAATTAATCAAAATTAACACAACAAACAAATTCTCAAAATGAACAAAAGATGCAAGCGGAAATTGCATAGGATAAAGTGCTGGGGAAGATACTCAACTCCCGTCTCAGTTGGTTAATCATGAGCTGCACAAGGCCTGGAAGGGCCCTAGTTACACTCTGATCACCACCAGGACGGCACTGGGAAAACTACAACTGCCATGGCTTTCTAGTAAGTGAGGAGGACAAATTTTGTAAGCCAGCCTGACTCCATGAGAGGCTTCAGTTCCCCACTTTGCCTGACTGACTAAGCCTGAGTTTCTGTTTCTCAGAATCCAAGAAAATACTTCCTGGAAATGTGGGCAGCCCATCAGCTTACAGGTCAGGTCGGCCAGAATCTACGTTTACATTACTTTATGGCTTTGTTGTACCCGGAACAGAACAAAGCTGGTCCTAACCAATCGAATTAAAGGTCAACGCTTGAGTAGAAGCCAAACCTCAATGATTCAACAACTAGGAAGAGACCCCAAACAAGTAGCCAATCCTGAACCCCCTCGTATACTCTGGCTCACTTCTAACCAATCAGTTTAAAGGTCATCACAAGACCCTCTGACAGCCTATAAATTGAGCCTGCATGGTCATTTTAGGGTTGCCATTTTGTGAAGGTCGTGACCCCAGTATGCTGGAAATATCTGCAGAATATCTCTTTGCTTTTGCATACTGCCTGAGTCTGGGGTCTTTCTTCAGCAGCTCACCCAGACCCTAGCATAAGGAATCAAATTGGTTCACCCAATATAGAAAACAAGTTGCCAACTCTTTATAATATTAAATTTACTTATCACCTGACATAGCAACTCTATATTATTACACATATGTACAATAAACTGTCTACAGCAAGAAGAACCATAAAACCATCAGGAATTACATAAATGTTACATTTGTGTGGGGACCCATGCCAAATTCCGCCATGTCAGAAATCCTGTGCTTAGGCTGTATGCTGTGACCTTCGAGTTGCTGACCTTTACCTCACCACGAGGTCTTGTGTTCTAGGCTATCCTTGAACTATTTACCTTTGAAAGAAGTAGAGAAGTCTCAACTTGGAACCACCCAGAGGATCTAGGAAGTTCTTACAAGGAACTACTCAGAGAACTAGGAAGTTCTACAGGGAGTGATTTAGGCTATTGCATTCTTGCCCGGGGGCTAGGGTGAGTGAGATTAGAATAGATCCTATTGACCTTGCTCTATATATGTTCCTGCTAGTCCGCAATAAAGTGAATCTTGATCAGAAATGTCCTGACTTGATTCGTTATTTCCCGCGTCTCTGTACCCTACTTTCAATCCCCACTCCCTCTTTCAGGTGAACCCTGATTCGATTTTTCCCACAGGCTAGGACCCGACACATTTGTAGTGTTTTGGCTATTTGCATTTGGCATCCTTGAAGAAAACATCTTCCTTATCTTGGTGCATCTAAATCATTATCTATCAAAACTTACCATTATCAACTTAGAACATCTATCTAGACCTAAACACATCTTAACTCCTAAACAACTAAGCATAATTGTAAAATTAAACCATCTGGTCTTCAACCCCATCAGAGACTTGAGAAGGAATAAAATTAATTACCTGAGTAGACAGGAAGTGCAGAAGGGCTAGATATTAAGAACAATTTCCCCTTCATGAAGAAGGGCTAACCTCCAGAGATTGTGCCCAAGTTGACCTTACTTAATGCTAATATAAAGAGGTGAATACATAGAAAGCACGGTTTGTAGGTCAGCCTTGGAGCTCTCTCAACAGCGTGTCAGGTGGATGAGGATGAATCTCTGCACGGCTTTACACCCTATGACTAAGGACAGCTTATGCACTTCCAGAAAGGCAGTTCATACATACATTAGTAATAGTGTTGGGGCCACGTTATTTTCTTAGGATACTTAGTATGTCTCTAAAATTCCTAATAACTGCTGTAGACATGATTTTGTTTCATGACTACAGTTTTAAAAAATAACTGTAGTAGATAAATCCAGCATCACCGCATTAGATAAAACTGATTTTTTTTCCTCTCCCAGCAGGTATAAACGACAGTTCAGTTGTTAACTTTTACCCTAGTAGCTAGGTTTTCATTCATTCATTCATTTATTTATTTAAAAATATAATGAAATAAAATATAATAAGGTAAAACAAAAACTATCACATTGAAACTGGATATGACAAGCTGGGCATGGTGGTGCATGCCTTTAATCCCAGCACTCGGGAGGCAGAGGCAGGTGGATTGCTGTGAGTTCGAGGCCAGCCTAGTCTACAAAGTGAGTCTAGAACAGCCAAGGCTACACAGAGAAATCCTCTCTCAAAACAAAAACAAAACAAAACAAAACAAAACTGGACAGGACAAACCAACATAAGGAAAAGAGCCCAAGAGAAGGCACAAGAATCAGAGACTCACTCTTTTGCACACTCAGAAGCCCCATGAAAACACTAAGCTGAAGCCATAATACACATGCAGACCTGTGCAGACCCTGTGCGGGCTGCTTTAGTTTTTGCGAGTCCACATGAGCTTTGATCATGTTGGTTTGGAAGCCCTGTTCTCTTGGTTTCCTCCATCCCCTCCGGCTCTTACACACTTTCCACTTCTCTGCCACAGGGATTCCTGAGCTCTGAGGGTAGGGATTTGATGGAGACCTCCCTTTTAGGTCTGAATTGTCAAAGGTCTCTCCTCTCTCTCTCTCTCTCTCTCTCTCTCTCTCTCTCTCTCTCTCTCTCTCTCTCTCTCTCTCTCTCTCTCTCTCTCTCTCTCTCTCTCTCTCTCTCTCTTTCTCTCTCTGTTGTCTGGCTGTGAGTCTCTGTGTTTGTTTCCATCTGCGGCAGGAGGAGGCTTCTCTGATGATGACTGAACAAGGCTACTGGTCTGTGAGTGTAGCGGAATATCATTAGGAGTCACATTATCACTATACTTTTTCCTTTTTTAGACAACTGTTTAGTTTTGACCTAGGTCCCTGAACTATCTACACTCTTGGTCACCCAAACAGTGTCAGGTACGGGTTCCATCTTGTGGAGTAGGCCTTAACTTAAAGTTATTGGTTGGTTAATTCCACAAGTTTTGTGCCATTATTACCCTAGCATATCCTGTAGGCATGGGTACAGCATTGTAGATAAAAGGTTTGGGCTTGCTTGGTGTTTACACTTCTCTTTTGAGAACATGGAGAGTAGCCTCCTGTACTGAAGTGTCACAGTAAAGGCTCTATGTGTAGCCACCAGCTCCCCTTCTCCATGTTCAATGAGTTATGTGGAGTTTTCCTAAGCAACGGGGCCTTGCTGTCAGTCTGTGGAGAGCAACCTACAGTCTTGGCAACAGCCTGGACTGTTTGGGGACTCCCATAGGGCCCCTTTGGCTAACAACTCAATAAGACATTAACAAAGTCTTAGTACTGGAAGCTTCTTTTTATGATAAGAGATGGCCATCTGGAACTCTGTCTCTCATTAGTTGGTGATTTCATTTAGATCCCCTTCATATATGTATATATTTTAGGAATTTTCTGTTGTATTGTTTCTATACTACCCCTCAAATGTCCCTTTTTTATTTCTCTCTCACTCTCTTTCTCTCTCTCCTCTCCTCCTCCCCACCTGGTCTTCCTACTCTATGCCCCCATCCATCTATAACTATCTATTCTATTTCTCTTTCCTAATGGAATCTATCTGTTCCCATTAGTCATTTACTCGATACCTGCCGTCTGTGGTTCTATGGATTGTAGCTTGGTTGTCATTGACTGCACAGCTAATATCTACATACAAGCAAATACACACAATGTTTGTCTTTCTGAGTCTGGGACACTTCACTCTGGATTTTTTTTTTTTTAGTTTCCACCCATTTCTCTACAAATTTCATATCATTTTTAAAAGCTGAGTGATATTCCATTATGTAAATATAAAATATATTGTTTATCCATCCATCTGTTGAGGGACATCTAAGTTGTTTCCAGTCTCTAACTACTAGGAATAGAGCAGTTATCTGGGTGGTGGTGGCACATGCCTTTAATCCAAGCACTCAGGAGGCAGAGGCAGAGGCAGGCAGATGTCTGTGAACTCTAGGACAGCCAGGGTTACACAGAGAAGCCCTGTCTCTTGGGGGAAAGGGGAATAGGGCATCAATGAACATGTTTGTCTTTGTGGTAGGATGAGGAGTCCATTGGGTAGCCCAAGAGTGTACTGTTAGAACTTTAGGTAGATCAATCCTCATCTGTTACGTCTACTTTTTTTTTTTTTTCGAGACAGGGTTTCTCTGTGTAGCCTTGGCTGTCCTGGACCCGCTTTGTAGACCAGGCTGGCCTCGAACTCACAGCGATCCACCTGCCTCTGCCTCCCGAGTGCTGGGATTAAAGGCGTGTGCCACCACGCCCAGCTATCTGTTACGTATACTTTTAAGTGGGAAGAGAGAGCAGAGTTCTCTTTCGCTACTTCCAGCTGGTTAGAGTCACTGGGTTCTTTGGGGAATGCCAATCTTAGTCATCCGGGTATCCAGCAGCCCAGCAAACAGCAAGTGCACAAGAGCCTTCCTCCTCTGACCATCTCCTCGCGGGTCCCCTCTCTCTCTCTGGGCTGTAATATTTATACCCTCGCTGAGTACTCAGAATTCCACTACCTGCAGCTGGCAAAAACCATGTCCCTGTCCAAGCCATACAAGGCAGTTATTAGCTGTGGACAAACGAAAAGCAGTTCCATGACCCACATTTGGGATTAAAAACCTATTTAGATAACATAACTGAGGGTCTTTTAAAAGCTTTGTTTGCTTGTTTGTTTGTTTATTGTGTATACAGTGTTCTGCCTGCATGTACACCTGCAGGCCAGAAGAGGGCACCAGATCTCATTATATATGGTTGTGAGCCACCATGTGGTTGCTGGGAGTTGAATTCAGGGCCTTTTGAAGAGCAGCCAGTGCTCTTAACTTCTGAGGCAGCTCTCCAGCCCCCCATAACTGAGTTTTTAAAGAAACCAAAACTTTCCCAGCACCCACATTTCTGAAGAACCATCACACTGATTTCCACAGTGGCTGTACAAGTTTATACGTCCTCCAGCACTGTATGATTGTTCCTCTTACTCCACATCCTCACCAGCATGGCCTGACACTTGCTATGTTGATCTCAGCCATTTTGTGAGGTATAAATTAAAATCTCAAAGTAGTTTTTATTTTCATTTCCCTGATGTCTAAGGATGTTGGACATTTATTTAAGTGTTTCTCAGTCTTTTGAGTTTCTTCTATTGAGAATTCTCTGTTTAGATCTGTACCATACTTTTAAATTGGGTTATTTGTTTTCTTGATATCTAGTTTCTTGAGTTCCTCATATATTTTGTATATTAACCCTCTAATATATCTAAAACAATCTTAAATAATAATTTTTAAAACTGCTGAGGTATCACTCCTCCTGATTTCAATTTGTACTATACAACTATAGTAATAAAAACAGCATGATATTGGCACCAAGACAGATATCTTGATCAATGGTATCAAATTGAAGACCAAGACATAAATCCATAAATCCAATGGACATTTTTTTTTTTACAAAAAGGGCAGAAGCACATTGGGAAAAAGACAGCACAAATGGTGCTGGTCGAAGTTGATAGCTGCATGTAGAAAAATCCAAATATATCTATATTAGTCAACCTGTAGAAACCTCAGCTTCAAATGGGTCAAAGACCTCAACATAAAACCAGATATGCTTAGCCTGATAGAAGTGAAACTGGGAAATAGCCCTGAAATAATTGTCTCAGGGAAAGACTTTCTGAGCAGAACACTCTTAGCACAGGTACTAGCATCAGCAATTAATAAATGGGGCCTCATGAAACTGAGAAGCTTCTGCATAGCAAAGGACACAGTGCAGCCTACAGAACACAAAAAATAGTTTCATCAACTGCACATCTGATAGAGTGCGGGGGCTGACTTACAATCAGAATACCAAGTACAGAGGAAGCTTTTCAGTATCTTTTTTTTGGTTTTTCGAGACAGGTTTTCTCTGTGTAGCCCTGGCTGTCCTGACTCACTTTGTAGACCAGGCTGGCCTTGAACACACAGTGATCCACCTGCCTCTGCCTCTTGAGTGCTGGGACTAAAGGCGTGCACCACCATGCCCGGCTCCAGTATCTTTTTAAAAACAAGATTGATTTATTTTTATTTTATGTGTGTGCTCTATCTGATGACTGCATGTGTGCCCAGTACCTGAGGAAGCCAGGAAAGGTAACCAATCCCCTAGTGCTGAAATTAAGGATGGATGTAAGCCTGGGTCCTCTGCGAAGACAAGCAGTCCTAATGCTGAGTCATCTCCCCAGCTGTCCAGTGAGTAAAGGCAGAATAGCAACTGTGCCATTCGTTACATTGCAGCCCACGGACCAAAGCCAGCCAGGTTGACTCAGTTTCAAGGAAATGAAAACTGAATCTCTCAAAGGGAGAAATAGAACCAGGAATGGTAGACCTCGCCTTTAATCCCAGTGCCCAACAGGCAGAGGCAGGCAGAGCTCTGGGAGTTCAAGGCCAGCCTGGTCTACAAAACTAGTTCTAAGACAGCCAGGACTACAGAGTCTCAAAAACAAAAACAAAACAAAAGCTACCAACAGAAAGATGTAGGAGAACTTGAGACCCTGTTTACTCAGGTACCTAAAAAAACAGAAATGCAGTAACTAAGATATCCCTGCGTACATTTAAGTAAAGCCAGAGGTAAATTTTCTGGGATTAAATATTTAGTGAATAAAAACAATAAAGTTCCAAATATCCCAATATCACTGTTTGTAACGAGACCAACAGAATATTCCAAGGCACATACAGAAGTCATCTGTTCCTCAGTTTGCCCATACATGGATAAGGGGAACAAGAAAGACACGCATGCATCATTTAAAAATATATAGTTTACAAGTGCATATGCTGAAATATTAAGCTCTAAAGTGAAGAGGTTATGAATTTAGGGTTTTGGGAAGTGCTTAGGCCAGACAGTCAGAACTTCCATGAACAAGTGTAGTAAAAGAGAAAACACTGGCATCACTCCCACCAATTCTTCTCCTATGTGAGTACACACACACACATACACACACGTGCACACACACATACATATACACATATACACATGAGCGTGCACACAGACACACACACACATACACATACACACACACAGACATACACACAGACACACACACAGAGACACACAGATACACACACATACACAAACACACATACCACCCACACACACACACACAAATCAAGTATCATCTGTGGGCCAGAAAGCAGGCCCTCACCAGATTTCAAAACACCTTAATGTTCTTGGCCTCTGGATCTCTGAGACGTCTGTGTTGCTTGTAAACTGACCCATATGTAGCGTTGTTTTGTAGGAATGTGAGTGAGTTAATACGAGTATCCTTTAACCAATATTATTTGATCAGAGGAATTCTGTAAGCTGAGACTACCAAGCCAGGGTCACATGCGGATACCTAGATTTGAACTCAGGGTCTCTCTGGTCCCGACCACCTCAGTCACGTAAGAAATGTAGAAGACTAATTATTAGTGGTTCTCCTAACCAGTAAATGAAATAACTGTCAGCAACAGCAACTACTCAGGAATGCACTTAATGGAAAGTAGCCCTGTAGGGCTGGGGGAGGCTATGTAAACTTGAGGATCTGCATTTGGATCATCAGCAACTACATAAACATCTGGGCATGGCTGCATGCCTATGTTAGCCCAGCACAGAGAATGGTTAAATCCTGGGGTTGGGGGTTGGGGTATTGGCCATGCAGTGTATGCAATGCGGAAAGTTTCAGATCAGTGAGGAATCCTTTCTCAGAAAATAAGGTAGAGAAGTGATTGAGTCTCTGGCCTCCACGCCCACCCAAGCAGGTTAGCACACATACTTATACAGTGGGGGGCGAGGTGGGGGTGGGGTGAACAAAAATGAGGACATGGTCCATCCTAAATGTGGCCAAGGAGAAGGTTTTGTTGTAGACATGAGGGAGCATCTGGAAGGGTCCAGACTGAACTGGGCCATGAGAAGAGAGGAGGTGGGAGGACAGAGAGGGAGAGACAGAGATGGGTGGGGAACACGAGCCAAGAGGGGATGTGAGAACCAAGCGAGTGCTTGGGAACCAGAAGAGCATGTAGCCAGAACGTATGGCTTATGTACGATCAGAAGCTGGGAGAAGGGACGTGAAGGCCAGGCCCCCGGACCAGAGGGTTAGGGTGGGGGGTGGGGGGGACAGGGTGAGAGGTGTTGGGAGGAGCCAAGGGTACTGAGCCTTGTTCCAGATTACTTTGTGACCTGACATGGGGAGACAATATATTGCCTGTGATCCAGATTTCCCATTACTAGACAGCTCTTTGGAGACACTCACAAATAAGGAACCACATACAAGCATGTTACACCCACTGTTACTAATACTAAGGGGCTAAAACCAACATATATGTCAGTCAAAAGCAGCACAGACAGCAGAGCAGAAGTATCACATATTGGCTTAATATCCAACAATGGAAATGAAAGATGGACCTTGGAAATGCAAAGAAGGAAAACACAAATAAATATGTGAGCCCACTTCCACAATATAAAATGGTGTATTTGATTAAAATACAGCATCAGGTTAAAAGTATGAGTAAGGTAATACAGTGCAAAATTTAGCCAGGAGGTAAGGAGTACAGTTTACAGGAATATAAGCTGGTATCCAGAATATTCCAGTTCAGTTTCTTGACTCGGGTGGTATATTGATGATTTTTCACGCTATGACCAAATGCTTGGCAAGAAACAATGGGTGATTTATCTTGGCCGCTGGTTTGAGGGTACATTCAGTCATGGCAGGGACGGCGTGACAACAGGAAGGTCAAGCAACAAGTCACTTTGTGTCGACCATCAGAAAGCAGAGAGACAAGAGTGCCAGTGCTCGGCTTACATTCTCCTGCGTCCCTATTTATCGAGTCTGGGACCCAGGCCATGGGTGGTGTTACTCACGTTCAGAATAAGTACACCCTCCTCAATTAAACATCTGGAAATGTCCTCCTCTGGAAGCACGTCCAAGAACCACTCATAGGTGTGTCACCTACGTAGTTCAAACTCTAGCGAGCTGGCAATCGGGTTAATCATCATGGGTGGCCGCTCACTTCCCTGCGTCCCTTCTAACTAAAAACTAGTCCTCTATACCGTTAACTACCTCAGCTGTTCTCCTCCCACAGCTCAGTGCTAGAGTTTCTCACACTGCAAGGCAAGCCAACTTGATTGAATTTCTCCTCCCGTACAGACCAGTTAACACTGAAAGCCCTGGGCAATTTGCTTTAATAGGCATTCAAAAAACCTGTTACACAAAATGACAGGTTATCATTTTTCTATTGAATCTCCACAAAAGAACATTGTGATTTTTAACTCATAAAGATGAAATACGTTATCTCAAAAGAGAAATATATTACCTTGCTTCCTCTTGCATTCCACAATCACCACCATGTGCCTCAGAGAGACTGAGGTCTTCAAAAGCAACAGACTCATCCTCCCTCTTGAGAAAGTGTCACCACAGTCTCCACTGTGAACAACTCTCTGTATTTGTTATGTGCAAAGGAGAACAAAACTGTGTTGCAAGAAAGGGAAATTTTACTGGTGCAGGAGAAAAGGAGAAAAGACAAAATCCCTAGAAAAGTAACTAATGAGGAGTTGGTGATATGTCTCAGCACAGGGTAGAAAGACAGAACTAACTTCTACAAGCCATGCTCTGCCACATGTGTGTCATGGCATGTGTGCATGTGCAGGCACACATGCACTGTTTATGCACATGCACACAGCTACAAGCATACACATGTTCACACATGCATATGCACACTCACAGAAAATAAGCAAACAAGTGATATTTTTGAGTGACAATTTATTTTAAGCAGTATATTCTGTTTTACTATAAAGATATTCTTAAAGCAAAAAAAAAACCTTAAAAATCTCCCTATTTGTTAAAAAAAAAATTTACTTCCAAAAGCAGACAAACATAATAACTAGAAAAGTCCAAGTGATAATCTATTTTATTTCCTGCTTCTTGGCATAAAAGCAAAGAAGAAAAGTTTCTTAGGGTGCCTTTACCCTTTAACAATACACTAGTGTCAAAGTAACTGGAGAAAAAGAACTAAAAATTACAATCTTTCCCCCTCCTGTTATTTCTAACATTATTTCACTACCACTATTTTAACAGGTAACATGTCAGATCAAAACACAGTAAATTAAAATATATTCTCTGAAGGGTACATTTTCTCCCGGACTGAGATGAGATAATAAGTCATGCACACGGCAAGGAAGGCCATGCTTTCAGAGTAAGTTGGAAGGAAACTATTTCCCTCTACTCATGAAGCTTTTAAAAACTTTTTATTGGGGGCTGGAGAGATGGCTCAGTGGTTAAGAGCACCACCTGCTCTTTAAGAGGTCCTGAGTTCAGTTCCCAGCAACCACATGGTAGCTCACAACCATCTATAATACGATCTGCTGCCCTCTTCTGTAAAGCACTCATATGCAATAAATAAAATAAATAAATCTTAAAAACCTTTTTATTGATTCTTTGTGAGTTTCACATCATGTACCCCAGTCCCCGCTCATCTCCCTGTGCCCTCACATCCAACCTTTGCCCTTGCAACCTTCCCTCAAAATACACACACACCATCACCACCACCACCACCACCAACAACAACAACAAAAGCAACAGAGTCATCATACATCCTGAGAAAGAGTCACCAAAGTCTCCACTGTGTATAGAAAGCATTTCACAGTGGAAGCCATAGTATGTCACGGTGTGTCCCACAGTACGTCCCTCTGTCCAGGCATCTTCATTTGCAAATGTTTGCTGCAATGAGTAATTAATTGGTCTGATTCAAGATATTGGATCTTTACGAAGACTCTTCCCAGTTACCTTTGCCGTCAGGGCCAGATCCACTGTGTGGCCCAGACAAAGTGAAGGGGCCTACTCTCCCTAGGATTATAGCCAGTGAAGGGGCCAAGGCTAGCTCACTTGCTTTCATGTCCCTGGGGCCAGTGCTCCCAACCATCGCAGGTGGTGAGGAGCAGGCAGTTGACAGGGGAGGCATTATAACCCCCCCCCAGCACCCATGCCAGAGTTGGGAGGCCAGCTGTCTCTTGCTCTCATCCTCAGAGCTAGCTCATCTGTGCCTCCTAGACCAGGACCAGCACTACTGTGGTGTCCAGAGAGGTTCAAACCCTGCTCCCCCAACTGGTGCAGCAGGTAAGGAAGAAGACTAGTTCTCCCAAGCTCATGACCTGTGGACAGCTTTCCCCACTGCTAGAGGTGGTGAAATGGGCCGGGGAGACATCACTCATGCCATCCCATGGCAGATGAGTGGCAGAGTCAGCTCTCCCCAACTACCACCCTTAAGGATGGTTCACCCCCACCCCTGCCATCACAACCAGCTCCAGTGGTTGTTCTCCCAAGTGCTGCTAGCCTTGAGAGATGGGGCCATCTCTCCAAAGTACCACATCCAGTGACGGATGGGAAGAGCCAGTTCTGCACAGCCCCTGGACATCCAGGTGGCTCCTGGCAGCTGCGCTGATCCCCATTTTCTCTAGTGGTAATGCAAGCCATGGATATCAATACCCACCCCTGCCACTCAGGGGTTTGTGGAGGGCAGGTCTGTGGGTGGCACGGCAGTCTGCAGGTGTGTGGAGGGCAGGTCTGTGGGTGGCACGGCAGTCTGCAGTTGTCTGTCTTCGTCCTTCCACACTTCACTGCCTAGATTTGATTTGGTTGGATTTTTATGAGTCCTGGGCATAAACCAGCTTTGGCTACCAAGCCAGGCATCAAGCTGGGATGAACACAGGGCTGCCAACTGCTCTGCCCTTGACTGATATAAGAACACCACCAGCAACAAGGTGTCTCTTTGCCCATTTCCTGGGAGGGGGTGGGTTATGAATCTTTTGTTTTGTTTTTTGCTTTGTTTCGGTTTTTTGTGGGGTTTTTTTGTTTGTTTGTTTGTTTGTTTGTTTTGGGTTTTTTATTTTGGTTTTTTGTCTTGTTTTGTTTTTTAATGATAGAGATGTCTCTAAGTTTTTGAAAATAAAGTCTTGCTATATTCCCTGGGTACACTCCTTCATTGCTGGTGGGAGTTGCAAACTTATACAACCACTTTGGAAATCAGTCTGACGCTTTCTCAGAAAATTAGGAATAGGGCTACCTCAAGACCCAGCTATTCCACTGTTTGGAACATACCCCAAAGATGCTCCACCACACAACAAGGACATTTGCTCAGCCATGTTCATAGCAGCCTTATTTGTAATAGCCAGAATCTGGAAACAACCTAGATGTCCCTCAACTGAAGAAATGGATAAAGAAACTGTGGTACATTTACACAATGGAACACTACTCAGCTATTAAAAACAAGGAAATCTTGAAATTTGCAGGCAAATGGATAGAATGAGAAATGATCATCCTGTGTGAGGTAACTGAGACCCAGAAAGACTCACATGGTATGTACTCACTCATAATTGGACACTAGCCCAACATGATGTCCTCTGAGAGTCATCAGTCAGCAGGGGATTGGGACAGATGCTGGGACTTACTACTGGACTCCAGGTGAGAGGGATATGGGAGAATGGGGAGATGGACGGACCCAGAGGGTCCAGGAACCCAACAATAAGACCATCAAGGCCGGTGGATCTGGACCCAGAGGAGGGGGCCTGTACAAACTGTTGTACCAACCAAGGACAATGCATGCAGTAAACCTAGACCCCCTGTTCAGATCTAGCCAATGGACAGCACATTCTCCACAGTTGTGTGGAGAGTGGAGACTGCCTTTGACATGAATTATGATGCCCCATGTTTCACCTCTTCCCCTTAGTGGGGAGGCCTGGTGGCACCCAGAGGAAGGGGAAGCAGGCTCTCTGCATGAGACCTGATAGGCTGTGGTCATATGGGGGGGGAGGGGTTCCCCTTCTGTCACAGGTCTAGGGGAGGGGAACAGGGTGTAAGAGGGACGTAGGGGGAATGGGAAGACACAAGTGAGGGGATAACAATTGGGATGTAGCCTGAATAAATTATTTTTTAAAAAATTTTAATGATAGAGATGTCTCTAAGTTTTTGAAAACAAAATCTTGCTATATTCTCTGGGCTGGTCTCAAGCTCCTGAGCTTCAAGTGGCCTTCCTGCCTCAGTTCCTCAAGTGGTTTGGAAAACAGGCACGTGCTGCTGTGTCTGGTTTCTTTCTGATTTTTGAAAGTAATCCATTCCATGATCACATAATCTTCTATTGCATATCCTTAAAATAATTATCTTCATGGTAAATAATGAAATCAAGGTAGTAAGATATGAATTTATCCTTAATTTTATTTATGTTTAGTGGGTTTCACAATAACACTTATCATTTGACTTTAATACTGGATTAGCATGTTTTTTTTAAACGAGTAGTTCTAGAATTGTTCCTAGCCAAAAATAAATGTAATATAAAATCACTTGTACTATTTGAGGGTCAAACACTGAGTCTCTAATCCTTACAATATCCCCACTTATCTGTAAAGGCATTGGGGACTCCGGAAAGCTGAATTTTGATCAACACTGCACCTCCAGAAAATGACCTCACAGATATGAACCCTGATCCTCCATTGTTTCTGCATTATTATGCATAAATGCCAGTTAAAATACAGTTTATGTGGGGCTGGAGAGATGGCTCAGAGGTTAAGAGCACTGGCTGCTCTTGCAAAGGTCCTGAGTTCAATTCCCAGCAATTACATGGTGGCTCACAACCATCTATAATGAGATCTGGTGCCCTCTTCTGGTGGGCAGGTGTACATGCAGGCAGAACACTATAACTAATAAATAAATTTTAAAAAATTTTTTAAAAATACAGCTTATGTGGTTGGACCATTGGCTCTGTGGATAGATCACCTGTTGCGCATGTATGGGGAGCAGAGTTTGCATCCCCAGCAGCCATGTAAATGGGCATGTGGACGTCCCATAATTTCAGTGCTCAGAGGCAGAGACAGAGGAGCCTCAGAACAAGCTGGCTAGCTAGACTAGCCACACAACGTGATCTCTGTGTCAACTAGGAGACTCTCCCTCTCAATGAATAATGTGGGAAAGAGCTCAAGGAAACCAAGTCCTCCACATACATACACAATACACATGCAACTGCACATGCATGTGTTCCCACATGTATGTAAACATGTATAGATACAATCATGCATCCACACATGCAAACAAAAACAATCTGTGGGCTGTAACAACTTTAACACAGCATTGCCTGCATGGATAAAACATTTTACAATGTCCCCTAAACACCAGCACTCTGTTTCATGATAAAAGGGTGCTTTTAAAACTAGCAGTTGCCTGTTCTGCTTAAACCTCCAGAGTCCTATTCAAATTACATAGAATTGTAAAATGATGTGACAGCCTTCACTCTCTAATATACCAGCAGGTTACAATTTGAAATTTTGAAATCAGTGCTTTGAAAAACTCACTAATATGCAGTGAGTGGCAACACTGTGACCTGTAGCAGAAAGTGCGGTTCTCACAACTAAGGACAGGAAAAGGAAGCCGAGGAGCATGGCACGCAGCTGTAACCCAGCACCCGGAGGCTGACACAGCAAGCTGTGGGGTTCTGATAACCACTTGACATCCTAGTCATGGATCTTTGGAAACCCCCAAAGCTTTTCTGGGTGTTGGATTTGCACAGCTCTGACCGACCCTATTTAGATGGAGACACTGAGCTGTACAATAGATCCTTTTTTCCCCGCAATGTGCCTCTCTTACCTCAGAGGCCTACATCAATATATGTGGTATTTGTTAACGACTTGTTCTAAATAGCTCAAGATTCTTTTCCCATGACTTCTCTCCAAGAACAGCTGATGCGAGCAGAGACCAAAGTCAATACAATACAAATACAGTACAATACCATACAAATACAATACAATACAAAGCCTCTTGTGTCAATATACCTTGCTGCCTTGAGCCCATTACTTTAGCCACACAGTTGGGGGCTTTTGCTTTCTTGTTAGACTTCTGCACTAGTTCTTGACTAAACTCAGTGAGGGAAGAAGCAGCTTTGCGTGCCGTTGTCCATAGTCCTGAAACACTGAGCGTGCTGAGTCGAGGCAAAGCTGGTTCACGTCTTCATGGACCAGGAAAGAGGGTAGAATAGAACCAGAAGCAAGGCTGGGGTGTAAACTCCAGTTGTTCTCTAAGGTCTCACTACACAGCGCTACCGTCTAGAGTCAAGGTGTTTAAACATAAGAGCCTGCGTGGGATTATTTGAGATTGAAACCACCGGGCTGGAGAGATGGCTCAGAGGTTAAGAGCACTGGCTGTTCTTCCAAAGGTCCTGAGTTCAATTCCCAGCAACCACATGGTGGCTCATAACCATCTGTAATAAGATCTGAGGCCCTCTTATGGTGTACATGCAGGCAAAACACTATGTATATGATAAATAAATAAATCTTTAAAAGAAAGAAAGAAAGAAACCACCATATTAACCACAATGCCATGGCTTCCTCAGCACGGCACATGGCACCCTCTGAGATCCTGAGCCAAAATAAGCCGCATTGCCCTTAAGTGGCCTCTGCCAGGTGTTTTGTGATGAGAAAAGCAGAGATACAGACAGGTGTCACGGTTAGCTTCAGTCATCAACTTGATGCAATCCTGAGCTGCCTGGGGACAGGAAACCTGAACTGAGGAGCTGCCTAGATCAGATTGCTCCGTAACCATGTCTGAGAGGCATTTTATTAATTGTTAAATACTATAGGCGTGCTCAGCCCGCTGTGGGCGGTGCCATCCCTGGGCAGGTGGGTCCAGGCTATATAAAGATAGTTGAACAAGCCAGAGGTAACAAACCAGGAAGCAGTGTTCCACTGTTGGTCTCTGCTTCAAGAACTCTGCCTTGAGTTCTTGCTTTAGCTTTCCCCAAGTTGCTTTTTATCACGCCAACAGAAAGAAAACTAGGACAAAAAGCTAAATTCTAACTTCAGTTGGTTTAAATGTAAGCAGTCACATGTGTGGTAGACAAGGCAGCACATGCTAACAGCAATGAGCTGTTTACGTGCAGATTCCTGGGTACCATGCTAAACTCACACTCTCTGGGGCAAGGCCAGGGATGGATGGGTATTTCTGGACTTAGTGACATTAGAGAACTGTTGCCCCACTGGGCATTTGCAACCCACTTCCAGCTCATCACACTGCCCATAATGACACCTACAACATTCACCCTAGACAACCAACAGGTGTTCCTAACTAAGGAGAGCAGCCTCTGCCTCTGTGCCAGTGCCACACCCCAGCCTGAGATGCAGTGCTCAGCTCCCACAGCATTCTCGCCCCCTGCTTCCTCGGCTTCTAACATTCCAGAGCTAAGTATCTTTTAATTTAACGATTTAAATTCAGAGATAAAATTGAATAATTATTTCTAGGACTATAAATTCATCTTGTTAGGACCATCTTCAAGGACACTTGAAACAGGTGAACTTTAAGTATTTGTATGACTTACCTGAGTTTCGGTCCAAATTCACTTGCAAGCTGTTCTCCTCCCCGCTTTATGTTTGTTTGCTTGTTTTGTGCTTGGCCTCGCTTTCTGCCTTCCTTGGGTCTTTTCATTAGCCGGGCCTCAGATAGGCTGGCAACTCCAGAGCCTCTTTCCATAGCCAGGATATATGCAGTCCGACATCAATCATGT
This sequence comes from Acomys minous, assembly GCF_964271855.1. Taxonomy (NCBI): domain Eukaryota; kingdom Metazoa; phylum Chordata; class Mammalia; order Rodentia; family Muridae; genus Acomys; species Acomys minous. Next base: position 1,297,428 of record NC_140487.1, on the reverse strand, counting down.
CCCTTAACTTCTGAATTAAGCTCATAGGCTGTGCCTCCTGACACTGATGGGTGACCAGGATACTACATGGGTCCATATTCTCTGGATGCGCCAAGCCTCAGGTGCTCCGGCTGAGTTAGTGGGTCCCATATCGTCTGGTGCAAGGTTTTCCCCTCAAGGGATCACAACACTCAAGTCCCAGTGCCCAACACCAGAGCTTGCATGGAGCCAACCAGAGCTAAGTATTTTTAATTTAATAATTAAATCCAGAAGTAAAATTAAGTGATTATTTCTAGGACTATAAATTCAATGTGCACTAGTATTTTTCAGGCCCCACGTCTCCCTTTACTCCTACCCCATGCGTGTATATGCACTCATGTCACACAATATTTATATAATAACTTATTTTATCATTTTCCACGCGCTGTCAGACGTGACTGGTGGACAGGGCATATTTTCGCCCTAATGTTCCCACACGAACCTAACTTTCACTACCTAACATAGTTTCCTTCTCATTGGCCATGGACTTGGCCATGTGACTTGCTTTGGATCTCAAGGCAGCAAATGTGACACAAGTGGACACACGCCAAGCTCTTGGACGCTGCAGCTTACCTTCTGGTCATCATCATTATTTACCATGTGTGCAGCTTGCCTTCCGTTGCTGTGATGAGATAGCATGGCCAACAGCAGCTTACGGGAGGGAAAGAGTTATTTCATCTTACATTTCTGGGTCACAGGCCATTTTTGAGGGTTGCCAAGGCAGGGACCCAAGGCAAGACCCTGAATCAGAACCCACAGAAGAATACAGCTTGCTGGCTCATACTTAGCTGTCTTATTTATGCAGCCCAGGGCGAGCTGCCCAAGGCTTCACTCCCCTCCTACGCCAATGAGAGCTCTAGACAGTCCCTGACGGACACACCCACAGACCACCCCGATCCTGGCAAAACCTCAACTGAGGCTTCTCCTCCCAGATGATGTTAGGTTGTATCAAGTTGGCAATTGAGGGTAGCCAGGACAATGTCACCTCTGATGCTAAAGCAACAGAGAGATCTGGCGTGGTCGGCTGACAGTCCAGGCGCTATACACAGGGAGGCCATCTGGGATTATTTTACTGCAGGAAACAGACAACTGTGTCTGCAGGGATGTGACCCCACACACACCGAGGGTGGAGGTGGAGGACAAAAAACAGAACTGCCCACTTAAACTGCATCCAAATTTTTAGCAAAGAAATTATTGTATCAAGTTTTGAGATTGTTTGTTACTTTGCAACAGAACATTGATACACAGAATGGCTCTGAGAAACATTACTATTATCCCCATTTGATGAGATAGAGGTGTGAGTTTTAGAGTGATTTGGTGCGTTCATCCAAGCTACATAAACACAGGCCTGGCACCCGGCTACTTAGCTGTCACTGATTGCAGTCACACACTACCAAGTCTAGTCTACATCCCTTGGTAGACCTAGATACTAAGCTCCAGCACACAGTCCTTACCAGCATTGCTGGCCAGCTGCCGACCTTACCTTGCTACTTTTCTTCTACAAAAACTAAAGCCAGGGGTTAAAAGCACTGGCTGCTCTTGTAGAGAGCCTGCCTTCAGTTCCCAGCACTCACGCAGTAGCTCACAGTGGACTGTAACTCCATTTCCTGGGGGCGTGATGCTCTCTTCTGGTCTCTGCGGGCACCAGAAACACACATGATACACATGCTTAGATGCAGGCAAAACCTTGGTACACATAAAATAAATACACAAATCTTTTACAAAGCAAAACAAAAAACTAAAGCCAGGAATCATTTTAAGTGAATCTCTTGAATTCAAGTGCAGATACATAAAACACTGAGGAATATTTTATATGTAAAATGAATATTCTAGTCTGCTGTCCTAAGTTAAGGCATAATTGTGGGAAGGGAAGGGAAAATTTATCTGTTCTAGAGGAAATGATAATTCTTATCATAGACTAAAAAAAATTCACTAGTCCAAGCCTGATTCTGGAATCAAAGCCCTTATTTACAAAGAGCATTACAGTTTATTAATCCTTTCATGCAAAACTCAGTAATGTAATAGATTAAAAGATACAACTATGAACAAAACTTGATAAAGTATTATAATATAGATGTTGGAATAAATACAAAGAATAGACTGCATGAATATCATTTTTAAAATATCACCTTTTGAGAAATGTATATGGTAATTAGCAAAATAGTATTTTTGAACTTTATGTATTTTTTTAAAACTACATCATTACCACTCTGATAACCCATGAATTCAGTCACAAGTAAATCACACTCTGGGAGAGATTGTCCTACATCTCAGCTAGAGACATGTTGGCTATTGGCAAAAGTTTAGTCAGCCACCTAGGGTTTTTGCTTAAAAAAAAAATTAACTTTGAAACTAAAACATTCAGGTTGTCTAAGAGACTCACAAAAAGTTTCAAGCTATTGTTACTGCTCTTGGTTGCCCCCAGAGGGGGACAGGAAATCCCTATTGCTGAAGACACCATGGTACTTCAGACAAAGCCCAGAGGCCCTGAGCTTTGGTTGACCTGAGAGCCTCCTCCCATGATGACTAGCTTTCATGGATCCAGAAGGTGCCATGCAGGCTCTCCAAGGTGAGGAGCAACCAACAGTCCTACCCAGCTATGACGCAACGGACCACATTGATCACCGATCGTAAAGGTGCACTAATGGCACAAACACCTCGGCAGTAGCCAACAGCTCTCTAAGTGGACTAAAGACCCTCTCAAGAAGGGGAAGAGCATGCCTGATTCTGAACCGTAGCCAACCATGCAGGCCTAGTAAAGCCGTGGGTCTTGGAGGAGAACCTCCAACCACTACCATACTGAACCAGCACTACCCCCAACTACACTCTAAATATTTGTCCACAGACAAATGAAGTCCTCACCTTTTACCAAGAAAATGTCTCTTCACAATACGCAAAGACCAAATTACAGAAAACCAAAAAACATTCAAAATGCCCAGTTGTGGCACCCAGTCCCAGTGGCTACATCCACAGCACAGCTCCCACACCTCAGGCTCGGGGGTCGCTGTGGAAGATTTTAGAGCCAGAGGGACAGGGAGTTTTCTGTGAGACTGTGCCTCCCAGGAGTGCAGGAAGCCACTGTACCTTAGAAGTCGCGCCAACATGACTACCTAAACATGAGTCGAACAATAACCATAGACATGCCAACATGGGTGGAGGGAAAGCCCACGGGGCCTCAGCCCTACACAGAGAACCTTAGTCGATTAAAGAATGCTGAGAGTAGGAGAAACAGGCTTCCCTGGGGAAAAGCACACCATCTGGTTATCCAATCCAAATGGCCAGCCCTGGAAACATATGTACAAATAATGTTATATTGCTGTATCTATGCATTTAGGAATATACATATATTACATATGTATATAACAACAATTGATAAAAAAAAAAAGAGGCCATCAGCTATAAGGAAGATCAAGGAGGCTTCAGAGAAAAGAAAGGAAAGAGGGGAAATATATAATTATATTATAACCTTAAAAGAATAAAAGAAATCATTTATTTAAAACTAAAACATTCTGGGCTAGATTGATGGCTCAGTGGTTAAGAGCATTGTCTCCTCTTCCAGAGGTCCTGAGTTCAACTCCCAGCAACCACATGATGGCTCACAACCATCTGTAATGTGATCTGATGTCCACTTCTGGTGTCCAGGTATACATCCAGATAGAGCACTCATATACATAAAATAAATACATTTTTAAAAAACTAAAACATTCCTATCTAAATGTTACTTCACAGATGGCAATAAAATATTTTAAAAAGAGAGGCTGCAGGGATTGCGAGATTTCTCAGTCAGGAAAGTGCAAGGACCTGAGCTTGGGATCCAGAATCTACGTAAAACTGTCCAGCACATACTTGTAATCCCATCATCGGAGAGGCAGAGACAGGAGGATCCCTGGGTTTTATGACCAGTTAGTTAATCTAGTCAAATCGATGAGCTCCATGCTAAAGATGAACCTTATCTCAAGGGAGATGGATGGACAGCCCTCCTGAGGATGACACCTCAGGTTGTCCTCTGGCATCCATGTGTGCGCATACATGCACACACACACGCACGCACACACACACACGCACACACACATGCACACACACCTCTTCCTCTCTCAAAAATATGATGAAAGCATTTAGCAATAGATTAAATGAGTAAGCATCAATTCATTTGAAAACCCGAGCAGCTCTTAGTGTCACAGTGAGATGATGTTACGGAAACCAGCTCATTGCTAGGATTCAAGCTCACACGCAAGCTTTCTCTGAATGCATTCGTGCTCCCTGCAGGTCTCTACATACGTCACAGGGTGACTCACCACGCAGGTGTATCAAGAGCCTCTGATATTGTTCCAGAACTCATGTGCCCGCAGAACTCCACTCAGGCGAAGAAAGCAGTGTGGGCTGACAGGGGAGCACTGTGTGGCTGTTAAACGCAGCGTTTAACCTCCCAGGGGCTCAACGTTCTCCTCTGTAGAAGATGGTGAGATAGAGCCACGCTCCCCACTTCACAGAGCTGTGAGCATAAAAGATATAAACAGGCTTTGAAGAGGTAAAAAAAAAAAAAGTGCTGTGTGAAAGCAAGGTGCCTCGTGCCCTGGTGGCTGAGTATAAAGAGGCAGAGCCACTGTGGCGTGGCAGCAGTGGCTGCTCCACCTCATCAGAAGACTGCTGATGTCTCACACGAAAGCAAAGGCTTTGAAAACACAAAAGACCTTGCGAGGAGCAGAGATGAAAAGACGTGCTGTCTGAAAAATGGTCGCGTTTAATCTGAGGTCCTCACACAAGAAAGTAATATTTTGAAAAATTGTCATGTTAAATTTATACTCTTGGGTGACTTCAAACTATGCAATTTGCATTTAGCTCATGCTTAATTATATCTAAGAGTTCTTCTTACTCGCTTTCATGATAATTACCCTGCAAATTCTAACTTAGCTCCATATATGAAGACTAATGCAATGCACAAGGTTAACAATAATGAATCAATCATTTTTTCTTTCTTCATATCTACTTTCTAAATAACATTTTCTTTCTTCCACACAACACAAAGCTTCAAAATACAATCTACATACGAGCCACATAATTTCCCCGAACACTTTTATGATCACTGTACATATCTTCACACACAAAACCACTGAAACAAGAGCAACTAATACCATCCTTCGGAATCTAAGGAGGCTGCTCCAGGACACCGAAATCTGCAGACACCAAGCCCAGGCACAAAACAGCATTAACGCTACAGACTGCGGTAGTATTGGCATAGAAGCTATGCACATTTTCTCCTATGTATATGGATTTTCAAGACAGGGTTTCTCTGTGTAGCCTTGGCTGTTCTGGACTCATTTTGTAGACCAGGCTGGCCTCAAACTCACAGAGATCCTCCTGCCTCTGCCTCCCCGAGTCCTGGGATAACAGCCATGTGCCGCCACACTCGCTCTCCTGTATATTTTAAATCCTCTTTATATTGCTTTTGTGTTTGCAATGCTAAGACTCAATCAAGTCCCCTGTACATGGCAAGCAAGTGCTGCACCACTGGATCACAGCTCCATCCCTTTTAGATTGCTTATAACAACTAACATACTATAAATAACGTAAACAGTTGCTTTACTGACTTGTTCAGGCAATGATGACAAGAAAATGCCTGCACATGCTCAGTTACATTATAGGCATGTCTGTACTTACAATTCAAACCTAAGGCAAGAAAGGCCAACGGCATGTTCAAGTCATCCAACTTCATTCCTTTAAGTCTGTGGGAGTCTGCCATCTTGTTTCTGGTGCTTTCTTGTACCTTCACTTCAGTGATTTGGGTATTTACAGGCGCCTATGTATATATGCAAGAACAGTAGGGCCAAGACAGGAGCTTTCAGGAAGCTCCTTTTCAAAACGGCAAAGGAAGAGTTCACACCCTGCGGATATAAAGTTCCGAAGAGACAGCTTTCAAAATAAGCCCCAATGGAAGTAGAAATAGAAATACAAGGAACGTCAAAACCACCGAGCTGGGGTTGGGGATTTAGCCCAGTGGTAGAGCGCTTGCCTAGCAAGGGCAAGGCCCTGGGTCCAGTCCTCAGCTCTGTGGGAAAAAAAAAAAGACAAAATCACTGAGCTAAGCAGAGAAACGAAGCCTCCTTTTCCTAGAGGGAGAGTCACTTTGCTTTTGGTTCTCCCAGGCTCGGGAAGCCACAAGATCGAATCTTGGTTGCCCACTGGAACTCGGTGAAACCCTGTTGCTGGTGACTCTGCACCTTGGTGGTGAATACAGAGAAAACAAACTGGAACTGGATTGGAAGCGTGCCCCTGGGACTCGCTTGCACAGCCAGAAGGTGCTGTACAGCAGGAGAAAAGCCTTCAACAGCCTTGCCCAGCTGTGAACCCTATGAACTTCGGTGCCAACCGCCCAGGCAAGATGTGCTCGCTTGTGCTATAATGGCAAACTGCTACGGGGACAGCCACTCTCTGTTTGAAAACCATTCCATGGAAGGTGGCCTGACAAAGCACATGGCTGGGGAAATCATCGGCTCTGGTGAGAAACTACTGTTCTATAGTTAAATTGATATAACATCAAACTGCCTCCTAGATATCTCTGTTTATACACATAGACAAAGGCTCCCGAAGAGAAGCCTTTGCCACGAATGGTGGTAAATGCAGGGACTCGTATCTGCTTAACATGTCAAGAATAAATGATAGTTAAGTTATTAACCTTCAACAAGACAATTATACCACTCCCTCTAAGGCACAGGGAACACCGAGGAAGACTGGACAGAAGGATTTTAAAAGCCAGAAGGTAGGGAGAGGGTCTGCACAGCGGCATCTTCTGGGCATGCGTGAGGGAGACGGTCTGCATCTCCTGGGCATGTGTTCCGGGCACAGAACAGCTGCAGCGAACTATCCTGGACCTGCAAACAGTCAGTATGAACATGGAGGCTCATGGGACCCTACGCCTCCAAGCTCAACTACCTGCTACTGGGGAAGGGAGAGTCTTTGTCTCTGTTTGAAAACTCACTGTTGAGCCCACCAAGAATGGATAACTGCACACAGGACCTGGCTTAAGCTACTGAGTCATAAAAAAAAAAAAGGCAGAGACACGGATGTGGGAAAGGTATTTATAGTGTGGGAATTAACAGCGGTGGGAGGCGAGCATAATTAAAATGCATTTTATACATGTATGAAGATGTCAAAGATGATATTTAATTAATTTTTTTTTAAAAAGGAAAGAGACTTGAAGTCACCCAAGTGGGAGGCGTGTTAGAAATCTCCCTTCTCAAAATTCTGCCATATAAGGAGGATTTCAAGTTCAAGACCAGCCTGGACCACACAGCAAGTTCTAAGCCAGCCTAAGCTATACATTGTAAAAACCCAGTTTTAAGAAAACAGCGAACAGCTGTTGTGGTGGCGCATGCGGGTAGGATTTGCTGAAGGAGGCGGGGCAGGAGGATCATGAGTTTGAGGCCAGCCTGGGCTACACATCTTTTTAAAAAGAAAGAAAGAAAGAAACAAAGAAACAAAGAAAGAAACAAAGAAAACAACAGACACAAAAAAGATAGCTTAAAGTTGTACTTAGCTGGTAAACCAGAACAGAGCACTGGACCATGTCCACCTCCTGATAATGCTGCTGTCATGCAATGTCTAGTCTGCTGACAGTGGCCTCAACTTGGCCATCCTCCTTCAGTGGCCGGCTCAGTTACCAGAGCCATCGCAGCATGAATGGGAGCCGTGTCACCTATGACAGTCAAGACTCAAATCCCAGGCTGGAGAGATGGCTCAGAGGTTAAGAGCACTGGCTGCTCTTCCACAGGTCCTGAGTTCAATTCCCAGCAACCACAAGGCAGCTCACAGCCATCTGTAATGAGATCTGATGCCCTCTTCTGGCGTGCAGGCGTACATGCAGAGCAGAACATTGTAAACATAATAAATAAATAAATCTTTTTAAAAAAGAAAGAAAAACTCAAATCCCCTTCAGTCTCCTGGCAAACAGTTTCTATGTCACATGCTGCTGAGACTCCAATTGTCTTATTATAGTATCAATATTATACCATTTCATGAAAACATATTTCATATCAGAAAAGCCAGCTGATATAAATTACTACAGACAGAGACTAAACTGTGATGATTGTCTCTGTAGGTACAGAAAATTTTTTGATAAAATTTAGAACCCATTTGTGAATGTTGAAATGAATGGGACTAGAAAGGCACAGGCAGCAGGCAGCAGGCTGCTCTAGACACAGAGAAAGCAGGCCCTTCACTTTGGCTGTCAGAGTTTTGTTAGTCCCAGCACAGTCCGAGGCCTCTCTTAAGAATCAAGGCCGTGGTCCATTAGCCGGTCCTCGCCCTGAGAGACCCGCAGGCCTGCTGCCTGTGCTCCGGGTGATGGGCTCAGATTTGCATGATTCCTGAGGTGAGTGTTACAGAACGTTACCCCAGAGAGACCTTTCCAGAGACAGAGATTTGAGATCCAGGCAAGGACCCCGTCGCAGGGGCTGATACCTGAGAGATGTTCTGAACATATGATGAACCTGGCTTGCTGTGTACATGTGCCCGCCCCCCAACAGAAGAGTCCCCCCTCTTCACCCCAGGACCCCAAGTTATCATATGCCTTAAATCTCTGCAAAAGAGTCGTTTTCTCTGTCTCTTTTTTAGCTCTAATATTCCCGAACTTCAGGCATGTAATAAAGTTTGTGTGTACTTTGTTTCTGCTGTAAAGAAATATAAGTACATAAAACCTGTGGAAATGAAAATATGTTTTTTTTCTAAAGAGTACCCTGAAGAAGTCCTGTGTAAATGAAAAAATATACCAAACTACTGAGTGGGAAAACTGCACACTGGAAAAGGGAGGGAGGGAGGAATGGGAGGATATAAGGGATGGGATAACAATTGAGATGTAATATGAATAAATTAATAAGATATACTTTTTTATAAAAAAAAAACACTGCACACTGCAAAGCCACTTTGTTACTCTGTTCCATACAAGCTTCATCAAAACACAAGTGTAAGCGTGGGTCTTCACAGAACTTACACTCTCTCACGAAGCTCATCCAGAAGAGAAAGTGTGTAAGAATACATTTGAGACTCAGGTTGAATCCAGTGAGCAGTAAAGCAGTATTTGCTGCACAAGGTTTTGAAGCTACAACTCTGCTTATTAAAACAAGTAGTACCTGTCAGGAGGCGAGGCAGGAGCTCAGGGCAAACGGCAGCCTGGGTTACACAGTGGGAGCCTGGGAGGGAGGGAGAGAGGGGTGGAGGGAGGGAGGGAAGGAGGGAGGGAGGGAGGGAAGGAGGGAGGGAAGGAGAGAGGGAGGGAGGGAGGAAAGGAGGGAAGGAGGGAGGGAGGGAAGGAGAGAAGAAGAGAAGGAGGGAGGGAAGGAGGGAGGGAGGGAGGGAGAAGGGAAAGAAATGAAAAAAATAAGACAAACATAATACATTCAGTAAGAAGCAGAAGAGATTCCTACCGTCTGATATGATCAGATGGGACTGGGACGCTTGGCTGACCATTTGGAAACACAATTAGATTGCTTATGTCTTGTGTTTCAAAAGAAAAATAGCTTAAAGATTTTAATGTAGAAACAAAACTATAAAAGTATCCTAAGAAAATACAAGATAATTTATATATAACCTTAGAGTGAAATGTTGTCATCAGACCTGGACGCTATGTTCCAACCACTTGACTATCAAAACATTATACTTTCATATACTAGAACGTTCTTTGAGGAGGACTTTTTAAAAAATTGGAAAAAGCCTATCTGTAACAGCACTTTAAAATCAGTAAGAAAAAGATATCACAATTTAAAAGCAGGCAACGGATACAACAAGTACTTAAAAAAAAATTCCTGCACTATAAATATGAGAAGACGCTGCTGGTATTAATCGAATGAATGCAACAAAGATGCAAAATTTCCATGTTTTTACAATTAGATTTGCAAATGTTCCGTATTCATGATTATTATAAGAATGTCAGGAAACAGTCCGTGGAAATATAAATTGGCTACAACTTTTTCAAAAACAATTTGGCAATATCTACTGAAATTTTAGATGTATGTTCTCTTTAACTTGGTTTCACATTTTAATATGGATCCGAGAGAACTATGCTCTCAAGCATAGGAAAATATCTATGTATAAAATTTTTTAGCCAGGCATGGTGGTGCATGCCTTTAATCCCAGCACTTGGGAGGCAGAGGCAGGTGGATCTCTGTGAGTTCGAGGCCAGCCTGGTCTACAAAACAACCCAGGGCTGTTTCACAGAGAAGCCCTGTCTCAAAAAACCTAAAAATAGATAGATAGATAGATAGATAGATAGATAGATAGATAGATAGATAGATAGATAGATAGATCGATCATTTCTAGCAGTGATTTAATGGTGAAAAGTGAAAGAAAAGAAAATTAAATTCATACTATGCAAAATCTGCAATGGTCTGAAAGACTTACATGAGAACGAATACTCTGATATGGAAAGTGTGAGAGAAACATGAAGAGGAAGGATAAACTTCAGTGACCAATGTGAACAATAACGTGAAAACCTGATCCTGTGTTTTATTTGTCCACTGACAGATACCTGTAAACAGACAGGAAAGGGGACAAGAAGGCACACCAAATTACTGCTGGTGGCTCCTTCTGGAAAGGGGTTTGTTTCTGGGGTTCAGGAAAGAAACCCAGCTATAGAGGGTACCCATGACCATCCTGGCAGAGGACAAGACAGTAGACAGGAAGGCATGGTGCTGAAGCAGGAGCTAAGAACCTATCTACTTATCCACAATTAGAAGGCTGTGAGAGCTAACTAGGAATAACATGGGCTTTTTGAAACCTCAAAGCCTACCTGCCTCCAATAAGGCCACACCTCCCAATCCCTCACAAACAGTTCCAGCTCCTAGGAACCAAATAATGAAACATATGAGCCCATAGGAGGCACTCATTCAAACCACCACACAAACATTTTTATTTTACTAAAAAATACATTTTATGTGCCAGGTAGTGGTGGCTCGCGCCTTTAATCCCAGCACTCGGGAGGCAGAGGCAGGAAGATCTCTGTGAGTTCGAGGCCAGCCTGTCTACAAAGTGAGTTACAAGACAGCCAAAACTGTTACACGTAGAAACCCTGTCTAAAAAAACAAACAAACAAACAAAAAACTCAAAGAACACACAAAAAAATTACTATATGCCATAACACATTTTAAAAGCTAATGCAAAGAAATTCATAAAGCAATAAATATGCTAATTTTTAGATAAATTTTTCTATTCTATCTTATTTAACAAGCCTTTAAAAAATCCATAACTCGGGTAGGGGGGACTCTCAATAGGCTAGGTATAGAAGAAATGCACCTCCATACAATAAAGGCCACGGTTGCAAATCCACAGCTCATCTCCCCCTCGAATGTGTTAGTTTTCTAGTCATTATGACAGAATGCCTGACATACCACCTAAGAGAGGAAAGTGCGTTCGGGCTCAGGGGTCCAGAGATCTCAATTTATCATGGCATGGAGAAAAAAAAAATGGTAGAACAGATCTGTGAAATCCCAGAAGATTCGAGGCAGAGTGAAAACAACGAGACAAAGGCGCATGCACAGGGACTTCCCTTTCCTAGCCGGGCTCTACCTTCCGTGGTTCCAGTGCCTTGCAACAGTGTGCCCAGATTTTGACCTATCAATGGATGAAGCACAGAAAACGTCTTCTGGAGAGGCTGGAGAGATGGCTCAGGCAGTCACGGGCTTGAGTTTGGGTTCTCAGCGCCCATGTGGGAAGCTGTGCATAGTGACACATGCCGGCAGTGCTCACGGGGCAGGGGAAGCCAAGATGGGAAGATGCCTAGAGTTTACCGGCCAGACAGTCTAGCCAAACTGGTGAGCTCCGGCTTCAGAAAGCGAGACTCTGTCTCAAAATAAGGTGGAGAGGACGTGAAGAGATGGCTCAGCAGGTAAGAGCACACACTGCTCTTGCAGAAGACCTGAGTGTGGTTCCCAGCACCCACATGAGGCAGCTTTCAACTGCTTCTAAGTCCAGCTACAAGAGACTCAGTGCTGTCCTCGTACCTATACGGGCACTTGGACACACTCGTGTGTGTGTGTGTGTGTGTGTGTGTGTGTGTGTGTGTGTGCGCGCGCGCGTGTGTGTATGTGTGTGTGTGTCCTTTAGAGGTCCAGGTCTTTGCTATAGGGAAGATCATAGCCTCCAGAATACCCGAACCTTTACCATTCTGTTCCTATTATCAACTTTCATGGACTCTGAGCATCCAACATTCCAGGTAGATAGGGTTTGTATTAGAGAAAGACTCTAGGTTTTATCTAAGAGATAAATATCTAAGAGAGAAATCTGCTCTACATAGTCCTATAGTCTATATTTCAGCTTTCAGAGCTATGCTCACTGTTAAACATGTACACTACACCATTCCCAGCTTTTCCTGGCCCAGCACCCACTTCCCACATACCTGGTGTCTTATAACACGGCCTACAAAATCCAGCTCCTTCCAGAAATGGAGTGCATTCCATCGTCAAAGTTCTCCCACTAACCATAAGGCTTCTTTGATAGCAGTGGTTATTTGCATCTGTTTAATTCACTTGCTTCGTCTCAAAATCCTGCTCTGTTGAGTGTGTGATCAGATGACAAAAAAAAAAAAAAAACACAACAACAACAACAACAAAAAACCTATGCCAGCCAGAGTGAAACTCACAAAGGGTCACTTACACAATTTGCACTAGTTTTCATCCTGCTATGCCTTGACATTCCCCAGGGCCACAAGTGTAAGGGAGAAGCCTCACATTAAATCACAGATGGAATCATAGAATTACAAGGACAGTTGATTCCTAACACAGACTCTGAGAGGAGACATATACATGAGCCCCCAAACAAGAGGCTTCATTTTTTTGTTTTGGGGGGTTTTTTGTTTGTTGATTTTGGTATCACTTCCTACCGTCTGGCTGTTTGTTGCTCTACTTCGAGACGCTCCTACAAAGAAGCGCTCCGGAGAATGAACGCTTCGAGCTTCCAGGTTCTGGCCGCTGCAGCTGCCATCACCTTTGCTGAATTGCTGGTTTGCTGTTCAACAGGTCGACTGGAATCCTGATGACGAAAAGCGCAATCGCTCCAAGGAACTGAGTCTAAAAAGGTCTACCTCTCCTGCTCCTCTTTTCTCTCCTGACTAGGGTAGGTGGGTTGGGAGGCAGGAATAAGTATTGAAGAACCGCAGATAGAGTAGGTTTGGAAAGGTGGAAGTGTGAACAACCGAGACCAACCACAAATAGCATTGCCTTGGGTTACTTGCTGCTTCTTCCTCCCTCAGACTTTGTCTTTCATCCATTCTTGGTCCCAAAGCGCTGTTCGGTGCCTTCTGTGTTCCAGCCCTTGATACAAACTTCAACATCTTCCCTGTGTCTCTCAGGAATATGGCTAGTCTGGTGCATCTTCACATTTCTTAAGCCAGCCATAATGTTTTACACACGGATAATAAGTAGTGTTTTGTTGAATGAATGGGTTTTCTTTTTCTTTCTTTTCTTTTCTTTTTTTGACAGCCATGTATCACTTGGGCTCAGTCTTTCTTTTTCTTCTTTGAATTTCTCTCCCACTGTTCAAGAAATCCAATTGCATTTCTTCTCCTCCTTATCCTTTTTTTTTTTTTTAATTAGTTTGGTTTTGGTTTTTTCAAGACAGGGTTTCTCAGTGTAGCACTAGCTGTCCTGGAACTCACTTTGTAGACCAGGCTGGCCTTGAACTCACAGAGATCTTCCTGCCTCTCTCTTCCAAGTACTGAGGTTAAAGGTGTGTCCCACCACCATCTGGCCATTTCGTCCCTTTTTAATTAGTATATATTAATTAATCATACTATGGGATTCATTATGTCACTCCAACACATGGATAATTTTTCTGGCTTCCACATATGAGAAAGAGCAGGCACCATTATATTCCTGGATTATTTTTGCTTAACATGATGTCTTCCAGCTTTCTCTGATTTGCTGTAGATGACAGGCCTCCACTTTTCTTCATGAGTAAAATGGTGCTTTATCACATGTGTATTTCTTTATTCACTTTCCATGGTAACTTCTTATTTCCCTACTCCTCTGAGCTGGGCATTGCATAATTACACTCCCTCATCATCTTGACTCATAGAAGGTAAGGTTAGCAGACACAAAAGGAAAAGGAAATAGAAATTCAGTCCCCTGTCTATTAAGGGCCATATGTTTTGAATAGCAGCTACATCTATTCATTCTAAAACTCTCCAGAGACGTGGTTTTAAATTCCAATACTAGGAGAAGCAAAATGTGTTAAATATTTCAAAGGAATAAATACTGAAATTTGGAGACAGCATAACAATTATGCACTTTGGGGGGGGTAACTTTTATTGAGCATTTGACGTGGGTCAGCTTTTGTTCCAAGTAAATTTAATTTTACTTTCTTAATAGTCTTTATATCTGGCGAGACAAGCCTTCCATCCTGGTCATCTTTAAGTGAACTGTGCCTACTTGTCTTACCAGGTCTTGAAATTTTCCAAGTTTCACAAAGCATTCGCCACTGAGCATTTAATTACACTGAATTTGTACATCTGGTGGGGGGGTGAGTTTGTGGTGATTACACTGAATTTGTACATCGTGCAGGGGGGTGGGGGGAAGCAATTTCCCATGACATAGAATCTTTGTCTAGAATGATATTGAATATCTCCACTCGCTTAGGTCTTCTTTGATATCTTTATGTAAATTTTTATAATTTACTTCAAAAGCATTATTTTCATCTTTTGATAGAATTATTCTTAAGTATTTTTGTTGTAGTTGCAAACGGGATAGTCTTTCTTTTTCTATTTGTTGAGACAAATACTTTATATGACACCTTCTTATTAACTCTATGAGAAACCTAGATTATTTCACCTTTCCATACGATGTGCAAATAATGACTTTTTTCTCCTGTTTCTTTCTTATATTACTGAAAATGAAAATATTGACGAGAAATGACAAGAGGGGATTTCTGCTCCTTATCTGAGTCTGAAAAAGAGGGCTGCATCTGTCAAAAGTTAACTGGTTGTAAATGTTGGAGTTTATTTCTGGAGCCCTCAGTTCGGATTCATTGGGTGTTACATTGACAGTTATGCCGTTACTGTGTTACTCTGGCCATGACGGCTTTGTAGGATATTTTGAGATCAAGGAATATGATGCTTCTGGCTTCTTTATTTTTTTAATCAGTATTGTTTTGTCTACCTAAGATGTTGCATGCACATACAAATCTTATGGTATATTTTTACCATGTTTACACATGTGTACATAGACAGGCCTGGAATGTAGGCACTTGCTTAACAAATACAAGGTCCCAGGTTCAATCATCAATACAATCATCAACATAATACCATAAAAAATATGTGTGTGTATATATGTACACACAAGTCTACTCCACTTCCCTCTCACCACATATTGTTATGACAATTTATATCTTTTTATTGCATATCTCCTCATAAACTATTACAGCTATCCTCACCTGAGTACACTTTACCTTTTGATAGTTTTGTTTTGAGACAGACTCTCACACAGCAGGAGCTGGCCCTGAGGCCGCTGTACAGCCAAGACTGTCCTTGATAATCCTGTCTGCTCCATCTCAAGTGTACAGATTACAGGAGTAATACACCAAACGCATGTGGTGCGAAGGATCAGACCCACGGCCCCCACGCATGTTAAACAGGCACTTTACGAACCGAACTATATTCCAGCCTGTCTTGACTCTTAACCTTCATACTAAAGACATGTGATTTACATGCCACTAACACAGAATTAGAGCATTCTGAATTTAGCTATGTGCCTACTTCTGTCACCGAATTTGGGGCGTTCGTGTTTGTCTCTGGTTAGCACCCTGTCTTTTCAGTTTGAATTACTCTCCTCAACTTTCTTATAAGACAGTCTGGGTGGTGACGAGCGCCCTCAGTTTCTGTTCATCTTGGGGAGTTTCCTTTGCTATTGAGTTAAATAAATTCATAGCTTTTAAAACATCAGTTTGTTTCATTTTGTATTGAGGGAGGAAGGGAAAATACGTGGACACACACACAATCCAGTCTTTAACTGTACACTCTCCAGACCTGAAACATCTTTATGCTTAACTTTAACCGACCACATGGCCCTCTCTCCAGAATGTCCCCAAAACTGACATAACATCGAAGCAGCCCTTCCTGGTTTACATGCTGCTGTTGTCTATATTTTAACCCTAGTGTTTAATTTCTACAAGTAGGTATTATTACTTTATGTGGCTAAGGCTTGTTAGGTAATCATCTGGGGGTGCAGGGGTGCCCGGCAGAGCTTCTAATTCACATCTTATTACTAACTCACGCATCTAATTACTCCTGAAGGCATCTCTCTTATTGCTCTTGAGAACAGTAGGTGGTGTATGGACCTGTAGGGCCCCTCAGACCTTCTCAGGGACCCCCCTCAGATCAAAGCTACTTTCACCCCAACCCCAAGATGTTCTTTGTCTTTTTCACCATGCTGACACATACCTGATGGTATGAAAGCAACGGTGACTAGGATTTCTGGTGCCTTAATACAAGCCAAGGCAGTGGCACCAAATCACACTAGTAATCATCGCGTTCCTCACTACTGCACATTCACAGTACGTCTCTAAGATGCCAGTTTCACCTAACAATGTGCTTGCTGAAGCCGAAAAAAAATAATTTTATTAAATCTTGACCTTTGAGCAATGTCTTTTTAATATTCTCTGTGACCAAATGCAAAGCACAAAACCCACCTCTGCTGAATGCCAGCATGCGGCGGCTGTCTCAAGGAAAAAGCCCTGGCGCGATTGAGCAGGGAGCTGACATCACCGGTTTTTCCCAAGGAACCCCATCTTTACTTAAAAGACTGACTGACAGGTGAACTGTAGCTATTCAGACTGGGGTAATTGGCAGACATTTTCTCAAAAATCAAATGAAGCCTGCTCCTTTAAGTGAAACAACTGGCAGAATGTGTTGCCAATGACAAGATTCAAGGTTTTTCAAGCAAAACTCAGGATTTTAGAAAACTCCTATGTGTTGTCGCGGTTCCCTAAGCACCCCAGGACATGGACTTTTGCAACAAGATCGCTGTGTTAATAATTACAACTCTAGCACCACTGCCTAGAAGATCAGCAGAAAAATAGCTGAGCATCCTGGGACAGGTCTGTAATCCCAGCACTCAAGGCAGTTGAGAGGCAAAGACAGGAAGATCATGAGTTCAAGACCAGCCTGAGCTTCATAGGCATTTCATTCTAAAAACAAAAACAAAAACAAAACAAAAAAACAAAAGCACAAAATGTATAACTCCTGCTATTTTACAAGAGATCGCTGAAACAATAGATTTTAAACAATTCAAGACTAAAATGAGGATAGATAAAGAAATCACCCATAATGCAGCACAAAAATAAAAGGAGATAGGAAATAGGAGAAAGAATTTAACACTGGCCACTTGTTTCTGTTTTGAAAAGCAATTTATTTTATCTCTTCCTGCTTATTTTAGATAATGCCTTATTGCTCTATCGTTTCTGAGAGATACCTGGATATTTCTTTAAACAATTCGTATAGCATCATGTAATATTCTGTATCCAGTAAGTCTAAAAGTCTGACTGCATTGGGCCTCTAACTCCCCCATTTGTAGTATTTGTTGTGATGACACAAAGCCTTTAACTCCTGCCGTTCTGGGGACCTTTACTCCTGAGTTTCTGTCGAGTGGACCTTAACCTACACCAGCCCTAAGGGACTGGTCATTCCTCCACAGCAAGTCTGTCCTTGCTCCTACAGAGGGCCGGGAGGTGAGCGGCGGGGGGGGGGGGGGGGGGGGGGGAGAAGGGGGAGGGGGCTGAGGGGGGAGGGGGCTGAGGGGGAAGGGGGAAGCATCTGAAATGACTGCCTGCTGCATTTCTTTTTCCAATTTCTTTCTCTCCTCTCTCTCTCTCTCTCTCTCTCTCTCTCTCTCTCTCCTCTCTCTCTCTCTCTCTTCTTTTTTCCGTCTTTTCCTACATTCCTAGTACTACATTTTAATATTACAATGTTACTCAAGCAAATATCATAATAGAATAAAATTACAGTTTTATGTGTGCCCCACACTGTTCCGTTCAGCTTTATTTAGTAAGGGTGATAATGCTTCCTGGAGCCTGGATGAAAAGCAGTCTTGACTGAGAGACTAGAACATCCAATTCTGGGGAGTAATTATGACTCTGGACTTGGGTTAGCCCCCCTTTTCCTCCCCCCTCACCCACCTCTCCCCGCCCCCACTTGCTTCTTCAGGGTGCGCGCCTTCAGTGAGAGAGGAGAGGATCGTATGGACGTCCTTCCTAACTCGCTGGCACGTGTTTGCGCCTTGTTCTCCTACTTCTCTCTGGCTGGTGTTTTGATCAGGGATGAGGAAGTGTCAAACTCAGATGATAGAAAAGAGGACAGGAGCAAAGCAAAGCGTGCTTACACGAAGCCTTGTGGTCAGAGAGCAGTGCTCGCTGTCCGTCCACTAGGCGTCTTCCTCCCGCAACATTTAGTCCGGGGTCGATGCAACTATAACCACTGTGATCCCCCACGACCCCCCCCCACTTGGCTTTTTACATCTGTAACACATAGCAACCTGTTTTCTGGCACCTTCTCACTCCTTCCAGGTGGCTGGCTCTAAGAAGTGGCTAACTTTGTTCCCCCACGCCACCCCAAGTCTCCCTTCAGAGAATGAGGCAGAACCCCAGACCTCTCCAGAGGTCCTCCTTAACAGCCCTTAGATGGTGAGGAAAGGGGGGCTTACAGCGCTATCCCTTGAACGTCCCGCTCCACCCGGCACACACTCTCCTTCTCTTCACTGCTGACCTCTTCCACACCACAGACCTACTCGATCATAACGCCTGTCCTGAGTTTTCACACTTTCTGGTACATGCTGCGTGGGTGCACCCCTCAGAACTCGAGGGGAAGGAAGACTTTCAGGCATAGCGCCAGTTTCTCATGTGCACGCCTTGTCAGGCCTCTGGTTGTATACCTAGTTCCAGCAAGCTTTAAGGGAAATTAACTCATTCAGATTTCATCAATACCTGATAACGTGTTTAAAAAAAAAAAAGTTGCAGTATTTAACTCATATGTTGAGAGCTCCGAGATATAAAGAAGACACATCCATATGTCAATGTCCTTTTTGGAAAATAATTGCCACATACCATAGTGAAGGTCTGCTTCCCTCATTATGCATTGTGCTTGGTGTGCCGTGTTATGTGGGTGTGTCCAAGCCCACTTTTACCTCATTTGAATGCACATGAGGCTATTTATTCCTCCAGATACACATAGTGCAATTATTTTCTGCTCTAGTAAATGAATAGCTTAATTAGCACCTTAATTTGATTTTAAAAGCTGAAAATTATAAATACTAGCACACTCTCTTCAGAAAATGTGCCCTGAGTCCTCATACCCTCTGTCTCTTCCTTAAACATATAAACTATAAAATCTTCATGCAAAAACAGAAAGAAAAACCAGAGCATCAATTCCTCAAAGCTATGTGGGGGCAATTAGGAGGAATTTGCTTGTTTACATTAGAAAAGAAAAGGCACAGAAGTAACTGAACCTGGGCCGAAGTAATCAGCAGCTCAGTGCTCGTCTAAATCACGTGTCGCTTTAATGCATTTAGAACAGCTACTTACAGGCCCTTTTACCCCTGGAAGAAAATCAATAGCCTTCTACTGGGCATGACCAGAAAAGCCAGACCTGTCTCCTATTTTCTTGGGTAACATATCCTCCCAGATTTGTAAACCTAGTTTTCATAATAACTAAAGCATAAGTAATAATCATCACATTTGTATTTACATAATGCTTGAACATGAAAATGATGGATTTTCCTCTCCATAAAACCAGAGTGTGTGACCACCACGCTGTTTCTAATCCCCTGCTATCTGACATATTGACTCTCAGTATCATTTCATATTAATAGTAAGGTGATAAAGGCTATGACACCCAAGTGACTCCCTCAGAACAAACTTGGGCCATGAATTTTACACATTGCCCTTCTAAATTTAAGGTCTTTGGTGTTTGATCACAGTGTACTAGTGAACAAGAAGTACATTTTGTATCTTAGGAGACAAACAGGGAGGAAAGGGGCCATCTCTCCTTTTGAAAGTATAAATGCAGAAAATTTGGTCTTAAGAACAGCAGGCCCAGCGGGGGCTGGGGCGGGGTGGTGGCGCACGCCTTTAATCCCAGCACTCGGGAGGCAGAGGCAGGCAGATCTCTGTGAGTTCAAGGCCAGCCTGGTCTACAAAGTGAGTCCAGGATAGCCAGGGCTATTACACAGAGAAACCTTATCTTGAAAGACAGAAAGAAAGAAAGAAAGAAAGAAAGAAAGAAAGAAAGAAAGAAAGAAAGAAAGAAGAAAAGAGAAAGAAAAAAAAAGGCTTCAGATGGGAGAATCAAAGTACTAAAAGAGCTACGGAAATGTTCCCTCTCCAGGGAAGGAAGGAAGGACCAGGAAAGTCACATGCCACGCTCAAACAACCACATAACAGACCCCGAGAAGGGCCTTTCAGTGCACAGTGAACATACGTCACAGTCGCCATCATGCAAACACTGTTCCACTTCCCTTGTAGAACCTCTTCTCGCATAAACTATAAATAATAGACCAACCAGGGCATTTCTGTCTCAGAAATGCGTAACAGCAGGAGACAGTGAGGCCAGGTGAAAAGTGTGTCGGGGCAATCTGAAAAGGCAGAAGTGAAGATCCTCGGGTAAGTAGCAGCTGACCTCTCACCTACATTATGTGGGGCTTTCGTAACACTGTGGTCATCTGAGATCAGACATTGAAGGAGAGTGAGCAGGGAGTCCCGCCACAGCTGAGCACAGCGTAGAGAAGCTGCCGATTGGTGGGGAGCCTGCAAACCCAAGACCTTCCTGCAAATTCTCTGAGAGCCACAGAAAAGAACAACTAGCAGGGCCAAATAGGAAGCGGGAGGGGGTGGGGGATGGGGGGAGGGGTGGGGGGAGGGGGAGGGGGAGGGGACCGGGGAGGGGGCGGGGACGGGGGAGGGGACCGGGGAGGGGACGGGGGAGGGAGCGGGCTGTCATCTCACCTGAGCTTTCTGCCCTCCATGCCTACCTTCTTCTCCCTTTTTGTTTTGAAAGCACAGAGACCAGTCAATCATAGTAATGGATCTTTATCATTGGAGGCGTATCCCCTTCATTTGATTACCTACAATCAAGCTACAGTTGTGGACATTGGCTACTCCACGGCAGCCCTTGAAAATATACAGTCATCATTTTCAAGATGTGGTATGTATAGTCATGACATTCAGATTACTTTATTACAGCCCTGACAGCCAAAGAGTATGAAATATTCTCTTTGAAAGTAATCATTTTTCCAGAAGTATAAAGATCTGGTTATATATATTTTAAGTAGCTCTTCCAGCACATGTAGCTGCTAGTTTGTGAGATGATTTAATTTGGCATGTGAAAATTAATGAATATTCTATCTTTGATCTGTGCATGCAATTTCATTGATTTTTAGCAGAATCTATCTTCAAGGGCAATAGTAGAATTTCTCCATAATTATCTTTACTAATATAGTACTACACTTATTACAAAAACCATTTCACTTTCTGTACTGACCTTTTTAAAATTCAGAGTACATACATTCTATTCCATTGGCTTAGTCATTCTAGACGTGGAAATGAAGACCATCATGAAGTTTATTTTAGCCACTGTTCTATCTCTGTGCAGAGACATCATGACCAAAGCAACTCTTATGAAAGAAAGTGTTGTACTGGGGCCTTGCTTACAGTTTCAGAGGCTTAGTCCACCACCTCTGTGGCGTGGATTAGTCCACCACCTCTGTGGCGTGGATTAGTCCACCACCTCTGTGGCGTGGATTACTGCAGAATATGTGGCACTGGAGCAGTAGCTGAGAACCACATCCTGGTCCACGGGCGTGGCGTGAGCTTTTGAAACCTCAAGGCCCACTCACAGTGACACACTTCCTCCTCCAACAAGGCCACACCTTCTAATCCTTCTAATCCTTTAAAATAACACCAGTCCCTGGTGACTAAGATCCCAAATGTGTGAGTCTATGGGGGCCATTTTTATTGAAAACACCACTCTTGGTAAATAAGATAACCAGAACAAAGATGTATTTGAACTGATAACAGTGAAGCTCCTGGGTATCTTAGGGGTGATAAGATAGGCTTCTGGGTTTCTTTACCATATAACACAGATGGGGCCAAGGGCATCTGACTCTTGTGTCCTTGATTTGTTGTTATCCTTTAATATTAATGCTGCCATGAATTAATGTCTATAAATCTTATTGTCTCAACCTTCAGGAAATTAATTTTAGGCATTTCTTCTTCCCTTAATCCCATTCCAAAACCCACTTTACCACCTACCTCAACCACTGTACAGCAATATAATATGAAGCCTAGTCGAGTGCTTAACCACTGAAAGGGGTGCTTCCAACTTCCCACTTGCCAGACCAGAAAGTAATGAAAATATGAAGAAAATTAAACCAGTTCACAGAGCTCTTTTCAAATAAAACATCAGTCGCCATTACTCAAGCCCACAGCCAAGCCAGTAGAGTAGGATTTGTCGCGGTTCCAAAGGCCACATAATGTTTCCCAATTATTTTTCTTTAGGAAAGATCTTAAAAGTCATGTATTTCTTGCCATATGTACGCATGAAAAAAGATCCCAGTGCTATGCTCCAGAAACATCAGACGTAATTCCAACTTCCTTTTGCTGTTAAAGCCTGACATCAGACAGTTTGTCTGCACAGTAGATGTCTACTAGGACACCAAGTGGCAGTCGTACTAAATGTGTGACACCACAAATACAATCTCCGACTGCTAAAGACACTAGCATTTTTCTATTAAGAGAAACTTTTCGGCCAGCAAAAGTAACTAAAAAAAAAAATGAATCGTGAAATTCAATTTAAACATAAAACTATAAAATTCTCATAAACAAAAAAAAAAAAGTAGAATAAAAAGCTTGAGCCTAGACTAGAAAAACAAAGTTTTTTAGGCATGACATGAAAGGTGTGATCCATAAAAGAAAAACCTGACAAGCCAGGCTGTAGCAATTAATTTGATTTAATTAATTTGATCTTAATGACTGTTCTGTTTGCTTGTGACAGTGAGTTCCAGGACCTACCCCAGGCTGATCTGGAACTCTCTAAGTAGCTCAGGCTAGCCACCATTCATAATCCATCTCCCTCAGCTTTCCAAGGCCTGCCATTACAGGCATGAACCACCATGGCCAGATAAGTAAAGGACTTCTGCTCTGCAGGAGACTGCGTGAGGAGAGTGAAAAGTAAGCTACTGAGTTCTCAAATTATTTATCTGAAAAAAAAAATATTAGTAACTAAACATATAATGAATTCTCCAAACATAACGCTAAAAAGTGAACAATTCATTAGAAAATGGACAAAGCCGCAAACAGGTATTTCCATGAAAATTATGTACAGGTACTAAAGTAACACGTGAAAACATGCCCGACACCAGTAGTCATCTGAGAGCTGCAAATTAGAACAAACCACAGTGAGGTTTCACTACATACCTGCTCAGAAAAGCAAAAAAAAAAAAAAAAAAATTTAAAAACCGGCAGTGACACCAAATCACGGTGAAGGGGTGAGGAGCCTGGGTCACGCGTGTGGGTGATGGGGTGTGAAACGATAGCTGGAAGAAAGGAGCTCGTCAGCATGGCAGACTGTACAAAGGCCCTCAAACGATGCCATTTCTGACGTCATGAGCTTTTCAAAGTGTTACCTCACACGGCCAGAAGCGAAAGGAAGACTTTGCCAGAGTCGCTGAGCTAAAATGCTAAGACGGAGAGATGACCCTGCAGTATCCAGCAACACAGTCACAAAGAGTCTTAGGGGAAGGAGGGGAAGGAACAGGAGGCAAGGGTGCTACAAATCTCACTTTAAATACAGAAGGCCTGCACCAGATCAAGCGGCTCAACATGCCAGCACCGAGTGGGCGGGGACTTGGGAGCTCCCACCTCTAACTGAGACGCTATGAACAGCTGGTGTCTTATGGGGAAGGAGTGACAGTTTTCTTTAAGGGAGTGGCTCCTGGTGGGTTGACTATGCTCCGGTAGATAGATCTGCACCCAAAAGTATACAGGCAGCACAAATTATGGGTTATTTGAGTGAGAGGGTGTTGGGAATGAGAGAGAGAGAGAGAGAGAGAGAGAGAGAGAGAGAGAGAGAGAGAGAGAGAGAGAGCGCATAGCTAGGCATAGTGGCTTACGCCTTTAATCTGAGCACTCAGAAGGCAGAGGCAAGTGGATCTCTATAAGTTCAAGGCCAGTCTGGTCTACATAGTGAGTTCCAGGACAACTAGAGCTACATAGTGAGACCCTGTCTCCAAAGAAGGAAGGAAGGAAGGAAGGAAGGAAGGAAGGGGGGGGCAAGGAGGGAAGGAGGGAGGGTGGGAGGGAGGGAGGGAGAGAGGGAGAAAACATGAAGTTGGGGGGATATAGAAGAGGAATATAGGTGGATCACGGAGGAATTACGGGGTTAATATGATCAAAATATATTGTATGAACGTGTATATATACATATATAGTGCATATATTTATGTATATGTATATATATTGGATTTTTGAGAAAGGGTTTCTCTGCGTCACCCTGGCTGTCCTGGACTCTCTTTGCAGACCAGGCTGGCCTCAAACTCATGGAGATCCCCCTGTCTCTGTCTCCCAATTGCTAGGATTAAAGGAGTACATGACAACACATGGCTAATAAAATTATTTTTTATTATTGCTAAGCTTGTGCATAACTCTTTGTAAATGAAGCTAAGTGGATAAAGCACTGTGGCAGAACCACAAGGACACAAGTTCAAGTCCCCAGACCCCAGAACAGGACAGAGCAGAACACATCTGTAAACCCAGTGCTCCTACAGCAAGATAGAAAAGGGGTTGAGGTGAACCCCCAGAAGCTCATGGGCCGTTGAGCCTAGTTCATGCTACGGCAAAACAAGAGACCCCACCACGAGAGCCAGCAGTCAGGGTTGTCCACTGGCCCCCACAACTGCATGTGAAACTACAGTTACCATAATACAGTACCAGTTAAAAGTGCATTTATTAAAGAAAGCAACGCTTTCTGATGCATTTCTGATATGATTGCTGAGCATGAAAAAATGAATAGAAGAGTAACTGCTATAAGCAAAAGGAAGCAGGATTATGCAGAGGGACAATTGGAGAGACACTGGTGACAGGATTCACCATCTCAGTTGCACAGTAGAAGTGATTAAGAAGACTACAGTACAGCACGCTAACAGTAGTCACAAAGCACTATATATTTGAAAAATCACTGAGGAGTTTTTCCCCCTTAGGTCCCTGGGGATCTACTCTCAGGGTTTTAGAAAGTCAAGCAGCGTCAGGTATGGGTTCCATTGTGTGGAGTAGGCCTTAAGTCAAGTCAGACAGTGGTTGGTTACGCCCACGGGCTTTATGCCACTGTTGCACTAGCATCCAGCAGGACACCATTATAGACCAAAGGCTTTGTGGCTGGGTTGGTATTGAAATTTCTCCTTTGGGAGCACACCGAGTACCTTCCTGTACCAAAGACACTAGAATGTAGGGGTGACGGCTCTATGCAGACACCAGCTCAACTTCTCCATGTTTAAAGAGTTGTGTCGGTATTGACCTCAGCAATGGGGTCTTGCTGTCCGTTTGTAGAGAGCAACCTATCATCTTGGCAAGAGCCTGGGTTACTTTTGGGGGGCTCTTATGGAACCCCTCTGGTCAACAATTCAATTAGATGTAACCCAATCCCAGTACTGAAAGATTCATTTGGTGACAAGGGATGTCCAGCTAGGACTCTGTTTGTCCATCCATTTGCACACACCGCCACCACCACCCATTTACTGATTTCATTTAGATCACCTTCATAACTGTGCACATTTAGCAAGTTTCCACTGTGTCAACTCTCTATACTACTCCTCAAATGCCCCTTAGCTGTCTCTCCCTGCATTCCCACCCTCGTCCCCCCCTCCCCTCCCGTTCCCCTTTTGATTTCCCACTCCAGCTGCCCCCCCCTCCAGTCCATCCATAACTATCTCTTCTATTTCCCTGTCCTAGGGAGATCTATCTGCATGAGAGATCACTTGTTTTATTGATCTTAGTCTTTCTGACAGCTACAAGATGAAAAGCAGTCCTGGTTTGCATTCCCTGATGGCGAAGGGCATTGAATATTTAAGTATTTCTCAGCTATTTAAGTTTCCTCTTTTGAGAATTCTATGTTTAGATCCATGGCCCCCACTTTAATTGAGTTATTTGTTTTCTTGATATCCAATTTTTTTCTTTATATATTTTGGATATTAACCCTCTATCAGACATGCAGTTGGTCAAAATCTTTTCCCATTCTGTAGGCTGTCATTTTGTCCAAGTGATGGTGGGTTTTTCTGTTTGTTTGTTTTTGTTGGTTGGTTTTTTTAAAACCATGCAGAAGTTTCTCAGTTTCATGAGGTCCTATTAATTAGTTATTGATCCTGTGCTAATGGTGTTCTGTTCAAAAAGGCTTTCCCTTTGTCAGTGAGTTCAAGGCTATTCCTCCCCACCTTCTCTGGGGTTCAGTGTGTCTGGTTTTATGTTGAGTTCTTTGATCCACTTGGACTTCAGATGTCCATGGGTATTTTTATTTATGCCTAGGTGTTCAATTCAATATCATTGATCCATATGTTTGTTTTTGTGCTAATTCCATGCTGTTTTTCTTTTAAGATTTATTTATTTATTTATTATGTATACAGTGCTCTGCCTGCTTGTACCCCTGCAGGCCAGAAGAGGGCACCAGATCACATTGTAGATGGTTGTGAGCCACCATGTGGTTGCTGGGAATTGAACTCAGGACCTCTGGAAGAGCAGGCAGTGCTCTTAACCTCTGAGCCATCTCTCCAGCCTCGAGAGAGTGTGTGCTGGTCGTGTTTTTCTTATTGTGGCAAAACCATATCTCTAGTACCTGTAGTTCTTTTATTTGAGATTGATTTATCTATCCTTCAATTTTTTGGTGTTTCCATGTGAAGTTGAAAATTGTCATTTCAAAACCTGTGAAGAACTGTGTTAGAAATTTGATGGCAATTGCATTGAATCTGTAGATTGCTTTTGGTAGAATGACCATTTTACTATATTAATCCTACCAATTTTTGAGCTTCTTTGATCTCTTAAAGTTTTTATCAAACATGTCTTTCACTTGCTTGTTTAGAGTTATCCCAAGATATTTTGTATTATTTGAGGCTATTGTGAAACGTGTTGTTCCCCTGGTTTCTTTCTCAGTCCACTTGTCATTTTATATAGGACAGCTAGTGATTTTTGTGAATTAATTTTATATCCGGCTGCTTTACTGAAAGTATTCAACAGTTGTAGGAGCTTCCCTGTTGTGCTGGCTAGTTTTGTGTCAACTTAACACAAGCTAAAATCATTTGAGAGGAGAGAACCTCAATTAAT
Source organism: Acomys minous (assembly GCF_964271855.1). NCBI lineage: Eukaryota > Metazoa > Chordata > Mammalia > Rodentia > Muridae > Acomys > Acomys minous. The sequence goes on along the minus strand of NC_140487.1, from coordinate 1,270,077 downwards.
AAAATGCATCCACGAGATTGGGCAGTAGGCAAGCATGCAGGGCATTATCTTAATTAGTGGTTGATAGGGGAGGGCCCATCCCTTTATGAGTGAGGCCACCCTGTCTGGTGGTCCTGGGTTCTATAAGAAATCAGGCTGAGCAAACCATTAGAAGCAAACCAATAAGTTGCACCCCTCCATGGCCTCTGCATCAGCTCCTGCCTTCAGGTTCCTGCCCTGTTTGAGTTCCTGTTCTGGCTTCTTTCTGTGATAAACTACAATATGATTTTTCTTTCTTTCTTTCTTTCTTTCTTTCTTTCTTTCTTTCTTTTTTTATGGGGGGGATGGGTTTTGAGATAGGGTTTCTTTGTGTAGCCTTGGCTGTCCTGGACTCCCTTTGTAGACCAGGCTGGCCTCGAACTCACAAGATCCTCCTGCCTCTGCCTCCCAAGTGCTAGGATTAAAAGCCTAAGCCACCACGCCCGGCTGAACTACAATATGAAAGTACAAGCCACATAAACCCTCTTCTCTCTAGTTTCCTACCGGTCATGGCATTTCATCACAGCAATAACAAGCCAAACTAAGACACTTATGGGATTTTTAGGTCACTTATATTTACTATTATGTCCTCAGCAAATAAAAAGTCTATTCTAATTTGTATCCCCTTGATCTCCTTCGGTTGTCTAATGCTCTAGCTAAGACTTCAAGGTGTTATTATGTAGAGTGGATATTTATAGAGTGGCAATCTGTCTTCTTCCAACATTAGTGGAACTGCTTTGAGACTCTCCCCATTTAAGTTGATGTTAATGCTGGCCTTACTGTAAAATGCCTTTATTATGTTGAAGTACGGCCTTGTATCCCTAATCTATCCAGGACTTTCATTCTACAGGGGTGTTGGATTTTTGTCAATGATTGTTCCTGTATCTAATAAAACGATCCTTTTTTCTCTTAGTTTTTTATACAGTGGATTACATTTATCAGTTTATATATGTTGAGCCATCCCTGCATCTCTGGGATGAAGCTTACTTGATCATAGTGGATGATATATTTTATGTCTTCCTATATTCAGCTTGTAAGTGAATTACTGAGATTTTTTGCATGTATGTTTACAAGGTCTGTAATCTCTTTCTTTTGGGGGTCTTTGTGTGGTTTGAGTATCAGTTGAGAAACTGTGGCCTTGTATAACCAGGTGGGCAATGTTCCTTCTGTTTCTATTTTGTGGAATAACTTGTGGCGTGTTTGAGTTAACTCTTCATGAAAAGTCTTGTATTTCTGAGCTAAAATTATATTGCTCTGGAGTGTTGTGGTTAGGGAACTTCTGACGACTGCTTCTATTTCACTAGCTCTGTTTATCTGATCTTGATCTAACTTTGCTAAGTGGCATATACTGAAAAAAAATCCATCTCTTTTAGATTTTCTAATCTGGTGGACTATAGGTTTTAAAGTATATCCTTATGATTCTGTGGATTTTTCAGTGTATGTTAATATTATATATTATAATATTATTATTATATTTTATACTATTATAAATAAATACTATTATTATTATTATTATTATTATTATTATTATTATTATTATTATATCCCCTTTTCATTTCTAATTTTACCAATTTGGATATCCTCTGCCTTTTTAGCTAATTTTAATAAGGGTTTGTCAATCTTATTGATTTTCTTAAAGAACAAACTCTTTGTTTCATTGATTCTGTTTTATTGATTTCAGCCCTGAGTTTGATTACTTCTTGCCATCTTTAAGATGTAATTTCTTCTTTTTGTTCTAGAACTCTAAAGTGTATGTAATATCTTTTTCTGTTCCTTTCCCCTGAGGAGACATCTATCTTTGATGTTAAAGTGTTATTTATTGGATACAGCAGGAGGATGGATCCTGTTTTTACATCCTTTCTGTTAGTCTGTGTCTTTTTATTGGGGAGAAGCTGTAATAAGCAATGTTTGTTGATGCCTGTTATTTTGTTAGTGTGGAGTGTGTGAGTGTGTGTGTGTGTGTGTTTCTCATCTTTTGATCTGATGATCTGAGATTACTTATTCCCTGTGTTTTCTTGGCTGTGGTTAACCTCTTTAGGTTGGAATTTTCCCTCTAGCACCTTTTTCAGTGCTGGCTTTTGTAGATATATACTAGTTACATTTTTGTTTTATCAAATTTAATATGGACCATTAAACGGAATGGACTGCTCTCTTCTCTTTATCTACTGTGGTTGAACGCTTTGCTTGGTATAGCAGTCCAGTTTGGCATCTGTGCTCTCTTAGCGTCTGTAGAACACCTGTCCATCCAGGCTTCTAGAATCTCCACTGAGAAGTCAGGTGTTATTTTAATAGTTCTTCCTTAATATGTTACTTGGCCTTTTTCCCTTGAAGCTTTTAATATTCTTTCTTTGCTCTGTAGATTTAGTGTTTTGGTTATTCGGTGATGAGGGATTTTTCTTTTCTGGTCCAGACTATTTTGGTGTTCTGTGTGCTTCTTATACCTTGATAGGCATCTCCTTTTTTAGGTTGGAAATCTTTTTCTTCTATGATTCTGTCAAAAATATTTTCTGTGCCTGTGACCTGAGTTTCTTCTCCTTCCTGCATTACTATTATTCATATATTTGGTCTTTTCATGGCGTCCCAGATTTCCTGGATGTTTTGTTCTGTTTTGTTTAGGTTTATCATTTTCTTGGACCAAGTTATCTATTTCTTCTATTGTATCATCAGTGGTTGGCGTTCCCTTGTCCATCTCTTGCACTCTGTTGGCGGTGCTTACCTCTGAGGTTCCTGTTTGAGCTCCTAAACTTTTCATTCACAGGCTTTCCTCAGATTGTGTTTTCTTTACGGACTCTATTTCCACTTTTCACATCTTGAACTGTTTTATTCATTTTCTTCCCCTGTTTGTGTTTCCATCACTTTTTTTTAGGAAGTTTACTTGTTTCCTTTTTCAGGACCTCTATCGTATTTGTAAAGGCTGTTCTAAGGTCTTTTCCCTGTGTTTTAGCTATGTTGGAATGCTCAGACTCTGCTGTAGGAGGGTTGCTGGCCTCTAGTGGGCACATATAACCCCAGCCATTATCACTGTGCTTTCTACTGATGTCTAGACATCTGGGGTTGGGAGGATTGTAAATCTAGGTGCTGATATCTGGTCTTGCCTTTGTTGGGCGGGGGGTGTTTTGTTTATTGGATTCTATTGCCCTCTCCAGCTCCTAGGAGAATGTGGTGGCTGTGTGCTGCCTGGTAGGAAATTCTTCTGGTATCCTGATGGATGTGGGCACTAGGGGTCCTAGGTAAAATGTGTTTCTGAGTATTGGAAGATTACATTTAGAATGGGATGGGCTAGTGGAGGCTGAGGAGGCCACAGGAGGAAGTAAAGCAGGATATTCCACCAGGATCTGTTTACTTCCCTGGGGATGGGGTCAGAGAGTGAGGACAGGCTGATGCACATGGTCAGCTACAGAGCTGGAGACGAGCCTGAGGGATTGGACTTGGAGAAACAGAGGGAGAGGCGGCTACTGCCAGCCAACCTGCTTCACTGGCCAGGGAAGTAAGGGATTGAGTAGATTTTTAAGTATTTTCACTATAAAAATAATTAAGTATGTGAGGTAATTTATATATTAGATATCTAAATATAGCCACTATGATATACATATACATATATAAATCTGTTGTCTCATAAATATATATAATTTTCATCTATCAGCTTGAACAGATACTTTTTTCATGCCTTTTTCCCCTTTTTAAAAAAGATTTACTTATTATCATATATACACTGCATGTATGCCTGCAGGCCAGAAGAGGGCACCAGATCTCATTATAGCTGGTTGTGAGCCACCATGTGGTTGCTGGGAATTGAACTCAGGACCTCTGGAAGAGCAGCCAGTGCTCTTAATGTCTGAGCCACCTCTCCATCCCTTGAACAGATTATTTTAAAGACACTTAGTACTAACAGTATACTAAGCAGGTGCTGTACCACTGAACTACATTGCTTCTGCAGTCCTATCATAGGAATCTCTTCCTTTTTATCAGATTTTTATGTTCCCCATAGAGCCAGATACTATATTGCTATAAATATTTACATACCAATGTTTATCTTTTGTTGTTGTTGTTTTTTCAAGACAAGGTTTCTCTGTGTAGCCCTGGCTGTCCTGGAACCTGCTCTGCAGACCAGGCTGGCCTCGAACTCAGGGATCTTCTTGTCTCTGCCTCCCAAGTCCTGGGATTATATGTATATATTAAATGTAATTTTTGCTGGCATAAGAAAGCAACTCCTAAATCAGACATAACTTCATATGCTGAAATTCTGCTGTTGCCTTTGCTGTGTACAACTCTGATGACCTCACACTTCTCTTTCTCTTGTCTAGATGAGTGATGGTTAAGGGTTCTGGCTTGCCAATCAGATTATTTGAGTCATATCCAAACCTTGGTCTTCATGATTTATGTGTGCCTAAGTCCTTCGTGACCCAGGTCTTTAGCTGAGAAACTGGGTGGAAAAGATTTACTTAAGTGGGTCATATGGTAATTAAATGAGTTAATGTCCACACAGAAAGTTACGTAAACACTCAGTAAATATAGTTACTGGCTGTTTTATGGCATTACTTATGCTGTGTTTTTCTCCCTAGAGGGTATGCTTTGACTGCATTCAGACGTGGAGAAATTGCAGGGCCCAGGCTAGTCACTGATGAGGGTGCATTCGTCCTTGGAACAGCATGATGGGTCCTCGGTGGCAAGCTAATAACTAACTTCTGGGAGTCTCCATATTCCCTGAGGAACCACATTGTCTTCTCTTCCTTTCTTTATGCACTTTCCCCCTGTGTTCATGTGACATAAGACAATCTCTTCAGTTAAGCTGGATTCAGAGTGCCTACAAATAGATACTTTTCTGCTTTAAAATTTAGAAGACACAGTTTGGGTGTAGAATAACAGAAAAAAACCAAAGAGTTGGAAAGGTTTTCTTTTAATTTGAAACTTCTAGTTGTTAAAAAGATGTAAAACTGAAAAAATAATTATATTAAACTATATTAATAATAACTATATTAAAATTATTCAGGCATTTCATTCTATAGAAACATATTTGGTTTTGTTATGTCTGTTGTTATAATTCTATTTTGTTTTTATTTTAGATAACATATGAGAGGCAGAGGAGGCACTATCAGCTAGTCAGTTCTAAGAACTTAAACTTTTGAATCCAACCAACCCTAAATTTTACCCTAAAATATTCCCCATGTGTTGCTGTTAATTCAGCTGCTGCAATTTAAGTTCCTTGCCTACTATCATCCGTACAACCTCTGTTAAACCAGAGCCTCTGTTTCTAGCCACTACTTAAAAATCAGATCCCCAGAGCAGCATCACATTTCAGAATGCTGCTCTGTCCGTATCAGGTCACAACTATGCCTGTCATTCTTCCTACTCCTACAACCAACATCAGGTACCTTAGCATCAATCTCAAGGCTTCTCTGCACTGAACCCAAAGTCCTCTGTGAGCCTCATCTTCTACGTCCTTCTGTGCACTTTGCCACTTGTATACTACAGAGCCTACCTTCTCCGACACAGGCCTTATACTATAAAAGTGCATATTTGCTCACATTTCATCTAGCTAGAATTACATACCCAGAGACTATCTATCTCTCTCTCTCTATCTATCTATCTTACACACACACACACACACACACACACACACACACACACACACTTTCTACAGAAACAGTGGTCTTATTTTGACTCAACAGCCATTTTGTAGGCTGAGCCTGTAACGTAGTACACGCCTGTAATCCCAGCACTGGAGATACAGGGGAAGGGACATTTTAAGGTCAGCTTGGTCTACACAAAAAGTTCCAAACCATCCAGGGAACATAGTCAACTTATTAAAAAGAAGAAGAAAGAAAGCCTGTGAACTGAAGTCACTGACCCTGATCCTCTGGCAGTCACAGATTACAGCCATCAGCTGTGAGATGCACCTGGCTATGAACCTAACTTAAAAGTAAAGAGCTTCTCAGCTCTCCCGGATGCACCTCCTTGCTGCAGGAATACCCAACTCCCACTGCCACAAGCAAATGCTTCCAGCTTTTAAGGAAGTCATTTTTATTTCTAGATTTATAAGTAGCTAAACTGAGTCCTGAAGATGAGGATTATTTTTTCTTCAGTTCCAGGAGTACTATAGGATTTTTTTTTTACTCAGAATAATAGTTGGTCCTATCTAAGAAACTAGGTAACAAGCAAAGCTACATACCTACGTATTAAAATGCAGAGAATAAGTGACTGTGGTGTACCCCCATCCCAACTGATACATCTGCAATGAACCCCTGTACCTAAGGCTCAAGGAAAATCACAGAAACTGGATAGATGTGGTTGTCAGAGCCAAAAGTCCAGGATGGCTGTGGTGAGGTAGTGTCTTCTGTGTGTAACAGGAAAGCTGCAGCCGTGAGCTCTGAACAACATGGTCGCCTGACCAAGACCAGCATAACAGTTATCACCAGTTGGCATGCCAGTGTGGACAGGGGAAATTCCACATGGCCCCGCCCCTGGGGGTAGATGAAGCGCTAGAGGTGGCCAAGGCCTGATAAGAAAGCACAAATCGGTATCCTCCGGCAACTAGTTCCCACATGCGCTGTCCAGTCCCAAGTGGTCAGCCCTGGACACATGCACATACGAGCAAATCTAGATGGACTGAGTGGGGTATATGCATACAGAAATATACATATGTATATTTGTGTATTATATATATATATATGTGCAACAAAAATAATTAAACAGTAGATCATGAATTTGGGGGAGGAGCAGAGGAGGAGTCGGGAGGAAGGAGAGAGCAGGGGTAGAGCAGAGACGTCAGGCACGGAATTCTCAAAAAAATTAAAATTACAAAATTTCTAGCACCGCAGGGTGGGTGGGCAGATGCAGGTTCTTGGAAGCATGGCTTTCTATCCTTAACCTTCACTCTGTCACGTCCCCTCCTACCTATCCTCTCCCCAGACAGTTTCTTACTCCGTCAGCAACTCTTTCAGATCCACAGTGAGTAGACAGAGTCAGAGAGAATTCTATCTGCAAGTGTATTCTCTTTCAATTAGAAGCTTAAAATCCAAGTTGCCACTTCGGGTAATGGTTAAAAAAAAAAAAAAGAAAAAGAAAAAAGAAAGAAAGAAAAAGAAAAGGAAACGGCACCCAGGTGAGATGTACAATTGCCTCGAACAGCGAGTACTTTTTGAAGAACAGTAAGGCGTCACCTGCCTTACCCATTCCTACTCTTCTCAGAACTGACAGACCCTCCAAAGCAACTGGTCCCGGGCTCTGTGCCTTCTGGCTGGGCTCTCTCACCACCAGCTGAGCTCTGTGCCTCCCGGCTGGGGCTCTCTCACCACCAGCTGACCTCTGTGCCTCCCGGCTGGGGCTCCCTCACCACCAGCTGAGCTCTGTGCCTCCCGGCTGGGGCTCCCTCACCACCAGCTGAGCTCTGTGCCTCCCGGCTGGGGCTCCCTCACCACCAGCTGAGCTCTGTGCCTCCCGGCTGGGGCTCTCTCACCACCAGCTGAGCTCTGTGACTCCCGGCTGGGGCTCCCTCACCACCAGCTGAGCTCTGTGCCTCCCGGCTGGGGCTCTCTCACCACCAGCTGAGCTCTGTGCCTCCCGGCTGGGGCTCTCTCACCACCAGCTGAGCTCTGTGCCTCCCGGCTGGGGCTCCCTCACCACCAGCTGAGCTCTGTGCCTCCCGGCTGGGGCTCTCTCACCACCAGCTGAGCTCTGTGACTCCCGGCTGGGGCTCTCTCACCACCAGCTGAGCTCTGTGACTCCCGGCTGGGGCTCTCTCACCACCAGCTGAGCTCTGTGACTCCCGGCTGGGGCTCTCTCACCACCAGCTGAGCTCTGTGACTCCCGGCTGGGGCTCTCTCACCACCAGCTGAGCTTACATCAGCACAAGGGTGCAGTGGAGGCTGAGAGAAGACAGTCTTAACCTTATGTGCTATTCCTCTGCAGCAAAGAGGTGAAACTTGCAGGGCGCTGGAGGCCACCCCCTGGGTGTGAGGAAGCGTGCATTATAATGTATATGCTGGCGTGTTTTAAGGGACAGAGGCAGCTAACAAAATCCATACAGCAAATCAAAGTGTCAAAAGTACTACAACGTGAGCGGAGACTCCAAGCCCTGCTCTGTGCTGCATCCCAACACTGACATCTGTTGGCTATCAGTGGACCAAACCCTCCTCCTGAGCAAACATCTTAAAGACAGGCATGTTCTTGGTTCTTCATTCATCACAAACTCACATACATGATCTCTCACATTTAGCCTTTCAACTCTTATAAATAAAATTAGACCTTTTATAGTGCCATTTTGTTTTCTAAACCACGCCAAATACTTGTGCAGGCAAAGGTGATGATCTAGGCACATGGTACATACGGAAGAGCTACCGTTTTTGTTTGTTTGTTTGTTTGTTTTTTACACACACAATCTGAAATGCACAGGAATAGAAGGAAGGCTGCACCAGTGTGCACGCACATCACCTAACCCTTGGGCAAATGCTTCTTCCTGCCATTCACACGCTCACACTAGCGTGAGCACACTGATGTGTCCTCCCGATTCACTTTGAACACTCACTCTTGGTTCAGGTCCTTAAATGGTTTTCTCTTCTTTGTAACCCTTCTCTTTTACTTCTGTCACTGATTTGGGGATCTACAGACTCCCCGTCCAGTGCTCCCCACGTCTGGCTGTCAGTGCCTCATGCTGAGACTCATGCGAACTGCAATCGTCAGCCTTCGCCTTCCTCACTGCGTTAGGGCGGTGTGTAACCCTCTGATTAGCTCTAGCTTAGCCGTTGTGGAAACGGGAGAATTGTCCCACACCCCCCACACCCCCGTGCTGAGTCATCTCCCCCTTTCTAGGCACCCTACTTTACCAACTAGAGTGCAGCCCACGTAGGGTCTCCATTGTGTTGTGGACAGTTCCTAGCTCTTCCCCACAGAGCTCCCCAATCCATTTCTACAGGAGGAGGAGGAGGAGGAGGAGGAGGAGGAGGGGAGGAGGGGAGGAGGAGTCTCTGGTCCCCTGTGGACAAAACAACAGGGCAGTGACTGGAGAGATGGCTCAGCGGTTAAGAGCACTGACTGCTCTTCCAGAGGTCCTGAGTTCAATTCCCAGCAACCACATGGTGGCTCACGACCATCTATAATGTGACCTAATGTGCACTGTATACATAATAAATAAACAAATCTTTTAAAAACAACAACAAGAAGGCAGTCATCTCCTCTCACCGCATCAGGCACCACCTATGGCCGGCAACTCCCTAGCCCCTGTGTCTCAGCCCTCTCCCCTACTTCAGATCCCCACACCCCAAACAACTGTTAGTCACCCCCGCTCGCTTATCCCCCCTTCTGTCTATCACCTCAAAATCCGCATCAACCAAATCAAATTTCTGTTCTCAGACAGGCCTGTAAGCCAAGCACTTGGAGAGGTAGAAACAGAAGGATCAGGAGTTCAAATCCAACCTTGCCTATAAACAGCTTTGAAATCAGCCTGGGCCACATGAAATCCTGAATCCAAAACAAAAACTTCTATTCTCCCCGCTGTCTCCTGCACACCTGGCTTCAACTCACTTCCGTATCTCTGTAAATTAAATGACCGACGACCCAGGAGTCAGTTGTGGCTGCTATTTGTCCCTCTGTCATGACATATAATCAGTCATCGAGTGGATTCTGGGTAGTGATTTATTTCATTCCAATCTCACCTGCCCAACTGTAGCCCTGCCTGGCCTCCATCCACCTAACACGGAATTGTCCTGAGGGCACCGCCACGGCTCTCCAGCCAGGACCTACACTTGCAAGCTCCTAGTACCTGGGGCGGAGTGGACAGACAATGGCCCTGCCCCTGCGGAATGTCAACAGATACTGCTTGCATCATTTGGCGTTACACAGCTAGTGGCCCTTCCTCTGCCTCATGCCTTATCCTACACCAGCTAAATGATTCTTGGGTCTTCATGGAGCATGGAGCCACGAGGTAGAAACTTAGACGACTGATTGTAACACTCACATTGCACTATGGGACGTCAAACAAGCCTCCACTGTGTAAAGCCACTGAGAGTTCTGGGCTTTCCTGTTATGGACTCTGACACACCTAGTTCAGGCTATGACCAGATCTCCCTCACATTGGTGTAAATAGCTCCTAGCTGATGTCTGTACTTATGGTCTTGTGTGTCCTACCCCAGTGCTAGCTCTGGAAGATAGAAGCTGCCTCATCTGTCTTGCTCACATGTACCACATCACACAGCGTGGTGGCTCGCAATAATATTAGCTAGGTTCTTTTCCAAATGCCTCCCTTGCTCTGACCCTCCACTCCTGGTTTTTGTTACCTAACACCCCCCGATACACATATGTGCGCGCGCGCACACACACACACACACACACACACACACTTGCTTGTGCCTTCGTTCCATCCTCATGGATATTTTGCTAAAGCCCACCTCTCCCATTCTTTCCTACCAAGTCCTCCCCCTCCCCGCTTTTTTATGGGGGGCAGTTCAAGACAGGGTTTCTCTGTGTAGCTTTGGCTGTCCAGGACTCTGTTTGTAGACCTGGCTGGCCTTGAACTCACAGCAATCCGCCTGCCTCTGCCTCCGAGTGCTGGGATTAAAGGCGTGCGCCACCACACCCGGCACAAGTCCTCCCTTTTTTCAAGTTGCTTGTTGAGTATTTCCCGTGCATCTTCTCCCAGGACCTCCTCTGATTTTTCTAACACTTAATGATCCTATTTTCTTATCCGTTGCCTTGTTGGGACCTTCTAATACTTGCGTTGTGTCTAGTGTTTTTTCTTTCCCAATTCCTCCACTATGTGACAGACTTCTTGACAGAAGATTCACAGATCGTATTCCTCCCTACCACTCTCTGGGAGGCATGTTGTTGGGGGGAGGGGCTGGTACACAGGTGTGTGCAGGTATGCAGGCTCATATGTTCTGTGTGTGTGTGTGTGTGTGTGTGTGTGTGTGTGTAGAGGCCAGAGGTCAACCTTGGATGCCATTCCTTGGGATGATCACGCACTTTGTTTTTGTTGTTAGATTTATCTCATCTTATTTTGGGTACGAGTGCTTTGCCTGGAGGGAGGGATGTGCACCACATGTCACCATATGCGTGCCCTACTACTGCCTACGGAGATCAGAAGAAAGTGCCCTATCCAGCCCCTGGAAAAGGAGTCATGCTAGTAGTGAGCCACAATGTGGGTACTGAACAGCAAACCCCGGCCTTCCGCAACAGCAACAAGTGCTCTTAACCACTGAGCCATCTCTCCAGCTACCCCTCTGTTTTGTTTATAGTAAACTGCTGCTGCAGCTGCTGCTGCGGCTGCTGCTGCGGCTGCTGCTGCGGCTGCTGCTGCGGCTGCTGCTGCGGCTGCTGCTGTGGCTGCTGCAGCTACTGCTGCTGTGGCTGCTGCTGTTATTGTCATTGTTGCTGTCCACCACCATGGAGGGGTGCTGCTTAGTGGCTTGCTTCCCATGGATTGCTCAGCCTGCTTTCTCATAGAAGCCAGGGCCACCACCAGCCCCGGGAGGCCATCATGCACAATGGGCTGATCCCTCCCCCCATTGATCATTAATTGGATCTTATGGAGGCATTTTCTAAACTGAGGCTTCTTCCTCTCTGATGGCTCTAACTTGTGTCAAGTTGACTCACAAAACCAGTCAGCACAATGCATAAGCCTAAAGTGAGGCGCAGCATTTACAGGTTGTGACTTAACCTGCTGAGCCATCTCACTAGCCCCTTTATATTACACCTTTTATAGCTACATAGTTTTCCACAGGATGGAAACAAATTGTTAGAGCTTGAAATAAGCAATCAGGTATAAAGTATAACTACTATTAATAACTCAATAATTTAATGTGTGTTAAATCAGTGTCAGGCACATGGGAAATGCTCTGTAATCATGTCATTTATTTGCAACAACAGCCCTATAAAGCATTCGTCTTGTTCTGAATTTTACCAACTTCTCAGAGCTTCCTTTCTTACAAAGACCATTGCTTAGAACGGGAATACTGCTGGGGTCCTGCAAACACAGTGGGTTTGGTGAGTGTGTAAGAATACAGCTAAAAAAAAAAAAGGCTGTTCAGGATCAACCTCAGAAAGGACTCCCTTATCTTCTTCACCAGATGCTTGCTGGGAACTGACAGGGAAACTCTACTCCTGATATAGTCGTCACCAGCAAGCTACCCCATACGTTCCACTCCTCACACAGCCTGTTCATCAGTGTCTGACCCTGAGTCTGCTCGTTCGCCATGTGTTGCCTTAATATCGCAAGGCTGTGTATCCGACATCCCTGGGATTCTGACCTGGAGAACAGCCTAGAACCGAGATCTCACCTCAAGCCGTTCAAGCTAGCCATCCTCCAAGAGAAATGACCAGAATCGCTAGTTAATCTGCCCTGCTTTTGGAAAACTGTTTTTCATTTACGTGCTGTGTGTTATTGCTTTGTATGCAGACATCAACTATATTGTGCTGCACAAAAATAATTGATTAGTGGTGAGTGACAGAGTAATTGGCACTACCGTGGTTATTCAGCTATTTTTAATGCATTATAATTACCAGCTCCAGCATGCCAGACAGAATTTAATGTTCTTGAAAATTAATATTATTGAAGGACTTTATACAGAAGAATGTAATGTTCATACATTAAAAACTTGTCATACGCTGGCAGAGTCTCATATTGTTGTGTATCTATCAACACTTTGTTGTAGACATTTCAAATCCCTTTATCAAGCTGTAGAGCCTGTAGACCACAACAGTTCAATACGACCGAACTCTAGTGAATGTATAGTCTGCATTTATATCTTCATCAGTATCGTTTGCAGGTTTAGTGCCAGGTTGACACCTAGACTTTTTTAACCTACTAACCTGTATTACTGCTGTAAGTTCCTTGATGGCAAACACATTTGCATATGACTCTTCTAAGTACCTGATGTGCCACAGCTGCAGGAAACAGTAAATAAACAGGAAAATGTACAGTTGCAAGGATGCCCAGAAAACACACACTAAAGAAACTTTTTCCTTCTCTGCTCTGCAACCTATCTGCAATACAGAACAGAGACTGTCCCAGGGTGTGACAGTGTAAAGCTCGATGTAGCCCGTGTACTAAGGTCATCCTCAGGGTGATGGACCACGACAGGATATCTTTAGTCGCGCTTTGATAAATAAGTATCTCTGAATGTTCGTTGCATCTTGAATTTTGTTTGCTCTTCATTGCCATGTGTAATTCCTATTATGGGTTTGATGAAGATGCCAAATTTACTGTCATCTGCTATGTTTATAGTGTGATCCAGTGCCATTTATCTTGTTTTGTTTTGTTTCTATGTCATTTATCTTAATGTCTTTTCCATTCCCTATTGTTCATCCTCCTGACCCTCCAAGCCATGTGGACCAGCAGAGGCCTCATGAGCCACGTGCCTGTGGACCCTCCTCACCATCTGTCTTCCTCTTTCTTTCTTTTTTTCTTTTCATTTTACCCCATCCTCATCTCCTGCTCTCTTCTGTTTTCCTTCCCTTGGCAGCCGGCCCATGCACAGGGCTGCAGTGTCCTGTGTGCAGTATCTAGTGGTCCCTGCTGTCTGTTTGGAAGTGCGATGCAAGTGACAGCATGTTAAAGTCTTCACTTCCTCTTATCTTAACATTCACTTCCTTAAAATGTTAAAGGTATTCCTGTGACTTAGAAAAACGCTCTCCCACAGGTTAGCAAAAATTACTGAATAAAAAACTATTTCCTGTTTGAGCTAAACAAATGCAGACAGTTTCCGTTCTTGACTTCAGGAACACTAACTTCAGAAACAAACAAACAAACAAAACCACGATTAGAATCAATCTTAAGTTTGGAGTCAAAACTCTAATATTTTTTACAACCAGTTTAAGACAAGTAATGCCCCACAAATTACCTGACATACTTCAACCAAAATGATATCTTCCAATCTGATTAATTCTCACAGATTTGCACAGAAAAAAAACCTATTTACTTCATATCACATACAAATATTAACCCAAAATCTGTCATGAATCTAAATTTAAGAACCAAACCTCTCAAACTACTTTTTACAAAATGGCTAGGGCTGGAGAGATGGTTCAGCCGTTAAAGCTAGGCTGACAACCAAAACATGGCTGGAGAGACAGCTCAGTAAAGCACTTGTGGTGCAATCGTAAGGTCCTAATTTCAACCCCCCAGAACCTGCATAAAAAGCTAAGAGGGCTGGCGCAGGCGCAGTCGCTAGAGAGGATCCTGGGGCTGGCTAGTCAGCCTAACCAACAGCAGCCCCCCTCCACCCATCAGAGACCCTGTCTGAAAAAACAAGGTGGGCTGCACCCGAGAAATGACACTCAAGGCTAATCTCTGGCACACACACACACACACACACACACACACACACACACACACACACACGTACCCACATCTACACACACACACACACACACACATATAAAAGAAAAATTAGACAAAGTGAGCATCATTAACAATAAAGAGTTGTAAAGGATAGCATAAAGACAGTGGGAGGACAACGAATGGAGTGAGAAGAGTGTTTGCATGTCATATAGCTGATAAGGGCCCCAGTATCCAGCATAGGTTATTAAAAAAAAAAAAAAAAAGAATCCTACAACTCAACCAAGTTAAAAGTGGGAGAAAAAGTAAATAGGCATTATGATACCCAAATGACCAACAAGCACCTGAAAAAGTGTTCAGTATCACCTGCGATTAGAAGTGCAAATCAAGCCACCGTTACATGCCTCTTCACATCCACAAAGATGATGATAGCTAAAAAGACAGGCAGTCATAAGCAAAGCACTTCCTAGCACTAAGCATTTGCAAAGAAACAGTATTGTTTACAACACCCTCAAAATGGAAATAGCCTGTCGACCAATTAACAGGTAAAGAAAGTGTGGTAGAGTCATATAACAGAATATGAGTCGACGGGTTTGTTTGTTTGTTTGTTTTTTCAAAGACAACCAACTCATTACTAGCACGTGGACAAACCTTGAAAACATATGCACTAAGTGAAAAAACGCTATGCACAAACTGCTGTCAACTGTGCTATTCCATTTATATAAAAAGGACCAGAATAATCAGGCCGTGCAGGGGCTGGAAGTGGTGTGGGGGCTGCTGGGAAATGCTGAAGAAGGAAGTGGGTAGTGCTGATCAGTCTGGGGGATTTTTCGAAGTCATGGATTTAGAACATTGGAGTGGCCATACAACTCTGTAAATATGCTATAAACAACTGACTTGTATACTTTTACTCTCTTGCAGTGTTGGAGACTGAACTCAGGATTGTGTGTGTGTGTGTGTGTGTGTGTGTGTGTGTGTGTGCAAACTCCTTACCTCCGAGTGACATCCCCAGCCTTTTGAATTGCACTTTAAAAAGGTAAACACTAGTCCTATGAAGTCTATCTCAGTGTGGACTTTGTTCGCTTGTGAATGCTTGGTGATGGGAAAGCTTTGGATCATATGGTTCCAAACATAGAGAGGGGGGCAGGGGAGTTCCTAAGACAGGGGCATGGTAGGCTGGCACCCAAGTGCTTCCTCACCTGGATCTTCATGGTATCTTTGCCTCTCTTATCTCCTCTTTGATTCTGAAAATCAGCAGTGTGTTACTTTACATGAATTAGCTTCTCCTGACTCAGTGTATTTTCCAAAGTATCACACCCCAAGGGGATGTGTGTGTGTGTGTGTGTGTGTGTGTGTGTGTGTGTGTGTGTGTAAGTATACAGCAAGTACACATATTGGTGTCAGCAAGACTACTACATACATATATATACATATATTATATATAGTATGTGAGTGTGTTGTGTGTGTACGTGTGGGGTGTGTGTGTGTCTGCATGTGTATGTGTGTGTGTTGATGGTGGTGGTGGTTATGTTATACAGTCTTATAAAGTCTCACTTACCAAGCCCTGTGGAGAGGTTGGGGACCAGTCACTCACTTCATAGATTATAATGAAGCCATCTACATAGCTCTTCCTGGGGTCCCTGACAGGGAGGAAGCACAGTGTAACTACAGTTATCATTCTGCCAAAGGCTTCCTCCGGGAGAATTACAGATTCGGCAGTACACGTTTAAAAGATGGTTAATGGGTATAAAATAAGCTGACATGATGCAGACATTGAAATAGTAAATACTGAGGAGGTCCTGGGTTCTGTACACACCTCCAGTGTGGACCTGGGCATCTCTTCTGCCGGCTGCCTGATTCTCAGCAGAACAAGTGTCCAGTAAAGTTTGACACAGGGTCTCAGCTGCTCCCGGTGGTTTTTCTCTCAGTGGTCATGCTCCCAATGGTTTGGCCATGATTCCCTCTCTGATGAGGATTACGGTCACAAGCTTAATGGCTGTGCTTGTAAGACCAGGCGAACCACAGCCACGAACGCCGCTCTCCCCATGCTTGTGTGCCGAGGCAGCAGGAGGACATATCAGTGATGGCCGTGGGGGTGTCCCAGCTGGTAGCCGTGTGCCAGAGCTGCCGTTGCTTAGACCCAGGAAACCAAGACTGTCGTCATTTGCAAAATGACAAGATTGCAGGGGTGTCTCCCATTGTCTGTTTTGACAGGCTGATTTCTAACTCTCGAGGTGTTTTCCCTTTTATTTTTCAAGCAGCAATTTTTCTAAAACTTAATTACCAACCATTGGTTCCCCCACAGAGCTAGCCAGCAATCTGAGTTAAAAGAGGAAAATCTCCACTTACGCTCAATGCAGCGGCCAGTTACTGCAGATAATAGAGAGGTAGAATAAAATGAAAGGAGAATCTTTAATAATAATAGTAGTAATAATAATAAAAATAATAATAATAATAATAATAATAATAATAATAATAATAATAATAATAATAATCCTAGCAATATCAATAAACTCCCTTGGACCCCATTGTGAGATAATGAGGCTGTCTTTTATTTTCAAATGAATACATGTCATACCAAGAAATAACAGCCTATAACTAAACTGAAGGCTACTCGAACCCCTCCAAGCCCATGAATACGTCATAAAATAATATTTTAAATGTCCTGGCAGGTGATAGGTCAGAGTATCTGTGAATTTTCAACCTGGAGAAGTAGAACAGCAGATACACTCCACATAATTCCTCCAAAATGTACTGCAGTTCCTGCAGCCGGTCTGCCCTTCATCTTCCAAGGTGCCCAACGGGAAGATGACAAATAGTTAATATAAACAAATGACCCATTACAGTGAATCAAAGTCTCAAATAAATGAAAATGACACAGTTCAAAAATTACTCCCTATTACCAGTAAATTATACAAGCCTCATCAAAACAGTTAAGATGCAAATGACACTTGGGATAGCATTAGTCCATCTTAATCTTGTTTTGCCATCTGTGAGAATCTACAGTCAGAGTGTCCTACTGTGACGTCGCTGTTCTTCACACTAGGGCTCTGAACAGAGGCCCGTGGGCTTCGTGGAACCACCCAACATGGCCAGAATTGATTCATAAAAGGGGATCAAAACAAATTGCAGAAATTTGAGGCCCTATCAAAATTTTTAAACATTTAGCACTCAACTTAAATATTTCCATGCTTCTTCAGACGGGAACAGATCCCAAACCCAACCTTTGGGCAGTCTAGCTTTCCTAAGCTACCCTCTTCTGGTTACTGAGATGAAAGAGAGGAACACCTGTTGGTTGCAAGGAGGATTTTTATGAGGGATTATGAAGAGCATCTGGCACACAGTGGGCACTATGTAGAAATCAACTGTTAATCATCCTGATAGCCCTGCTGTGGGGACTCTAGTATGATGACACTTTCAAATGGCCAACAGAATGAGCCCCTTGGGTTAGCACTTCAGGGTACTTGGACCAATAATACAACGTCATGAATAAACTAGGCCAACAAATAAGCCCTTCTGTCAGCAATGTAGCAAGTAGCTGACTTGTCCCCATCGCTCCAGCTACCTTCAACCCCTGAATATCCAAGGACTCAGATGCTCTGTTGAGCCAACACCAGTTAAGGGGCACCATTAGGAAGTCACATACGGCACACTCCTTCACGGGACAGTGTGTAGAAACCTATAATGACATCTACCTGATACTGCTGACAATTAAGACAGCACTTCGACATCCAATCAGGTTTCAGAACCACTGTCCCGTCATCAGTTTCCACTTCTCTAAGAGACGCAGGCGCAGAAGGACAAAGGCGAATGCGAGTCAACTGGACCCTGGAAGCAGGCTTCCTAACTCCAAGGCTCCAATGCATGTTTTCCTGCTACTGTGTTTTCTACTTTTCAGTCTTCTCCATTTGCTGAGCTTCTTTTTCTGTGTCTTCTTCTTCCGTGAGAATATGATGTTTTAGCCAGCATTCCTCCTTATCATGCAGGCTGACGACTCGCTGAATGTGCCACCCCTAAATCAATGCATAGCTAGCAAGCCCTGGTACACTACAGTCCAATATTGTTGCCCCCAAGGATCCCTTGTATTTTCTTTCCTACAACCTACATGGTTGTGAAAGGTTTATCTACTGAAATACAGATAACCCCTTACTTGCCAAAGAACATATGGGTTGTCCCCAGTATTTAGCTATCATAAATAAAGCCCCTATCGCCCAACACTTACGGAGTTTATGTCATCTAGTTTTTCTGTGATAAATGTCTAAGAGAGTGATGTCCAGAACATCGAATGGCTGCATGCTTACTTTTGCATGAAGCTGGCAAACTCTTTCCTGCAGTGACTATACCTGCTGCTGTAGTTTCACTAGTGGGATGTGAGTGATACATTTTCCACAGGCATGTTGTTTGTTGCACTAAGGTCTCACCCATGAGTGATGCATTTTTTTTCCTTCGTCATAGCCAGCATTTGTCATTGTCATTACTTTTTCATTTTAGTCATTGAGACAGACATGTGGGGTGTAGCTATCTCATTGAAGTTTGAATATATATATATATATATATATATATTTGCTAGTAATGCTAGACATCTGTTCACATTTATTTGCCTTCTATATACTTTCATCAATAAAATGTCTATCCATGTCTTTTTCCCATTTTCAAATTGTATCATTTTAAAATTCTCTGTGTGTGTGTGTGTGTGTGTGTGTGTGTGTGTGTGTAGTATACCATGTATATGCATGTGTACTTCCTTGTGTGGAGAACAGGAGTTGGCACTAAATGCCCTTCTCTATGGACTGCCACCTTATATTTTGAGACAGAGTCTCTCATTCAAGCCCAGCCCATCATTTGGGCTGAATGCCTGACCAGCAGTCCTCAGAGCCCCTCCTATCTCTGACTCCCAGCTCTGGGATCACAGTGTGTGTCGCCAAGCCCAGGCATCCAAACTCAGGTGGTCACGGTTGCTGTGCAAGCACATTACAGACTGAACCAGGTCTCCAGCCCTTTATTCTGTATGTGGTCTCACTGCCAGTCTCCAAACAAATACACAGCTTGAAAATGCTGTCTCCTGGACAGCTATCTCTTCATCCTCTTGGCAAATACTTCCTTGAAGCAAAAGTTTTTAGCTTAGTGCCACTTGTCAGCATTTCCTTTTCTGAGTCTGCTTTGGGTGTCAAACTCAACGTGCCTGCAATAAAAGCCACTGTACTAGGACAAGGGCGACTGACTCATCTGGGTTTTCCAGGACGTGCTAGACTTTAGCACTGAAAATCCCTCACCCTGGAAAACCCCTCAGACCTAGACACACCAGAGCATCTGGCCATCCCAACTGGAAACAGACTTTTTCCCCCTGCCTCACAGCAAACCAAGCCCAGACAAACAGTGAAGGGGACAGCAACAGTAGGACACTCCTATGACTTAGAACGGGGAGGCAAAGTCCCTGGGCGGTAAGTTAGAGCACGCCGGGAGTATGTGAGCATGCTGCGACGCCTGTTAGGTGGCACACACGTGATGACTCTGCCTTTCCCTCCATCACTGCAGTGGGCATGATGCTCTGGAAAGGCATCATGGGAAGCTTTGGGAAAGAGATTTTCACTCAGGTGCTCATCATCCCACTGCTCGCTCCGAGAGCTTTGGCGTCCAGACAGAGGTGGCGGCTGTTTTAAGGGTCCGCACCCGCATCTAGGTTAATCCTCAGTGCTGGCTATACACCACGCTCTGCAAGAAGCTCCTCAAGAATGCCAATGAGTAGGACTTATCCAAATTGACTGTTTGGATTCTTCGGGAGGGGGAGGGGACCCAGGCCTTCCCTACTGCTTTCACCAACACTGGGTAGCAGCATTGTATTCCACTGTTCTACGCTGAGACATAAACCGCTAAGAGGGGATGACGAGCTCTACCTGCCACCCTGAACCCAAGGCACCTAGCGCACGGGTCACTTAGAGCAGGCAGATTGTATACATGCACGCTTGCTGGTTTGTTTGTGTGTATATATGTAATTTTTTGATGAGTGAATATGGGCTGGGAATGGCTCTATTAATAAAGTTCCAGGTGTGTAAACGTTGGAACCTGAGTTTGATCCGGGACACTCATGTAAAAAAATTAAAAAATTAAAAAAGAGCTAAGTGCTCATCTCAGCACCAGGGAGGAAAAGACAAGGGGATCCCTTACCAGCCAATCTAGATGTAATGGTTCTGTCATAAAGTCTGTCTTAAAGCAATAAGGTGAGAAGCCATTGCAGAAGTCATCTGATGCCAACCTATTGCGCACACCCACCGTACCCTGTCTTCAGGTGAATTGGGACCTAGCGCTCCTGTCAGCAGGGACCTGGAAAAGGAGAACATGGCGTCTCTAGGCCTCACTCTAGACTGGACGACTCAAAATGAGCATGGCAACAAGATCCCAGGCACCATTTGGTCATTAAAGTTTGAGAGGCGGTAACTAGCCCATTGGCCAAGGAGCCACCGTAGGAGAACCTGTCTACATGTGAGAGGCAGACGGGCCCTTTCAGTGAAAGAGGGCCAGGAGCTGAGCCGCACACAGAGACAAATCAGGAGCTCTTGGCCCTCTCTAAGCCTCCAAGGTATCCTAGAACTCGAATCCTCACTTCTCTACTCTAAGCCATCAAAGCCACACAGCAGACTTTATCTGTTTTTATCCCTGAAGGTCTGGCTTGCTTGGGGGCAGGGTCAAGGATGTGTACTAGATTCCATCCTGAGACAGACTGAAGTGAGGCGGGTTTTTGGATTAGTTGCTATCTGAGGCAAGCTCTCTAGGATTGCTCCCTGGAGGCATTGTGGGTGGGTCTCCTCACTCCCACGCTCACATGGCCAGAGTACTGGGATTCCCACGTGACGTGGACCATGCTGGGCCATCCCCTCCCAGCACTAAGGTCCCTGGGAAACCTGGGCTTGCCTCTCCGTCTGGCGTGTCATTTCATGCATTGGCATCCTCGCCCTCGTTTCCAGCTGGCAGCTCTTTCTTTCAAAAGGCAACTCTTTCTGAGGTTTCCAGATGAAAAGGGTAGGGCTGAGGTCCTCTTTTCTTTAACAGGAGAACTTACACCTATACGGAAACAGGTCTTTGCCTCATTTCTGGTATTGCTGGCGTATCTTTTCCTGCAGAAAGGATCAGCAGCTGATAACAGGCATAAAGCAAAAAGTGAAAAGCCAACAAATTCTGCTTTGCCCTTCACCTCCATCTGGTACAACTGCAAACTTGTCCTGGCTCCAAGTATCCAAGCTGACGACATCTTATGGCAACTACACAAAAAACACTTTGCCCTTGGTGAAACTACTTGGACTATTTTCTGTTTTATAGCAACAAATACACACACACACACACACACACACACACACACACACACACACACTTCCCGTGCCTTGGCCATGGCTCTGGGCAGATTTTGCACCAGGAGGAGATTGATTAATGTGAATGTTTTAGCTGTGGTTGTTGTTTGTGTATAAACTTTTGTTAAAACAAGTACGGCAGAAGAAATGACCTTTATGTGGACACCTATTAAGGCACTAAAAGGCTTGGCTACATTCATCTGAGGCTCGTACACACAACGACAGGACAATCGGGGATCAGCAGCTGCAGGGGTTGAATTGAATTCTTCAACAATAGAAAAGTTTTTCAGACCCAAATACCAGCAATCAAAGAGAATTTTTGCAGATAATCCAAGAGAAAGAAAATAAGAGGAGGGAGAAAAGCTAGCCAACTTTGTGCTGGTCAGCAGAAGGTTGCCATCTGAGCCGTGTCAGCTTAAGACTGGTCCCTACCTCCATTCTTTTGCCCAACTGCAGTATTCAGAACTGTTTCCCCAAATAATCCCAGATGGCATGCCACAAAATTTCAATTCATTTTTAAAAGCTTTCTTTTGCTGTTATTATGTGGTTGAAAGTTCGAAAGCAGCTTGCCATTCTTATGGCACTATTTGCATTGGCTATTATCCGCTAAAATCCCCCTTTAAACAGCTACATTGTCAGCCCATAGGCCTCATTTAGAACTACAAAAAGGCCCAGATTAATTCGATCAAAGAAAGAGCCAAGTACAAAATGCACTTTTCAAACTGTATCAGAGTAGGTTCGCTTTACAGATCGCTTCGGGGCAAGAACTGGGGGGGGGGGGGGGGGGGGGGCGGGGACGACGACAAGAAAGAACAGAAATAAAGGTTGGTTCCGTAGAGAAATAACTCCGTTTGGCTCCCTATCTGATTTATCTGAACATCTCAAGGCGAAAATCTTCCATTAAAAATTCTTCTAGGGAAATATATTTGAATATAAATGCAGAAACAGACACCCAGAAACTGCAGCATCGCATGCGCGCCGCGGCCTTTCAAGCCACCATTCTTGCGCGGCAGTTTGAAGACTTGCACCGGTTGGTTAAAGGCTTCATATACTACATTAAAACAAAGTCGTTCGCTCAGATTTAAAAAGGAAAAAAATTGTACCTGATTTTTGCATCCCGTCCCAGAGGAAATATTTGACGTCACTACTAGAAAAGAAAGTGCAGGAAAACAAAGAAGAAAAAAGCAAGGAAGAAAGAAAAAAACCAGTCTGGCACCATTTCTCTCTACAAAACACATTCAAAAAGCAGGTGGAATTCCGGGATTATCGGAGGCTGTCTGCTAGCATTGGTGGGGGGCGGGGGGGGGGGGCAGGGGCGTATTAAGTTTAGGCTCACCTGGGAGTCTGGAGGTGGGGAGCACGCTGCGATGAGCTCGGCTGGAGTTCGGGGCTCTTAGGGACTCCCCATTAGTTTCCCAGGCAGGGTTAGCCGCGTGGCGTGCTCCCGCTCGGAAAGGCGCGGGCTCCCGGGACTCTTCGCCCCGGAGCTGTCCCTCCTCAGCCGCTGCTTTTGTGCGCGCAGAACATTTCATAGAGGAAGCGAGTGGCTGCGCACAAAGGTAGGCCGTTCGCAGCAAGATGTGCAATTTGCCTCTTCAGAGACCCAGCGGGGCTGGAGCGCTGAAAACACCGGCAGCTGCAGCAAATAGGAGTGAGTGAACCGCAGCAGCTCGCAGCCAGCGACCGCTTCAGTCGGTTGTTGGGGCTGAGTCTTTTGCTGCTGCGGGAGACCCTGGGCCGCTGTTCAAAGCCACCCTGGAAACAAAAGACCGCCGTGCAACTCTAATAATAAGAAGCATGAGGTTTTTAAAAAGTCACACTCCGCACAGGCTTCCAACCATCATCCAGTGGCCTTCTAGATTCTTAGTTACATGCTTACCTAGAAATCTGAGGTCTTAATAAATCACTCAAATTACATTTAGGTATTTACTACCCTGTATAAGCAAGTCTTCATAATTGTCCTAAAGCAGCATTCTCAATCTATGGGTCGCGACCCTTTGGGGAGCCTCGAAAGACCTTGTCACAAGAGTAGCCTGAGACCAGCAAAAAACACTGAAAATTACATTACAATCCATAACAGTCGCAAAAACTACAGTTATGAAGTAGCAACGAAAATAATTTTATGATTGGGGTCACCACAACGCGAGGAACTGTATTAAATAGTTGTGGTATTAGGAAGGTGGAGAACCACTGGCCCAGAGAGCTCGAACTGTACAGCCAAACTTGGAAGAGTTACCGTGCCTTCCATTGCTGAAAGCAGGAAGACCGGGAAAGAAGTAAACGGCGGTCCCTCATGGTGACACAGGCCTGTAATCTCACCACTGGAAAGGAAGAAGTGGGACGGAGAAAGAAAAGAAGTTGGGTTTGGAGGTGTGGAGACAGGGCGCTGAAGCAGTGACTCAGCCCATAAGAGCATTGGCTGCTCTTCCTAAAGAGCTTGGGTTCAATTCCCAGCACCCACATGGCCTCTCAGAGACAGCTGTAACTCCACAGTCCCAGGGAAGCCAGTGCCCTCTTCCCGCAGTGCACAGACATGCAGGCAGGCAAAGCATGCAGACAGGGGAAATAATGAGAAAGTATTTAAAAGGAGTGGGAGCGGGAGTTAAAAGCCAGCTTTTGCTATGAAGAGGATTGGAGGCAATTGGAGGCTAACCTGGGCTACCCTGGGGGGGGGGGGGGAGAGAGAAAGGAAGGAGAGAAAGAACCAAGTTGTTGGGGGGGGGGGGATGCTGGTGGTGCACAGCAGTCAGGAGGCAGAAGCATCAGGCCAGGGCTAAATGGTGAGACCCTGTCTCAAAACAAAACACACAAACGAGTAAAGTTTTTCACTCCCGGGGAAGAAAAAAAAATGTTTTTTAAAATTTTCTTCCAAATCTTTCACACGGTTTATTTGGATTCTTTCTTCTTGGTTATAGCAACATAGTACAAAGAAAACTGGTTCTGAGTTTTTGAGACCTATATAGAGGCTTTAAAATTCTGTAAACCCAACCCTGCTAAAGAAACAACTTATGTCACCCAGAGAAAACGCACCCAAAGACATTTGTTTCTAATGACTTTCAATAGACAGCTCAATATCCAGAAGGGAAAATACCCTGCGACTTCTATGTAGCTCTCACTGCCCTAGCTGGGAACACCATGACCCCCTCTCCTGCCCCACGTGTGCATGATAATGAGCCAAGAACGGTCTAAATTAGGCAGGAGGGTCAAAATGTTTGTCAGTTTATCCTTACCCTTCCTCAGGGTGCAGGGGTGCATGGCGATGCTATCAGGACTTGCTAGGACACTGTTCAAGGCAAACCCAAAAGAGTTTTATTTCTTGGTGTATGAGTGTGTGTTTGGCCTCACGTGGGACTTAAAGGCCTGCACTTTGCCTCCTAGAATACTAGTAATTGCTGTGCTACCTGTGTGATTCAGATTCAGTGTGGCTGGTGCAAAAAATTCAGTCACATTAGTCATGATTAACAGCTCCCAATTCAAATCCTTCGTAAGGATGGAGTCCCTTTCTGAGCCACGTGACCAAACTATTGGAGCCCTTAGAAACCACCTCTCTGTTTTCTCTAGGCAAGTGGTAAAAGATTAAGTCTTTTTCTTTTTTTTAATTGTTTGAGAAGGTCTGGAGAGATGGCTCAGAGGTTAAGAACACTGACTGCTCTTCCAGAGGGCCTGGGCTGGGTTCCTAGCACCAATAAGGTGGCTCAAAAAATTCTAGTTCCAAGGACTCATCTGCTGCCCTCTTCTGGCTTCTGTAGGCACTGCATGAACACGGTGCACAGCCATACAGCCATACATGTAAACAAAACACTTATAATAAAAAAAAAAAACTTTTTTTGTTTTGTTTTTCGAGACAGGGTTTCTCTGTGTAGCCTTGACTGTCCTGGACTCACTTTGTAGACCAGGCTGGCCTCAAAATCATAGCGATCCACCTGCCTCTGCCTCCCAAGTGTTGGGATTAAAGGCCTGGGCCACCACCACCGGGCTATAATAAAATTTTTTAAACCTAAAAAATACTGAGAATTTTATACAATGCTTATAATGTGTCTTCACCAAACATTGGCCCCAGTTCCTCCCCTCCAGCGCCTCCTCCCATGACCCCCACCCCCAGCACTTTTCTTTCTCAGCTCCATGTCCCCCCCCCTTTCATTAAGGCATTGAATCCACTTAGTGTTGTGTGTGTGTACATGAGTATAGAACCAGCTCCTGACGCGTGGGTAGCCACTCAGGGCGCGCATCCCCGAAGAAAACCCACTCTCGCTCCCTCCGCAGTCACCGATTGGTGTAGGACTCCCTGGGCAAATACCTGTGCACACTAGGAATTTTCTGCAGGTCTCACACATGTAACCACAGCTCTGCAAGTTCATGTGTGCCGTGGCCCTGTCATGTCTAGGAAGTGCTGTTCCACTGCAGATATGAGGGCCA
Source organism: Acomys minous (assembly GCF_964271855.1). Classification (NCBI taxonomy): domain Eukaryota; kingdom Metazoa; phylum Chordata; class Mammalia; order Rodentia; family Muridae; genus Acomys; species Acomys minous. The sequence continues at coordinate 1,244,031 of NC_140487.1, read as the reverse complement.
CTTTCTGGCCTTTATCCATGATGAACCCTGGGCCGGGGTCGGGGGTGCTCAGAATTTGTCCCATTTAAGGCTAAGCAGTCTTACCCTCTGGCTGCTGACCAATTGCAGGCCTGTGCATTCAACACCATCCACTGCAAAAAGAAGCTTCTCTGCTGAGGGCTGAGAAATGTAACTAAGCTCCCTCCAGGTGCATAATATCTTGAAAAGGGAAATGGTGAAGAAAATGCCCTTTACCGAGATCTGTTATGTATCAAATACAATAATTTTAAATAGGTCATGTTATTGTTTTCCTGCCACCAGGTGTGATAGGAAGACATAAGACTGGGGGAGTGAACGAGGTAGAAAGAAAACTCACTGATCACATGGTACAAGGGGAAAATATGACCCCCACCGAGTCTGCTAAAACTGAGCACCTAGCATAGCTTGCTAAACAGCAATTTATTGTTCATGGCTCTAGGAGTTTATAATCCAAGAGCAAGAAGGCATGTCTTGTGAGGTATCTCTTTGCGGTTTGCAGATAGCTCTTTTTGCACTTGAACCCTCCCATGGCAGACACACGGGAAGGGAGCAAGCTCCTGACTTGCTTCTCATAAAGGCACTAATACTACGTACTCATGGGGCCTCACTGTCATGGCCTAATTACTTCCAAAGACCCCACCTCTTAACACATTAAAGTTAGCACCTCCGTGAATTTTGAAAGCCATGAGACTTAGTCCAAAGCAGTCCAATAGGTTAATGCAAAGGGTGTGATTGCACATAACTCCAGGCAGATAGCCACTTCTGAGGATGAGAACTGGAGTTCTAATGGTCCAGAGTAAATAAAAGACCCCTGGAGGCCAGAAGCAACAACACCTCCCTACCTTTGTGTCCTGAATTAAGCCCTCACCCTCACATGTCCAAGGCTCTCAGGAAAGATGTATTGCTGGCTGAACGGAAATTCTGGATGCTGCCCCAATGTCTCCTATGAACCCCAGCCATCTCTGTAGGACTTCTCCTACCCCACCGTTGACTCAGTCCATCCAGTGAGCGAAAAGTAGGGGTGAGCCTGCGAAGGTTCAAGTGCCCTCACTTGGCTCTCAGGGGGAGGGCCTTAAGGGACAGTGTGCAGAGCAGCCCCCTCCTGGAGAAATGTGGCGGAGGGTAGGGGGTGCAGTGCAATCTAGGGTGTCAACATTCTGTGTGCTGCACCTCTCCAAGTCATAGGTGAGCGCTGCGGTGGGAGTCACTTCCTGGATGATTAGGATAGACAGCAGGCTAATCGCTCCTGCTTTTCGGAAGAGCAGAGTGCACCACCAGCTGGCATTGTCCTTAGAGACTGTCAGCTAAGTAATGTAAGCGGTGCAGTTTACGTAAGTCCCCAATGACTGCTGAAACTTGGGCAAGCAAGGACAGGGCAATGATATTTTCTGCATATCTACTGTGTAATGCGATGATGACTCTCGTGAGCCTCTTCCTTCTAATGACATGAAACAACCAAAGTACTTCTGTTAAGGAAAACGTGGCAACTACATAATGAGGAGGCAAAACCCACCTAATTAAGACATGGCTGCCAGAAACGAGGCCAGAGCCGCTTAGGGCACTGTTCTCATCATTACGGGTGTCCCGGAAGCACGCCACACACTAATGTGCCAGGGGAGATGTCGGCATCAGCAAGCCAGGCACCTTCTTCAGTACATCCCGGAGCCTCGTGCCTGTCGAAATGTCAGTATCTTTAGCAACGGAACGCTGGAGTCGGATTTCATACATTTGGAAACTGATCTTATTGTGTAGATTCTTATTCTACGTCTCAATTCCCGAGCTCATCTCTGGTTCCATGAATACTGCTCAGTTTTTAGGGGGAGTGGCCCTTTGGGCAAGGCTGGAGCTTTATAGTAGAAAGTGACTATCATACCCAAAGCCCTGAAAAACAAAATGGAAAACCTAAGCCACTGCATGTTTCTTTGTTTTCTGGACTCTGACCTAAGGTAATAGGTGGAGTAAGAGAAGTGGCGGCTTCGAAACACACGGACGTCGTAACAAAGGCTCTGGATTCGTTTGCCCCAGAATACACAAAGAGCAGAGCTGATGGGTACTGCCACAGAGAGAAAGGACTGGACTTGATGCAGGTCAAGGATGGGGCTGGAACAAACCAACTTCCTATCTGCAAGGAGACTTCCAAGGCCTCGGCTTGGCACAGGGAAGGGCAAAGTGGCCAAAAAGAATGATCCCTATGTTAGAGAGACGTTAAAGGATCTGGAAGACACTGCTGAATATGTCACATTTCCACCTATGATTTCCTCTATAGTGCCTGTTTTGTAACCTGACATCTGCCCATAGCACCTTAAAGTTGGTATAGACAAGCTTTTGTAGTCTGCTGAGTGGTTAATGCCTATGTTGCCACCAGCCGTAATTTTGTGAATATCTTCCATTCTTTATTTCCCCCTCAGAACAGCTCAGTGTCTGTTTTTTTAATCAATAAAGCCTCTGAGCAGGTATGATGGCTCATGCGTGTAATCTCAGCCCTGGGAAGGGGAAGGCAAAGGCAGGTGCGAGGCCAGATTGGGTAACACAGTGAGACCTTGTGTAAGGAGCCAGCCACGATCGTGCCAGCCGCACCCAATAATGGCGCTAGTCTGTGTGCTGCTACCTGTAAACAATTGCCAGTACGCATGCTTTTGCTAGAGTTATTTCTAGCTCCCCCTCCCGTAAGGGGATTATGATAATTGTAATTACGCTTGTGTAAGCTGTTGACCTATCTGCATTCATATGTTAATTAGGCATTCTGCCTGAACCTGTGAGGTGCTAACACGCTGCTTTAGATGGTATTTAAGTTCAAGCTCTAGGGGAGTTCAGGGTCCTTCGCTTCAACTTCAAGGGTGCTCCCAATAAAGCGTGACTGAGAAGAATCCTTGCGTCGAGCGTCTTTCCTGCTGGCAGAAGGTCGCGTCAACCTTGGCCTGTCACAAAAACAAAAAACAAAAAAAGCAAATAATAAACCAAAATAAAAAGTTGTGGGACACTGACTCAAGAAACACACAAAAAGAGCCAGAGCCATGGTGGCGCACACCTTTAATCCCAGCACTCAGGGAGGCAGAGGCAGGCGGATCTCTGTCATTTTGAGGCCAGCCTGGTCTACAAAGAGAATACAGGAATTCTGTGACTACGGCCAGAGTCAATGAATAGGGAAAGGGCTTGGAACAAATGGGGTCAGAATGGTGTGTCACTGCTGACCCCCCCATCCTCCCACCTTCCCCCCCCCCATGGTAACTCTGCACTTAAGGCAAGAAGCTAGAATCCAACTCTGAATCAAAGCAGGACTGGGAGGCGCACCTCATGTGGCAGCTAATCCTGTGGAAACTGGACAATCACCCAAGAGACTTAAAGTATAAAGAAAAGAGCAATTATGGGACCTAAGTAAACATTAATCAATCCAATCTCTCATGGGCATACCCAGAACCTCCAAATATGCCCCATCCCCCCCTTCCTTTCAGCACCTCCTAATAATAATATCACGTTATGAATCCATCAAAGGATTCATCCACTCAGTCATGCCTCTGCGGCCCAACTGTCTCTAGAAAGAGCATTGCATACACACCTTGACATGCGCTATATGCATTTAAACATTCCTCTGCCCAATCGTAACTACTTGTCATAACCTCCAAACGTCCTTCATTTTTCTGAGCTCCCTACACTGTCAGACGTCTGGTATTTAAGTTACCCAAGAGATATGGGTGCCCCCAGAAAACCAGAAGATACCACTTAAGTTCACACTTGAATCCATATCATAATTTTCAATGTGATCCTTATCTCTGCACCCCACACAAAACTCAACTCTAAATAGATGGAAGACCTTCACGTAAGGCCTGATACCCTGAAACCGCTACAGGAAAAAGTAGAGCATGAGTTTCAGCGTATACACAGGCATAGGTAAAGACTCCCTGGATAGAGCCTGGGAACAGAGGACCAAAAATCAGCAAACGGGATCTCATGAAACTAAAGACCTCTGCACCACAAAGGAAACTGCCAATCAGGCTCAGAGAATGGGGGGAAATCTTTGCCAACTCTGCTTCTGACAGAGGTTTAATATCTACAACACGGGCTAGAGAGGCTGTTAAGAGTGCCTCCTCCTCTTCCAGAGGTCCTGAGTTCAATTCCCAGCAACCACATGATGACTCACAACCATCTATACTGTGATCTGATGCCCTCTTCTGCTGATAAAGTACTTATATACAATAAATAAATATATTAAAGAAAAATACCTACAACATACAGGGAACTAAAAAAACAAAAAACAAAAAAAAACCTGAATACCAAGAAAACAAACCACCACTGTGTAAAGTAGGCTATAAAGAAGGAATTAAAATGCTCAGCCAACAGTGCAACACTGAGGTGGGCATGGCGGCTAGTGCTTTTAGTCCCAGCACTCAGAAGGCAAAGGCGGGAAAATCTCTGTGAGTCAAGGACAGCATAGTCTACATAATGAGTTCCAGGACAAGCCAGGATTACATAGAGAGGCCTTGTCTCCAAAACAACAGCAACAACAAAATTCATTCAACATCATTAGTCATCAGGGTAATGCAGATTAAAGCTACTTTAAGATTCCATCTCACCCAGTCAGAATGTCCATCATCAATGACAATAAATTCTTGTGTTGACATGGCAAAGGGGAACCTTTATCCACTGCTGGGGAGAGTACGAAATAGCACATTTTCTTTGAAAATCCGTCTGGAGGCTACTCAAAACACTAGAAATAGAACTTGCTGGGCTTGGCCCTAATCAGTACAGTTATACCACCCCCTCTAAGGCTCAAGAAACAAGATTCTGTGGGTCAAGGGAGGGCAGGAGCAACTCAAGAGCCAAAAGACTGAAAGTCATTGTCTAGGCCCAACACAGCCATGGCAATCATGGCTCACAGCCGCTAGCTACTGGCAGCAGGCTTGCACAAGACTGGCCCTGCCAACAGTTAGCCACTGGTGAGGGAGAGCCTCGTGGGACACTGGGCAGACCCTAACAGTCCCCATACCCAAACAGTGGTGCAGACGGAATTCTGAGACAGGTCCCAGAGTGCTTGGAGGTGGCTGCAGATGCCTGTAATTCCAGCACACACACACACTCACACACACATACAAGACCTGCTGAAACAACCCCCAGAACAAGACACAGCATTACCCATGGTTGCAGCCGTCTTGAGCTACAAATCCCCAGTAGCCAACAGTCAGTATGATAGGCCTTGGTCCTCCCCTACCATAGCACAGTGCTGGTCTTGATAGGGTACAGAGCTCAGAGTATGTCAAGGCTTTGCATCATTTGTGACCCCCAAGCAAGCATGCCACAGAAGATTAGCTGGTGTCTGCAGAGTCCAACCACAGGCTAGTGACTGTGCACAAGTCTAGGCATACCCTGGTAACTTACACTGGCAACCTGTTGTGCGTGCGTGTCTGAGGTCCTGAGCACCTGGCTCAGGAAGCAAGGCTGCCCCTCCTCCTCATTTTAAACCTATGCACATTTGTCTCAAAAGACCTTCAAGGTCTGAGGATGAGCTACCCCGTCCCCACCCTAACCCCATGGTAGAGAAAAGGACAGCCTAACAGAGCAAGATCAACTCTGAGGACAGCGAGGAGATAACGTACTTCAACAGGAGTAGCTATTGGTTACCCTATGAAAGCGCCTGCAGTGAGAAAGAAGCGGGAAGTTCAGCCATGGGAAGCTTTGCCTTAGAAGGAAAGCTCAACCAGGAAATCTGGTAGCCTGCCTCAGCTTCCCCCTTCAGTATCTGCTGTGTGCCATGAGCGCCTGATCTGATGTGATCTTTCTCTATTGCTGTTTGTTCTTTGATTTGGACGCGTCCACATGTGAGAGGACACTGTTCTGGCCCAGACTCTCAACTGGAAACTCTAGTGGTTGTCTTTATTTATTTATTTATTTATTTATTTATTTGGTTTTATTTTGTTTTGTTTTTTGAGACAGAGTTTTTCTGTGTAGCTGTGGCTGTCCTGGACTCGCTTTATAGACCAGGCTGGCCTCAAACTCACAGTGATCCACCTGCGGTTGTCTTAAAGGGGCATTCTCAGTCCATTCCTGCTGGGTGTGTGAAATTCCTGATTGGATGGTGCTCCCTTTCTCCTCTTAACTTATTCTTTTGCTTGGAAGCATCAGCCGAGGGGACATTCTTGCTCATCCCTAGACACTCTCGGTTAGGGAACTGCACCTCGCTGCTTTAATGAGGCTTCCAGAGTTGGTTTCTAATGAATGGTCCAAAATTGAGTAGCCAATTTAATGGTGTTCCTTCCCCTTAACAAATTCCCTCATTCAAACAGAAGACGTGGCTATGGTAAATCATTCTCCTTAACTATATAAAACATTGGCCGCATGGGAAGGCTTAGCACGGACACTATCTTTTTTAGGCATTTCTCTAGCCTATGCTAGGGACAACACACCAATTACAGATTTGGAACAAACCTGGGCTTGGAACAAGCCTACTGTTAAAACAGTAATATACTCGTGTTGAGGCAAACCTAGACTTAGGGTGCTACCTAGTGTGAAAATAGCAAAAGTGGCTATATGTTTAGACAAATACAGGGCGCTTAGAATTCTATTTTTTAAAAAAGATTTATTTATTATGTATACAGTGCACATTAGATCACATTATAGATAGTTGTGAGCCAACATGTGGTTGCTGGGAATTGAACTCAAGACCTCTGCAAGAGCAGTCGGTGCTCTTAACCGCTGAGCCATCTCTCCAGCCCCCATAGAATTCAAGCAGGATAAGCAGAGAGCCAGCGTGCCTAAGACTGACTAAGCTCAGCCAAACTAACCAAAGAGACAAAATGGAGATGCTATAACACTCTCCAGGGAAATCCAGAGCCTGAGGGAATACTTTGACATTTTACATTGTAACAAACTAGAAAATGTAAGAGAAATGGGTAAATTTCTAGATGTACAGAAGCTACTGAAACTAAAATCAAAAGACAAAGATAAGTTAAACAGACCCATAATGAGCAACAAGATTGAAGCAGAGAGGTCTCCCCACCAGAAAAGCTGAGGGCTAGAGGGAGCTACCTCTGGATTCTACAGAACCTGAAGTAAGGCCTGATAGCAGCCCTTCTCAAACTCTTCCTAAAAATAGAAGAAGAAGAAGGAGGAGGAGGAGGAGGAGGAGGAGGAGGAGGAGGAGGAGGAGGAGGAGGAGAAGAAGAAGAAGAAGAAGAAGAAGAAGAAGAAGAAGAAGAAGAAGAAGAAGAAGAAGAAGGACGATCAGACTTACTCTCCATAGCCAATATGACTCTGACACTGAAACCAGGCAAAGACCAACAGGAGAAAACGCAGACAGATCTCCCTGAAGACCACAGATGCAAACATCTCAACAAAACACTTAAAACCAAGTTTAAGATGACAGGCCACACATCACATGTCACAGGGATGCAAAGTTGGCTTAAAACATTCAAGCCAATAAATAACACATTATATTATATATTGTATTATTATATTATATACTGTGTTAATAGACTTTAATGTAGAAATGATATGTCCATCTCTAAAGCTGGAGAAAAGGCCCTTAACAAAATTCAGTAAGGCTTCATAATGAAAACCTGAGGAGACCAAGATATCCACCTGCAAAAGACCCTTCTCTCTCACGCTGCACAAAAGTCACACTGGATGGAATATTTTAACTTAAAACCTGAAATGCTTAAGGCAGAAAGGGCAAGTGCTTATAAGCCTTCCTGACTAGAACCCCAACGGCGCAGGAAAGAGCCACAAGAACTGGCAAATGAGACTACAAATTAAAATGCCTCTGCACAGCAAAACAAACAACCAGCGGAGTGAAGACAGCCTATAGAATGGGAGAAAACCTTTGCCAGATGCATTTCAGACAAGGACTAATATACAGAATATAGAAATGCTTCAAGGACTACAAAAGTCTATTCCAAATTCCCCCACCCCCAAGACGCTGCCAACCAATAAGTGGGCCAGTGGCAGTTCTCAAAATAATGCAAATGACCAATAAATATTCCTGAAAGTGTGCAACCCCTTAGCCACCAGAGCGATGCAAATACTACCTCTGAGATTACATCCCGCCCCAGTCAGAATGGCGGTGGTTAGGATACAAAGGGGGGGGGGCGGGGGAGTTGAAGACGTGGGGAAACAGGAACTCATGCAGCCACTACAAACACCAGTGTGGTGGTCTCTCCAAGAACTAAAACTAAAACTACCCTACGGCCCAATTACAACCAATCTTCTAGCTTCTAACTGTTATGCAAGCGCATTTATGTTTAAATAAGTGTGTTGGGAGGGACTAGAAAGGAGTGGGTCTGTGGGATTGGGTGGGGGCTTAAGGGAGGGATACAGAGAGGCCAATAGGACGCTGTGATATGAAAATGAGAGAATACTAGGGGCAGAAGGGAATGTGGGGATGGGGGTTATAGGGAAAGAAGGTGGGAAATCAACCAGAACTAAGCAGGCATTAAAATGACGTAGGAATCCTACCACTTTGTATGCATCTTAAAAATGTGAAGACTGGGGCTAGGACGATGACTCAGGGAGTAAAGCACTAACCTTGCAAGGTTGATGACCTGCATTTCCATATCAAGGCCTCGTGTGACAAGCAGGGCACGGTGACACACATCTAGAACCTCAGTGCTCAAGAGGCAAAGAAACACAGAGATGCTGTGGGCTTGCTGGTCAGCAGGAAATGCCGTGTCAGCAAGTAAGGTGAAGGGCTGCCGGGGGCTCAGTGGTTAAGAGCCTACACTGCTCTTCAGGGGACCTAGGTTCAGTTTCCAGCACCCATGCCGGATTGCTTATAGCCACCTCTAACTACTGCTCCAGGGAACCCTGGCCCGGGCCTTAGGGCACTTGCAACCACCACCAACACACACACACACACACTTTTAAAAATAAATCTTTCTGGAGCTTGACGTGGTGGCACACATCTTTAGCCCATTGCTTGAAAGGCAGAGGCAGGCAGATCTCTATGAGTTAAAGGTCATCCTGGTCTACTTAGTGAGTTCCAGAACAGCCTGGGCTACATAAAGCCTGTCCACCCCCTGTCCCCCAAAAGCAACCTTATTTTAAAAATAAATAAGGCAAAAACAATAGAGGAAGATACTCAACATCTACCTATGACCTCTCCATTTACATGTGCACCTACACGCACACACACACACAAATTATAAATTTTAAATTTTCAAGAGTTTAAGGCTATCCAGGGCTACCAGAGTGAGACTTTGTCACAAACAAACAAAAAATTCCAATAACTAAAAAAACTCATCTTTAGCCCAGTATGGTGGTGCACGCCTTTAATCCTGGCACTCAGAGAGGCAGAGGCAGGTGGATCTCTATGAGTTTGAGGCCAGCCTGGTCTACAAAGTGAGTCAGGACAGCCAAAGTTACACAGAGAAACCCTGTCTGGAAAAACAAAAACAAGACAAAATGGATCTCACCCAAAGTTGTGAGTGAAATACTGGTTCCTACAGATTGGGAAAGTTGCAGGAAAGGAGGGGAGGTTAATGAGCACTCATAGGTTTTAGGAAACTCTGTTGTGCCATTGCAAAGAGGGGTGGTTATAAGTAAGGCGCACATACTGTACATTTTAGAATGCTGGGATTCTGTATGTTTTCATCATAAAAAAAATGACAAGTGTTTGAGAAGGTATGTTTAACCTGACGTAGATAGTACACACTATACAGACTTATAAACATACAAGATACCTCATTCATTAACATGTATACATTTTACATCTATGTATCAGTCGAAAATGTCCAATTAGAAGCCGGGCAGTGGTGGGGCACACCTCTAACCCCAGCACTCAGGGAGGCAGAGGCAGGTGGATCTCTGTGAATGCAAGGCCAGCCTGGTCTACAAAGTCAGTCTAGGACAGCCAAGGCTACACAGAGACACCTTGTCTCAGAAAAAAAAGGGGGGACGAGAAGGAGAAGAAGGAAAAGAAGATTAAGAGGAGGAGAAAGAAGGAAAACGTCCAATTAGAAATATAAATAAGCTGGGTGTGGTGGCGCACTATTAATGAAACTCTGCTATGCTTGCAGACAGGAGCCCAGCATAACTGTTCTGAGAGGCTTCATCCAACAGCTGATGGAAACAGATGCAGAGGCCCACAGCTAAGCAATAGGCCAAGCTTGAGGAGTTTTGTGGAAGAGTGAGAAGATTGAGGCCACAGGGGTCAAGGACACCACAAGAAGATCTACAGAGTAATCTAACCTGGGCCCATAGGGGCTCACAGAGACTGAACCACCAACCAAAGAGCAAGCACGGGCTGGACCTAGAGCCCTACATACATGCAGCAGATGTGCAGCTTGGGCATCATGTGGGAGCAGGGGCTGTCTCTGACTCTGTTGCCTGTCTCTGGATCCCTTCCCCGAGCTGGGCTGTCTTGTCTGGGCTCAGTGTAAGAGGATGCGACTTGAGATGCCAGGGTGGGTTGGTACTCCTGGAGGGAATGGGGGTGCACGTGAGGGTAGGACCAGGAGAAAAGGAGGGAGGGGGCTGGGATCAGGCTATAAAGTGATCAAAGAAACATTTTTTAAAAATGGGTATTCAAACCGCAGATAACAAGATTCTTAAACTCCAACTAAAGGCTCCAATGCCCTCTTCTAGCCTCTGAGGGAACTGTACACATTATGATGCAAACAAAACACACACACACACACACACACACACACACACACACACACACAATCTTTTTTCAATTTTCTTTTTTTTTTTTTTAATTTGTTTTTAGAGACAGGGTTTCTCTGTGTAGCCTTGGATGTCCTGGACTTACTCTGTAGACCAGGCTGGCCTCAGCCTGCCACTGCCTCCCTGAGTGCTGGGATTAAAGGCGTGCACCACCATGGCCTGCTTTATAAAACTTTTTCAAGATGGGATTTTCTATGTAGCCCTGGATGCCCTAGATCTACTAGGTGGGCGAAGCTGGCCTCAAACTCCTCTGGTTGAAGTTGAGCCCATGTCATATACTCCTAGGTTCTGTAAACTTGATCAAGAGTGGTCATCAGTCTCAGGGAGAAATCCACTACTATTGTTTAGCTAGATAATGGTGCCAAGCTGCCTTCTAAATACTCGGGTTTATACGCATAGCCTAGTGTGGAGCCCAGCCACCATCGGAGAAGCTGTTAATTGCAGCAGGTGATTAACACAGAAACTCCTAAATGCCCAGAGTATTTGGGTAAGAAAGCTCTAAGGGGCTGGAGAGATGGCTCAGTTGTTAAGAACAATTGTTGCTCTTCTAGAGTATCCAGGTTCAACTCCCTGCACCCACATCGGAACTTACTATTGTCTCTAACTCAAGTTCCAGGGGATATGGCAACCTCTTTTGGCCTGGGGGAACCAGGCAGGCATGTGAAACAGACAAACATGCAAGCAAAACACCATACACATAAAAACAAAGCTTTTCTTTTTTCACTTTCAGTTTTAAAAAAAAGAAAAAGAAAACTCCTTTTTATTAAATTCCCTGGGCCTCACACAAAAGGAAAACATGAGAGTTGGAGGGGAAGGGAATGAGAGAGGAGGAAATGGGAGTGTGGTTAAAATGAGTAAATTTCATTATATAAATGTATGAAATGGACAAACAAAGAAAATTAAGCTGAGCAAATCCTAGCTCTGGAAAAGCAACTGTAGCCATGGCTCTTTCTGTCCTTCCCAGAACCACCTGGAAATAACAGCAACCACAGGATATCCTACATGTAAAGGGAGCAAAGTGAAGAAATGAAGGCAGTCTGTATTAGCGTGATGTCCTGAGAAGATTTGCCAGGGTATCATGGGCCCTCATTTTAAGGCTAAATAAACATTCATAAACAGAGTACTTCTAGAGTATGAAGCAGTAATAATGGCAGCACCAAGCCTACTCACTAAACCCACTGGAACACTTTTTCCATTCCAGCACGCGCGCACACGCACACACATACACACACACACTCACACACGCGCGCGCGCGCTAAGAAATCTGTTCTATGTGAGGCAGTTAAAGCCCTGAGGAATTCCTCCCTAGCAGGCTCATGGATTAGCATAATAGAACATGGATTCGAGCTCAGAGATCAACATAGGAACTATATATCTAGCCTTGTCATCAGCATTTACTGCCATACTCCACTTGTGTCCAGATGTATAGACACCAGCATTAAGGAAGCACAAGCTCAAGTCTCTCAGGTTTAATGACCATTGTTATTACCATAAATACATCACTTCCATCCCACTGGAGTTTGCCCACACAGATAATCAGGTCACCTCCCATCCAAACCATTGGTAACCGAAGTCTTCTGTACCCCAATCCTTCACAAAACAGATCTTAATAATAAAAATAGCAAAAGGACCTATATTAATGGTCAAACACTGGTCTTTGGGCCCAAAGGTCTTTATACCAGGAAGAGAACAGATGGACCAAAGGAAAGAACTGGGCACTGGTGTTACTCTGACCCACATTTTCTGAGAACTATCTTTCCTTAAAGGGTAGAATTAACCTTTTCCAAGACCCACAGGGCAGAAATAGTTGAGCTGAACTTTGCTTTTCTTGTGAGAGTCATAACAGTGTTTTGGAATCTTTTTCCTGTCCCTGCAAAAGCAAACACAGCTGGGGATAAATCTTGGCAGAAATTCCTTGTATCCAAACAGGCCCCTGGCTCACTGTTTAAATGATCTGTAAGATGACGCTAAGATTTCATTTCTTAATACAAGTTGAATACTGAGGGAAAGAGAAAAGTCATTCACGTACACTCGGGCCAACCTTAAGGAGGCAGGTTTATTTTTAATCCTGGCCTGGCCCACATCAGACCCCTGGGGAAATCTCTGAGATCACAGTGCTCCTCAGGACCCTCTCTAGGACGGTCACAAAGTGGGGGGTGCTTCCCGGAAGCAAGGACCCTGGCTCTGAGGTGAACACACTATGCCACAGTCCTCTGGACAAACCATTACTGTATATAACCTCCTGGTCTCTTTCTAGCTTGATTTTTTTAGTGTCCCCAGAGAATTAGGACAAAAGCAGACCAGACTCTGACTGAGAAGAAACACATACATAGTTACTGTGTATGTTCCAAAGTCAGACGAAGTCCTCTGGGAGTCACGCTTACTCCTAGCCCCGAGCTAGGATAAAAGATCTTATTTCTAAAGACTACCACCACTCCGTCCCTAACGTGCACCCCTTAGCCCCAGCCTCTCCCCCTAACCTGCACCACGGACACAGCACCAGAGGATGCTGTCTCAACACCTGCAGTATCCCCAGAGCCCAAGGATAAGGATGCATTAATGGCACTTGGCAGAAAATCTCATCCTACTTTGAACTGCTCTGAGTTCGACACAGGGAGGAAACACATGAGACCGCAGAAGGGGCAGCAGAGGTCGCAGCCTGCCCTGCCCACATGAAAGAGGCACAGAGATTTCCAGAGTCGATCAAAAGGTATCTATCATCTCTTGCCAGAAGGCCACCAGCTCCCGCCACTTGGGAGCCGCATTATCACTTGCTTCTCCTCGGGACTAAAGTGCAAGATGGTGAGGATGGCCGTGAGCGTCTGCTGGCGGCCCAGGCTGTCTGGCAAGGTCAGGAAGCGGTAGATGATGTTCTTCAGATACTCCAGGTTGGCCCCTTCCCTGCTCTGGTCCCTGATGTTCTTTTCGATGTGGCTCTGAAGGGCTCCCACTTCCTCGCGATGCCTCTCCCCTTCCTCCAGCAGCCTTTCCTGCAGCTGATGGGCCTCTACTTCCAGCCTGTGCTTCTGCTTCCTCAGGGACGTGATCTCCACCTCCTTCCGGGCCAACTGCTCAGCGTAAAGGAAGAAAGTGGGCTCGTTGGCCGCAGCAAGCTGCAAGGCTTGGGTCAAGCTGTCTGAGGAAGAAGCCGCGTCGGCTGGGTCGCCGAGCGCTCCACCACCCACTCCGCCCACGGGGCTTCTGCGCCCCGGCAAGCCGCAGGACAAGGCCACAGAGCGGAGCTGCTCCAGCTCCAAGTCCTTCTCGGCGAGCACGGCCAGGGCGCGGCCGCGCTGCTTGTGCAGCTCGTCTTCCAGTTTCAGGGCGCGGTCCCTGAAGTCCAGCTGGCTGCGCTCCAGTTCCTGCCGGTGGAGCTGCTGCAGCCGGGCCAGCTCCTGCTTCCAGTCCTCAGCCTCCTGCTGGTGCTGGCACTCCAGCTCCTCGCACGACAACCTCAGGGAGACGTACCTCTCCTTCAGCTCAGCAAGCTGGTCCTGCGCTGCCTCCAGCTCCCTCGCCAGGTTCCCGTCTTTGCTGTTCTTGCTCTTGAGCACAACCTGGGCTCTCGTTTTGTAACGCTCGAACTCTTCCTTCAGCTGTGTGAGCTCCTGTCGGTAGTACCGCGCGGTAGCCTTCTCCCCGTCGGCAGCCTCCAAGGCGGGCGCCACCTCGGCGGCGTCACAGAGCTGCTCCACGTCCAGGGTCACTTGGCTTTTCCTGGCTGCAACCTGCAGGAGCCTCTTGAGCTTCTCCATCTTGTCCTTCAGGACATTGATATCTAGACTGGATTCGTCTCCGTGGATGTCGACAGGGGGCCGGCTAGAGGCTGCCAGGGCCAGCGTCTTGTTCTCCAGGTCCAGCTGCAAAATTCGCTCTTTGAGCTTCTGTATGGCCAGCTGGTCTTTCTGTTTGGCTTTCTCATAGGTGCCCAGCAGTTCGGACACCTCAGCAACTTGGTTCTCCAGGGATGCTACCCTTTGTTCTTCTACCTGAGACTGCTGGCGAAGCTGGTCCTCCACAAGGGCTGTCTGCAAAGCAAAGGGCAGGTGACAGTGTGCATCCAGAAAAGCCACAAAGCCCTACAGCTAACTGGCTGTGGAGGACCAAGACAGACAAGTGAAAGGGTCACGGATTGGAATGGCCTGGAACAGGTGGGAACTGGGGCTTTTTCCTTGTTATTGAAGGTCCTTTGTATGTGTGCTCTCTCTACAAGAGTTTTCCAATTTTCCCTGAGCTTGAATACAAAGTGCATTCCTGCTAATCATGTGCTTTCCAAATCACTTAAAGAAGCTATGTAACATTCTTTCCCCTTCCCAACATCCCTGGAAATTCAAAACCACCTTGGAATGCTCTCTGTGTTGAAAGGAGACCCTATAAAACAGTTTTCCAAAAGAGGCAAACCTGAGCTGAAGGCAGGGGAAACGCCTTTGCTTCCTTCAGTCACTCCTACCTATAAGCACACACTTCTCAGGATGCATACAACCTGACACTCCACAGCTGTCACTATATTGCCACCAACAGTACAACAGGTGAGATGCCAACAGGAAGAGGCCTGGATGGAGCTATCTGGTTTGGATCCAGAAATAATCACACTCCTCGTCCTGTTGAAAGGACACCACACAAAACAAGACTTCCTAGGACTCACTGGTGGAACTTTTCAGTTGGCATCGAACATCAGAGTGCATGTTGGGAATGTGGAACCAGACTGCAATCCCAACACTCAAGGGACTAACAAGCACCAGGCAATACTTGACAAGAGCTCAGTGACCTTGTCTTAAGAGGGGAGAGGGGGGCCTTTAACCCCAGCGAGCTCAAGGCCAGTATGGGTTACATGATAAGGCCCTGCCTCCTGAAACACACACAAACACACACACACACACACACACACACACACACACACACACACGTTATCTATTACAATGACCAAAAAGAGAAAAATAAAAAATTCTAATATTCTACCATTTCCTATGTTGGTTAAAACGCCGGAAGGGGGTAAGAATAATTACCTTCCTCATCTCTTGCTGCAGCTGGGCCTGGAAATGGCTTTTTAGCCGCGCGGCCTCTTGCTGAAGCTCGTGCAGCCTGGGGTCTGGTCGGCTCTTCTCATCCCGAACGGCTTGCAGCTCGCCTTTCAGCTTTTCTACCTCCCGGGTCAGCTGCTTGGTCTGCAGTTCAAACCCTTCTATTTGGTCAGCCGCATATGCCCGCCCAGCCAAGGCTTCTCTGGTCTCTTCTAAGCGAAGTTCCAGGTCTTGGCGCTGGGTCCGCTCCTCCTGCAACAGTTTCTGCAGCTCCCGCAGCATCAAGGCATGGTCACTCTGCTCCTGAGCCCGATCGTGCTGCTGTGTGATGAGTCGGGCTTTGGTTTCTGCAATCTGCTCCTGCAGGACCTTCGCTTCTCCCTCCAGACGGCGCCTCTCTTCCTCGGCTTTTTTATTGGCATCCTCCAAGTCCTGTTTCATCTTCTTCTTATCCGCGAGGTAAGACGCCTCCATGCGGGACTTCTCCTGGGTGACTGTGGCCAAGGAGCTAGTCAAAGTAGCTAACTGAGCCTTCAGCTGCTGCAGTCGTTTGTCCATCTCACTACCCGCAGTTGGCCCGTCCCCACTGCTACTACTAACGCCACTCTCTGACCCACTGGCCTCTTCGGACTTTGGAGGCAGTGGTCCACGGGCCACTCTGTCATCTTCGACTCCAAACTCACCCTTGATGCTCGTAAGACTGGCTGCAGTATCCAAGCTGGTGGCGGTTCCAGTACTGTCCTCACTGTGGGTGGAGCACCGGTCATCGGCAGAGTCAGGAAACGTGAGACCCGGAGGCTGCACCCCTGAGAGGCCTACATCCGCCTCGTGGGATACCGACAGTACCTTAATGCTGGCCTCCAGAGCCTCTTTCTCCTTCAGCAGGCTTTTATACGCTCGGACCACATCCTTGAGCCTTGCCTGGTACTGGAGAAGCTGCTTTTTCTGTGTTTCTATGGTTTCCAGGAGGTCCTTCTTGCTTGGGCCACCCCCGAAATTCATCCCAAACTTCTCCATGGGGGTTCTGGAGTGGGCTGCTCCACGTCAGCGTTCTGGCAGCCCTGGACAGGGCCACAGAAACAGCTGGAAGGGAAGCAGGGAGGACCGTCTGGCCACAGGCAGCACACCCGGTCCACCCAACTGTCCAGGCGGGATGAGGATCCGCTGAGGCGGGGCAAAAAGGCGGGGTGAGGCTGGCCCAGCAGGAGCACTCCACCAAGGCTTCCTAGTCCGGGCCCAGAAGCTGCTCCGCCCCAGCCGCCCCACTAGCCACCGAAACTCGGGCCCGCCCCGCCTCGGCCCAGGGTCAGCCCAGGGCTTACGCTAAGCTCGGTTCCATCACGGTTTCCTAACTCTGGCTGCTCACAACAGCACTTCCGGGTCCCCTGGAAGTGACGGAGGCAAAACGCCACAGACCCCGCCCACAGCGGGCGCCAGGTGGGCGGGGCTTCCGCAGGCAGGGTGTGCTCGGCGGCCTGGAGAGGGAGGAAACCCGGCCGGGGATAGTTGGGAAAAGCAAAGTCCAACACCTGAGCGGTGTTTTGGAGAGGATGACTAACTTTGCCCTGAAGCAAGCGACAGGGGGCGACGTCGCACTGCATTTGCCCTAAAAACCCAGCTGAAAGACGCATCCGATTACTTGGGGCAATGTCCAAAATATCCCTAAAAACCAGCAGTTACGACTGATACTGGGAAAACTAGGCCAGCACCTAGTTAGCATAAGGCATAATAGTTCCCTTCCTTAGTTCTACTTATAGAGGGGCAACTATATAGCTATAAGGTCCATCTTGAATACCAGCGTATGCTGGGGGGGGAGGGAGGGCGGAGGCGGTCCCACAGGAGTTTTTGCTTATTTAGTCTTTGCAAGATTCTTTTCAGGGGGAATCATTAGCACCAGCTTACAGTTATTGAAACGTGTAGTTGAGAAGGATAACATGCCCAATGTCACTCAGCTACTGAGTTTAGGAATGCTATCTCAGTCTGCCTCTCAAAATACTAAGTGCTATGGCAGATAGCACCGTGAACATGGCCTTGCCCCAAGCAGCAAGGAAAGTGGAAACGTTTACTGGGGTTTCTGGGGTTTCAGTGAGTCTGACTTGGCTCAGGAAGCGTTAAGAACCATCCCTAATTGGTAGCTTAGGGCATGGGAGAGGGGGTGGCTACCGACGAGGCTGAAACACAGGGTAGGGCCCAACTTAAAGGCATTTGGATTTCATCTTGGGTGAGGAGACACTACAAGATTTTAATCTCAGGGGGATGCCATCAAGACTCTTGTGGGGCCTCTAAGATGGCTCAGCAATAAAGGCACTTTCCACCACGCCCAATGACATTGTGAAGATACCAAGGGAACAGGAAGACTGGAGAGGACCCCTCAGAGAGAAAAGAAAAAGATTGACAGTAGTGACGTGGGGGTGACAGCAGGGATGAAGACAGTATATCTGTAATCAAGAACCCACTCCGGGGGCCAAGGCAGCAGCGTCTCTGTGAGTCTGAGACTAGGCTTAAGTTCCAGGCCACCGAAGGCTACATACATAGTGACATAGTGGACATAGTGTCTCAAAACAGAAGAAGCCACTTTGAGAATCTTTTTTTAAGGTACTTTTAGACCCTGCCGAAGCCTTCTTAAGAATGCGAGTCTATGGCTGAAGGGTAAAGCAAAGTCACGCAGTCACTGGAGACCCGAGCCCCGCAGCTTGACTTCAGCTCTTCCGCAAACGCGCCTGGGGGCGTGGCCGGGGCGGGGCCGGAGGGGCGGGGCCACGTGACGTCGGGCGGGCCCGGACGCGCGGAGGCGGCGGCGGCGGCGGCGGCGGCGCCTCCTCCTTCTGCTGTTGCGCCCCATCCCCCTCCCCCGCGGCCGGCCGGTTCCAGCCCTCACCCCGCGTCCCCCTGCCCGCACCCCCGCCCCAGGCCCCACCATGGGCCTCACGGTGTCCGCGCTCTTTTCGAGGATCTTCGGGAAGAAGCAGATGCGGATCCTTATGGGTGAGGCAGATCGGGCGCGCGGCCCGGTTGGGGCGCCGGCCCCGCCGCAGCCCTCCCGCCCCCGCGTCCCCCCTCCAGCCCCCAACACCTGGTACCCTGACCCCGAGACACCCCTCCACACACCGCCCAAGCCTCGGGAGCCGCGGCTCCCGTGCAGGCCGGGATCTGCAGTGTCGGCCCCGGGGCCTGAAGCCCGGAGCTGGGGCCTGGGTGGGGTGACGCTTCCTCCGCCCTAGCCCGGCTGCTGAGAAGGAAGGATTCCGCCCTTGGAAACGACTTTCCTAGGGAACACGGCCTTCCTCCCGGGCTCCCTACCTCCCAAGCCCCTCTCGCCCCTCCGCCACTTGAGGGGCACGAGTTGGCACTCGCCACCCAGACTGCCCTCCAGGCCCGGAAGGTGGAGAACAGCGCGCACCTGGAAGCGCTCCGGCTCTCCGCCCCCATCACCAAACCACCATCAGCTGGCCAGGCCTCTCTCTCTCTCTCTCTCTCTCTCTCTCTCGCTCGCTCGCTCGCTCGCTCTCCCTGGTCTCTAGGGGGCTCCCTAGCCTCCGCTGCCATTCTGTGTCCCTCTCCGTTGCAGTTGGCTTGGATGCTGCTGGCAAGACTACCATCCTGTACAAACTGAAGTTGGGGGAGATCGTCACCACCATCCCCACCATAGGTGAGTCCGGGAACTAGGCGGCGCGGTGGCGAGAATGTCTCTTCGGGCCTTCTCCGGGGTCTGCTCCCAGTTCTGGCGAGGCCCTTATCAGTTCCTGACCCTGACACCAGACACAGCTACTTGATAAGTGGGTCACAGTATCTCTACACGCCTGATGGGGCCTGAGGTGTGGACCATGAGCCTGGCTGGCATATCTGTTGACCTCTGGTCCTTCTGGATTCCAATTCCCCCTTGGCCTTGGTGGTCACTGCCTTCTGGGCTTGTGTGCCTACAGAGATCCGAGTGGTTTTTAATGAGTTTGTTTCAGGACTTTTTTTTTTCCCTCCCCTCAAAAAAAAAAATATCTGCAGGCTTCAATGTGGAAACAGTGGAATATAAGAACATCTGTTTCACAGTCTGGGACGTCGGAGGCCAGGACAAGATTCGGCCTCTCTGGCGGCACTATTTCCAGAACACTCAGGTGGAGTGGGCACAGAAGGTGGAGGGAGGGACAACCCCGGGGAAGGGGCGCTAGACCCGGGCTGAGCTCTTGGCTGAGTCCTGGACCCTTGCCCCTGCCCTCTTTGCTTAGCTATATTTTACTCATCCTTAAGAAGTCATCCAAGGCTTATTCTGGGAAACAGAGTTCTAGGGCCACACTGTCAAATGAGACTCTGAACAACACATCTTTCAGCTTGCTCCCTCTCTCTCCTTGCCGTGGTCTCTGCAGAGACTTGATAGGCATTTACTAGATGAGAAAGGCTGATACAATTCAAGATGGGAGAAGTCAGACTAAGGCCGGGTTAGGGAGGACCGAGGTGGGAGTGCTCCCTTCTCCTTCCCACCCAGGGCCTCATCTTCGTGGTAGACAGCAATGACCGAGAGCGCGTCCAGGAGTCTGCTGATGAGCTCCAGAAGATGGTAAGTGTCCAGACCTGGGAACGGAGCCCTTGGCTTGTGGACAGAGGTTCTCTGAGCTGGCACGCAAGTCCAGTACCCTGAGGGTGGGGAGTATGAAGTTTTCTTAGTGGCGCTGGATAAGTATTGTTTCACCCAGTGTGAACAGGACTTCTTTATTTATTTAAATACTGTTCCATCTTAGTCTAAGGAGTTGGGAGAGAAGGAGGGGTTATCTATGGTAAAGTGAGACAGCATTTCACACTTGTTGGTTTTTGTTTGGTTGGGGTTTTTGTTTTTGTTTCTGGTTTGTTGTTTTCTTCGAGACAGGATTTCTGTGTGGCCTTGGCTGTCCTGGACCCACTTTGTAGGTCAGGCTGGCCTGAAACTCACAGAGATCCACCTGCCTCTGCCTACCCTACCATGCCCCCATGCCCAGCTCTTGTTTTGTTTTTTTCTGTTTGGAATTTTTGTTGTGTTTGCTTAGAGCAAGTTCTTAAGTTAGAAGGGTTTGTTTGTTTGTTTTTCTGGAGGTAAAGTTTAGAGGTTTTTAGCTCACTTATAATTGTCTTGTGTTCGGCAATAAACTACACATAGTACTCTGTATTTCCTACAAAGAACCTGGGAGTTAGAAATGATGTAGTCAGCAAGGAGCCTAGAGATCCTCGCAGCCACAGGTTGCCCCCTCCGCTCTCCCCTCTCAGCTGCAGGAGGACGAGCTTCGGGATGCAGTGCTGCTGGTGTTTGCCAACAAACAGGACATGCCCAATGCCATGCCTGTCAGCGAGCTGACTGACAAGCTGGGCCTTCAGCACCTGCGTAGCCGCACGGTAAGGGCCTTGTCCCCTTCGCCCTGGGGCCAGCCTTTCCTCGGGAGCCCAGGCTGGGCAGGGGTACAGAGGTCTTCCTTCTCTTCCCTAATGCTGATTTCCTTCTCTCTTCCTGCAGTGGTACGTACAGGCCACCTGTGCCACCCAAGGCACGGGCCTGTACGATGGGCTGGACTGGCTGTCCCATGAGCTGTCAAAGCGCTAGCCAGCCAGGGGCAGGCCCCTGCTGCCCGGAAGCTCCCGCGTGCATCCCGGGATGACCAGACTCCCGGCCTCCTCAGGCAGTGCCCTTCTTCCCCACTCTCCCCCCCACAGACAGGCCTCGGCTCCTGCTCCTGCCTGCATGTGCGCTCGTCGCTGGAGCCTGGAGCCTTGCTCTCTGGCACAGAGGGCTCTGCTCTCCTGCCTGCTGGGACCTGTGGAAGGGCTTCCTGGCCAAGGCCCCCTCTTCCAGGGGAGGAGCGAGGATCTGGATTTAATTTCGTTCTTTTCTGTTTTGGGTGTACCCTTGGGGCCAGGATTTGGGGGGAGGAAAGTGAGGGCTCCGGGTGGTGCTATGACATGGAACTGGATATTGAGTAATAAATTTGCTGTGGTTTGTACCCGCTGTGGTCTGTGGCCTGGAAGTTGGGAAGCTGAGATACTCTGGGTAACACAAACGACGTGAGAGAGGCTCAAAGCAGCTGAGGCTGTGAGGTCAGCACACATCCGCCCATTTCTTCCTCCACTTTGGGGATGGCTATTTAAGGATGTGAAAACCTTTCTCATTCCACAAGCCACAGTCTTTTCCTATCTCTCAACTAGCTGCTTAGCAGCTGTAGCTTCGCACACAGGGGAGAAACAGATATTAAGAAGAGAGGTCCCAAGACACACTTAAGAAAAATGATCGATCTGGTCAACTGACAGTGCGCATGTTTTAAATCGCCCAGGTGATTCCAGCGCCGGTCAGCGTCTGTTAGCCTCACTTACCTACCAGTCAGGGGCGGAGTCTGTGCTGGGAGCCGCTAGGACGCTTTCTCCTAGGGATGAATCCTATGCAGAATCAGGAAACAACACGTAACAGACCAGGGCCCTGGGCTAGTCTCCAAGCAGGGTTGGTTACCTGCTTCCCTGTGGATCCCAGCAGAGCTTAAACAAGACCTGTTGTCACCACCACAGCTTTCCGAATACCATTTCATGTTCTCAGTTTGTCTAGGCTCTCGGCTGAGATTTTTCTCCTTGAGCTTTGCAGGAAGTAACCCAGCAGAGCCTCTTGGGTGTGGGGGAGGGAGAGGCTGGTGTCCATTCTGGCCGGTCTGGCTTCCGGCCCAGCCAGTTTACGTGTAAGACAGTTGGTATTGGTGAAGCACAGTGTTGACGCTTCCTCCACATAGGCCATTGCTTCTGAGCCTCTAAGGCCATAAATGTAATTTCATTCTCAGTGGTCATGTGACCGGTTTCCTCACTTTCCTTACAAAATAATTCCCAAAACATTTGGCCTTGTCTCCCTAAGGTCCTGAAAAACCAATAGATTTTCCCCCTTGGCTGACTTGAACTTAAAAAAAAGAAAAGAAAAGAAAAAGGAAACTTGAGCAACAGAGAGCCAAGCAGAAACCCCATGTAAGGAAGTAAGTAGGTTGATTCCTATCTTGTTAATAAGAGAGGGAGGGACAGATCTAAAGTTACCAGCCACAATACTGACTCCCAGTGTAATCCTACCTCATTGCTTGGAGTTAGTCAGGAAGACAAATGCCAAAGGCTCTGGACCCATTTCCCTTGGCCCATAGATGGATGCTACCAAGCCAGTGTCCTTTCCCCACTATGGTGGGATAGAAGGCAGCCTTTAGCCTTTACAGTCACAATGCTCCCGGGTCATAAAGGTGCAGGGCCCTAGGCCAGACCTCTGCCTGGAAAGTTTCCGGCTTCTGGTGGGTACTACGGGCCTTATTCCCGGCCATATGGCCTGTGGGACCTCACCACTGGGGGGAAGCCTGGGCCTGACAGAGTCATTACCTGTGGTACCGGCCGGATGGCTGAGGAGGACTGGATACACACGCATCCAAAGGTGGAGGACCTAAGAGTTGGGCTAATCAGCTGGGCAGGAGCCTACCTCTCCTTTGAAGCAGATAAGAGTACAGTCACAGCCACTGCAAAGAGTTTGGGCAGGAGACAGGTAACAAGGCAAACCTGGACTAGAACCAGTGTGTGTGTGTGTGTGTGTGTGTGTGTGTAGGAGGGTGGTGGTGGTACACTTCTAATCGCTGGCACAGTCTTCACTCTAGCCAGACCAAGACACTTCTACTCCAGACTTTTGCTCGTGGGTCTTCACTGCTCCACCTTTCAAAATTGTTTTCCTAAGATGAAGTCTCAGTGCCGGCTTGGCTGCTTCGCCATCAGTGTTTTCTACACTCCGTCCCAGCACAGGATGGTTATGTCATCACAAAGCAGAGAAGGAGGGAGTCCAGGCTAGAAGGCAGAACCCAGACATCCAGAGGAAGTTGGGCCGTAGTACAGACCCAAGTGCTTGCTGCCTTAGTCTCTGTTTTACAGAGAAAGTAGGAGCAAAGTCTTCCCCCATGCAACCAAGTTTACCACAATTGGACCCAGGAACTGTACCTTGGCATTCACACCTAGAGTCAGGATGCATTTCTTGATCTTCTGTTGGAGAAGTGGACCCTGCGGGTGGAGGTCCTGGGCATTGTGCTAGCCGGGCAGGGACTGCAGAAAGGGTTAAAGAAAGAAAGCATAAAGCAACGCTTGTTTTTAATTAGGTATTGAAGAGTGGGAGCAAAGGACAGAGAGGAAGGGTTAGCTTCTCTGAGGTGATTATCTAGAATTTCTTTGTTTTTGGTTTGTTTTTGTTTGGTTGGTTTTGAGGGGTGTGTGTGTGTGTCTGTGTGTGTGTGTGTGTGTGTGTGTGTGTGTGTGTGTACAAGCACATACATGTGAGGTCAGAGGACTGTCTTCCAGAGTCAGTTCTGTCCTCCCACCTTGTTAAGCCCATCTCTCTTGGCTGTGCCCACCCTGTGTGCTCTAGATGGTCACTCTGAGCTCCCAGGAGATTCTCCCTTCTCTGCCTCCCATCTTGCCACGAGAGTGCTGGGATTACAGACGCTTGCCACTGTGTCTGCTTTTTTTTTTTTTACATTTTTTTTATTTATTCACGTCTTTGTGTGTATGTGTGTACGTGCATACACATGGGTGTACCATGGCACCCATGTGCAGGTCAGAGGGCAACTTGAAGGAGTCATATCTTCCCTTCCACCAAGTGGGACCCCGGGATCAAACTCGGGCCATCAGTCTTGGCAGCAGGTGCCTTTACTTACTGAGCCGTCTCACCAAACTGCATCTAGCTTTTTAAATGTAGCTTCCAGAGACAGATGGCAGGCTGTCAGGTTTTTGAGGCAACTGTTTTTACACTGAGCTATCTCTCTGGCCCCCACTTCCCCCTCCCAGCAGACAGAGTTTCTCTGTGTAGCCTTGGCTGTCCTGGATTCACTGTGTAGACCAGGCTGACCTAGAACTCACAGTGATCCACCTGCGTCTGCCTCCCGAGTGCTGGGATTAAAGGCGTGCGCCACCACGCCCAGCCCCCCACTGGATCTTAAGAAGCCCTATGGCTCTAGAGGTGGGCGCTCATGATCTTTGTTGTTGTTGTTGTTGTTGTTGTTGCATTTTGTTGTTTGTTTGTTTTATTTTGTTCTGTTTTGAGACAGGTTACAGCGCAACACTGAGGGAAGTGAGGCCAGGAACTCAAGCAGAAACAGAGAGAAACAGTGCTTAACTCCCCATGCCTTGCCCAGTTTGATTTCTTATACCATCCAGGAACATTTGCCCATAGATGCACAGTGGGCTGGCTGTGCATCCCTGACTGGTCTAGAACTGGCTATGCAAACCAGGCTGGCCTTGAGCTCACTAAGATCCCCCTACCTCTGCCTCCTGAGTGCCACCAGCCGCCACCACCACCACCAGCAGCAGCAGCAGCCCAGAAATCTTTTCAATTATGTTAATTGAGCAAGAAGATGTTCATAGCAAGTAGAGATGCCAAGGCAGACGTGGAAGGGAGGGTGACTAAGTCTTGTCAGAGGAGCTGGTGGAACAAAGGGTCAGCTTCAGCTGTTGACGTGGTTGCATTGATTTCCCTCCTCTTCCCCTTCAGACCTGGGAACTCCTGGTGAGCAATGAACACGATGCGCAGGCTGTGGTACGACTCAAGAGCTTGCAGGGCCTCTACCTGCTGTGTGAAGCAGATGGTACCGTGTGCTATGGCAGGCCGAGGACCAGCCACCATGGCTGCTTCCTGCTCCGTTTCCACCGAAACGGCAAGTGGACCCTCCAGTGCATAATCTCTGGCCGCTACCTGGAGTCCGATGGTGAGGATGTATTCTGCAACTCCAGGGTTCTCTCCGCCTACCATATGTGGACCCCCAGGCCAGCCCTGCACATCCACGTGATTCTCTACAGCCCCAGCTACCACAGCTATGCCCGAGCTGACCACACCGTGGGCCGAATCTGGGTGGACGCGCCAGTCCCCTGCCTAGAGGAATGTGGTTTCCTTTTACATTTCCAAGACGGATGCTACCACCTGGAGACTTCTACACACCATTTCCTGTCTCATGTAGACCGCCTGGTCCCTCAACGCTCATCCCAGACAGCTTTTCACATGCAAGTACGGCCGAGAGGACTTGTGGCCCTCTGTGATGGGGAAGGAGGCACGTTGTATCCACAGGGCACACATCTACTCCTGGGCTTGGGCTCCACTCCCACGAGGGGCGAGGAATGGTTCGTCCTACAGCACTTCCCGACCTGGGTCAGCCTGAGGTCGAAGACTCGGAGATTCATCTCTGTCACCTATGGCAAGTACTGGGTGCAGTGCCGACCTGTGAGGTGAAAGGGCTAGGGGGCTGAAAAGAGGGGACTGTATGCAGCGTGTTTCCTAGTTTCTATCTGTTGCTGTGATAAACATGATGCCCAAAAGCAACTTGAAGAGGAAAGGAGTTCGGGTGTTTTGTTTTGTTTTGATTGTTTTTGCTTTTGTTTTGTTTTTTGTTTGTTTGGGTTTTGTTTTGTTTTGTTTTGTTTTGTTTTTTTACTTACACTTCTGGGTTATAGGACAGCACAGTGGGAAATGAGGGTAGGAACTCAAAGTAGAGCCAGGGAAATAGTGCCTATTGGCTGTGCCCCCCGCCCGCCACGGCTTGCCCACACTGCTTTCTTATACCACCCAGGACCATTTGCCCAGGGATGGTACTGCCCACAGTGGGCTGGGCCCTGGGCCCTTGCACATCAATTAATAACTTATAATGCTCTCTGCAGACTTGCCGACAGAGAGTCATCCCTACTTCCGGATGACTCCAGCCTGTGTCAAGTCAGCAAAATACTAACTGGACAAGCAAGAAAATTTGAAGCTAGTCATAAGAAAGATCCTGGGTCCCCAAGGAGACATCTTGTGAGGCAGACTAACCGATGAGCCATTAAGGGAAAGTCACCTGGGCTTGTCCAGATTTTTATGATAAGGTTGAGGGAGGAAAAGTACAGGGAAACCCAACGGTAAGTCTGGAGAAGGGATAGAGACAGAGCTAAAAGGCTGCTTGTTACTTTCTCTTCAGACGCTGAGGTGTGTGCTGCTTCTGAGCGCTTGACCCAAATGTCCTTGTTCCAGTATGAATGTGACAGTGAGAGTCCTACCTTACAACTCCGTTCATCCAATGGCTGCTACCTAGCCCAGGTGAGACTTTGGTCTTCCATGTAAGAAACTGTGCACTCTGACCTCTCTCTGTCTAGACACACTTTCTCCTTCCCTAACGTGTTTGGTCAGATAAGATTAGGTGAGCAGTAGCAGGACAACCCAGTAGACCCTCATTTCCCCTCGAAAGGGCCCTCTTTTCTATAAAAAAAAAACTATTTTAATAAGGCATAATTAAAACATGGAAATTATATGACATAGTATAACAGTATATATTGTGCATTAATATATAAATGAAAAAAGTTAGATGAATAAATTGACCTAATTTAAGTGTGAAATTCAATATACTTCAACAAATATGTATAACCGTGCAACCATACCATAGCCGTACCACAAGTCAGAGAGCAGTTCTGCCACCATACGGATTCCCGCCTACCCCTCACAGTTCTGCTCCAGCCTTGGCCTTCTCACACCAGCAATCTGTGTTTGTTCTGCCATTGTTAGATTAGTTTCGCCTGCTCCAGAATTTCATCTAAATGTACTCAAATGGTATATATGGTATATATGGTATATGGACTTCTTTCGGAGAGCAGAATCTTACCAAGATCCACCCGTGTTGTTGCACCTGTCAGCAGTTCAGCAGCTGCGCAGTGGCTGCTCGTATAAGTACAACTCTTATAAGCATGATTTGTTCATCTACTCGGTTGTTGTTAAGCACTTGGGTTCTTTGCAGTTCGGCCTACTACAGAGTGAAGGAAGTGGAAGAGCTGAGGTCACAACACTATTTTTATGGAGATAATTTTTTTCTTTATTGCCTTACAAAGAGGTTTTGAAAGTATACTCTAGAAAAGTACAGAGGCTAGGGAGAGAAGGAGAGGGGAAGGACAGGGGAAAAACAGGGGAAGGGGAGGGGAGGGGAAGGACAGGGGAAAAACAGGGGAAGGGGAGGGGAAGGGGAGGGGAGGGGGAGGACAGGGGAAGGGAAGAGGCAGGGGAAGGGAGAGGGCAGGGGAGGAGAGAGGAGGGGAGGAGAGAGGCGGGGAGGGCAGGGGAGGGGAATGGGATCCAGGAGAAGCTGCAGTTGTCATCCTTACTCCTGATCCACATTCTCTGCAGAGGCGCCACAAGGCAATCATGGCTGATGGGCACCCCATGGAGTCTGACACCTTCTTCCGGGTGCACTGGAATTGTGGGAAAATCAGCCTGCAGTCAGCCTCCAATGGGCGGTTCCTGAGCATTACATCCAATGGCCTGCTGATGGCAACTGCCTCCATCCCAGGTGAGCCTAGCCACTCCTCCAGGCTAAGCCAAGCCACGTACGACTTTTCAGTTAAGTTTGTGTTTATTATTGTTGTTACATACGTGTGAGGAGAGAAAGAATGAACATGGAGGTCGGGTGACCCTCGGGAACCGGTTCTCTTGGTTTTCCCCTTTCTCTGTGGGATTCAGCGATTGAAGATGGGTTGGTGGGCATCCGTGGCAAGTGTTTCCACCCATTGGCCCATTTTTTTTTAAAGGTATTGGAATCGCTGAGTTGGGATCAGGAGCTTACGTGTGTGTGTGTGTGTGTGTGTGTGTGTGTGTGTGTGTGTGTCTGTCTGTCTGTCTGTCTGTCTGTCTGTCTGTGTGTTGCTACATGCTTGCTTGCTGGAAGAGACCCTCTTTGAGCTCCATTTAAAAAATCTGTGGCCGAGCGTGGTGGCACATACCATTAATCCCAGCACTCGGGAGGCAGAGGCAGGCGGATTGCTGTGAGTTCAAGGCCAGCCTGGTCTACAAAGCGAGTCCAGGACAGCCAAGGCTACACAGAGAAACCCTATCTCAAAAAATAAAACAAAAAGAAAAGAAAAAGAAAAAATCTGTGGCCAAGGATTCTGTTCTGTTGCTTCACAGGGTTGAGGTGGGGATTAAGTAAATTAACACATTTCAAAGAAAGGAGGATATTTACATTTCTGTGTATTGAGCTGAAATCATTTCGCAAGCACCTAGTAAGACCTGGCACACAGGCGGTGTTCATTAAAGGTTAAAATATAGACAACATTCTGGGGCTGGACTGAGTGATGACTCAGAGAGCAGAGCACTTGCTAGCCCAGTGTGAGGGCCTGAGTTCTGACCCCCACCACCCACATAAAAAGCGAGGCGCTGTGTGGGTACCTATAACCTCAGCACTGGAGGGGAGGGGGCAGAGACTGGAGAACTGCTGAGGCTTGCTGGCTGCCAACCTTCATGAAAAATACTGAGTTACAGGTTCATCTTTTAAAAAGCCCTACTTCCAGGAAGCAGAGGCAGGTGGATCACTGTGAGTTCAAGGCCAGCCTGGTCTATAAAGTGAGTCCAGGACAGCCAGGGCTACACAGAGAAACCCCGTCTTAAAAAAAAAAAAAAGACAAAAAAAAAAACCTGTCTCAAGGGGATAAGGCCAAGAGTGACAGAGAGGACACCTGACACCTTCCTCTGGCTTCCATGAATACACAGAAAAACACTGACAGCACCTTGCACATCCTTCCTGCTCCTTTTCTTCCAACTGGGAAGTCACACAGAGCCAGCCTATCCAGATAACCCCGTCCTGTTTCTTTCAGGCCCAAATGAGGAGCTGGGGCTTCGGTTTGCCAACCGCTCCTTTCTCGTCCTCCGAGGTCGGTATGGGTATGTAGGCTCCTCCTCAGACCGTGACCTGATGCAGTGTGACATGGACCAGCCTGACTGCATTCAGCTCCTGCCCTGCCGCCAGGGCATCTATCACTTTCAGAGTGAGTGGTCCCTCTCCCCCCCCCCTCCCCATGCAAAGGTCACTCACTATCCAGGCCCAGCCCCAGCCCCTGGCCAGGCTCCAGGCACCACCCATCACCAACAGGGAAGCAGGGTTTCCTTGCTCTAGAGTGGGCTAGCAGAAGAGGATTTGGTGAGGTTGCGCTGGTCCTCCTGAGGAGCTGCTAGTGCAGACAAGCTGTAATTCCCCACGCGGGGCCGGGTGGGTGTGTGTGTCATGCCTCTGGGAAGCCGCCTTGGAGGTCCAAATGGCCAACCAACCCGAGCTCTTCCCTCCCCAGCACAGGGTGGATCCTTCTGGTCAATTACATCCTTTGGCACCTTCCGCCCCTGGGGAAAATTTGCCCTCAACTTCTGTATAGAGCTTCAGGGGAGCAGCTTGCTCACCGTGCTGGCACCCAATGGCTTCTACATCCGAGCCGACCGAAGTGGCACACTATTGGCGGACAGCGAACACATTACCAAAGAATGTATCTGGGAGTTTTAGGTAAGGGGGAGCGAGCGGCGTCAGGTCCCGGGAAGCAGGAGGCACAAGAGGAGGATGGAGGTGAGCGCAGAGGCTCATGGTACAAAGGCACCGTGCAGGAGCAGACCGACTTCTGCCTACGAGCTGACCAAACTCCAAATCCAGGCATTTGTTCCAAATCTCCACCATTCCTTCCAACCTTCTAAACCTGGTCTTGCCAGAGAGGAAAGAAAGGCTTCATGTCTGTTCCTCTTAATATTATGCTGCACTGACTTGTGGGACTGCAAGCAGGCCTGTGTTTCCCTCAAGATTCAGAAGGCTAGCTGATTTTAAGGGAAAACGGGTGATTGTTGAGGACGTGTGTAGCTGGAATAGGCATTTCCGTCCTTCCCACTTGGTTTATCTCCGGCCCTGAGTCTTCTCTGGAATGCCAGCGTCACTCCCCTCCAACCTCCTAATAGAAGAGTGGTTTAACTTCGCCCTCCAGTCGCTTGAAATCAGCATGGCTGATCCCTTGCCACGGTCCTCCCCTTCTGAGGTAATTTTCTCCGGCCGTGTCTTCCTTCCCAGCCTGAACACCACAGCCCTTCCAGATGGCCAGGGTCAGAGCCTCAGCACTGCCTCTCTCAGCTCCTTCCGGTGGCTGTCCAAATTCTTGAGTGCATCTGCTTTATAGCTGCCATCGTCAATCTAGGCACCCCAGTAACTGCCCCACCCCCACCCCACCCCCAGTAACAGTTCCTGTCCCCAGATTCCTCCCCATCCAATCCTTTAACATGCAACCTGTTTCACCGTTGTCTGTTCAGAACTCCAGAAGCCGGGCGGTGGAGTTCTCAGGAGGCAAAGGCAGGTGGATTGCTATGAGTTTGAGGCCAGCCTGGTCTACAAAGTGAGTCCAGGACAGCCAAGACTACACAGAGAAGCCCTATCTCGAAACAAAACAAAACAAAACAAAACAAAACAAAAAACAAAAACAGAACTCCAGGATACTTGCTTTGTTTTTAAATATTTATTTATCTATTAATTTATGTATTTATTAAGTATACAGCGCTCTGCCTGCATGTACACCTGCTCACCAGAAGAGGGCACCAGACTTCATTATACATGGTTGTGAGCCACTTTGTGGTTGCTGGGAATTGAACTCAGGACCTTCGGAAGAGCAGCCCTGGGATAGTTGTTCTTAGACCTGCCCTTTCACAGGCCCCATTTTCCTGGGCTGGGAAGTCAAAAATGAACATTGTAGAAAGCACTTTAGGTTTGTTCTCATCACTGCTGCTGCTGCTGTTGTCATATAGTCCAGGCTGGCTTTCAACTTCCTCTGTAGTCAGGGGTGACTTTGAATTCCGGATCCTCGTGGCCTCCACCCCCTGAGTGCTGAGTGCAGCACACTCACCCGCACCTGGTTCTATGTGGTCTTCTCCCCATATCCTCTACACAGCCACCTTACTGTGTACAAGCTGTGAAAAAGAAAATGAAACCCTATTATGCTTCACGTTCATGAAGCGTTTGGTTTGACATAAGTTTCCCAAGCTGCTTCCACTGGAAGTCCCCACCTGGCTACTGGAGGTGGTGACTTCAGGCTCCTTAACTCCCACTGCAAGGGGTCTCACCAGGAAGCCTGCCCTGTCCCAGAGATGCCGCCCTACGATTTCCGTTCTCTCTCCCAGTCCTTGCCCCACCTCCCCACCCCCGCCCCCGCCCCCCGCTCCCGGCCCCCACTCCCGGCCCCCACTCCCGCCCCCACCCCCGCCCCCGCTCCCCGCCCCCACCCCCGCCCCCGCTCCCGGCCCCCACCCCCGCCCCCACCCCCGCTCCCGGCCCCCACCCCCACCCCCGCTCCCGGCCCCCACTCCCGCCCCCGCTCCCGGCCCCCACCCCCACCCCCACTCCCGGCCCCCACTCCCGCCCCCGCTCCCGGCCCCCGCCCCCGCTCCCGGCCTCCACTCTTCCCACACCTGATCCCCACCCCTGTTGCTCTCCACATGCCCAACCCAGGTCCCTCGCTCCATCCATTTCAGGTGCCTATTTATTTCCTCCTCTGAGTGAGATTCAAGCACCCTCCATTGGGCCCTCCTTGGCCATTTGGGGTCTGTGGATTGTAGCCTCGTTGTCCTGGGCTTTGTGGCCAATATCCACTTACAAGTGTGTCTTTCTGGGTCTGGCTTACCTCCCTCAGGATGATCTTTTCTAGTTCTGCCCATTTGCCTGGAAATTGCATGATGTCTTTATTTTTAATAGCTGAGAAGTATTCTATTGTGTAAGTGTACCATATTTTCTTTATCCATTCTTTGGTTAATGGACATCTAAGTTGTTTCTGGTTTCTGGCTATTATGAATAAAGCTGTTATGAACATACTTGAGCACTAAATCTAATAAAAGAAAAAGACAAGTTCTTAGTAAACTGCACAGCCTTCCTTACTCTGAAATCTGATGGAAGGTTTTAATTTCCCTATGAATTAGTTTCACCTTGCTTAATGTTCATCCTCCTTGAGAAGAGAAAAAAAATCACTTTATTTTCTCTCCTCTTATTGGATTTCAGGCTTTCTGAAGCCATTTCTTCCTCTTTCTCCAGGTCAGTGGGATACCATCAGCCAGACTCTAAATCCTCCAGGAACAACTTCTCAGCCAAACAGAGCAGGAGACCCAGGGTCAAGATCCAAGAGAAGAATATGTGTTGTACAATTTTTCCTACCAAGTTTAGCAAAACACCTGTTTCAAGCAACAATACATCACAGCAGGCCACCCCCAAGATCCTCGTGCATGTGTGTGTGTAAGTGTGTCTGGCTCAGGAGATGCAGGAGATGCAGGGTCTGGACTATGACACTTTGTCTCACTGCAGAACATGCATGTACATACGAATAACATGAAGCTGTGGGCGGGCTGGGGGCGGGGCTGGGGCGGGGCCGGGGGCGGGGCTATGAGGAGGTAGAAGGAGGCCTAGATGAAGGGAAGGAGCATGAGAGGGTAAGTGGCAGGAACGACTGACAAATGTTGCAGGTTTTCTCTCATATGTGGAATTTAAATATACACATACATATACGTGTAACAGGAAAGCAGACGAAGGAAGGGGACCGTTTAAAAATGAAAAGCTGCCAGGAGTGGTGGCACACGCCTTTAATCCCAGCACTCGGGAGGCAGAGGCAGGTGGACTGATATGAGTTCTAGGCCAGCCTGGTCTACAAAGTAAGTCCTGAACAGCCAAGGCTACATGGAGAAACCCTGTCTCAACAAAACAAGACAAAAAAAGAGCAAGATACATATATATGTATATGTATATATATATATATATATATATATATATTCATATACACACACATAAAAATGTCAATAAAACATTACTTAGCTGGGCGTGGTAATGTATGCCTGTAATCAGTACTCAAGAGGCTAATAACGTTTCAAGCCTTAGTGAGACCCTGTAAAAACCACACACACACACACACACACACACACACATACACACACACCACAACACAAGCCACACAAGCATTCTTTTGAATACCAGCTAAAAATAAGAATAAAAGAGAGAAGACTTGGAGTCTGGCTGAAGGTCAAACCTTGTGTGCCCAGGATGCTGTAAGTTCTGCCCGGGAGGGAGGGCACTCACGGTTCCCACATTCTCCCTACCCCCAGTCCCAACTAATACGTGTCCCAACGGCCCCTTGGAGAACCAGTCTTGCCTTGAAGAACTCAGAATGCAGATGTGACTCAAATGTCTTTTAGACTCTTCCCTGGGGATGACTGTTCCTCCTGCCCTCAGCATTCCTTAGTCACCTGTAATTCTTTGTCTAGGGTTGGGGCTTTGTGGGCTTCCCTGTCCATGTTAGCATGTTTATTGGCTATCCTACACCCAGTGGTCAGACCTGAGTCATAAACATATAAATAACACTGTATGGACTAAGTAGGGTGTGTGTGTGCACGTGCGTGCGTGCATGCGTGCGTGCGTGCGTGCATGTGTGTCTGTGTGCATGCATGTGTATGTGTGTGTATGTGTGATGTGTGTGTAGTGTGTGTGTGGTGTGAGTGGTGTGTGTGTGCATGCATGTGTATGTGTGATGTGTGTGTAGTGTGTGTGTGGTGTGAGTGGTGTGTGTGTATGTGTGTGTGTGTGTGTGTGTGTATGCATGTGTATGTGTGATGTGTGTGTAGTGTGTGTGTGGTGAGTGGTGTGTGTGTGTGTGTGTGTGTGCATGCATGTGTATGTGTGTGTATGTGTGTAGTGTGTGTGTGGTGTGAGTGGTGTGTGTGTGTGTGTGTGTGTATGCATGTGTATGTGTGATGTGTGTGTAGTGTGTGTGTGGTGTGTGTGTGTGTGTGTGTGTGTGTGTGTGTGCCATCATGCCTGGAAATCACATACTAAAGACCTAGCTAGCCACCCTGGGCTGTTGATATCATGGATCTTGGAGGATTCTCACAAATCTTAGCAACGTCACAGACAAATGATACCTTAGGAGAATCAGGTCAGCAGCTTGGCTTGGAGTAGCTGAGTTCCACAGAAAGCAATTCTAAGCACCAGATGAATTAAAAAATAAAAATAAAAAAGGAAAATATATGACTAGTCCCAGGCTTTAGCACCAGGTGAATGAAACAAAGAAAAATAAAGGAAAGGAACATGGCCAGGTATGATGGAGGAGGAGGTTTGTTATAGTCTGTGGGGCAGAGGAGCCAGGTAACCAGAATGGTTGGATTGTATACGGAAGGACAGCCCAGCCCATGGGCGGCAGAGTCTAGGGCAGGGGCCAGGGCGTGCCTCGGTAGGGACTAAGGGGCGGTAGGGATGGGGGTGCTCCAGAACCCGAAGATCAGGTCCGCTTTGATATGTTAAATAGGCACCTCAGTTATTTGTCCCAGGTTAGAAACCTAACAATCAGCACTTTACTAGATCAGTGTAATCATGGCTGCCTAAACGTGACCCAAAGATGGATGACAGCAAAGGACATTAAAGTAACAAGGATGGGGAATCTCAGGAGACCTCGGGCGACTAAGGAATGCTGAGAGGTGGAGAAATAGTCTTCCCTGGGGAAGAGTTCACCCACTGGTTATCCAATACCAAATGTACTGCCATGAAAACACACAAGTAACATCACACAGGCTGAGTAGGTTGTACACATGCACATACACACAAACCCATGTGCACACACACACACACACACACACACACACCAGATCAAAGAATAAAGGGGCAATACTTGACAGAGTACAAGGGAGGAAGTGCTTGATAAAGTTTGGAAGTGAAAAAATAAAGGGGAAATTACATGATTATATTATAATCTCAAAAAACATTTAAATTAAAAAAATTATGGTTCCCTTACTCATGTTTGAATAAACGGTGCCATGATTTTGAAAGCAAAGGGGTGGGGGACCCATAGGAGGGAGGAAAGTGAAAGGTGGGAAAGAGTGTAATTATACTACAATTTCAAAAACTAAAGATTATTAAAATGTCTTTTAGGTTTAGAACAAATCAAAGAATGTTAATCTGTGGTAGTTTGTAAGGAAAAGGTCCCCAAGGGCCCACAGGGAGTGGCACTATTAGGTGATGTGGCCTTGCTGGTGTAGGCGTGGTCTCGTTGAATGGAGTTCATCACGGGGTGGTGGTGGGGGGCGGTGGGAGGGAGGGGGTTTGCGGTTTCAGATCCTCAAGCCCGGTCCAGGGTCACTCTGTTCCCGCTCAGCTACCTCTGCACATGCTTCCCACCACAGCGATAATGAGCTAAACCTCTGAAACTGTAAACCAGCCCCAATTAAACACTCTCTTTTATAAGCGCTGCCCTGGTCCTACGGTCTCTCCACAGCAATAGAAGCCGTAACTAAGATGTAATCTTACAAAGCTACTGGTATTAACGTCTACGTCTGTACAGCCCTCTCTCTCATCTTCCTGTCCGGCTTTCACCAAGTCTCCCTGAGCTACCCTTAGCTTTAGTTTTGTTGCAGTGAAGTGGAAAGTACAGTAAACCCCTCGCCGTTTCTCACCTCTGTGGAGAGCTGTCGCGCTTGGCCTGATGGCCCCCAGCCGGGAGGGCCCACAACCCGAAGGGCCCACAACAGCAGAGCACCTGACTCACGTGACTGCTGTCCTTGCCGTCAAGGCAGGACTTCCAAACTGTGTATCTGTCTTGCATTGTCTTCATTACTTTAGCATTTAAGTCCTGTTAACGTTTTAATTCACATAGACTCTTAAACGCTTTCATTTAGGAAGGAATATTTTTATCACTGTCATCTAAAACAAAACCCAAGTTATTTGCCATAAATACAAGTTTTCTATAAAAACGAGCATAATAAAATGGGTGGCAGTGACAATGGTGCATGACTTTAATCCCAGTATTTGGGAGGCAGAGACAGGCGGATCTCTGTGAGTCCAGGACAGACAAGGCTACACAGAGAAACCCTGTCTCGGAAAATAAATAAATAAAATAAATAAATAAATAAAGTCAGACTGTTTAAAAAAAAAAAACTAGCACCTGTGTTTCCAACTCTGGGCAAACTGCCCCCTATGACAACAAATGCTTACTTTTAAAGTCCACTGATGAGAAAAGCTAAAATTAAAGACATAAAAGAAAATCAATTTGGAGGGAGAAAAATGGCCTTAGATTTCACTACTTCTTCTCAAGATATGTGGAAGAACGTTAGTCGAAAATGCTAGAGAGCAGGATGTTAAACGCAGCCCAGTGCCAGGTGAAGAGGCGAGTGCCTGCAGGCCCAGCAGCCTGAGAAGTCTGAAGTCCTCGGTCTCAGGAGTTCAAGGCTGTGCCAGGCAACCTGAGAGTCTGCTGCAAAGCAGGTCTTATCTAAAGACTAGAGCCTCTCGGGCCACTTAATACAGAACCTCTTCCTCAGCATTCTGTAAACACAAACACACACACACAGAGTCACTGGAACGTGTGTTGGGAGGGGTACGTGTGTGTGTGCAAACACGAGCAGACACACGCAATCTTATATGCAAGCCCCCTTCATCCTTCGCCTGTTTGCCTTGTTCACGCACGGCCCTCCACAGAAGTAAGACAGCTCCAACCGCTGCTGCTGACATCAACACCCTGTTGCTAAAGTGAGCAGCTTGTTCCGCAGCTGTGCGGCGCTGGTTGTCTTCCCATAACCTTCCTGTTTCTTGGGCCGCTCTACCACGCAGATCGCACCAGGTCAAAAGCAGGCAAGTCAGGGGAGGGGCACTGTTCTCCTACACTAGCCGTCCAGTCATGTCCAGCATCTCTCTGCTGGTGGAAGTGCGCCATAGTCTTTCCTGTCCAGCGTGGTAGCCACGGCCCACAGGTGGTGTTTGGAATGTGGCTGGACCAAGCAGTAGCTGATTGTCTTTTTTTTTTTTTTTTTACTGTGAGTTACTATGAATAGATGTGTGGGTGCTCACCAGTTCCAGAACAACCAGCTTCAGAGGGTTTGGTAATAAGACTAGTTGCACGGCAAGCCCTGACTCAGTGTCCCCACCCCACCCCTCTTGCCACCACCATTTCAGCCCCCCCACACCCCCACCCACACCGGCCTTCCAGAAGAGGAAGGATGTGTTGGGAGTCTGCAGCACACACCTGTGGCTCTAGTACTTCATGAGTTCAAGGGCAGACTGGGATTACATAGGGAGGGAAGTGGCAGGGGGAAGGGAAGAGAGAGAGAACTCAGAAATATAAGCCTGCCTTCCTTTCCAAATATCCATCCACTCAGCTGCTTTTGTCCAGCTCTGTCCCTTTTCTCACATCCAGAGAGTACCCAGGAGAAGCGTGGAGCTTTCTCTGCAGACGTGCTTGAGACAGTTGGGGACTCAAGTGTTGCCCCTGAGACATAAATGTGAAAGCAGAACATCAAAATGTTCTTCCCATTCTGCTGCTATGGCAAAAATATATATGCAACTGGGAAACTTTGTTTAGACCAAAGAATGACAGTATATTGTCTTGCCAGGCCTAGTGGCGCACACCTCTAATCCCAGCACTTAGGAAGCAGAGGCAGGCAGATCTTTATGAGTTTGAGCCAACCTGGTCTACATAGTCCCAAGATGGCCAGAGAGCTACAGAGTGAGACTCCCTCTCAGTAAAACAAAACAAATAAAAGAACTGTAGTAAAGTTTCTTAGGTGTGGCTGTGATATTATGGTTTGTTATTCCAATAAGGCTCTTATGTACTAGTGTTTTCCAGACGTTGTGGAGGACTTAAGAGTGAAGTGCTAAGATGTAATATGATGTTTGCATATGTGTGGCCCCAACACCTAAATACATCAGTAGGTACACATACACCTACATACATGGGGCTGATGGATAAGTATGGCTGGATATAAAGCATATATACATAAACTAGGACATAGAAAGAGATAAATAGATAGATAGATAGATAGATAGATAGATAGATAGATAGATAGATAGATAGGGCACATTGTTGTTCATGAGGAAAAAATGATACCGAGAACTATTGCTAACTGTAAAAAAGTTTTTATTATTGCCAAATGGAGGCCTCATATGGCCAATGTGCGTAATGGGCTGATGCTGCCTCTCCCGAGCCTTCGGTTAGATGATGCACTGGCTGGGTGGTGAGGCAGGGCCAGGCAAATTCCATGTATGAGGAAGAAGCCACAGGAAGGAGGGAGTGGCAATCTGTGTGGGGGAAACAGTAGCATTAGATCCTCCTACCCATCTCCGGGTCTCTCATCTTAGTCCAAGTCTTATAACAATAGGTTACCAGACAGATTAGTGCTGAAGTGGCACAAGGCTAGTGACTGACAGGGCCAGTGTCAGCTGAAGTGGCACAAAGGCTAGTGACAGGGCCAGTGTCAGCAAGAGCAAAGATGGCAATGAGAGTGTCACCATACAGGACTCAGGGGAGCTTGAATGTTTTCCCCACATTAATATATTCACTGTGAATATGTATGGGCGTATTCAAATGCATTCCTGCATGTGGACAAGCAGGGGAGCTTGGGTCCCCCCCCCACACACCACATTAATTTATGCACTATTTGTGTGTTCAAATGCACGTGTGTGCACCAGCATGTGCCACAGCACACATGTGGAGGCCAGAAGACAGCTTGTTGCAGTTGACTCTCCCCTTTCACCATGCGAGTTTCTGGAACCAAGTTCAGGCCATCCAGCTCAGCAGCAAGTGCTTTTACTTGCTGAGTTATCTCACTGGCGCCTGAGGGGGCTGATTGGTCCTACAGACCTCTCGGGGTCACTGAGAGGGACCGCTGGTACTCAAAGCTTCCTTTACCTTCTGCAGGCATCAGATCTAGTATAGACTCCCCAGCTTTAAAAAGCCTTACAAGGGCTGAGTGCTGTGGCGCACACTTGTAATCCTAACACTTAGGGAGGCAGAGATGGGCGGGTCTCTGTGAGTTCAAGGCCAGGCTGGTGTACAACGTGAGTCCAGGAAAACCAAGGCTACACAGGAAAAAAAATGAGGGAGGCTGTTCTGAGAAATTTCTTCAGTATCCCCAACTGGAGAGTCATACCCTTCCATAGAAAAGGAGCCACTGCCCCACCCCATCCCACACCCTGCAGGACTGAAGCCTGTCCTCAGTTCTTACCCCAGCAGGACGGTAGACAGGCTTGGGGTGAGGTGTTGCTGGAACACTTGTCGGGTGCTGTCCCCCAGCACAGTTGACAGACGGAAGGACGGAGAGGTTCCAGCACAGCCAGGGTTTCTGAGGCTATGCTGCCAGGGGACTGCTAGAGAAAGCGAGCAGAGACCTTCAACTCCTAGGGAGTCTCCCTATTCAGAAAACCTGGGTACCAGGACTGTACAACCCCTGAGACTTCAGGCTGTGTCCTACACTCCAGGGGGTGTCATGCATATAGGCGTCCATGGAGCAGCACTTTGTAGAAATTCACTATGAAGGCTCTGGCCACCCATGGATTTTACCCAGGATAGGGCATGAGTGCTTCAGTCTTCCCAGTTAACAACTCCCCTCTCCTCCGATGTACCTGTGCAGAGATGATCCCTGGGGAAACTCTTTGTACTGTCAGATCCTGAGAGGCACCTACAAGGTAAGGGTGGGTCCACTCAGAGGGAGAAATAAGCATGGAGACCTTGGGTGTGGTAGAATACAGAGGTTCCAGGAAAGGTGGCGACTACAGATGTCACCAACTTAGACTATCTTCTTCCAAAACTAGGGCCTTCAGGAACTAGAAATAATGATTAAGTCCAAGGGATGATCCTGGGGGCAGAATAATGGATGGGTGGATGGGTGGATGGATGGATGGGTGGATGGATTGGTGGGTAGGTGGGTGGATGGATGGGTGCATGGATGGGTGGATGAGTGGGCGGGTGGGTGGGTGGGTGGGTGGATGGATGGGTGGGTGGGTGGATGGGTGGATGCGTGCGTGGGTGGGTGGGTGGATGGATGAGTGGGTGGGTGGGTAGGTGAATATGCGCAGAAATCACCTGGCAGCTGTCTTTCCAACTTCAGCTTCTCCTGCCTGCGCCATTTGGCTCTTCTGTTGGAAAACCAGACCTAAGAGAGACGAGGAACTATGTCATTGGCTGTGTTTTCAGCCACCTGGTGCCAGTTGCTCTCACCATGTGTCCCTTGGCATTGGACTCAGAAAGCAGAGCCTTCCTCCCTTCCGACACCCTCACTCCCTTCTCTGCCCTTTGCTCTCTGCTTCCTTCCTCGCTTCAAGGGCTTCAGTGGGGAAAAGAGGAGAGCAATCGACAGAAAAGCAAAAAGAATTTCATCTCCTGTTCTTCGCCCTCTTGCTGCCAACGTCTCTACCTTAGCAGATCCGTAGCCTTCTCCTTTGCAGTTTCCTTGTACTGTGTTACAGAGCTCACTCACCCTCACTGTGTCCTCAGGCAGGGAGGTGGCAGCAGCCAGCTTTCCACGGGCCACCGAATCTGGATACTGCCCACGCTGGAACTCTGTAGAGACAGATTCCCACGGTGAGGTTAAGGGAGGGAATTAGGCATGGTCTCCGTGTCAATGCCCATTTTTCCTGGTTTTTCAAGACAGTGATCTCGAACTCATAGTGATCCACCTGCCTCTGCCTTCCGAGTGCTGGGATTACCCACGTGTGCCACCACATCCGGCTTCATTCTCTACCTCTTAAACCCCTAAATAACCTTCCTCCCCAAGGCCAAGCCACTCACAACCTGTGCCCCCTTCAGCCTTCACCCACAAGGCTCAAGGCAGCATCGCTTCCATACCAAGGACCTTGTGCGCCCACTGTCTACCCCAGCCCAGCACCTTTCTCCAGTGCCTCAGCTTGGCCTGGGGAGAAGATAGTCCGATTCCTGTGGCTGGTCCCCGGGTGCGGACCTCGGGGAGCCTCACAGTTACTCTGGGCACTGGGAAGAGCTGGAGCCAAAATAGCTGCAAAGAAGGACAATGTCTTAGGGCATTTATGACGTTGACTTTTCTGGCTCTACGGGGTCTCTCACAGGGCAGCAGCACGGGCACAGAAGCAGAGCGGGGCTAGAGGAATATGAAGTTCCTGGGCAGTTACTGTATGGCGCGGTTACTACCGTGGTGCTGCTTAGGGAAAGCGGAGTTGCTCCAGGTGTGACCAGCCCCACAGAGCATGGAGGAGGTTCTGAGAAACTAAGCAGGAAGTAGAGGAAGACTGTAAAAGGCCCAGCCTAGCCTCGCCCTTAGCAGATACTGTGAATCTAGGAGTTACGGCAGGGAGTTCTGTTCTAAGACCTGCCAACAGCTGCCTGATGGCTGAGCAAGTCATTTTCCTGCTTCCAAATCCTACCAGGAGAAAAATAGAGCTAGACCCTCTTTTTGTTTGTTTGTTCTGTTTTTGTACTTTGAGACAGGGTTTCTCTGTGTAGCCTTGGATGTCCTGGATTCATGTTGTAGACCAGGCTGGCCTCAAACTCACAGATCCTCCTGCCTCTGCCTCCAGAGTGCTGGGATTAAAGGCGTGGGTGACCCCTCTTTAAGGGATTGTGAAGGTGATTCAAAAAAAGAAAGAAAGAAAAGAAGAAAAAGAAAAGAAAAAAAGAACGAGAACTTCTCATGACGGGCAGAAGGAAGCGCTATACAATTATACAAGGCTAAGAATTTGGCTCTGATTATCCCCAGTGCCAACTGGAAGACTCACCTGGTGGTCTGAGCCGTGCCCAGTGCAGCCGCTGGTCTTCCTGCAGTGCCCGGAGGACTCGATTGATAGAGGACACCTGGGGGGGGTTGGGGTACACATCAGGAAGGCGGTGTATAGGGTATATAGGAACCCAGGGGTGTATCCTATAGATCCTTTCCCCTCTCCCCACCATTCCCAAGAGCAGCTTCCTCTCCCTCTGTCCTCACACTTCCTCCCCCGCTCCCTGACCACCACCACTTTTCAGAAGAGAAATCTGTGAGCCAAAGGCTATTTTCCGCTTCCCCTAATGCCAGGACACCCACATTTCCACAGGAAAGCAGGTCTTCTTCTCCCCAGTCTACCTGCAGAGCCCACAGCAGAGGGAAGGCACTCACACTGGGAGTCCTGTCCTGGGTGCAAAGCCCTTCAGCACGAAGCTGGCGTTGGATCTCCCAGGCAAAGAGCGCTGGATGCGCATCCTTCAGCTGGGCGATTCGAGCCACCACAGCAGGTGTGGCCAGCCGTGGTTTGCTTCCCCCAATGCCCTTGGGTTCCAGGACACCTGTGCGGTAGTAACGCCCCAGGATCTTGCTCACACAGCCGTTTGATACCTGAGTCGGGGGAGAAGCAAGAACAGGGCACAGAAGGCATGCTGGGCAGAAGAGGGGTGAACATTCCCGGCACAGAAGGAAGCTACAAGGCAAAGTGGGACTAACTGGACCAAGCCATAAAGTGGAGGGGCTAATGTCATCCTTGGGTGCTT
Organism: Acomys minous; assembly: GCF_964271855.1. Taxonomy (NCBI): domain Eukaryota; kingdom Metazoa; phylum Chordata; class Mammalia; order Rodentia; family Muridae; genus Acomys; species Acomys minous. The sequence continues at coordinate 1,201,312 of NC_140487.1, read as the reverse complement.
AGAACTCCCCTTCCCAACCTCCAAGAGGGTCTTTTAAAAGGAGACCCTGGGAGTTCAGCCCCGAATTGCAGCCTTGAGATGGGTTCTCAGTGCTTGGTTCTTGTCTCTGTCACTATGTAAAGAAAGGGTTTGGCACCGGGAGTGGTGGCTCATGCCTTTAATCCCAGCACTCAGGAGGCAGAGTCAGGTGAATCAATGTGAGTTCCAGGCCAGCCTGGTCTACAAAGTGAGTCTAGGACAGCCAAGGCTGCACAGAGAAACCCTGTCTCAAAACACAAAAGAAAGAAAGAAAGAAAGAAAGAAAGAAAGAAAGAAAGAAAGAAAGAAAGAAAGGGTTTGGCACTACCTTAAGGCTCCGTGAGATGTCACAGGGGCGCATCCCACTGATTGCTAGCTGCACAATCTGCTGCCGGGTGTCCAGAGGAAGGGGCCGGCCATTCACAAAGAGTCCCCCCAGCTGGTTCACGGTGCTAACTCCTGGGCATGAAAGGTCAGCTTCAGCACACCGCACCTGTCCAGGTCCCCACCCATCTCTGCAGAAGGTCACTCTGTCTTCCAGACTGGCCTGCTACCATAGGGTGTGCCTTTCTCTGAAACCGTGCCCACCTTTTTCCCCTGGGGTCTCCAAAACTTTCTTTAGGAGCTGGTTATATCCTGATCTGAAGGTAACAAACAGGGAGCAGCTGGAGAAAGCATTGCCTAGACCACTGGCTAAGGACAAATGAAACTGTGTTGGTGGAAGCCAAGACCCAGGAACAGTATTGTTTTTTATTTTGTTTTGTTTTGTTTTTTAAGGCAGGGTTTTTCTGTGTAGCCTTGGTTGGCCTGGACTCACTTTGTGGACCAGGCTGGCTTTGAACTCACAGCACTCCGCCTGCCTCTGCCTCCCAAGTGCTGGGATTAAAGGTGTGTGCCACCACCGCCCTGCCCAGTATTCTGTCTGAGAGCCCATCCATATTCTTCCAACTTCTCTCAGACCTCTTACCGTCCTGCTGCATGCTTCACACTGGTCCTCCTCATAGACTAGCAAGCAAGACAACTGGCAAGCTGAAAAGGGGAGCTCCTTCTAGAAGTTCCTTCTGATTTGGGGCTGGTTCTGCAGCAATAGAGGGTAATTTAAGTGTGGTCTGTTGAAATGGTCATGGGATGGAACGTTTGTGACAGGGTCAGTAGGCTGGCTAACACTAAAACATTAAAATTCTCATAAGTTCTCATATGATGAGCATCATAGGGTCAGCTGAGATCTGGCTCTTTTCCGATAACCCGATAAAAAGGTTAGAGGCGGGAGAGGTGGTAGGGACCGTTCTTCTCAGTACTCAGGCTTTTTCATCCCCAAGTGGACAACTTGACCTCCGACCCATCCCATTATAAGCCCTCTCGGGGCCTGATTAACACACCTGAGGCGGAGCCTCTGGCGCCCAGGTTCAGGTTTTCATGAGCCGGCTGGTCTGGATTCAGTTCTCCAAACTACCAGTCAAACACTTGCTTCAGAGCACTTCAAGGAAAGCCAAACCTTTGTATCTCGAGTTCTTCAGGGAAATTTGGGGCTCAGCTCTACCTTCAGGTCTTGGGCTCTGATCCCACACATTGGAAAGAAATACACAAAGCCTGAGGTGATGACTTCTGCTAGCTGACACACCTCATACACAGCAGCATCTAAAGCTGCTGGAGCTGCTGATTCTTTTGAGCACTGAAGAAGTCTAGGTATCACGGTGACACCTCCTCTGCAATGGTCTCCTTTTAGATACTGTGTATTTTGCTGCCATTTCCCGGCAGCATTTTGAAAAGAAGGGATGCTGCCCACTTACGGGAGCAGAAGCCATCCTGAGCAGAGTCCAGGCAGCACCAGCCACAGCCCTGAGTTTTTCTGCTTTCAAAAGCAACTAGGAGGAGTTGAAGCTGCTCCTTTCATGGCTGGAATCTTGGCAGAGCTGTAGGTAACTCCAGGGAACAGCTTATGCACGGAACTTTCCTGAAATAACCACGCTGTCTTGGCTCAGTTAACTCAGCAGCAATTACTGAGTGGGTAGGGCATTAAGCATGAACACATTGTTGTTTGTTTGGGATAAAGTGAGGGAGAAAAAAAATAGGACAGCTGAGGACATAGAGTTAAGTTATGCTCAGAGAGGGAGCAGGGTTAGACTACCAGCCAAAGCTGGGTCTGCCCTAAAGTTCTTTCCTTATAAATGGAGATTTCAGTGTAATAGGATGAGGAAATCAGCAGGCGTGAAACACCAAGAATCCAGAGCCCATTGTGTTCAGCAGCTAAGGTGGCCTCTATTAGTTTATTTTTAGGCACCTAGAGACCTACTCCTTCAATCTCTTAGCATTCCAGAAACTCAGTTAGAATGTTAAACTACACCACCCCACCCCCCACCACCACCCCACCCCCGCCGCTGCAAAGGAAACAGAGGCACAGATTGAGATCAACATAAATCAAGACCCTCTCAGAGAGTAAAACTCAAGGTTCAGAAGTCAGCTCCTGGCTGAGGTAACAATGTCTGGCTCCTGAGCACAGGATTCCATTTCTCTGTCCCGAGTCCTTGCTTCACGCTTGGGCAATTGCTATAGAGGAAGTGGAGAGAGGAAGCTTGATCCAGGAACGTAAAGGGCAGGGGATGGGGGCTTAGCCTATCAGCCTAACCCTGAATTTTTCCTAAGAATTTTTCTTCCCAAGTTACCAAGGGGCCAAAATTACTGTGGTACCCAAGTTCATATCCAAACCTAAAAAAACCTCCAACCCAAAATGAAGCACACTGCAACTCACAAACAGAAACCCTGTTTCCAATAGCCTGCCGCATATTACCAGTATTTGTGGTAACTTGTCAGAAAACAAAACAAAACAAAACAAAAAACACCTGGTACTCAGTAGATGAGAAAGTAGATTAAGGAGTTAAAAGGGCAGGAAGTGAGTAGCTGTAAAGACACAGGAGGGAGGAAGTTGAGCTTGGCCACACAAAGGCATGGAGACAGTATGGGAGACAGAGCAGACAGTGAGCCTGCAGCCAAGCTACCTGGGTGGAGCGAATGAGGTGGGAATCCCAGAGAAAGGGCTCGGGTCCTGGGCTGGCTGCAGAGGTTGCTGTCGGTCTGGTCTTCTCACAGCCTCCCCTCTGCCTCCGCTTCAGTCCCACCAGGGGGTCCACAGCTGCACAGAGTCTGTGCTCGGGAGCAGAGGGCAGCCTCCTGGGAGTAGCCAGTGATGTCACAGGCCATGAGCAGAGGAGGAGGAGGCAAGTATGCATGGGGCTGGCTGACACTGGCCCTGAGGCAGGGCAGTCCACAGCCAGTGACCCACTGTGTCCTTCTGTGGGGGCTTCAGAGTCCACCTTGTGTCCACCTCCCCTGAAGGAGGCATAGATGCATTCTCTGACAGGCTCTCTCAAGCCACTGTGTCCCCAAGCATGGGCCAGTATGCTTGGAAAAAATGCAGAACATGCAAGATGAGGAACTTCAGACTATGTCCCCAACGTTTCACATGATAGAAACACAAAAGAATATTCCATAAGCACTGATACGCAGTTTGCCAGCCATAATGCATGTCTGGGCTTTTAAACCAATGCCCAGATCATGTGTATTATGACGGAAGACAAGTGATATGTATAGCCTGACTGAGTACAGACTGAGGCGGCTTCTATTTGAAGGAGAGAGGATGGAGAAGAGAGCATGCCACGTACGCAGTTCTCTCCAGAAGAGATTCTCACTGATTCTCCAGCTGATTCCTTGACTGAAACCACACAAGGGGTGAGTCCCTAGAAATGAGGCCAGCATGGACTTCAGAGCACTGGCAGTGTGAGAGAGGGGTGGTGGGAACGCGTGTCTGGGGATGACGACAAGCGCATGTGTTTCTAATGCGTTCTTAGAAACAATCTCTTCTTCCCTCTTCTGTCTCTGCATGTTTTCACTCACGACTTGGTGCTTTTAGATTAAATTTAAAAATGATACTGCTACACACACACACACACACACACACACACACACACACACACCACTACATATTGCCTGGACCATTGCTGGGGTGAGGAATCCAGGGGCTGAGTAGGTTGTTCCTTGAGAGTGGGTGGCAGGAAGTGAACACAGACTTCAGTGCTAGGAAGCCTTGTTGCTACTGCAGTTGTGGGCAGACCCTTGCAAGGGTGTGAAGGAGCAGATACGGAAAGCCTTTTGGGTCTGTTTTATTTCTCAGAATCTGTAACGCAGTCACAGGAGTGAGGTAAGCAATTCTGATTTATTGAGGCATTAAGACCTAGGAGTCAGAGGGGAGAGTAGTAGATCTCATTGGTAAATGCTTTGGGTTTGGAGGAGTAGAAGTGGGTGTTGTATTTGAACTTGGATCTTGGAGTTGGAGATTCTTGTCTTCCAAGGCCAAATGTATCCCAGAAATGGGTCTTCAGGGTCTTACCCTGACATACACTCCACTCCTTTTTCAGTCTGTTCCAGCATCTTCAGGCTGAGCCAGAGCGCTGGAGCAGAGGGAAGACCATAGCATGGTTTCAGCACCAAGGGCAGGACAGCACTTGCCCCAGTCCAAGGAGAGCCCTTCCACCTTCCACAGGGGCAGCTGGGGGCTACTGGGCGGTCTACTGAGCTGTGCCTGGTGAAAGAAGGTCCCCAAGAAGTGGGTGTCCCTCTTCTCAGTCTCCCTCTCCTGCCTTATTTCTTTCTCTGAATCTGTCCTTGAATCTTGGAGCTCAAGGTTCATGCCCTGACAGGCTTTTCCTATAGACAGCTGCTTGAGGGTGTTGGAAGGGGTGTGGGGGGGGGGTAGAAAAGACAAGCCCTGGCAGATGGTGGTGGCAGCGATTTCCCCCATAAACCACCCTCTCGCTCAGTCTTTACAACAGGCTCTCGGGTCTGAACAAACAGAAGCTTTCAACCCAGAGGTGATAGGGAGAGGAAAAAACGGGGAAAGGGCCCTGGCGGGGGGCCTAGCAAGCCTAAAGGCTCGGTCGCTCAGCCCTCTGCCTAGCGCGCCAGACTGTTTGAGAAGCAAATATCTCCCTTCGCTGTCTGACTCTCTCAACTGCCCCCACCGTGTTTGGGGCTAATTGTCCCTCATTAGCTGGGCCCAGCCCCCAGGCTGCCGCCAGCCCCCGCCATCTGCTCACAATTATACATTAACTCAGAGGTCTTGTCACGCGCCAGCCAGGTTGTGCGCCCCTCTCCTAGGCCAGCAAGGCCACTCCAGCTCCTTCCTCGCCTAGATCGTTGACTCCTGCCTTAGGGGAGTTGCTGGTCTAGGGGCCCGTGACTGTGATAAACGTTCTTATCCTTAGTAGAGATGGCTGGAGTTCCTCCCTGCTTTCCTCGTGATGCCAAAAGGCGAGCTAACCCGTGCGTAAAGCTGGAGAGGCCAGGGCGCGGCAGGCGCACTGGCCGGCTGACTTTGTCTGGCACCTCCCCGGGAGCTCTGAGCTCCTGTTGGAGGAGCTGATCCCAGTTCCTGACTGTTTCGCCCCTCTCTAAGGTGCCTGTGTGTAGGATGTGGGATCCTGGTCCTCATCTTCCCTTTCTAAAGAGAGCCCCATCCCCTGCCAGTCCTCAGCTTTCCAGAGCGCACGCGCCACCTATCCAAAATCATTCTCCAGCAGCCGGCACCTCCCATTTTAAAGTCCAAGCGGTTCCTCCGCTACAAAAATATGGGGGCTCCTCGAATTCCCTGGATATTCCCGAGCGTGGAAATCGCGCTAAAGTTGCACCCTCCACTCACAAGATTTCACATGATCATTCTGCTACCCCAGACCTCACTTCCCTCCAGTGTCAGAGCTCTGTCCGCCTGCAGACAGCTGTGCTGTTCAGCTCAGATTCTGAGCGCCAGGTCTCTTCCCCTGCTCTCCCCAGAAAGGTGGTGAGAAGCTCACTCTTCATCCAGCTTTGGCGCAGGAGCACAGGGGGAAAATATCCATCCCTCTGTCCTTTTTCATGAAGAGCCCCCAATCTCTGAGGCTCTAGCCTGACCCAAGTTTTTTACAGGACTAGGGTAGGTCCGGTAGGATGATGAGTTTGCACTTCCCTAAGAACTCCCAACAGAACCGGGAAGGTCATAGAGACCAGAGCTACCCTCGCAAAAGGAGACAAGACGAGGAAGCCCACTGGGTGTGAAAAGAGAATGTAGAGCTACCTGGCCAAACACTGAAATCACAGTAAGACGGAACCAAAAGGTGACACCGTGTCAGCCACCGACCCTGAGAAGTGGGAAGGGGCTGGGGAGGCACCGAGGTTCCCTGGGAATTGCTAAGCCTGTGCCTCACTTTGCCTGGGACCCTAGAGGCACAAATAGCCAGGTGTCTGTTTTACTAAACAATAAGTTTGACAGAGGATCGATATATATCCCACCTCCAGCTCCCCAGTGAGCATCTTACAGTAACGTGGTACGTGCGTTGTGTTGAATAGACAATGTCGATGCTGTTGCTCGCTGACCCCCGTACTCAATTCTGATTTCCTCACTTCTTCCCTGATGTTCGGTTCTCAGTTCCAGGATCCCATCCGGGAGACCACTTCACATTTGTCATCGTGTCTCCTTAGTTCCACTCGGCTACTTCACAGATTCCCTCTGTTTTTTAATAATAGGATTGATTTTAAGGAATTGTGCATTTTATAAACCACCCCTTTACTGAAAGAGCTTCTAACTTATTTTGCTAATGTGTACAAACATTAAAAATCATATGTACTTATGAGATCAAGAGGTGTCTGATACATGTATCCATTGTTTAATTTAAAATAAAAATATTTTAAATGCTTACACACACACATATATATATCCTCACTTCCCCACTTAACATTTCTTCATGGTGAAATTCTCTCTTGCAACTTTTTTGGGAAATATGCATTACATTGCTGTATATATAATATATATATTGCAATAGTGGCACTCCAGATCTTCTGGCTCCTAACTCACTGTAATTTAGGTCCCTTTGATTAACCTGTCCTCACTCCTTCCTTCCTTCCATAGGTCCTTCCTAATGTGTCGTTTATTTGTTGCTTTTTTGAGACAGAGTCCCATGTAGCCTAAGCTGGCCACAAACGAACATAGCTGAAAATGACCTTGACGCTTTGGCACTCCTGCCTCCACCTCCCCAGTGGTGAGATTACAGGCACAGGTCACCACACCTGGCCATCTCGTGCATGCCGCATGGTTGGACTAGTCTGATGGGTTTAAGAGGTGAAGACCCAAGAGGCCCAGGGCTGTTTCTATCCCATCAAACGGAGGGTGCCTAGACTAACACGGTTTGTAGCTGTAGAGGTTGACTCTGGCGATCTACCTGAAGTAGTGTGTGTTGTTTTGTCCACCTAAGTTACCTCTTCCATTCCATACAGCATGTTTCTGAAGGAAATTGTTATGTGTAGGTCGTATTTAACCAATGGAGAGTTATGCTCACCTGAGAACACAGTGTCTGCATAGTCAAGTTGGACTTCTCCTGTGAAGGGTTGTCTCCTCTCTTGTTTATGCACTTGATAACTTATTTGAGTATTATTCATGATGTAAAGTGTTGTAGGTATTGAAGGGACTCTGGCCGTCTCAAGCATGGCGAGCAGGCTCTCGTAGGACTTGCTCTTCTCCACAATTCCCTCTTCCTTTCTTTTTTCTTTTTTCTTTTTTCTTAAGACAGTGTTTTACTGTGTTGCCCTGGGTGTCCTGGACTCACTTTGAAGACCAGGATGACCCTCTTCTTTATTTAAAAAAAAAAAAACTGTTATATTACATCCCTAAAGCTAGCCCCCAAGGTCTGTTCCCTTATTTGTCCAATTCCTCCACCCAGAGGCTGACTACCAAGGTCCAGCTATCAAAACATGGGAGTCCAGCAATCAGAAGGCCCCTTTGGCTCACCTAATCAGCATGCCCAGTTACAACTAAACAACACACCCTGAGCTGAGGTTTCCCCTATGACTTTTATAAACCACCATTTTTCCTATGTGTTACATCTCCTCTTTATCCCGAGATAGTCCTTTATCCTTTCTCTTGTCCCCTTTGTCCCCTCTGCTTCATTTCCTTTCCATTATGCCTCTTCCTCTATTTGCCCCAGAGGGGCAAATAATCTTTGTGCTGAGAACTTGGTCTTGGAGGTCCTGAGTCAATACTTTTCCTTCCAGGTCTTAGTATAGGTGGATTTTGTTTCTAAGAAAACTTATTTTTATTCTTTAGGGTATAATCAGATGTGCTACTTAGTTTTACTGATCAGTTTGCTCTGGGGCTGCCCATCACTTCTGTGTTCCCTTCAGCACGCCTTTACTGGCCAAACCCACATAGGGTTTGTGTTTTCCATTCAGGGGTAGCTGTGACAGACAGTGCTCCCTTGCTTTCGTGCTCCCTCACTTTCATGCTCCCTTGCTTTCTGGCACCGAAAGATACTTCAGTTTTATCTGTCCCCACTCCTTGAACTAGCGGTTTCTCTGAGGAGCTTTAGTGCTTTTACTGAACAATGGTATGAGAAACCAAACTCTGGGTACTAGGGTTTTAGCTGCTAATGGCATGCTATTGCCTCTAGTTGGCAGAACAAAGAAATATATGCATGTTTCTACATGTATGTTTCTACATGTAAGCATTTGAATCTACAGTAAAATAAGCACAATGTTGCTAACTGCAATCCATTATTACAGGATCCATTTAATTTCACCCCTGTTTACGTGTGAAATATAATCCACCATCTACTTACCAACTTTTTCAATCCAAGCACACACCGTTGTAGTGTCAGAATGGTTTACACAAACCAGCGTTGGGCCACACCTTATCAACGAGAGTACAGAGCTTGTTTACAGCTTATTTATTTTGGTGCCTGAATTTGTTTCTAGGGACCCATTTATGCCAGATAAGCTCTCCATCACTGCACTCCATCTCCAGCCTCTGTACAAATCATCTCCCCTTTAACTTTTTAGGCCCCTCTCATACCCAAAGTTAGCTAAAACAGCACCTTTATTGCTATCCCATCTGTGAGGCCGTTTCACAGACGTATGGTGTGGCTGGTTTCCTCTGACACACTCTGCACTCCTTCCTAGATCCCTCTGACCGCTTGATGATTATTCTGAAATTGCCCCACACTAGGGCTTGCTCTTTAGGCGGTAACATTCTGTGGGGTGCCAGATGAGCAGCACTGTGTATCCCCAATTATATCTGTAACAGAACAGTAGATTTAATACCTAAGAATTATTGTCATTCCAAGTTCAGCCTTTCTCTTTTCCCTAAACCTCTGGCAAACATTGAACATTTTTTAAAAATCATTATTGTCGTTTCTCTTTTCCCAGAGTACCATACAATAGATCCACGATGTGTCACCTCTTCAGCTACTGTACACTCATTTAAGGTTCGTCCATGCCTATTCACGCCATGGTTGCTCTTTTCCTTTTATTACTTAATACTATTGCATAGAAGAACCGCAGCTCACTGATGAGGGACGAATGTAAAGTTTGGGCAATTGTAAATCGAGCTATTGTAAACATTTATATGCAGGTTTTATTGGGCACACAAGTTTTCAACACACAAAGAGATTGTTTTTAGTCTTGGAGGAAAAAATTGCTTAAGTACATTCTAATGCTTCCACACCAGCCGACGTCCTTAGCACCAGCAGAGGACAGCTCCGATGCTTTGTCTGCTTGCCAGCAATTGCTGTTGTCTGTCTTGTTTGTTGTGACCGGGTGCTCTCTATTTTGTAGCCCTGGCTGATCTGGAACTCACTTTGTAGACCAGGCTGGACTTGAACTCACAAAGATCCATCTGTATCTTCCACCCGAGTGCTGGGATGAAAGGTGTGCACCACCAAGCCCAGCTTAAGTAGATATTTTGTCGTTGTTGTTGTGGTGGTGGTGGTGGTGGTGGTGGTGTTTTGACTAATTGTTAGTTTGAGACAAGGTCTCACTCTGTAACCTGCTAACCTGTAACCTAGAGATCTGCCTGACTCTGCCTCCTGTGCAAGTGCCGACACATCTGCCTGGTTTTGCTTTTTTTTTTCTTCTTCTTATTTTTGGTTGTTGTTTTGTTTTGTCTTGTTCTGTTTTTGAGACAGGGTTTTTCTGTGTAGCCCTTTTGGTCCTGGAATTTGCTCTGTAGACCAGGCTAGTCTTGACTTAGAGATCCACCTGCTTCTGCCTTCCAAGTGTTGGGACTAAAGGCATGTGCCACCACTGCTGGGTTTTTGTTTTGTTTTGTTTTGTTTTTGAGATGGGATCTGTTGAAGTCCGGTTTGCTTGGAACTCACTAAGTAGCCAACAATGACCTTGAGCTGCTAACTCTCTTGTCTCCACCTCCCAAGTGCTGGGACTACAGGCATCCACCACCACTGCCAGTTAGAAGTTTTATAGTTTTGCATTGAACATTTAGGATCACAACCAATTTGAGTTGACTTGTGACCTGTGTAGTCTATGCCCATATTCATTTTTAAATATATTCCAATTGTTCAATTTCTCTGAAAAGACTCTTTTCTCCATTGCCTTGTCTTTGTTCCTTGGTCAAGAGTATTTGGCTGGGGCCTGGAGAGACGGTTCTGCGGTTAAGAGCGCTTGCTCACGGAGGGCCTGGGTTTAATTCCTGGCACCGCCATGACAACCCATAACCATCCATAACTTCAGTTCCAGGAGCTCCAGTGACCTCTTCTGACCTGCGTGTGAACCAGTCACTCACATGGTGCACAGACATATGTGGGAGTAAAACACTCCTGCACATAAGAAGGTAAATAAAAGTTGAAAAATTGAAAAGGAATATTTGACAGTGCTGGCATTGATCTCTGTCTTATTGATTTTGCTTAATTGATCTATATGCTTCCATTTTTTCTCACTAATACTATGCTTTCTTAGTTATATAACTTTAAAGTAAGTCTTAAGTTGAGGAATGTGAATTATCCAAGTTTATTCTTCTCCACCAATATTGTATTGAATAATCTATGCTTCAAAAAAACTTTAAAAAATTAAAAGTGTGCATGCATGCATGCATGCCTCTCTCTCTCTCTCTCTCTCTCTTTCTCTCTCTCTCTCTCTCTCTCTCTCTGTGTGTGTGTGTGTGTGTGTGTGTGTGTGTGTGTGTGTGTGTGTGTGTATGTGGTGGTGTATCCATGCTATGGCACACATGTAGGGTAAGAAGATAACGGACAGGAGTTGTTTCTCTCCTTTCGCTATGTAGGTCCTGGGGTCACAGTTGGGTTGCCAGGATTGATGCTTTTACCTGCTTAGCCATCTTGCCACACTTTAAAAAAAAAAGATGTATTTATTACTTAGACAGTATTCCACCCACATGTGTGCTTGCAGGCCAGAAGACAGCACCAGATCACATGTGAGCCACCACGTGGTTGCTGGGAACTGAACTCAGGACCTTTTGGAAGAACAGACAGTGCTCTTAACCTCTGAGCCATCTCACCAGCCCATCTTGCCACACTTAACTATAAACTTTTTAATCAGTGTGTCAATCTCCATAAAATAGTTTGTTGCAGTTTTGATTAGGATTTTATTGAATCTATAGAGCAAGTTGGGGGAAATGGACATTTTAACACAGCTGGAGTTTTCAGTCATTAATATTGATTACTTATTCGCTTGTTCAGATTCTCTTTGATTAATGAGTGTTTACTTTTCCTCTCATAGATCTGGTACATGTGTTTTTAGATTTACATCTTAATATTTCACTTTTTTGGTTCTTCATTGAGGTAGGTAGTATTCTTTTTCTTTTCTTTTTTTTTTAAGATTAGTTTATTTATTATTATATATATAGTGCTCTGCCTGCATGCACATCTTGACAGCAGAAGAGGGCACCAGATCACATTATAGATGATTGTGAGCCACCTTGTAGTTGCTGGGAATTAAACTCAGGACCTTTAGAAGAGCAGCCAGTGCTCTTAACCTCTGAGCCATCTCTCCAGCCCCCAGTATTCTTTTTCTTAATGTAAAATCCTAATAATTTATTATTGATATAAAGGAAAGCAATTCACCTTTGTATATTAGCCTTGTATCCTGAGACCTTGCTATACTTGGGTTTTGTTTGTTTGTTTGTTTGTTTGTTTCAATGTATACAATGTTCTGCCTACATGTACACCTGCAGGCCAGAAGAGGACATCAGATCACATCATAGATGGTTGTGAGCCACAATGTATGTGGTCGCTGGGAATTGAACTCATGACCTCTGGACCATGACCCTCCCAAGCATGCAGCGGTCCTGTCCCCTGCTCTGCTGTGGATCCGTGTGACCACTCCCCTCCCAAGTGTGCAGTGGTCCTGTCTCCTGCTCTGCTGTGGATCCGTGTGACCACTCCCCTCCCAAGTGTGCAGTGGTCCTGTCTCCTGCTCTGCTGTGGATCCGTGTGACCACTACCCTCCCAAGTGTGCACTGGTGCTGTGCTATCTTTTAGGAGCTGAGAGAGCTAGTCTTCTTTTTACTACCCTCTGTTCAGAGCTTTTCTGCTTTACATGTTAGTTTTGTTTTGTTGTTGTTGTTTTGGTTTTTTGAGACAGGGTTTCTTCTGGCTGTCCTGGAACTTGCTCTGTAGACCAGGCTGGCCTCACACTCAGACACAGATCCACCTGTCTCTGCCTCCTGAGTGATGGAATTAAAGGCATGTGCCATCACCAACGGCTACATTTTAGGTTTATTATTAGCATGTATGTGTGGATGCACGCGTTTGTGTGTGTGTGTGACTGTATGTTTTAAAGAAGTTTCAAGTTCTCAACAGAGCTGAGATGAGGGCCCAAATACTCCCTTTACATTGCATCTTCATGTGCACGTCCTTCCCCGTTACCAGTGTTTCCCACCATAATGCTACATCTGTTGCAGCTGAGGAGCCTATAGGATTTGGGAGATTTTTAAATTTTTTATTTCTTGTTTTTCTTTCAATTTTTAAAATTATTTTTACATATACACTTATATTATTACACATATACAAAATAAACCATCTACAGCCAGAAGAACCATGAAATTCAGGAATTATATGAATGTTACATACTTAGTGTTTTGGCTATTTGTGTTTGGCCACCTTGAAGAAAACATCTTTCCTATCTTAGTGTGTCTAAAATTCTGAATATAAATCAATATCTATCATATCTCATCTCTATCAATGTAAAACATCTATCTAGACCTAAAAACATCTTAACATCTAAACAACTGAGCTTAATTGTGAAACTAAGCTATTTGATCTTCAGCCCCATCAGAGGCTTGAAAAGGAATAAAATTAATTACCTGAGTAAATGGGAGGTGCAGGTTATCAGCTTCCAAAGTGAAAAAAAAATGACAGATACAGTTTGCTGCCTGAACAGTCACCCAAAACTCTATAATGTTGGAGCATCATCTTCAGCCTTCTGTCCCAATATATCTGACAGACATATGAGACAGGAACTATTGAGGACTTGCTTACCCTGTCTTGGCAGAGTTCAGCCATTGACTCTGCTTGCATGCAAGCTTGCCCATTTTTAGGCAGAATACTGTCTGTGGCAAAAACGAGGACATTTTTCCCAGTGGCTGGTTTGCCACCTTTGAAGCCATCTCTGTAAGGAGGTTCTTTGATGCTCATCATCCTCTTTGAGGTAGGCTGGGTGTGATTTTTTTTTTTAAAATCATTGAAGAAATTCACTTTTTATTTGGTTTCTGAGGTTGGTGGCTGCTTTGTTGTTCTTTGTCATGAATGGGTGCTGGATTTTGTTAAATGCTTCCTCTAAATCAACTGATATAATGATATGATTTCTTCTTCACTAGCTTGCTGACGTGGTGGGTTACATTAATGGACTTTTAAATATTTAACCAGCATTGGATCACTGGATCACATCCCGCCTGGTCACTTTGCGCTGCTGGATTCACTCTGTTCACATTTCCTTGAGGAGTTTAGTCTGTTTGTTCATACACGTGTGCTCGCGTTAGGGTAGTGCTGACCTCCGTGGTCAGGTGAGGATGGGACAGGGCTTTCAAACAGACGTAGCTCTAGTTGACACACGCAAAGTCCGAACCCCGTAACAGTGCCTAGAGCAGCATGGCTACTTCCTTACTCAGCAAAGCTAAGGTTTTAGCCGAGACCTGAGGTGCCACCTGCATGACCGTGGACCTACTAAATGGCTACTTCAGCAAATAATTACTGAGCCCAAGCCAGGTGGGAGAAGAATAGTGAATAAAAAAAGAACAGAACACTTGCTTCCACCTTGTATTTTTTTCTCACAATTCACTGAACAACTTTCTGTATTTTTCCAATATCTATAAAATGAGTTGAGTGTTGTGGCACATGTCTTTAACCCCAGCCCTCAGAAGGCAGAGGTAGCCTTCTCTGTGATCTCTGTGAATTCAAGGCCACCTCGTTTTAGGAAGTGAGTTCCAGGCCACACAGTGGATTTTCTCTCCAAAAAAAAAAAAAAGAAAGAAGGAAAGAAAGAAAGAAAATGACAATCCGGCTACGTCATTGTAGTATATGTAGTATGTTATGTAGTTACGTAGTATAACATACGTTAACACAGGCAAGAACATTCTGTGTTTGCTACAGCTCATGCACCAAGAGTTTAATGCTGCTGTGTAGTGGACTAGGTACAGCCTGTAAGGCGCGACCGCACCCGATAATGGCTGCGACCGTTACCACTTGGCGGCGACCATTAACGCTCCCGCGCATGCACAGACATAAGCCCTCTCAATGCACCCCTCCCAAACAGGGGTATGCAAATGAAGCACTCCAACACGGCCCTCTCGACTGCGGGCATGCTAATGGGGCATGCTAATGAGGCATCCAAATGCAACCAATGAGACTTTGACACGCCACGTACAGACAGTATTTAAACGACGTGCTCGTGGGCATTCGGGGTCTTTTGCTTCAGCTTCAAGGGCGCTCCCAATAAAGTGCAATTGAGAAGAAGCCGGCGGGAGGGCGCAACAACAGCCCAGCCTTAGAGATTCCCGGGACAACCTCCCTGCCCTAACTCTGTAGTCCTGTCACTTCTGGCTCTCTGCTTCTGCAGGTGACCCTTGTGACCTCTGGATTAAGTAGCCCATCTTATAAAATCCCTTGGTTGATCTAGAGTTACCTTGCTTAGCAAATAGTTGGGTGACTTTCTGCTTTTGAAATTACAAAAAGTTGAACTTTTAAGAATCCTTCACCTCTCTCTCTCTCTCTCTCTCTCTCTCTCTCTCTCTCTCTCCCTCCCTCCCTCCTTCCCTCTCTTTCTCCCCCTCTCTCTCTCCTTCCCTCCCTCCCTCTCTCTCCTTGTCTCTCTCCCTTCCTCCCCCCCACCTCTCTCTGCATATGATAGGTGTGTGGGTGTGAGTGCAGACACACACGTGCCACAACATGAGTGTGGAGATCAGCGGAGAAGCCTGGGTGTCAGTCCCAGCCCTCCATCTTGTTGGAAGCAGGCTGTCTTTGTTTATCCCCATGTAGCTCGGCTAACTGGCCTGTGAGCTCCTGGCCTCTCTCCAACCTTTGCCTCCCCACATCACTGTAGTAGAGCTGTGGTTACAGCTGCATCCTGCGGTGCAGGCTTTTGTGGGCTCACAGGAACTAAACTCAGACCCCCGAGCTTTCATGACGAGGACTACCCAGTGAACTATCTCCTCGAGCCCACATTTGCATTGATGAGAAGGAAGGCAGTGAGGGACACAGTTTACTGATGGGCCGACGGTTTTTGTCTATATTCTCTCTGAGGATTGTAGACTTTGGGCCTAGGTTACAGGGACAATGGATTCTATTAGTCTCCTTTAGTCGCCTCTGAAGGTAAGTTTGCAGTCTGCTGTCTGGAGTGCTGTGGCTTGGCTGGCCTTCCACTGCTTAGCAAGACCCAGCTGAGGTGAGAAGGACACCTCCCCACCCCCCCACCCCCCATAAGGATCCTACCTCTGTCCCAGACATGCAGGGCTCTTCATCTTCACTGTGTCCACAACGATCCCCAAAACAACACCTGCTCAGCCTGACCGAGGCTCTGCCCTACCTAGAGAGTGAGCTATGTAAAGACAGGTAATTATAAATAAAGTCTTATTACTATCTTTGGCTTGGCACCATTAAACACAACAATCAGACTTGAATGACCTACTGCCATGGGTTTCATCACCAGCCCAGATGGCATCCCTGAACCCTGCTCCTCAGCTCACCCCCATCTTTAGCAGTCCTCAGGTGTTCCTGACTCTCCATCAGACCAGCTCTTGGCTCTCAATTCTCCTCACTGGAAATCAACATTTTAAGCTTTGGTTAAATTTTATATTGCCCTCTATTTCTCTTCTTTTCCTGCCTGCAAGACACCTAAGACCTAAGACCAATACAGAAGGGCAGCTGCTTTTTAATTTCTGAGTTTTTGTTTCCTTTCCTCCCCTCTAGCATTTAGACCTTTCACGACCACCTTCTCTCCACTGAATACACTGGTTTCCTTCCAGTCTCCCAACTATTTGCATCCTTTCTCTTAGTTACATATATATAATTTTAAATTTTTTCTCACAATTGAATGTGTAGTTAGAAATACTGTGGCTGAACAGGAGACAAAGCTGCTTGACCTCTGCCTCCTGGTTCGGTGAGTCACCTGGGTGCTTGGCAGGTACCGGCTGCTGCACTGGGTCAGCTCGTGGGCGCCCCCTGCAGTCTTCCTGCATTTTCTAGTGACAGCCGGAGGGTACCAGCAGCAGCCTCCTTCCCTTCCTTAGCATCCCCCGCCCCCACCCCCACTGACAGCAAAAGTGATGTCAAGGAAGGCAGGTGGCATGTAAATGGAGGTGACAAAGGAGTCTCAAGGCACATGACAAGAGACAGAGCTCCGAGACATCTGCTTTTCCCCAAAGACCTTATCCCTTGCCACATGTCTGATTTTCTCCAGGGAAGGAATTGAAAAGACCCTATGGACTTGCACAGTTTAGCCTCCTTTGGGTTATAAGCATTGTCAGAGGAAGCTGAGCCTGAGAATAGATTTTTCTCTTGAGAAAATAGATGTGTGTCTCAAAACAAGCACTGGGAAGATCAATTAAATTATCCAGTATAATTACTCCAAGAGGCTAATCTTGGTAACCCAGGGAGAGGAGTAATTATGTTGGATGCGTAGGAAAGATGTGGGTTTTACCTCTGGAACTTTCTTTCCTTTTTAATTATGGCAATCACATCAAATTGGCCATTTTAGCTATTTTTAAGTGTATAATTGAGTGGCATTAAGTGCAGTCACAATGCTATATGAACACCACCACTCTTTATCGGTACAATTTTTTCATTACCTCAAACAGATACTTGTGCCCTTAAAAAAACCAAAACATCTCTTCTGTCTATTGTTAGAAGCTTCTATTCTAGTTTCTGTCTCTGTGAACTTGCCAATTTTAGGTCCAACACATACATGGAATTATGTGATATTTGCTGGGGCATCAAACCCAGCTTCTTGCTCACACTAGGCATGTGCTCTTCTTCTGCTGAGGCACATCCCCCAGTACACAGCGATAGTTTTTAAATCTTTTTCGGTTTGTTTGTTTGTTTTTGTTTTTAGAGACAAGGTTTCTCTGTGTAGCCCTGGCTGTCCTGGACTCGCTTTGTAGACCAGGATGGCCTCGAACTCAGAGAGATCCGCCTGCCTCTGCCTCCCGAGTGCTGGGATTAAAGGCATGTGCTACCGCCGCCGGGCCACAGTGATAGTTTTTAGATCGAGTTTCTCACATGGTTCTACTCCCTTCCTCTTCATCACCCTAGTCTCAATAAATAGCAAAAGCTCTTATGACACTTTTGGTGAGCTTTGGAGACAAAGGGAGATGTCAGCGCATGCGCCATGGGTAATAGTGAAGATGTCACTGTAGGAAGATGGCAAACGAAACCAAGTCAGTAGATGTTGATCCAGGAAGCAAGGAAACACCTGTGGAGATCGTGGTTCACGTACCCCAGTACAAGGGAGAGAGGACAGGCAAGAGACGCCCAGCACCCCGGTAGACAATGGGAGCAGGCAGCTCTCCTACGAGAGAGGTTTTCCCGACTGGAGGAAGTTTCCCTGACCTTGGATCTACTGAAGAAGGTAAAAGAGACCTGGACAAAATAGAAAAATTAAGGTGCCCAAATAAATCTGCCTGGTTTCTGTGTCCTCTCCTAATCCGTTCTCCTCTTCTGGGAGGTCTTTAAGTTGAAGTCTTGAAAATGCAGGATGGTGTGACCCTTGCTCAGGTCTTCTAAGGCGATCATGTCATTGAGACTTTATTACTAAAATTTACCAAAAAAAAAAAAAAGTTGGGCTGGTGAGATGGTTCCAGCGGATAAAGCATTTGCTGGGCAAGCCTGACGGTCTGAATTTGATCACTGTAAACCATGTAAAGATGGAGCGATGGGGGATGGGGTAAGAACATATGTTACAAAGCTGTCCTCTGACCCCCCACATATGTGCCATGGCATGTCTACATGCAAGTGCTCTTGTGTATGCACACGCACACACACACAAATTACACATTATAAGATGGTTGTTGGGGCTGGAGAGATGGCTCAGAGGTTAAGAGCACTATCTGCTCTTCCGAAGGTCCCGATTTCAATTCCCAGCACCCACATGGTGGCTTACAAACACCCGTAATGAGATCTGGTGCCTTCTTGTGGTGGGCAGGCACATGTATGGACAGAATACTGTATAAATAATAAATAAAAAAAAATGAAGATGGTTGTGAGCCACCATGTGGTTGCTGGGGATTGAACTCAAGACCTTTGGAAGAGCAGCCAGTGCTCTTAACCTGCGTAGCCGTCTCTCCAGCCCCCTCTCTTCCCTGCTTTATTTTTTATTTTCATTTTTTATTCTTTGGTTTTTCGAGAAAGAGTTTCTCTGTGTAGCCTTGGCTGTCCTGGACTTGCTTTGTAGACCATGCTGGCCTCGAACTCACAGCGATCCACCTGCCTCTGCCTTCTGAATGCTGGGATTAAAGGCCTGCATCGCCAAGCTAGGCTCTCTTCCCCACTTTGAATACTGAAAAGCTGGAGGTAGTCTGTATGATTGATTTAGCCACCAATATAAGGCAAGAGGAGGTATGTGTAGGGCTAAGGGTGATAGGGGTGGTGCTAGCCCAAGCAGATGCACGTGGAGGCCAGAGGGAGACCTGGGACTTCTTTCTGAATTGGTTCTCTCCCTTGTTGTTTTAGACAGCATCTCTCCTTGACTCTGGAGCTCACTGACTAGGTGAGACCTTCTGGGCAGCGAGGCTCCGGATCGGCCTCTCTGATCTCAGGGCTGAGGTTACAGGTGTGAGCTGACATGCCCAGCTTTCACATGGGAGCTGGAGGCCCAAATCTGGGTCCTCCTTATGTTTGTAGAGCAAGTCCTTTGCTCCCCAAGCCATCTCCCTAGCACCAGGAGGCTGCTTAGCTACTAAAAATTATGAGCGTATGGATTATGCAGTGCACTGAAATGGCACTCAGCAAACAACGCTAAACAGAGCACACAGGAAAGGGCCTTTTGTTACTTTTCCAAGCTGTTGTTTTATGGCCACAAGGGACTCACTCCTATTTATTACTTCTCACCTAGGTGAATTCTGATCTGGAGGCTAGAACAGCACAGCACTGTAACCATCAATCACACTGTCACCAGCGAGAAGCAATTTGCTCTCCTCTCAGAGTGTGCGGTGCATTGTATTGGCCTGAAGGAGCGACAAAGGCAGGGCTTACAGACTCGGCACTGCTCACCCCACTACCTGAAGGGAACTGAGGCATGTCCTACCTTGTGGCCCTGGGGCAGGAGGAGGAGGGCGACCTCCGAGTGCCCAAACACTTCAGGGGCACTTTGTGGGGGGAAAGTTTTCACTTCCAAATTGGAGTCGCTCACAACGTTTTACTGTGCTTCCACTGTGTTCCAACTCTTTTTCTCATTCTCAAGTTCCCTGACCCTAGGAAGTTTTAATCTGATATGAAATCTTTAAGGAAAACAATACATGGAAGTGAAATTTTTCATTGGGATCAGCTTAATATATTATTTGTTTATCTTTAGTTTAAGGGAAAGAGGGGGTGGGTTCTGAGTGCAAACATTCTAAAAGACCACTATAGAAGTATCCAGCATTTAAAATAATCTACTCTTGGAAACCACATCTGGCTGGGCTTGGTGGTACACACCTTTAATCCCAGCACCCGAGAGGCAGGGGCAGTCGGATCTCTGTGAGTTCAAGGCCAGCCTGGTCTATAAAGTGAGTCTAGGACAGCCAAGGCTGTTACACACAGAGAAACCCTGTCTCAAAAAACAAAACAAACAAAGAAGAAGAAGAAGAAGAAGAAGAAGAAGAAGAAGAAGAAGAAGAAGAAGAAGAAGAAGAAGAAGAAGAAGAAGAAGAAGTCGTCACAGGGCTGGAGAGATAGCTCAGAGGTTAAGAGGTTGGCTCTTCCAGAGGTCCTGAGTTCAATTCCCAGCAATCATATGGCCGCTCAAAACCATCTGTAATGAGACCTGGTGCCCTCTTCTGGCCTGCAGGTGTACATGCAGGCAGAACACTGTAAACATAATAAATAAATACATCTTTTAAAAAAAAGAAGTCACATCTGCTGGCTGGATGTAGTGGCTGGAGTCTGGAAATCTGTCAGTTTCACGGAGGCTGAAGCAGGGTCCTGAGTCTAAGGCCATCTTAAGCTGTAGACTAGAACCCTCTCTCCAAAACCGAAACCAACAATCAAAACAAAAAGAAGTTACTCTTGTGGTACTCTATGGGTTGAGAGAGCAAAGACCCAGTTCTTAAGAGAACACATATAAAGGCCTCTTTTTCTCCCCCAAGTGTTTTGAGAGATACTATTGTGGCCATCTTTGGACAACATGAGCTTTCAAAAGTCAAATGGCCTTGCACAGCAGAACAGGTAAATGTATGGTGGTACGGTTGGCTGAGTCTACTCATGTGCTAAACAAACCAAGGAATATATATTGTTCAACTCAGGTAGACTTCTTTTTTATAATTCTTCACATTTAGAAAGGATAACAATGAACACTTCACTCCTGAACTTGGCTGGTGAATTGTAGCCTTTTTTTCTGTTCTATCATTGAGTGGCACATTTTTGTTCTGGATACTTGTCTGTCTGATATTTCATAATAAAAAGGTTACGAAATTCATCTAGTAAAGAGAACCAACTTGTTTGTTTGTCTTGCTTGTTTGTTTTGCTTGCTGCACTGGGGATTGAGCCCAGGATCTTTACCACTGAACTGCATCCTCACTTCTTTTCACTTTTAATGTGGAGACAGGGTCTAACTAAGCTGAGCAGGATGTTCCTTCCTCCCTTCTCAGCCTCCTGAGTAGCTAGGGCTTATAGACCTAGGTGACCAGGCCTAGATACTAGATTTATTAGGAGAAAAAAATCATTATGAACACAAGAAACATTACTCAACAAGAAAACGAATGTTAAATTCCATTTCCATCTCTAAAAAGTGTGTTGGGTTATATTTTTTTTTTTTGAGGAGTTACTTTTGAATTCTACTTTTGAATTCTCTTACTAAGTCTTTGTACTCAATGTGCAAAACGTGCATAAATGTAAAAAGTCACATTGCATATTGGCCTATATGAATTATGGATGCTTAACATAGCATTTTACATAGCTTGTATATGTGAAACTTCAATGGCTACTTAGGATTTCACTGTATTTAAATAAATAGCATGCTTTGTATTTTCTTGTCTTTGCAACTTTGTGGTTTTAATTCTCCATGTTGCTAAGCTAGATCCTAGGTACCCTATCTGGTTGCTCTCCATTCATTGTCTCATCCAGTTCCACAGCAGCCCATTTTACAGATGAGGAAACTGAAACTTGGAGAAGTTAAGCAACTTGCAAGTTTCATGTGGACTAGGTTTCACAATCACATGCTCACAGCCACGCTCCAGTATTCTCAACCCCCACCACATTTGTTTTGGACTCTTTCCATTCTGCCCACTAAGTAGAGGGACAGAATCCTGCCATGTCTGCGGAAGCGGATTTTATGGTTTCTCTGTACACCTCATTCATAAGGACGGTATTGACGAAAGGCTACACAGTATCCTCTCTTCTGGGTCCACATACACGATTTTAGAAAGTCTTGTTTTCCCATTTTGAGGTGTTTTGGTTGCCGGTATTTTGGTATTTTTGTGTGTGCAGTGTGTGTGTGTGTGTGTGTGTGTGTTGTGCACATGGGTGTGCAGGCCATCCAAAGCCCAGAGGAAGATGTCTGTAGTTTTCGTTTAATTGCTCTAATTCTTTACAGACAGGGTTTCTTTTCTTTTTCTTTTTTCTTTTTTGAGATAGGGTTTCTCTTGTAGTCCTGCCTGTCCTGGACTCTCTTTATAGAACAGGCTGGCCTGGAACTTATAGTGATCCACCTGCCTCTGCCTTCTGGGATTTAAGGTGTGTAAGACAGGGTTTCTTATTGAGCCAGAAACTCATCCACTGATATTTGGTTAGGCTGGCTAGCCAGAAAGCTTTTTTCCTTGGCAGGTACTCACATACATCACACACACACACACACACACACACACACACACACACACACACACAAAGACAAACTAAAAAAAAACTTTTAAGTTAGCTCTTAAAAGAACAGAAACAGATTTAGAGACAAACCCTTTAGTTGTTTCTCTGAATAAACTTAATAGAGGATTTTATTTTATTTTGAGACAGGGTTTCTCTGTGTAACCTTGGCTGTCCTGGATTCGCTTTGTAGACCAGGCTGGCCTTGAACTTATAGTGATCTGCCTGCCTCTGCCTCCTAAGTACTGGGATTACAGGTATGCACAGCTATGCCTGGCTTTTTATGTGGGTTCTTGGGGAGTCTAGCTCGGGTCTTCCACTTGCATAGTGAGCACTGTACTATTTCCTTAACCCTGGTCCTATTTTTGAAAGCAAATTTTTTCTTTTATAACTATTGCTCTTTTTCTACCATTCAATTTTCACAAACTTACAATAAAAAATACTTCTTTAGGTTTTTGTGTGGACTTTTTACAAGAAAAGGCCTATTTCTCCATCTCTTAAAAAACTTTAAGGGGCTGGAGAGTTGGCTCAGTGGTTAAGAGCACTGTCTGCTCTTCCAAAGGTCCTGGGTTCAATTCCCAGCACCCACATGGCAGCTCACAACTGTCTGTAACTCCAAGATCTGACACCTACACACCAATGCACATAAATTAAAGTTAAATAAAAATATTAAAAAAAAACTTTAAATTGCTGCCTTTGTATATTGGTTTTTATATAACTGTATAATAAATGCCTTTAAAATTCAGTATCAAGGGAAATGGCTGGATCTTCCCACAAGTAAAGTGTTTGTTTTGATCAATGAAATTTATATAATCTTACATTATCATTTTTATTTTCATCTTGGTTGGGAGTACTACCTAGGACAGCGGTTCTCAACTTTCCTAATACTGTGACCGTTTAATACAGTTCCTCATGTTGTAGTGACCCCCAACCATAAGATTATTTTGTTGCCACGTCACAGCTGTAAGTTTGCTACTGTTATGAATCATAATGTAAATATCTAGGGTACAAGATATCTGATTTGTGATTCCTGGGGGGGTCATGACCACGGTGACAATGGCGTTACCCTGGGTCTTTGCTATAGAATGCTGATTTTACAGAAGGTAGAGATTTTGCCTGTCTTTGTTTTTTGGTGGCAAAGGTCTAGGCAGAGAAAGAGGTCAAAGGCCCTAGGGTGGGTGTCTCAAAATGTATCAACATCACCTCTCAGGTTGTTAAGCTTGTTTCAATTTCAGTGTGAAGAAACATCTTACACATTCTAAGCACTCTCCAGAGAGCAAATTCTGGCAACCACGCCCCGCTGAGCAACGAGGTGTCCTGTAATTGAGAACTGCCTTCCCGTCCCACAAAAGCATTTCTTATTGGAAGTTATGCCACTCTGAAGCACAAAGAACAGTCTTAGGGATGGTTTTCTGGGCTTTGGTGTCTCTTTGGTATTAGGATGGAATGCGGAAGGGAAAAAGGATGGAATGTGGTTTCAAATATTTACCTTCCAGCGGAATTAATCTGGAGAAGATCTAGCAAGGAGCACCTGACATCCACCATGAACGGACCACACACCTCTTAAGCTGCCCTCTGAACCCTGGCTCTGTCTTGGCTCTGCCCTTGCCCTTTGCCTGGAGCAACCACACGTCTTTCTTTCTGGACTCTGGTCTTTGGCTGCCCCACCCTGACATTCTAGCTACTTTGCTCTTCAAAGCCTAACGGTCATTTTGCTGCTTCTTAGCTTTGCAGTCCTGACCCCTGCAAGGTTTGGTTACTCTTCCGTGCTCTAGTCCTTCGTTCAGAGAGCCCACACTGCTTTCCCGGCAGGAACCAAGGCCACCACAGAGGCTCGGCCTCTGCTGGTTTCAGGTGACTGCCTTCCCTGGGAAGGGCCCCAGGGTCACTCTTGCATGGACGCCTGCTGTCTTCTGGTTCTATGTTCTGCTTTATAGAGCAGATTGAGAGCATAAAAAGTGACCACATCAATGTTCTCAAAATGTTTCATATGGTCTCTTTTCCTTTGTTATCATTTTTCTACATAAGCAATAAAATAAGCCTTACTAGGTTAAACTACGTGAATATTTACATAATCAGGCTGGGGAAGTATCTACATTATAAAGCGTTTTCCTAGCATGTACGCTCACTGATCCATGCTCAGCAGTGTCATCTCTGGCCCGCCAGCCTGCTCTGTGGCTTTTGGGTTTGCCAATCTTTTAATTAGAAGAGTTATTCCTGGGGCTGAAGCAATGACTCAGTGGTTAAGAGCACTTCCTGCCCTTCCAGAGGAGTTCAATTTGGTTCCTGTCACCAACAAACTGTAGCTTCAGCTCCAGAGGTCTGATGCCCTCTTCTGGCATTGGCAGGCACTCACATACATCACACACACACACACACACACACACACACACACACACACACACACATACACACAAAGATAAAATAAAAAAATTTGGGGGCTGGAGAGATGGGCCAGTGGTTAAGAGTACTGACTGTTCTTCCAAAGGACCTGGCTTCAATTCCCAGAACCCACATGGCAGTTTACAACTGTCTGTAACTCCATTATCTGACACTCTTACACAGACATACATGCAGGCAAATATCAATGCACAAAAATAAAAATAAATAACTTTTAAAAATTATTTAAAGTTAGTTCTTAAATAAACAGAAACAGATTTAGAGATAAACCCTTTGTTTCTTTGGATAAACCTAACAGAGGAGTTTTGTTTGTTTGTTTTTTGTCTTGTTTTGTTTTTTCAGAGGCAAGGTTTCTCTATGTAGCCTTGGCTGTTGTGGACTCACTTTGTAGACTAGGCCGGCCTCGAACTCACTGTGATCCATCTGCCTCTGTCTCCCAAGTGCTGGGATTAAAGATGTGCACCACCACACCCGGTGGTACAAGACAGTTTTTAGAGGGATAAACCATTTCTTTTTACCTTGTATTGTGCATGTGTACATGTATGCATTCATGTGTATGTGTGGATGTTTGCATGCAAGTGTGCATGTGGGTGTGGAGGTCAGGGAACAACCTAGGGTGTTGTTCCTCGGGGGCCTATTACCTTTTGTTTGAGACAGGCCTGGACACTTTACCAAGTGTGCTTGGCTCGATGGCCACCAAGCTCCGCCCCTATCTCATCACAGCTGGGATTACAGGTGTACGACACTGTGCCTGGCTTTTTGTGTGTGCTGTGAGAATCTGAGCAGGTTGCATGGCAAGTGGATTGCCAACTGAGTCATTCCCCCCACCCAGGAGGAAATAATTGTATGAACAATTTTGGGGAGTGGAGATTGAGACAGGGTTGTTTTTTGTTTGTGTGTGTGTATGTGTGTGTGTGTAGCCCTGGAAGTTCTGGAACTCACTCTGTAGACCAGGCTGGCCTCAAATTCAGATGTATCCGCCTGCTTTTGCCCCAAAGTGCTGGGATTAAATGTGTGTGTTAACATTACCTGCCACGAACAATTTTTGTTTCTATCTCCGCTTTTTCAAGACAGGATTTCTCTGTGTAGCCTTGGCTGTCCTGCATTTACTTTGTAGACTGGTTGGCCTCAAATTCACAGCATCCACCTGCCTCTGCTGGGATTAAAGGAGTGTGCCACCATGCCCAGCTGCCAAGAAGAATTTTTAAAAAATAGTTCTGTGGGTTCCAAAATGGATCATTAATGTAATTAACTATAAACCTACTAGCAATCATGTCCATTAATAAAAAATATTATATGGATAGTCTATGTTGTGATATGACAATACAGATAAGCACAGTATCAGCACTGAATACTCCAGATACTTCTAAAGAGTCTCACTTCACACACATACACACACACACACACACACACACACACACACACACACACACACCTCAACAAGTATGACATAGATGATTGCTCTGAATTTCATGAAGTAGAAAAAGAAAACATTTAGGACCAGGATTCAAACTTCCAAACCACGTGCCATATGTGTGTCCTGAAAAATGACTTGTTTTACTTGGAACCGAGAACAAGAGAAGGCTGTGCAATTGGTCCAAGCTGCCCTGTGAACTTTTCTGCCCTTGGCTATATAATTCATTAGGCCCATTAGGGCTTGACTTGTAAGTGGCAGATAATAATGCTGTCAAGTGAATCTTACAGGGTCATATAGATGAATCATAGACTGGATCATTATAGTACTGCAACAAAGCCTCTGAGAATAATAAGCTGTCGTTATTATATCAATAAAGCCTGTAACTGGCCATTAATATGAACTAAATGATTAACCTTGGACCACATGCTTATTCATGTGGTCAGTCTGAGCAGCCCATCATGTTCTTGGGAAATATCTGACCAACCAGGCCATAAAGTTAGTATCTATAGTGGCATTGTTTCATCAAATCAAAGTACACACACACACACACACACACACACACACACACACACACGGGTCATAATAGTATGGTATAGGAAGGAACATAATACATTCCATATGAAAGAACTCAGAAGTTGATGGCTGCAGCTGCCCACTCCCTCTTCTGGGAATTCTTGTAAGACAGTGATGGACATAAATCTATCCACTCGGTTTTCAGAGCTTGGGTCAGCTCTGAATCAGCACCTAGTTGATTATTTTGCATGGGGGTCCTTAAGGGGGCTGGATCCTTCAGAAGGAGAAGTGGCCAGATACTCAACCATTTATATTCTGAAGCCCAGGATTAGAATGGTAGTGGCTAGCCTGCCTTATGTAAAATTAAGATACACATGGTTTTTCTTGGGTTTAGGATGAAATGGAAACACAAGACTCTGTAAGCAGGAGTGAACAGATCCATGTCTCCATGAATTGTTCTATGTCAGAATTTACTTAGTGAGGGTTTGGAGAGGTGTTGCTCTTGCAGAAAAACAAACAAACAAACAAACCTGGGCTTAGTCCCCAGCACCCACAGGGAAGCTTACATCCATCCACAACTCCAGTCCCAGAGGATCCAGCAGCCTCCTCTGGCCTCTGCGGGCACACATGTAGTACACCCACATGCATGCTGACACACATGTAGTACACCCACATGCATGCTGACACACATGTAGTACACCCACATGCATGCTGACACACATGTAGTACACCCACATGCATGCTGACACACATGTAGTACACCCACATGCATGCTGACACACATGTAGTACACCCACATGCATGCTGACACACATGTAGTACACCCACATGCATGCTGACACACATGTAGTACACCCACATGCATGCTGACACACATGTAGTACACCCACATGCATGCTGACACACATGTAGTACACCTACATGCATGCTGACAAGACACTCATACACATAGAACACAAAGAAATTACAAGCTGTTCAATGATAACAGCTCGCACTGTAATCTTAGCTTCCCCTCTAAATACCCCCAGCACTGATGGAAGGGAAAGGAGAGAGAAGACTGCCTCCAACTGCTGTGCCAACTGAACCGACTGAAAACACATTCCTCACTGTAGCCCAGCCAGGCTGGCCCCACACTCAACATACTTAATATCCTGCCTCTGTGTCCTGAGTGCTAGGATTACAGATGTATGTGACCACACCCAACTTTATGAATGGCTAGGGATCAAACTCAGGGCTTTGTATACATTAAGTAGGCAATGTACCAACTGAGCTATATCCCCAGACTCCTTTTTGGTTGTTTTCTCTGGACAAAGAAAGTCTCTATTGCCTACACTAGCCTGGAACTCACTATGTAGCTCAGGCTGTCCTCAAATTCACAGTTACCCTCTTGCCTTAGCTCGGTGTTGAGATTACAGGAATGAGTCGCCATACCTTGTTCTGATACATTATCATCATCATCATTATTAAAGAAAGCAATGCTGGGGCAACAGGGAGTATATTACTAATAGCTTCTTCTTTATTTTTTTTCCCCGAGACAGGGTCTCTCTGTGTTACCCTTGGCTGTCCTGGACTTACTTTGTAGACCAGGCTGGCCTCGAACTCACACCGATCCGCCCCCCTCTGCCTCCCGAGTGCTGGGATTAAAGGAGTGCACCAAGTGTATAGGTCAGTTCAGCCACGGCACAACTGACTACAGTACCAGCAGGGTAGGAAGCACCTCACTTGGGAAAAGTCTCGTTCAAAGGGTCTGGGGATACAGAAGAGGGAGAATTATTTCCGGTTGGAGTGAAAGCTGTGTCTGAACTGATTGATACATTGTTGCAAGAGAGTGTGTGTTTGGAGTGAGTTATACACTGTAGCTAGGACTGCTGGAGTCATGGTGAGCAACCCGAGGCAACCATTCCCAGCTCTGTGTCTCCCTTGGAGGCTGAGGGAGTTTGCCTTAGACGTGAGTCTTGGTTCACAGACAGCAAGGTTAAAACACAAGCTTACTACTTTCAGCTTCTTAAGTCTGGAGAGCACAAGGGACCAGGATTCTACCTTGAAGAAGGTATGATATGAGGCACAAGCCAGAGCTCTAAGAGCGCAGAATAGAGCCAGAAGCAAAGAAGAGATCCAGTGTTGAGGCCACTTTAGTACCCATTCTTGGTTTCTTCTCCCTTGCTAATCTGAATGACATCTCTGCTGCCTCTGCAGTGAGGAGAGGCCTTGCAACAGCTACTTCCACGTGCTTCCCCTGTTGTTGTTGTGTTAAGGGCAGCTATTTCTGGAACTGGTCTTTCCTTTTTCTTGCCTCCTCTTTTTCTTCCAGTGCTCTCAGCTGAAGCAGCTGTTCTGCAGTTGTAGAAGACAAACCAAGAGAACTGCAAGCGCTCTGCGACACACACGAGCTTCTAAACACTGCGACACACATGAGCTTCTAAACACGTTTTCCTAACTCCTTGATCTACAAGAGAAAAGAGTATGCTTATCTTGAAGTTAATACAGCTTGCTGTTATTTGGCGAAACCTTTGTAACTGAGTTTGCTAATCATTGACTTAAGGGTTCTAGGGATAGAAAAAAAAAATAAAAATGCGCAAGTTGGTTCTATCCTTGCTTGACCATCTATAGTTAGAGACCCAGAGCAATACACTCCCATATAACAAAGGTGATACCACTGTCTGGAGATTTACTTATGTTTTGGTCTTTAGAAATCTGTATACCAAAAAAAAAAAAAAAAAAAGAAAAGAAAAAAAGAAAAGAAAAGAAAAGGGAATCTGTCTGGCAGGCAGTCTGCCATGATAAAACCCAACAGTGTTCAAAGGCAAGCTACAGCAGAAGTAAGACAGTATGTAACTGTACAAGGCTACTGACACCTACAGTGGCTCAACGGCATTCAGGGGAAGGAAAGGAAGGTTGACTTCGCCACTACACAGCAGTAAGACCAGGTTCAAACTTGACACTTTGTAGCCATCACCCTGATGGCTGTACAGATGAGTATTATGCTCCACGCATCCATTCCATGATAAGGCAGCTTCTCTTCTTTGGGTCGATCTAAACTTTGCACTTAGGGTTTACAAAATATTTATACTTCAAAGCTTAGGACAAATGGTCTTTTTTGTTTGTTTGGCATTTTGATGACAGGGTCTTGCTATGTATCCCTGGCTGACCTACCATTTACCATACAGCCCCGGCTGGCC
Source organism: Acomys minous (assembly GCF_964271855.1). Classification (NCBI taxonomy): domain Eukaryota; kingdom Metazoa; phylum Chordata; class Mammalia; order Rodentia; family Muridae; genus Acomys; species Acomys minous. The sequence continues at coordinate 1,171,478 of NC_140487.1, read as the reverse complement.
TCGAACTTGTATAAGTCCTCCTGTTTCTGTCTTCCAGGTGTTGTGCTCCTAAAGTCTTCTCCCTTTTCCTCTCTTTCTTTCTTTCTTCTTCTTATTCTTTTCTGAGACAGGGTTTCTCTGTGTAGTCTTGGCCATCCTGGACTCAGTTCATAGTCCCAGGCTGGCCTCGAACTCATAGGGATCTGCTGGTATTAAAGGTGTTTACCACATCCAGTTTCTTTCTTCTTCTTGATATATTTTTAAAAAGATTTATTTATTATTGTGTATATAGTGTTCTGTCTGCATGTATACCTGCAGGTCAGAAGAGGACATTAAATTACATTATAGATGGTTGTGAGCCACCATGTGGCTGCTGGAACTTTAACTCAGGACCTTTGGAAGAGCAGTTGGTGCTCTTAACCACTGAGCCATCTCTCCAGCCCAATAATTTTTATTCATTATTATTAAAAACAATTTCCTCTTTAGTTTCCTTGAGGCAAGATCTCACTCTGTAGCCCTGACAGCCTGGAAACTCGCTCTGAAACCCAGGCTGTCTTCTCATGCAGCCCTAGTGCTTTAGCCTGTAAATGCGGGAAACAGAGCCACACAACACCTCATGCCTGTAGACCAGGCTAGCCTCGAACTCACAGCGATCCGCCTGACTCTGCATCCGGAGTACTGGGACTAAAGGCATGCGCCACCACGCCCAGCTCCAAACCTAATGTTATAAAGTAAAAAATAATTGGAATGGTTCCTTAAAAAAGAAAGATTATGCAGGGTGTGGTGGCACACACCTTTAATCCCAGCACCCGGGAGGCAGAGGCAGAGGCAGGCAGATCGCTGTGAGTTCGAGGCCAGCCTGGTCTACAGAGTGAGTCCAGGACAGCCAAGGCTACACAGAGAAACCCTGTCTCAAAAAACAAACAAACAAAAAAAAAAAAAAAAAAAAGAAAGATTATATAAAGCTGTGAGAGCTGCTACATGCCTGTAATCCCAGGACTCAGGAGGCTGAGGCAGGAAAGTTGAGGGCCTTAGAATACTTGGGGAGACCCTATCATACAAAACAATTTAAGAAAAAAACCAAGGGCATAATAGTATTATGCCATTATGCACTTTAATCAAATTTGGGCTACATGAGGCATATACAAACACTTTAAAAACTTACATAAGAGATTCTGCTAACAGGCATGATGGCAAGATTAAAATTTAATCACCTAGCTGATGGTGTGTGATACAATTGTTACCAGCCATGTGTGCTAAATTAATTAAACTTAAATGACATTAAGAATTCACTCTCTCAGAAGCCGGGTGTGGTGGCACACACCTTTAATTCCAGCACTTGGAGGCAGAGGCAGGTGGATCGCTGAGTTTGAGGCCAGCCTGTTCTACAAAGAGAGTCCAGGACAGCCAAGATAACACAGAGAAACCAAAAAACAAAAACAAAAACAAAAAAAACAAAAAAAAAAAAAAAAAAAACCAAAAAAAAAAAAAAAAAAGAAAGAAAGAAAGAAAGAAAGAAAAATAATTCACTCACTCAGTTTCACTTGCCACACCTTGTCTGATAGAGCACAGAGAGAACATTTCATCACTGCAGAAAGTTTTTTTTGTTTTTTGTTTTTTGTTTTTCGAGACAGGGTTTCTCTATGTAGCCTTGGCTGTCCTGGACTCGCTTTGTAGACCAGGCTGGCCTTGAACTCACAGCGATCCGCCTGCCTCTGCCTCCTGAAGAAAGTTTTAGAGAATACTGGTCTAGACTTTTCCCTGTAAATAAATATATACTAAAACTACAAACCGCATTTAGTTATGTATCTGTGCACACGTCACAGTTGGCTTTCTCATTCCACCACGCGGGTTGCAGGGATTGAACTCACGTCACTAGGCTTGCATGCAAGCACCTTTACCTGTTCAACTGTTGAGACTTTTGTTCACTTTAAAAGAGATAAAAACAAAACATCAAATATCCTCCCTTGAAGAAAGATTGTTTGTGCTTTGCAGGCTTTTCCTAAGGACTACATTGTATACTGTAGGGGAAAAGTACTTAGCAGGCTCCATATAATCTGACTGTTAGTAATGCCTAGTAGGATCAATGGTTGTGTAGAAATAGAAAATTAATACAAGGCAAAAGAGAATTAACTGGCTGAGTACGGGAAAAAGACAGTAATTGTAATCAGAAAATGAGATGCTTGGAATTACAACTTAAAAAAAATCTATCGTGGAAGTAGTGTCTTGAGTGTAGGGCCAGTTTTCACGAGGCCATTCTCCCTGGTGAACAGGAACGCATCGTCCTTCTAAAAACTGCTATTTACTTCCAATCGGCGTTAGTGGAACTCAGGAGCAGTGATACCCAGGTGACACTCAGCAAGGGAGAGCCGCGGGCACATTCCGGGTCAAGACTAAACATGGGCGGGTCGCCCAACGGCTGCGACTTTCCAAAGTTCCCTCTACTCTGCTGAAGCGAAACCTCGGAACTCCGAGAGCAGCCAGACTCCCTCCGGACGGCCTCCATGGCTTCAAGTCCCAAGTTCTCCAGTTCCGGTGTACAGCTCCGGAACCTTGGGGTACACGTGGGCGCTCGGCTGCCTGAGGGGCGGGGCGGGGCGGGGGCGGGGCCAGGCGGGAGGGGCGAGGCCGGCCCCGCCCCCGGGGTTCCCATGGCTCCCCGCGCCCCACCGCCAGATGCTGACGTGTCCTTTCTTTCCCACTACACCTCCCGACAGCACCGTCTCAGACTTTCCCGGAAGTTCCGCCCCTCCGTTTGCCCGTCACCGCAAATCAGCTCTTTCAGCGCTTCCCGGAGCTCCCCTCCCGGTTGGGGACCGAAGGGCGGGGCTTCGCAGACAGAGCGCCTATTGGCTCGAGGTCCGGCGGGTTCTGGACGCTAATTGGCCGGAGGGCGGTGGCGCTCTGGCACGCTTGCGCGGCGAGTAGAACGTGTGGCGGCGGCGGAGATCGCGTCTCCTCTTTTGCTCCCAGTCCCGCTGCTGCTCCAGTGTGCGCCTGGTGCCGCCGTCCATCCAGCCCGCCGTCGGTAGCCGGTCGCCCGCCTGCCCCTCGCCGCGGCAGCCTCTCACCAGCGCCGACACCCACCTTGACACCTCCAGCCCGTCCGGCCGCCCCTCTCGCTGCCTTTCCAGCTCCACACATGGCCTCCTCCGCGCAGAGCGGCGGCTCCTCCGGGGGACCCGCGGTCCCCACCGTGCAGCGGGGCATCGTCAAGATGGTGAGAGCAGGGCCCTCGGACCCGGACCCCTGTGCCGCTTTGGAGCGGGAGTCAGGCATCGACTCCTTGCCCTCCCGACAGCTTGCATGGTCTCAGCTCGCCCTTCCTCTGCCCCTTCCTCACTCTCTCGCCTGCTCTCGGAATCTTCACCAGACAGAACCCGACGCGAACCCCCCTTGACGTTTGCCTCCCGTGCACCCTGTCATGGTTCGGTCACAGGAATTTCCGTGGTCGTGGCTTTCGGAGCCCCTGGCTGTTACCAGAAGCAGATCTATTACGGGTTCATTAACGGAGATAGTTCATGAGTAGTTCCTCCCAACCTCCCCCCTCCCTCCCCTTTCTGCCTATTTTGACAGACACCGATCAGTTCGCAGTTCTTCGAGACCCTGACGTCGTTTCCTGGAACTCCGGGAGTGCTTGGCTGTCATGAAGCTTTTCTCTTTCTACTGACTCTCAGTTACTTAAAGTTTTCTCAACTCTCTTTCCCACCATTAGCCCTGTGTCTTGTTTGTAGGCCCGAAAGCTCCTGATCGTTAGGTACTTTTGACTTAAAAATTTAGGCTGGCAGGGCTTTTGTACTGAGTAGCATTTTTCTCACTTCCTAAGGATAGGGGGACTGTTTTAAAGAGGGCAAGTTAACTTGCCTTAGGGCACATGGCGGTTTGGATTGGAGCCACTAAGGAGAGCCCAGGTGTTTGAATTCCCTGTGTGGCGCTCTGAACACTATAGATCTGGCCCACTGGCATACTTCACTTCATTCTGAATTTAGAGTTCGATCACCCTCACTTCCACCCTAACACATTTGTTTTTCTTATATCGACTCTTTTTATCTTCCCACATCTTCAGATCTGACATTTCTTGTTTGTTAATAGATTTTTCTGGTTGAGGTGGCTGTAATCTTTTTGGATTGCTTTTCATATCTTAACTCTGATGTTGCCCTCCAGACTGGAAGATTTTTTTTCCCTGTCAAAGAGCCAGTTTTAAAAACATTCTATTTTGCTGCCCCATCGTCTTTCAAAGAATTAATATACTGTGTGTGTGTGTGTGTGTTCCATTGCCTCAGTTTTGTGTGTGGCACAGACCGGCAGACCCCGGGATTTCACTGGCCGGCCAGCCCACTAACATGAAGCTTTAGGTGCATTGAGAGACCCTCCAGGGCATAAGGAGGAGAGCAATAGAGGGACACACTGACAGTCTCTGCTGTGCTCCCAATATCTTTTTTTGGCCTCTGAATGGGTGCTCGGTCACATGTTCCTTAACATGTGCTCACATATGTACACACACTTGTGCAACTCTTCAACATGAATATTCTGCAGCTCTGTGTGTGTGTGTGTGTGTGTGTGTGTGTGTGTGTGAATTCAACCTCCAGGGTCCTCTAATTTTAATATATCTATTTCTTAGATAGTAACCAGCTAGCAGCTGGGTGTTCTTGGGGTGAGCAGTATCGCCTCTGTTGCCTTTTCTATTTATGTATAGATGGTCAGAACTCATCAGGTCCAGTGAGTAGGGGATTTCCGAGCTCCATGTTTTCTCTCTTTGAAATCTCTACTCTTGAAAGGATGTTCCTGAAGTGCTTCCTCTTTCATCACCATTTTCATTTGTACCGGTTCTCCTCATAGGAACACAGAGTGTACACTTAGCTGTCTGCTGTGGTTTTGGTGGCCTGCAGTAGATTTTTTTTTTTAAAGTTTTTCTGCTAAGGTTTGACTTTTTCTTAAAGGCCTCCCTTAGAAGCTGAAGTGATTTTTGCTTCTAACAATGTTGGAAGTGTCCAGGGTATTTGCGTTCTCAGAAGTGATTGCGCCTTCTTACAGATTCCTTCCTGTGTTAGCAACAGTCACTGTCACATCCGCAGCTGGTCTCCACATTGTCTCGTTTCTGTCATCTAGCAAGCAGATGTCTAAGTGAGGCTCAGATAGGCTAACTGACCCAGACAGCTAGGTACCTTTTATTAGTAATAAGAGGCAGAGCTGAAACTGGAACCCAGGTCTGCTTGCCACTATACAAGCTAATGTAAACCACGCTGCTGAGGACTCAGGACTCGGGGGTATTACTTTCTGATGTAAAGGGTGGGGCCAGTGATGCATGGCCACAAATTGTAGGCAAGTGAAGCTGACTGTAATTAAGCTGAGAAAAGCTTAGATGCTGTTCCAGGACATGCTGGTTGCTGCTGCTGAGGCTGTGAGACTGCATTTGGTCCTTATGGTTGCTGTGTGGTGTTTGAGATTCAGTCATTTGAACAGTCTGTATCGGGCATGGGCCGCCACAGGCTGTGACCACACTACAGCAGGGTGGGTAAGTAGCAGCAGATTTGTGCCAGCTTTAGAAGCGTTATCTGGAATGAAAAATCGACCAAAGACAAATTGCTCTCTGAAGCTCTTCTGCTAAGCAAAGTTGTATTTTCCTGGAGAGTAATCGTTTCCAGTGGTACTGGGAAGTGCTCTGTAAGAAGTCTGCCAAGGAGGGTGCGTTCTTTTTTTTTTTTTTCAGGAAGGAGAGAAAGAAGCAGGTTGATAGGTTAGAACACAGAGGTGCTGCTTTCTTCTGTCTTCTGGAAGGGTGTGGAATTGGAACACTGAGTAAGCAAAGCTGTGCTTTTTAGTGGGAGCATTCGGATTCCTGTGGACTGGGCTGGTCTGAGGGTCAAAAATGATTGACGGTGGAGGTTTTTCTGCATTGGGAAGGAATAGTTCTCTCTCTCTCTCTCTCTCTCTCTCTCTCTCTCTCTCTCACTCTTTCCTTCTTTTTTCTCTCTGGTAAAAGAAAGTGTTGTGGGGGCCATCGACAGTCTGTTTCTTTTGGTCTCTGAGAACCAAATTTAAAAGACTTTCTAGTACTGACTGTGATGCCAGTGTGTCTGTTGTGCTGTCCAGATTGGGGATGATCTGGGGTATCATTAAGGAGAAAGTGGGCAATAAGTCGACACAAGCATTTTGGAGCTGTCTTGTTACTAAAAAAAACTCAAATTGAGTGAAAAAGGAAGACAGATTTTCTGTGTGTTGAGTTGGGATAAGACTAGCAAAGGTGCGGGTAGGCTAGGAGCAGCTCGGGAAATTAACTGTCTCTGTCAAATCAGATCTTACTCCCAAACCACTGAAGCTCCCAACTCTGTACTTTGCTGGACTTTTCCTTAGCTGTGACTGAACATTGTCTGCAGATGTTCCAGAGGTGAGGTTTAGTCACCCCATTTAGTGGCTGTTTAGGAAAGGGTGTCTTCTGGCTTCACTGACCAGTCTCCTTATGTTTTGGGGACAGAGCCTTCTATGGCTTTCTACAGGTGCATATGGATGGCAGCTTGACTTTCTTTTTTATTTATTTATTATTTTTTTAAGGATTTATTTATTTTTATGTTTATGAGTACACTGTCTTTATGCACACCAGAAGAGGGCATCGTGTTACAGATGGTTGTGAGCCACCATGTGGTTGCTGGGAATTGAACTCAGGACCTCTGGAAGGGCAGTCCGTGCTCTTAACCACTGAGCCATCCAGCCTGGCAGCTTGACTTTCACAGCTGTGGATGGAGCACATTGCTCAGTCTTTGACTTTACTGTGCTTTTTGTGTGGCAGGCCTGAGGGTTGAATTGTCCCACACTCCCTCCCTCATAGGAGGAGAGGACCCTTTGTCAGTCTTCATCCCTCTGGATGCGTAAAAGGCAGAGTAACCATAGTTTATTATTTCCACAGGATTCATGCTGCCCCTTGTTGTAAATTGTGGATTTCCTCCCATGTAGCTTTGTGGAAATTTCTTTAGGGTGTAACCTGTAGGAGATTCTTCCTATAATTGTGTTTATTATACTTGGGTATATTTTAGCCTTCTGAGCTAAGAAACATGTTTCTTTTGAGAGTTGGGTGGGGATAGAGTAGCCTGTTGATGTTGGCTTTTTTTTTCCTCGTGGCAGAGTTTCTCCGTGTAGCCTTGGCTGTCTTAGACTCACTTTGTAGACTAGGCTGATCTTGAACTCACAGTGATCCACCTGCCTCTATCTCCTGAGTGCTGGGATTAAAGACGTCCACCAGCACACCTGGCTTGATGTTGTTGGCTTGCTTGCTTTTTCTTCTTTTTTAAGTCAGAGTGTCATATGACCTAGGCTGTCTTCAAACTCAAGAGACTTCAGACTCTCAGCCCTTCTGCCTCTGCTGGGATTACAGTCATGCACTGCATAGTTAGCTTTTGACTTTCTTCTTTCTGGATGTGCTTATTTTATGTAGGGACTAACTACCCTTTGCCTAAGTAATTAAAATACCTGTGTTTAGCTGGGTGTAGTGGCACACACCTTTAATCGCAGCACTTGAGAGGCAGAGGCAGGCAGATCTCTTGAGTTTAAGGCCAGCCTGGACTACACAGAAACCCTGTCTCAAAACCAAACCAAACCAAAGCAAACCAAACCCTTGTTTACCATTCAACAGCATAAGGCAGCTGAAGAACAGAAGTAGAATTAGATGAAGACTTCGCTGTAGGTTTACCAGCACCCGTTTCCCAGCAGTTACGCATGGTAGCTTTCCATCAAGATTAGTAAAGGAACATGAAGTTATTCTTGCATCTTGAATGCTTTCTGAAAGTTTTCAGTGAAAACGAAGCCTCCATCTGGCTGTGCTGCCCGTAGTGCTGCCATTAACTAAATGGAGTAAGGACTAAATAAATAAATAAGGACTAAACCAACTTATTTATTTATTTATTTATTTATTTATTTATTTATTTATTTATTTATGAGACAAGTCTCACTGTGAAGCACTGTGGTGACCAGGTTGGCCTCACACTTGTGGCAGTCCTGCCTTTAACCTCCTGAGAAGTGGGAATGTGGGCGCGTGCCTCTGTGCCCAGCTTTGTGGGACGTTTTCTTTTGAACAGCTATTTTACTGTGCAGCTCTGTCAAGCGCTGTCTGGGCATTGGGTTCCTGTCCCGTGGCTCACGGAGGAGTCAGACAGTGAGGAAGGGACTAAGTAAGCACGGCAGTAGGGAAAGCGAGTTCACATGTGGATTGGAACAGGGCGTTTGAGCAAGAGAGGACTGCTTCCTTTAAATAGTGTGTTTAGGAAAGAATCGCTCAGTTGGCATTTGCGCTGAGATCCGGTGGACATCAAAGAGCCAACCACAAGGGAAGTGTTTCCAGCAGAGGGAACGCGAGCGCCAGGCTTGTGGGGTTTCCACTGGTGATGGTTCTCCAGTGGTTTATAGTGGTTCTTTCGTGTCTTTAAGTTCAGTATTGCACACGAACTGTGTGATTTAACATGAGTTACCACATAACCTGTGTTTAAGGATGATAAAAGGACCAGGCAGTAGGGGTATCCATTGCTCTGGTATCCTGGAGAGATCAATAACTCTGAATAAATGAATGAGAGACTGAGGGAACTGTCTTTATCTTAGTTGTGTGTTTGTTTCCTATAGGACCAAGAGTCGTACTTTTCTGGCATCCTGTATTTTCATGTCTTCCTGTGGTGGGTATATGGATGCTATTAAGAGCCAGAGCAGACTCGAGTTAAACAGTGCCTCTAAGTGCTCATTTTCTAAGCAGGTTCAGTGAGAGTTAAGTAGTGTGTGTCACAGTTGTGGGCATGCTTTTGTTAGTGTTGGGTTTTCATGGGAACTGAATGCTGCTTCAGAGTTCCTCTCAGCACTCCTTAGCCTAGTAAGCCTCAGCGGTTAGTGTCCATGAGGAGGACGGTTCAGACTACTGGCCGGGTGGGTGGTGGTGAGGGCAGTGGCTGGAGCACAGCGGGCCTTCTGAGGCTGGCTGGGTTGGGACTTTGTAGGCCCGAGGCCAGCGCTTGTAGTTGGACAGATGGACAGTGAAGTTGGTATGCTCGCTTACGTGGTGTGTAGGGCATGAGGCTTTTTTAGTTTCCACTTGTATGTTCAGAAGAGAAAATTGTCTTACCTTTTAATAATTACACGGGAGGGTTCTGTGTTCTGGTGTACACTGGTTAGCACAGGCTAGCTAACCAGCCGCTTCTTGCTTTTTTAAACAAGTCATGTGATGGTTGACCCAGGTTGACCTCAAACCTTGTGATCCTTCCTCAGCTGAGTGCTGGTGTCGCCGGCCGCAGTGGCCCACTCACTTCGTGCTGGGCAGGTGCAGTTTTGAGCATGGCTGGGCTGGGGGCACACCTACTGTCTGTTGCTGCTTCCTCTTGTGGAGATTGACATACGCTTTTTGTTTTTTGCAGCAGAAACTGATGCTGACTCACAGGTTGTGAGCATTTGATGCAGACGGAGTGCTGTGGGATTTCACTCACTTTCAATGAGACTTAATATGATAAGTTAATGTTCTGTTTTTCTCACTTAACTTTAAATGATTCAAAATGAACAGTTTCAGCTGGTTTTTACTTTTTTTTAAATTAGTAAGTCAGACAACTTGTAGGAACCTTTTTTTTGTTGTTGTTGTTTTTTTTTTTTTTTGAGACAGGGTTTCTCTGTGTAGCCTTGGCTGTCCTAGACTTGCTTTGTAGACCAGGGTGGCCTCGAACTCAGAGATCCGCCTGCCTCTGCCTCTGCGATTATAGGCGTGCACCACCACGCCCGGCTAAAGGAAATTTAATGAAAATTTTGGTTTTGTTTTGCGGTGCCATTTAAAAATTGTATATGTGATAACAATTGAGATATAATATGAATAAATTAATAAATTATATTAAAAACAAACAAAAACAAAAAAATTGTGTGTATGTGTGTGTGTGTGTGTGTGTGTGTGTGTGTGTGTGTTGTGGGGAGGCAGAGGGACTGAACAACTTGGGGTGTCAGTTCTCTCCTGCCATGTGTGTCTCAGATATTGGATTCAGGTCCTTAGGTTTGGTGGCAGGTACCTTCTCACCAGCCCTCAGATGCTATTTTAGAGATTGTCTGAGATTTGTGATATAAATGTCAACGTGATGAGTGATTTATAGCAACATTTCCTCTTTCTTATTAAGTTCTGATCGTGTAGGAAGTGCTCTGTTTTGGATGGTCATGCAGTGTCAGCCTCCGATAATGGAGGTAAGGAAGGATATTTGGAGAATCTTCCTAGAATTAGTAAAACCCAGCTTATTAATATTGTCCCCGGGAAGCAGCGTGGCAGAGCTCCCTGACCTAGGAGTCCGGAGGCTGGCGTTCTGGCCTGCATACACCTGTTCTGGTTTTCATCTGAGTGCTGTGCTGGGTAAGGTATTCCACTTTACACTCATCTGTATAGTGACTCAGGGTCTCTCTGCATCATCTAGTTCCGTAAAGCTGCTTATACTGGAAGCCATTACATTTCTCTTAGGCACGCTGCGACGAAGCTGAGAAATCCAATACCTTATGGCAGGCTCGACTCTGAACTGGTGCTTATACACAGGAAACATGCTTTCTGTTCCCGCTGCTTTTTAATTTAAACAACAAGAAAGTGCAACTCTTTTAGAGAAGGTGGATTATTAAGATACAGTTTTTTAGTGTGGAAGAGTAAAGATATGAAGTGGCCTAGAAGATGTGGTTAGAAGGCAGAGTGGCTGGAGACTGGGCAGAGTGAGGACTCACTGACTGCTTAACTCCCAAACTGTGTCATGTGGTGAGGGCAGGGCACGTGGTAGCTGACGACATACGCCTGTGGAGTTGAGTGCCAGACTTCCATGAGGGAAGATAGCGAGCTCTCCTTTGGCGTTTGTTTTGATGGCTCCCAGGACACTGCATTGCTTTTCATCAGTTCAGCATTGGGCTGCCATTAGAGTCCGTTTCCAGTGACTGTCAGAAACTATTGCTGGGTCGTCCCTGACAGCCAAGGAGTTGTTTTAGATGCCTGACTTAGTCCATATGCTCCTTTTAACACTCATCTGCCACTTTCGCTTGTATTTGCATAGAATCCTGAGATGTTCCTGTCACTTGGCACCGGCACCCTGGCACCGGCTGCATGGAAGTCCTTAGTGTCAGTTACAAATATGACAACTTTGAGTTTCTCACATTCTGTTCTTGGAACCTGGAAGTCCCCCCACCCCCCACCCCCCCATTTTTCCTTCCCCACTCCTTTTCAGAGGACATCTTTTCTCCTAGGTTGTACTGAGGGCACCTTTAACTTTGGGTCTTCCTGCCTCACCCCTCCTGGGTATGTAGTGGTGGGGATCAGGCCTTGGGCTTCATGTGTGCTGGATCAGCACTCCTTGTTTGTTTTTTTGACATACTGTGTAGTCCTTACCTGTTTTAGAACTTGCTCTGTAGGTAGACCAGGCTAGCCTTGAGCTCAAGAGGTCCATCTCCCTCCAATTCTTTTTTTGTTTGTTTGTTTTTCAAGACAGGGTTTCTCTGTATAGCCTTGGCTGTCCAGGAACTCACTCTGTAGACTAGGCTGGCCTCTGTCTTCCCTGAGGCTGGGATTAAGGGCGTGCACCACCACACCCGGCCCTGCCTTTATTGCTTGAAAGCCTTTTTACCTCAACTACAGAGAGATTTAGTAACTACTGTGCCAGCTAGCTGCTCAGTGATCTTAAGATACTTTAGTGTTTCAGTACCCATAGATGAAATGGACCTTTTGGCTTTTGCCTTTATCTGCTTTATCTGTAGAGAGCTTTGTGACAGGGAAAATGTGTGACTTTCTAATTGTGCTGACAGGCAGAGAGCACTGTCTGGTTCTTACTGTAGGCTCTTAGTTGGCGGCGTTCCCTTTTTCTTGGCTAAGAAGGTGGAGGTCTGTGTTTACCTGATGTTAGGTAGCTGTACTCCTTGACAAAGTCCTCTTTTTTTTTTCTTTTACAGTTGTAACTCTCATTTATTTTAAGATCCACAGAACTTTCCCAATTCCTTTTGTTTCTTTGTTTCATTTTTTATTTTAAATATATTTTTATTTATTGTATTTTTTGTTTATCCCCAAGATCTCATATTAATATCATCTTAGCAATACAAAAATACCTTCCAACTATTAGAATTTCCAGACTCCAAAAATTCAAACATCTTAACTGTTAAATTTCTTTAAAATACCCAAAGTTGCTGTTAACTTCCCAAGTCTCTGTAAAAATCAAAGTCTCTTAACTTTGGGCTTCTGTAAAATAAAAGATAAGTTACAAAATTCTTATTGGAAGAGGGAAGTACCAGCATACAGTATAATCTGAGCAAAGAAAAACCAAACCCAATAATATGAATTAAATCTTGGAAAAAGGTCCTCTTAAAACCTTTGTGATTTGGGACCTGTGGGATGGCTCAGCACTTGTTGCCTGAGGACATGACTTTGACTCCCAAGTCCCACATGGTGGAAGAAATAACTGACATTTGCAGAGTGTCCTATGACTTCCACACTTTAACTTTAGCTTGCTCTCGCTCCCTCTCCCTCTGTCCCTCTGTCCCTCCTTCCCTCCTTCCCCTCCCCCTCCCTCCCTCCCTCCTACTCTCCCCCCCCTCACACACACACATACACACACACACACACACACACACATACACACACACACACACACACACGTACACCAACACAGTATGCACAAAGGTAAAGGGAGTATCTCTTGTCATAAGAGCCTTTAAAATAGAGTTCATAAGTGACTTAGGAAAATGCTTAAATTAGGGTGTGGTTGCCAGGGGGTGAAATTTTAATCCAGCTGGAGGGGGAAGGGAAAAGTGAGAGCCTAGAGCTTACCTGTGGCCAGTGTATGAGTCATCTATGGCTAAATAATGCAACCCCCTTTCCTCCCTTAAGTTACATTGGGAGGGCTTGGTGAGCTTCAGGGTTGGTGACTATGTGGAGGTTCTGGTTGGGTGGCATGGAAGCCACACCCTTACCCCATACTCTATGCAGCTCTTCTCTGGCTGTTCCCAGTTCATCCCAGAATGCAGAAGAGATTTTCAAGCTTTCCTAAAAGTTAATAACCCTGGGAAGATGGTTGTGAGAACCCCAGTGTCTAACAAACCCCAGTGTCTAACAGGTCAGTTAGAAGAGAAAGCGAGGCAGAGGACGACACCTGGAATCAAGTAGACTTGCAGGGCTGCTGCTCTCTTAACTTTTGGGATCTGATAGTAGGCCCACATCAGCATATCCTAGTGTGTGGTGGTGGGCGTGGCAAACATCGGCTCCAGCGAGCGCCTGTGGAGTATGCAAGAGCGTGTCAGGTCTCCTTGAGCTAGAGCCTCCTGCTGTGGGTGCTGGGAACCAAACTTGGATCCCCTGGAGGAGCAAGAAGCACTTAAAAATTTTATTTTATTTCATTATTTTATGTGTGTGAATATGTTAACTACATGTATTCCTGTCACCACATACAAGCAGTGTCCAGAAGAGGGTGATGGATTTCCTGGACATGGAATTACAGATGGTTATGAGCAGCTGTGTGAGTGCTAGGAATTGAACCCGGGTCCTTTGGAAGAGTAGCCAGTGCTCTTTTCTTTTTTTGAAAAAACCTTTATTTGTTTGTACGTGTGGGAATCGGGGAGGCCACTGTGGAGCAGTGTGGAGGTGAGATGTCAGAGGACAGCTTCCGGTTGTGCAGCTTCTCCTTCCGCCGTGTGACGACCTGGGATTGAACTCAGGAAGAACAGGCAGTGCTCTTAACCTCTGAGCCATCTCTCCAGCACCCCGTAAAATTAATTCTTAAATTTAACATGCAAAGTAATGTTTCATTGTGGCATTTTGCCATGGATGTGGCAGTGCGCATTGTCCCACTGTGTTGTTCTTGTCGTCCTCCCCACGGCTCTCCTGGCCGCTTTCCCTCTCTTGCTGGTTCTCTTTTCTTCTCCCAGGCAGTCTCCATTTCTGCGTTCATCACAGGGTCTCCACGAGCCGCCTTTTCCACACTTGCCTTCCCTAAGAGCTCTCCTATCTCACGTCCTCTCCTTAGGTTCATTTCTCTCTCCCTCCTTCCCTTCTCTCTCCCCCCCCCCCCCACACCCACACACATAAACACATTTGTAATGTGAGAGAAAACATTTGGTATTTGTCTTTCTGAATCTGGCTTGTTTTGTTTAACATAATTTCTAGTTCCATCCACTGACCTCCAGAGGTCATGATTTTATTTTATTTTTTTATGACTGAATTAAATTTCACTGTGTATATAATCTACATTTTCCTTAGCCACTCATCTGTGGATGTATAGGTAAACTGGTTCCACTCTCAGAATAGTGCACTAATAAATGTGAATGTACAGCTGTTTGTGTGGTGTGTTGACTTAGAGTTGTTTGGGCATGTTATTCAGAGTGGTGTATCTGGGTCACATGGTGCTCTGAGGAACCTGTAGACCCATTTCCATCATGGCTGTACAAGTGTCCCACCAGGCATGGATAAGGGCTCTTCTTTCCCCATATCTTCTCTATCATTTCTAGTTTGTTTGTTTGTCCCAGGGATTTATTTTATCTTTATTTATGTGATGTGTGCATGCTGGTGCCCCAGAGGCCAAAAGATGGTTTAAGATATCCCTGAGACTGGAGTCATGGCCTCTGAGGTGGGTGCTGGAGAAGCCCTCTTAGCTACTGAGCCGTCTCTACAGAATCCCTTTTTGAGCAAGGGTCTCATGTAGCCCAGGCTGGTCTTGAACTAGCTAAGTTGACCTTGAGCTCAGGATCTGTCCTTTTTCACTATCCAAACGATAGGATTACTGGCTGCTCCTCAATATAGTCGTCGGTGAGATGGAATCTCAAATGGCTTCCCTGATGAAGAATTGAAGACTTTCCAATCAGTACTGACCATTTGTATTTCCTTGAAAACGGTCTCTTTATAGGCTTATTCATTGATTGCTTGATTTGTGTGTGTTTACCTTTTGTTTTGGAGACAGGGCCTACTGGAGACAGGTTGACCTTGAACTCACTTTGTGGCTTCTATGTCTGGTTTGGTGTTTACTTTTGTGGTTGTATGCATCCCAAACATTAATCTCCAGTCATGCATGTTGGCAACGGATTTTTTTCCTCCCCTCATTTTGTTGGCTATCTTTTCACTCTTTTGTGGTAGAGAAGTTTTTTTGTTCTTCTTTTTATGTTTTTTTGTTGTTGTTTGTTTGTTTGATTTCATATAATCTTACTTAACAGTTTTGGGGATTATTTCCTGTGCAGTTGACGTCTTTTCAGAAAGAACTTGACTGGTTATAGTAGAAGAGTTATCTGATCATTTCAGAGTTTTCAGGTCTTAGACCAAAATCTTCTGTGCAGCTTTGGATCTAGTATCATTCTGCATGTGGCATCCAGTTTCCCCAGCAGCATTAGTTGAGGAGGCTCTTCTTCCAAGTAAGGCATTGACACTGTTGGAGACACTCAGGTGACTGTCACTTGGGCTTATTTTTGTGCCCTGTACGCCTCCACTGGCCTACTGTCTTTTTACCAATGCCATTGTGCTTTACCACCATTCCATAGTATAATGGAGATCAGGTGTTATGGTGGCACTTCCAGGATTGGGTTCAGGATTACTTTGGCCATTTGGGGTCTTTTGTGTGTCCATGTGGCTTTGAGGACTGCCTTTTCTAATTCTTTGAAGACTATGGTTGAGTTTTGGTAGTGATTGAGTTAAATCTGTAACTATTTTCATAGCCGTCTGCCAGTTCAGGAGTATGATTTGTGTTTCGAAGTTTTGACTGTGAAGTTCCTTGGTTAAGTTTATCACTTCGTACTTGTTGCATCTGTCAACTTCATTTCCGCTGTGGCAAGACTTGTAAATGGCTTTGGCGCTGAGTACAAGTCCCCAAAAGCCTGTATGAGATGTGGAGGTGTAGAGGTGGGAGGGCTCATGGGGGCTTCACAGATGCAGCAAAGATGCCGGCTCCTGCCTACTTCTGGTTTTGGCCTTTGGCCTTCAGCTAGGAAGACTTGGAGTCAGACAAATGGCCCCTCTGGGTGACTATGGGCTTGTGTGTGTGTGTGCATGTGTGTGCGTGTGCCTGTCTCTGTGTGTGTGTGTGTGTGTGTGTGTGTGTGTGTGTGTGTGTGTGTGTCGGGGCAGGGGTGGGGCTGGGCATGGTCTTTTGTGGCTTGCTTGACAGACTGGCTGGTCTAGGATTTTTGGTCATTTCCTCTCGTGTTTGGCTCGTAGGAATGGCTTGGCCCTGAGGGTGACCATAGTCTCACGTTGTCTTTGAAAGGCAGGCTGGGCCAAGTTCTCAGCTGAATAGCAGAACATACAGTCTAGTAACAAGAGTCTGAGGAGAAGTGTGGGACGCAGCAGGGCCTTTTCCAGGGAGGGGAATGCTGGAGTGAGGAGGAGGGCACAGAGGAGGAGGAGGCCGCAAGCAGGGAGAACGGGCCTCTACATGTTATCCTGTGGTCCTCACTGCATAGTTACTGATTTTTGTGCGTTGATTTTATAATTCAGCTACTTTCTGAACGTTTTTGTTAAATTTAGGAGTTTCTGGTGGAGCCATTGTTGTCTTTTAAGTGTAGGATCATGTTATGTGATACTTTTTGTATGCATTTTTATTTTGAGATAGCATCTTGGCCATGTAGCTCAGGCTGGCCCCAAACTGGTGATCTTCTTGCCATAGCCTTCCGAGTGCTGAGGTTTTAGGAGTATGTTGCCATGCCCAGCTTGTTCTTCAGTTTTGAAGCTCAGAGAGTCATTACTGGTCTGTGATTCTTAAAATTCTAGGGATTCCTGGCGTAGTGGGAGCTGGCTGATGTGTGCTTGAGCGCAGACGTGCCGGCTAGTGAGATGCTTTTAGGAAAGATGAAGCACAGTGAGTGTGGACATGTGGTGTGTACAGTGCTGTGAGCTCGAGACGCAGGCGGTGGACAGGCCGAGATCCAGCAGGTGAAGATTCCTCTTCTGGGCTTTTTTGTCCTATGTGCCCCTTCTTCCCAAGAAAACACTCCCCAGAAGTGAAGTTGCGATATTTCAGAACACAGTTTCACTTTAGTCTAAAACATTTAACATTTCCTTTGTTTTAAGGGGGAGCTAAGTAATTGGGATTTATTTGAGGGTTCCTGGTTTTTGTTGCCAACTTCCAGGGAGGAGAAATACATCCAATGAGCCAAAACCCATTCTGTGCACATCAGAATGGAGCCTGGCCTCAGAGATATTGAAAGACAGTGCGGTTTCCATCCCAGTCTACTCAAGACTGCAAGGTTGCGCACCTGTTGTCTTTGCGTAGTTATTAGCAATGGCGTGTTGGTGTGGTCTGAGTGATGAGGGTGAGTGCAATAGCAGTGAGCTCAGGGAGGAGGCGTGCAGGAGAGTCTGCAGTGGTGTGGCTCCCAGGAGGAGTGCAGGAGAGTCTGCAGTGGTGTGGCTCCCGGGAGGCGTGCAGGAGAGTCTGCAGTGGTGTGGCTCCCGGGAGGAGCGCAGGAGAGTCTGCAGTGGTGTGGCTCCCAGGAGGAGCGCAGGAGAGTCTGCAGTGGTGTGGCTCCCAGAAGGAGCGCAGGAGAGTCTGCAGTGGTGTGGCTCCCGGGAGGAGCGCAGGAGAGTCTGCAGTGGTGTGGCTCCCGGGAGGAGCGCAGGAGAGTCTGCAGTGGTGTGGCTCCCGGGAGGAGCGCAGGAGAGTCTGCAGTGGTGTGGCTCCCGGGAGGAGCGCAGGAGAGTCTGCAGTGGTGTGGCTCCCGGGAGGAGCGCAGGAGAGTCTGCAGTGGTGTGGCTCCCGGGAGGAGCGCAGGAGAGTCTGCAGTGGTGTGGCTCCCGGGAGGAGCGCAGGAGAGTCTGCAGTGGTGTGGCTCCCGGGAGGAGCGCAGGAGAGTCTGCAGTGGTGTGGCTCCCGGGAGGAGCGCAGGAGAGTCTGCAGTGGTGTGGCTCCCGGGAGGAGCGCAGGAGAGTCTGCAGTGGTGTGGCTCCCGGGAGGAGCGCAGGAGAGTCTGCAGTGGTGTGGCTCCCGGGAGGAGCGCAGGAGAGTCTGCAGTGGTGTGGCTCCCGGGAGGAGTGCAGGAGAGTCTGCAGTGGTGTGGCTCCCGGGAGGAGTGCAGGAGAGTCTGCAGTGGTGTGGCTCCCAGGAGGAGTGCAGGAGAGTCTGCAGTGGTGTGGCTCCCGGGAGCAGCATGAACAAGGTGGGTGGGCTCTGAGTCCCCCTGGGATGGCTGGATGGAAAGAGCATTGCATGGGTGAGAGTCCTTTGTGGGCTTGACACCCAGGGCTCTGCAATTCTGGCCAAAGTGTTGGGCTGAGAGACTTTGCTGCCTGCATCATGTAGTTGCTGCTAACTGGAGAGAAGTAGCTTTGCTTGCAGAGCTTTGCTTACATTACATGTGATGTAAATGTCCATGACTTTTCTTAGAAGTAAAATGGGTTGGAAAAGTCACATCTTAGTTTTGGTTGGTTTTAAAGTGTTGTTCCAGAGAAGATGGTGTAAAGAGCAGATGTCTTGACAGAGGTAAGGTGCAGAAAACATAGGCCGCGGGTGAGCTGCTGGAGCACAGGTGGGGGCACTCAGGTGAGCTGGTGGAGCACAGGTGGGGGCACTCAGGTGAGCTGGTGGAGCACAGGTGGGGGCACTCAGGTGAGCTGCTGGAGCACAGGTGGGGCACTCAGGTGAGCTGCTGGAGCACAGGTGGGGGCACTCAGGTGAGCTGCTGGAGCACAGGTGGGGGCACTCAGGTGAGCTGGTGGAGCACAGGTGGGGGCACTCAGGTGAGCTCCTGGAGCACAGGTGGGGCACTCAGGTGAGTTGGTGGAGCACAGGTGGGGCACTCAGGTGAGCCATTTACACTCATAAGCAAGGCCAAGGTCACTTGTCTAAAGACTCAGGGTGGCTGGAAGTTTGTCACTAGAGAAGGACAAGAGGAAGGGACCACACAGCGTTTGCTTCGACTCAGTGAAGTGTATGTGATGTCAGCAAAGTGTTCAACCTCTTGAATTCTGTCCCAGGAGGTTTACTGTCTTACAGCCTTAATGCCAGGAACATATTTATTGGGCAGCCACCCAAAGCATAATCATTGTGTCAAGTAAAATTTATCTGTTTACCCATTAGGGGACTGTCTTAAGCCTTAATGAGAAAAACAGTGCATGCTATTCCTCTACACATATTGCAAGGTAGAGACCTGGGTCCTGGTCGCACTGGGATCTGTTATTCTGTATGCAGTAATTACTTGCATTATTGCTCTTGGCAGGTGAGCCCTTTTACAGCCCAGAGGCCAGGTTGCTGCTTCTATTACTTAAAAGCCAAGTTACCTTGTTAAGCTCCTCTCTGGTGAGAGCGTTAGAATCTCTCCAGACCTTCCATGGGCTCTCTCTAGGGCATAGATTCAGCCCATGTTGATGCTGCCCTGCCCTTGTGCTATTAGCCATAGCATTCCGGGTCTGGTAGAGGAATACAGTTTTTAATTGAATTCTTAGGAGTTCTTTTAAAAAGTGGAGTAGTAGCCTGTCTGTAGGAGCAGTCACGGGCAGTGTCAACTGGCAAGGGGCTTGTGCTTTCATGCCTTCCTGACACTCTGCCTAGGACTTTAGGGACGACAGTAAGAAGAATCCTGGGATGACACACTAATTTATCAGTAAAGGACAGAAAGGTTTGTGGTAGGTTTGTGATTTGTACATTACTTTGAGATCTAAAGTTGACAGCATTTCAAGTAGAGGATGTTTCCAAATAACCATGAGATTAAGTTGGGAAGAGTTTTTCTAGGTAACATACAACTTGATGTATTTCTTCCCTCATTGTATTGTTAACCCTTTGTGTGCACATAAAGCAACAATAAGCACTTAGCGTTTTTCAGAAATGATTTACAAAATAATGTGTTCAATAATCTAGTGTCCTTTATTGCCGTGTGTTTGAAGAAAAGTACACACAGCTTCTAGCTTTATAAAAACAAACAAGAACAGCCAACGTGTGGACTTTTATTTCTCTATCATATTTTGTTGTCTCTTGTCTGTCCATTTGGCTGCTTATGGTGCAGAGGGCTTCTCCTCCTATAGTCACTTTGGCGGTTGGCTGTTCAGTGCAGTGCTTGCTTCTGGATCTGGGCCCTGGGCTTGGGCAGGAGGGAGTCACTTACAGAAAGTAGCTCGACACAGGATTCAGTTAGCTGATGGGTCCTGGAATGGCATTCCAGGTTTTTCTACCCTTACTCACCACCATTGCCTCACCTTTCTGCCCTGAAATCAAAGTTTCTTTGCCCAACATGAGTGCTTTTTTATGTATTTGCAAAGGTGACCATGGTCTTTGGAGAACTGCTTATGTGCAGTGCTAGTACATAATTACACAGGAAGCAATATATCTTAAAGCACATATGTGCCACAAGAAATTAGTCCTGAAACACCTTGGACATACGTGAATAAAAACCTCGATCCATTATTTAAGATGCATAATATAGGCTGAGGCTGTATTCTAGAAAGGGGAAGGCCCGGACACTCTGTTTTCAGACTCAACACAGAACCTTTTTTTGTTTTGTTTTGTTTTTTCTCTGTGTAGCCCAGTCTGGCCTAGACTTGTTTTGTAGACCAGGCTGGCCTCGAACTCACAGCAATCCACCTGCCTCTGCCTCCTGAGTGCTGGGATTAAAGGCGTGTGCCACCATGCCTGGCCTAACACAGAACGTTTTAATGACAGATGCAGGTTAATTCCCACACAGCAGGTTTTTCCCTGCAGAAAACATCAAGTGGACATGTTAATTCCTTTCTGACATTATTTACTTGGAGATAGTGTGAGGCCATAAGACTCCTTTCCATAAGAGAGACTACTTTAGATAGAATCATAAGGCATGGGTTGTAATCTGCACCTCCCAACCAACTAGAAGCCAGCGTCGTCCTCCCTGCCAGTAATTTGTAAGACGTCTTCCGGAGCCATGGAAACACTGGCTGGCTTATTAGAGATGCTGCCGCAGTGGACACACCTCCAGGTGAGGAGATGGATGCGACAGGTGGGGATGTGCAGAGCCTCCATGCTCTCTCAAGACATGCCACCCTCTCAACACCTCTCGGTTCAGCAGGTGGGAAACTCATCAGATCTTATTCAAGAATTTCCAGAGCAGATGGATCTGGCAGCACAGGCTTGTGCGCTGCGGCTGCTACGGCACCTGACGCTGGAGGAGAGCTTAGGCCCAGGGGCTGGAGACCAGCTTGGGAAGCAAAACAAGACCTTGTCTCAACTTTTGTCCCCAGGATGTGCGTGCATGTGTGTGTGTGCGCGTGCGCATGCTCCAGTGGGCGCCTTAGGGTCCTATCTGGTATCTTCCTCTGTCATTTGCCATCTTACATTTTGAGACACCATCTCTCACTGAGCTTATGACTGTTGTTTCAGCTGGAATGGCTGAGTAGAGAGCCCTGTAGTCTAGGTTTGTAGAGGTGCTGTTCCTCGCTTGCTTATTTTTAACTATTTATTTTATGTGTGTGGATATTTTGCCTGAATGTATGTTTGTGCATCACATATGTGCTGGGTGCCCTCAGAGGCAAGAAGAGAGCATACAGTTCCTAGGGACTGGAGTTATAGATGGCTGTGAGCTGCCATGTGGATGGAGCTGGAATTTCACAGGTCTAATGGAGGAGCAATTGGTGCCCCTGACCACTGAGCCATCATCTTTCCAGTCCCCTACACCAGGTTTTTACATTGGTGTTAGGATCTGAGCTCTGGGCCTCATGCCTGCGCGGTGAACAATCTGCTAACTTTTTTTTTTTTTTTTGAGACAGAGTTTTTCTGTGTACCCCTGGCTGTCTGGAATTCACTCTGTAGACCAGGCTGGCCTTGAACTGACAGAGATCCTCCTGACTCTGCCTCCCAAGTCTGGGATTAAAGGCGTTTGCCACCACCGTCTGCCTTCTACTAACATTTTGAAGGTAGAGCCTCACGTTAGCCCAGTCTATCCAAGGAAAACCCTGACCTCCTAATCCTCTCACATGTACAGTGTGTACAACTACACGTGCTGGTCAGGCCCAGGGTTTACCAACTGAGTTATGTTTCCATTTTAATCATTAGTACCATTCCTTTATGTTGGTAGTTACAGTGAAAGTTGCAGTCTTAGCCAGGTGTGGTGGCGCATGCCTTTAATTCTAGCACTCGGGAGGCAGAGGCAGACAGATCTCTGAGTTTGAGGCCAGCCTGGTCTACAAAGTGAGTTCAGGACAGCCATGCCTACATAGAGAAACCCTGTCTTGAAAAACCAAAACAACAACAAAAACCAAACAAACAAAAAAGAAGGTTGCTGTCTTTATTCATTGTCTGGCCATATCCTGAAGCAATGATAAGGTCCTATTCTAAGTAACCTCATGGGGGCTAGAGAGGTTGCTCAGTGGTTAAGAGCACTGGCTGTTCTTCCAGGGGCTTCATTTTAGGTACCCGCATGATGGCTAATGGCTGTTTGTAACTCCAGTTCCGGGGAATGTCACTCTCTCCGGCATCCTAGGATACCAGGCAAGCAAACATACATGCAGTCAAAACAAAAACACAGCAACAGCAAAAAACTGAAGAGTCTGCATTGTGTTCCATTATGTAAAATGGCAACTTCTGCAACTTCAGTCTAAGGTAGAAAGGTGGGTTGGAGTTTGAGTGTATGGGAGACCGATCCAGTTTGATTGATGGCGACCTAAGCTTGCTTGTTCCTTTTCCTCTGAGTATCCCCCATTCACTGTGTTCTGGGCCCATTCACTTATGTTTCTCAGTGGGCTACAAAGATGAAAGTAAACACTCATTACTCTTCTGTGCTGTCAGTTTAGACACAGAATACACTTTTATTGCCATGGTATTTGGATATAGGCTTTAGGTTGCAAATCTGAGAGCTCCTTGTCTACTAATCAAGAACAGATACAAAAATCATGGGAAGTATAATTAGGGAAGAGATGATAGCATTTGCTCAGACGCCAAGTATCCCTTCTGGGGATATGGGAAGTGACTGCGGAAAGTGGGAAGACAATTGAATATTGAACAGTTAATTAGAAGATTCTCCAAAGTGGTCAGGGATTATAGATTTGAGTAGTTCCTGTTGAAAACAGACTAGACTTGACAGCTCACAGGAAATAAATCAATTGAGTGGTTAGAAATGAGTTAGCCAAGACATTCTTGAAGGAGGGAACAGGGGAAATTTGACAAATGATAAGAGCACCTCGAGAAGCAGCGGGAGAGATTAGTGCCAAAAATAACATGAACTTCTGAGGGAGAATGAAGTGATGCTGCGGAAAGTGGAGTTGTTGGAGGCAGAGGGAGAGGGTGGGTAAGGGGTCCGCTGCAGATGGGAGATCCAAAAGACAAGTAGGTGCGTTGATTGCCTGCCAGTCACGCCGAGGACTGGGGCTCTTGGAGAGCGTCGTGTGTGTCATCATTTGGTAGGGCAGCAGGACAAGGAGCTGTGAGAGTTACTGCCCTCTTAGGGTTGGTTCTTGTTAGCTCTGCAAACACCCAGCAAACTTATAAACTGTTTAAGTATAAGAGTCTTAGTGGGGGTCTGTTCTCACTTTCTAAGGTCCAGTACTGAATGCAGTACTAGCAACAACGGAAAAGCTTAGTGTCTGGTCTCGTTCTGTGCTCTGGGCCTACCATGGTGGATAAGCTTTGCATGGTCATTTGCATGCATAGAACTTGCAGCCCAGAGGAAGACTAATGTAAATAGTGACAGACTGTGTACTTTATGACTCCATACTGTCTTGAGGTCTATGGGTGAGAAGTGTAGAGCTTCAGACTTACGCGCTTGGTAAGGCATCCCTGAGAAAAGAAAGGTTAAGCTCTGCTTGCTGGAGAGTTACCAAGCCACACAGTTAGGGCGGGGAATTATTGGACAGCACGCCTGAAACTTCACTATTTATGCCTGTCCCCTGGGCATCCTATTAGGACGCAGACTCTGACTCAGTAGGTCTGTTGCTGCATGAGGATCTGCGTTTCTGATTAGCTTGAGAATGTCGCTGGTCTGTAATCCCCTGCAGAGAGGCTTTCTGAGCATCATCACCTTGGCCATTTATTCTTCAGCATCTATTGAAAGGTGATGGGGTTCAATCAAGTACTTTTTTCTTCCTTCATGCCATCGCCATGGTCGTTGCGGAGGTACAACCAAAGTGACAGGTGCTTGCAATCTGTGACTGGTTTTGTGATAATGACTCTTGTCCCTCCACTGTTTATTTTAAACTATTCATTTTATGTGTATGGATGTTTTGCCTGCATGTGTTTGTGCATCACGTATGTGCTGAGTGACCTCAGAGACAAGAAGAGAGCATCTAATTCCTTGGGACTGGAGTTACAAATGGTTGTGAGCTGCCCTGTGGATGCTGGGAATTTTACACAGGTCTAATGTTAATGAAAACACTGTTTCCTGGCCGGCGAGGTGGCGCACACATTTAATCCTAGCACCTAGGAGGCAGGCTGATCGCTGTGAGCTCGAGGACAGCCAAGGCTACACAGAGAAACCCTGTCTTGAGGGGGGGGGGGGAAGAAATACTGTTTCCTTAGTCCTTTGTTTTAGGCTTACAGTTCTAGAGGGAGGCGAGTCCATTATGACCAGGAAGTGGCAGGCATGGCAGCAGGAGATGCAAGCTTGGAGCACAAACAGGAAACAGGGATCAAGAATTGGAAATATCTTGTCTTTAAACTCTTAAATCCTGCCCCACTGACACACTTAATCCAGCAAGGACAAACCTCCTTTGTTAAGCTGGTTTTAGTCAGGTTCTCTAGTGTATTTTAGCCAATAAGTAATTTATAAGTAGCTAGTAAGCGTATTACTTAATAGTTAACATGCATTTAGTACGTTGATAAGATATTTTGAGATTATACAAGTGCCTGTTTATTTCATTTAACCGCCACTCTTAACACCATTTTGATTGTAGTAATTTTAATTACTTCTTGTTGTTTTTAGCAGTGCTCTTTTTTTTTTTAAAGATTTATTTATTCATTATGTATACAATGTTGTGTCTGCATGACAACTGCACTCCAGAAAAGGGTACCAGACCTTATTATAGATTGGTTGTGAGCCACCATGTGGTTGCTGGGAATTGACCTCAGGACCTCGTGAATAGCAGCCAGTGCTCTTAAGCTCTGAGCCATCTCTCCAGTCCCCTTGTTTTGTTTTTTTAAGAAGGTTTCTCTGTGTAGCTTTGGCTGGACTCATTTTGTAGAGCAGGCTGGCCTTGAACTCACAGCAATCTGCCTGCCTCTGCCTCCCTGAGTGCTTGGATTAAAGGTGTGTGCCACCTCACCCCCTGTCTTAATTACTTAAAAAAAAATAGTTATTTTTCTGTGCATGTGCATATGTGAAGGCTTACATGTGCCACTCTGTGGAGTTCAGAGGACAACTTGAGCTAGTCAGATTTCTCCTACCATGGGGTCCTGGGGATTGAACTCAGGCCATCAGGCTTGGTGGCGGGTACCTTTACCTGATGAGCCACTTCACCAGCCCCACCTGTATGAATCTTGCTCAAGTCTGTTATTAGTGTGATTGTTCCCAAATAACAATTTCCTAATTTTACCATCGAGCATACATTTCCTAGTTGTCACTCTAGAACTCTGTTCCACAGTTATTCATTTGTTTTGATTTTTTTTTTGTAGATCAATTTTACTTTTTTAGGATTTATTTATTTATGTGCATTGGTGTTTTGCCTGCGTGTGTGTGTGTGTGTGTGTGTGTGTGTGTGTGTGTGTGTGTGTGTGTGTTGGATCCTCTGGAACTGGAGTTCCTGACAGTTGTGAGCTGCCATGTGGGTGCTGGGATTGAACTCAGGTCCTTTAGCAGAGCACCCAGTGCTCTTAACTGCTGAGCCGTCTCTCCAGCCCCGATTATTTTGATTTTCAAGTTGTCCCAGTGTTGGCCCACGACAGTATCCCAAGCAGGCTACTCAGTCATTTTGATGAAGTATGTCACCGTTGTCCTTTGAGCACTTGTTGTTGTTGATGAAGCAGCCACACGTGCCTGACTGAGGCTGACATGTCCAAGACCCAAACCGAGAACAACCAATTCCTCAAGGAGCTTTTGCTCCTTTTAGCAGAGAGTTCTTAGAAAGCCAGTTCTGGATGTGCCACACCTCTCGGTAGCTGGAAGCAGGAAGTCTGTGCGTGGCGTGGGTGTCTGTGCGTCTATATTTCTCTGTGTTTTCCGCAGCAGTGCTTCATGTTTGTTTCTAGTCCACCCGTGTGTTCCCCGGCCTTTCTGCATGTGTGCCTTTCCCGCTCCAGTTTCTGTTACCTGCTCTTGTTGCTCTCTGTTCCCCTATATGATCAGTAGTTGCTTCCTGAGCGTCCAGCGACCCGTGCTGCTGAGCAGTCAGTCCCCAGTGCCCGCAGCCAGCGAGGACAGCACACACGCACACTCATTCCTTCTCTGCCTCTCTCATACTTGTTTTGTTTGCTTTATTTCTTGGTGTTGATGATTGATTGAAACTATACAAAATATGAGCTATGCCATCATCAGTTTTTTTTTCTTCTTTGTTTTGTTTTTTATACCTATTGGTATACTGGTGGTTTGGCATTACAAATAGTTACCCTTATAACCACCCAGAATCCTAGCAGGAAACTGGTAACCCCGCCTTTTTTTTTTTAAGTAGAAAGAAAGCTTTGCTTTTAGGCTTTTCTTTCCTTTGAAATATTCCCAACATTCTTTTAAAATTTTTTGGAAGTTTCAACTGGGTTAATTTTTTCCCCCTCTAAATTGTGCCTTTGGTGTTTGTGTGTAACTGAAATAAAGTACTTAAAAAAGAAAATCTCTCTGTGCTTTATTTACTGTTTAAAAAAAACAATATTCATTTTTCCTTTTAAATTGAGCATGTTTCTTCACCAGAGGACTTTTAATTCTTCCTGATAGTCTGTGTTTGGTTTCTTTTTTCCTATCAGAATATTAAATGTAAGAGTTATGAGCACTGCCAGACTATGTCCTCACTGGCTCTTCAGAATTAAATCTCCGTGTCTATGGGCCCCGTGGGCATACACTGCGAGTACACTGTCATGGCTCAGGAAAGTAACGTTCTTTTTTAAATCTGTACTGCATCCTTTGGTGTGGTGCTCTCGTCTTTCTCTGCAGTGTATTTCTCTAACACTTAAGGAAAATCTTTTTTCTTCATGGTTAGAGCGTTGAGTCCTGGACACTGTGCTTCTCTCGCGCCTTCTACAGAGGCAAAGACCTCAACCCCAGCATTCGGTAGAAGGGTCCAACTCCTGCCTGTGGCGGAGCCTTGGGATCTACAGCTCATTTACTTTGCTTGTTTGTTTGTTTTTGAGATTGTATCTTAATTACAACATTCCCCCCTTTTCCCTTCAAATCCTCGCATATGCCCTTCTGTGTTCTCTTCCAAGTCAATTGTTATTGCATGCATATATGCATTTGTTTATATATAACTATTTGAAATATGACCTGCTGAGTCTATGTAATGCTACTTACACGTATATTTTTCAGGGCTGACTGGCACTGTACAACCAGCTGATGTGCTCTTCCCTAGGGAGGACTACCTCGTCTGCTCCCAGCTTTACTCAGTAGGGTTGAGACCGCCTGAGTGGTTGGTGTTGGTGTTCCCCTTGTTCAGTTCATGATTGGGCAGTCAGCCATGTTGGTGAGACTTTGGGTGTAGCTTCTTCACAGGAAACTCCCTGGTCCTCTGGCTTTTCATTCTTTCTTTCCCTCTTCCACAGTGCTCCCTGAGCCTTACATGCAGGAATGTGTCATAGGTGTAACCATGTGACTGGGCTTCATTTACTTTTGCTTCTTCCTTTGGGCAGCTCACATGACTATTGTCCTGTGATTCTGTTGCTGTTTGACAACTGGGATGGATTTCTTTACTGTACATGGTCTGTTACACACTTGTCTTTCCTCTTGAGTTCTTCTGTTTCATTAGTGAATAGTAGATTGTAGCCTCTTGATTTGTGGCAGTGCGAGAGCCCACGGGCAGGTTGTAAGTACTGAACTCTGGAGAGTATGGTCTGCAGACAGTGCTGAGTGGCTTCCGTGAGCATGTGCTCCTGCCTTGCTGGGGAAGCTGCTCATGTGCAGGGCTTGGCAGGGCTCACTTTTGTAAGTTACCAGTATTGGCTCCTGGCTCTCATATATGCAGTATTTAGGGTTTATTAGAAAGTCTGCTGGGAGCCGGGCGTGGTAGCACACGCCTTTAATCCCAGCACCCAGGTAGAGGCAGGCAGATCTCTGTGAGCTCCAGGCCAGCTTGGTCTACAAAATGAGTCCAGGACAGCCACAGAGAAAGCTTGTCTTGGGGGAACAAAAAAAAGTATGCTGGGAAACCACCTACTATGCCGTGTTCTCCTCGTCTATAAGAAAGAAAATATGATAGAGAAGGACAGTTTATGACCCTTTGCCACTTCCTGAGCTACATAAGAGATGTAGGCAGCCTGTGTATTTATTATTATTATAGCCAGTCTGTAATTAGTAGCAAATATCATATTAATACTGCAGATTGGGCAGGGTTAAGAAGAACGAATATATTTTTGCTCTTGATTGTAGATCAAGGTCAGAGGGCTAGATTTGATCCTGGTCTTTACAGTATTTTAATTTATGGAGTAGCCAGCTCATGGTGGCTTGATGTTTTTAATGATTTGTTCTCTGACACCAAGTCTGCCAACCACAGAGAAGCTTCCAAGCACTTTTTCTGTGTGTCGATACCTCATGGGTTTTAGGCTGAAGCTAACTGTAGCTGTCTGCTTCCAGCATCTTCAGCTGTAGAGTAAAAAGGACTGACTGCTCTCTTTTTCTGACTTCTCTTCAGCAATCCTGATATTGACAAGCCGAGACCCTGTTTGTAGAGATGTCTGGGGAGCGAGTGTGTCCCAAGTCAGGGAGCAGCAGTGCTACAACCAAGCCCTGTTTCCAGTTCATTGTTTTTGAATGGTGGCTCTTGTAGTTTAGGCTTGCTTCTTGTTTTTAGCAGAAAAAAATGACAGGGCACAAAATCAGGAAGGTTTTGATAGACTGGAAATTTCCCAACCTAGTTTCTCCTCAGTTGTTTCTGTTTATTCACTTTCTTAGGCTGTTTCTGGATATTAAACGGTTCTGAGCTGTAAGCCTTACAACTTTCACATTCTCTGCTCTCCCTCTCTCTTTCTCCCAGTCCCTTTCTGCCTTCCATTTCTTGTGATACTGGGGTTTGAATTTAGGTCCTAGCAGCTGGACTGTATCCCTAGCCTGGTTGTCATGGTCTGGTTGCTAAGTGTTTATTGAAACTGTGCTTTCAGTTGTGACTAAGTTCTGCCTGCCTGCCTTTGCTTGTGCGTTTGGTGTTGTACCTAAAAAAACAACTCTCTAATGGGAGTTCATGCAGATTTCCCTGTATATTTTATCCTAAGTCCTTCATAAGATTGAGTTCCCCTTTCATATCTCTGATGCTTTTTTGTTTAGTCTCATGTAGAGATCAGACTTCCCCTTCTGCTTGTGGCTGTCTAGATGCACCTTTCATCGAAAGTTCTACTCTTTCTGCTTTGAATTATCTAGGCACTTTTGTTCAAAACCCACTCACTGTAAATGTGGGGATGCGAGGTGGGGGGATGCTTTTATATCTGTCTTCAGTTGCCTGTCCTTACCCTTTATCTTGCTTTTATATCTGTTTTATCTTTATATTCCTGTCCTTACCCTTTATCTTGGTCCTCCTGTTGCCAGTTCTGCCCTTGCCACATGTCACATGCCTTTATATATCAAGAGGCGGCAAGGCCCCATTAAGCCAGTCTTTGCAGAGCTGGTAAGATTCCTTTCTTGGGCCAAGATGATTTTGCTCTAGAGTTGGGAAAAATAATAGCCTGTACTGATGTAGTTAAGAGTTTTGAGCCGGGCATGGTATCACAGGCCTTTAATCCCAGCACTTGGGAGGTAGAGGCAGAGGCAGGTGGATATCTGATGAGTTCTAGGCCAGCCTGGACTACAAAGCGAGTCCAGGGCAGCCAGGACTACAAGAGAAACCCTGCCTTGAAAACCAACCAACCAGCTAACCAAAAAAAGAGTTTTCTGTACCACCGAGTTAGATAAAACTGGTGAGAGTGCTGTTTCTTGTCTTGTGATGGCAGTGGTCTGGATGGTCAAGAGTTAAGTGTACCTAGTCATTTATCAGAGCCTAGTGAAGATTTAATGTCCTGTTCTGTTGCTGGGCAACATTTTAATGGCTCCCCATATAGTGTTTCACTGTAGGTAAATCTCCCAGTAAACCTGTAAAAGGGCTTGAACAGTTTGAATCCCGTTTTTCTTTTCAGTGCTTTGGTTTGGCCTCTGTGGCTGTCTGACTTTGCCTTGAAGCCAGATCCTTTGAATCCCACCTCGTCTCTCTCTCTCTCTGCAGCCTTTATAGGCAGAAGCGAGAAGTGTCAAATCCATAACCTCAGTCAGACTGACGCATGGTAGCTGGTTTCAAAATCCTCCTGCTGTAGCAGGTAGTCCTGAGATCATTTCTCTGGAATATGCCACTTTATTATTCTAATTGGATAAAGCCATAGCCATATGACTTGTTTTCTATGCCCTATAAATTAGCAATTAAGGATAATTACTGTATTCATGAAAGTTTGTAACATGAATCAGTCAGTGGCGCTTTGGTAGTTCAATTACCCATGCCAGTTTCTTCACAATCTTTATTCTTCTGAAATTAAAAATATGATGAGTGCTGTGCTTCCTTTGCATGTGTTGTTTACTGTTTGTCTCCCCACTGGGTACCAGCTCCCCAGGAGCACAGACTTTAGTGTCTTTCTTTCCCCTGAAATATGCAGCTCACCTAGAACAGTGTCCCACACAGCACTGGTATTTAATAAGTATTGATGAAAAGTGGATCAACCAATCAACCAATCAATGAGTTAACTTTGAAAAACCCAGCGTCAGTGTTTATTATGAAAACTGGCTTGATGCCATATGAAATAGAAGTCTTCTTTGGTCTTTTCCATGGCCCATGTTGATATTTTAGGCACGTTCCCTTCCTTGGCTCTATTGGGTAGAAAACCTTTAATAAGGGAAGTCCTTAGGAATATTTCTAGTGAGGAAGAACTTGAATAGACACTGTTGATAAGGCAGGTGGAGGGAGTTGTCAGTGTTTGGAAAATAGGTTGCAGATGACTGCAAGGAGGGTATAGTGTATTTTGAATGATTTCAGATCCTACAAATATGAGGGAAACTAGTCTTTTTTTCTTTTTCCTTTTTTTCTCTTTTGGTTTTTCAAGACAGGGTTTCTCTGTGGAGCCTTGGCTGTCCTGGACTCACTTTGTAGACCAGGCTGGCCTTGAACTCACAGTGATCCGCCTGTCTCTGCCTCCCAAGTGTTGGGGATTAAGTCTTTTTTCTTAACAGAGATAGGTTTCATTCTTCTACAGTGCCCTGAAGATAGAGTGTTTCTGCCTTTCCTTCAGCAGGTGGATCTTGGAGTTTGGGGCCAGCCTGGTCTACAGAGTGAGTTATAGGCCAGCCAGAGCTACACAAAGAAACCCTGTCTTGAAAGACCCCCCCTGCTCCCCCCCCCCCACCACTCCCCACCACCACCAAAAAAAAGGAAAAAAACAAAAAAACTACCCAGGGTCTGTATATTGTTTGATTCTCATGAAAAGGTGGTAGGGTGGCTAGATCAATTGTAGTGGTCATACAGTGAAATACCATAGTCATGAAAATAAATTGTATTACACTAGCATGGATGCATTTTACTAAAAAGAACTGTTAAAAGAAACAAGACATTGTATAGAAGATTCAACTAGTAGACAATCTTAAGACTCAAAAATAGACAATCTCAAAGTTCTTCTGCTTAAAGACAATTTAGATGAGTGGGACACAAGTGTGCAGGTGAGAAAGGGAGTGATTTTCTCGTGGTAGAGCGGTGGCGGCGGCATCAGAAACCTGACTAGAAGACACAGAGGGCGCCTTAGTTAGGACTCATTGCTGTGAAGAGATCCATGACCATGGCAGCTCTTTTAAAGAAAACACTTAGCTGTGGCTGGCTTACAGTTCCAGAGGTTTAGTCCATTGTCATCATGGTGGGAGGCATGGCAGCAGCCGTGGTGCTGGAGGAGGAGCTGAGAGTTCTACATTTGCGTCGGCAGGCAGCTGGAAGAGAGAGAGGAGGCTTGAGCTCTGAAACTGCAAAGTGCACCCACCACCTTTAGTGCCACTCCCTGTGAGCCATTTGTATTCAAGCCACCACATTCTACTCCCTGGCCCCCAAAAGCTTATAGCCATCTCATAAAGCAAAATGCATTTACCCCAACTTCAAAAGTCCCCATAGTCTATCATAGTATCCGCACTGTTTAAAAGTCTAAAAGGTCTCTTCTGAGACTCATGCAATAAACTGTAATCCCCGGTAAAGTAAAAATGGAAAGGCAGATCACATACTTTCAACATATAACGGTGCAGGATATACCTTACTGTTCCAAAAGGGAGCATAGTGAGGAAATACTGAACCCCAAAACAAGACGGAAAACCAACTGGGCAAACCTCAAATTCTGCATTCCCATGTCTGATATCAAAGCACTCTTCAGATCTCCAATTTTTTTCACTTTCGTTGACTGCAACTCACCTCTCTCTAGGGCTGGGTCCACACGCAGTTAGCAGCATTTTTGGGGGTGGGGTGGCAGGTATCTGGCATCAGGACGACCCTGGCACCTTCAACATCTTGGGACATCCAGGCTTCACCTTCATGGCTTCATGAAATGGTCTCTCTAGGCCTCCCTGCAGGGACACCCTGCCACATGCCTGCCCCCCCAGAAAGCTGGGGCTTTCTTTAGTTGAGGGAAATTCCATAGCCCCTTTCCTGTATCGCTGACTCTAAAGGCAGACCACATGGCCAATGCTGCCAAGTCTTGCTGCTTGCTGGGACAGGAACATGGCCTCCTTGTTCAAATACATTTTCACCAGCTTTCCTTTACTGCCTAAGCTTGGCTGTTATGGAACTCCTGTGAACCAACTCAAAGATCCACCTGCCTCTGCCTCTGCCGGGATTGATGGTGTGCTCCACCTCACCTAGCCCTAAACTTTTAATTCCTTTTCACAAGTTGGAGATTTACCTGGATGGGGTCTTGCCCCGAGGTTACTCCTCCCTTTATTTCATTTAGCATCAGGCTTTAAAAAAATCTGTTTATCTCCTTGAACATAGTATTTAGATCTTTATACTTCCTTTTCTACTCAAACTGCACATTTTGTATTTTTCCTTGCCCAGCTTGCTCCATTTCATTGTAGATCTGCATAAGACTGGTCACTAATAACCAAACAACATAGTCAATACTAGGCTGCCTGGAAATCTCCTCTACCAAAGCTGTTAATCCAGAACTCTTCGTTTTAGCTTCAGGCAGGTCTTTTTGGACAAGGTTAGTAAGTAGCCACATTCTTTGCCAAAACATCACATTAGTGGCCTAGTTCTAGGTCACTAATACTACTCTCCTGAAACCTCCTGAGGCAGGGCCCTACAGTTCAAATCCCCCTTAGTACCACTCTATTTCATGCCAGTTAAGCCCCTCTTAAAGCATCCAACTGCTTTTCTACATGAAAGTCCCAGTGCGTTCCATATTCCTCCAAATAAAAGCCTGGCCTGGCCTATCACTGCAATCCGTACATGGTCCCTGCACCACTTCTGTCTTAGGATTCTGTTGCTGTGAAGGGACGCCATGACCACAGCAACTCTTATAAAGGAGAACACTGGATTGGTGCGTACTTACAAGTTCAGAGGTATAGTCTGTTGTTACCATGGCCGCATGCAGGCAGACATGGTGGTGGAACAGGAGTTCTACATCTGGACCAGCGGGCAGCTGGAACAGAAAGTGACACTGGACTTGACTTGAGCTTCTGAAACATCAAAACTGACTCCCAGTGGCATACCCACTCCCAAAGGGCCACAGCCACTCCCACAAGGCCACACCTCCTAACAGTGCCACTCCCTTTGGGCCTATGTGGGGGACATTGCCGTTCCACCTAGGGCTTTTGGGGATCTACCTATACTTCTGGCAGTGTTCTAGCCCTTGGATAGTGGGTACTTGTTCTCTGACTCAGGCATGAATGATACTTTTTCACACTTTGAAGCGTTAGTTGAGTTGGAGAGTGCTAGTGGGTGTATGGAAGAGTTTTCCCTTACACTCTGCAGAGTGAGCTTCCTTCACAAGGACCTAGTGTGAGCAGTGTTCTCCACTGACAGAGCCCTGTGGCCTGCCATACCGACCTCTCAGTGGCTGTTTGTTTTGAAGCATAAGAGTTGAGAGCCGTTCAGCTTGAGGGAGCCCGCCATTCTGTTAGAGCGGCCTCAGAAGCAGAGGCAGTTAGAGTAACCTGCATCATTTTTACAGCATGTCTCTTTGTCTCTTCTCAAGCTTTATTTATTTATTTATTTGATATAGCCCTTCAGGTATTTAAAAGTTAACTCTGGCAAACTTCACAGAGCCCTTTCCACATTGCAGAGATGTTCTGTTCTGGCTTCTTAGCCAGGAGCAGTGTTTAAGATGTGGCTTTTAGCGGACAGTCCTTGTGCATTTCCCATTTGCTGTTGCACTTGCTTTGGTGTCCCTTGCCCCTGGCCCTGGTTCTGTAGGAGCTCCTGTCTTTAGTTTTCCCTTTCTTTAAATGTTCATAGTTTGCTGCATTCTAGAGTGGAGAGTGTGGAGATACTGACTTGTTAATAATTGAAAAGAACAGTGTTGGTGCATGCTGGTATAAAACTGCAAAGGTCCTTAACCTCCATGTCTCATATGCCGTTTTATCCCAGTCTATTTATTTTATGGCTTCTGTGTTGTTTGTCTAATTCCTTATATTTTTGAGTCCATCATTTTCGAGTCTGGCCTAAGGCTCTATGTAGAGGTTTTTCTCCTATAAAACTCAAGCTACTTCTGTCTGCTTTATCCATTCACAGATGTTTGAGGGCATCTGAGGTGCAAACGACTGTTCTAGATGTTGGGAAGTGACTGGCAACGCAGCAACTTACGTTATGGACATACTGTTTCCAGGCCACTAATTCTCTCTCTCTCTTCAACTTGTGTAGGTCCTCTCTGGGTGTGCCATCATTGTCCGAGGGCAGCCCCGCGGTGGTCCTCCTCCTGAGAGGCAGATCAACCTCAGCAACATTCGTGCTGGGAATCTCGCCAGGCGGGCAGCTGCCACACAGCCAGATGGGAAAGATACACCGGATGAGGTAGGTGCTTCCCCTTAGGTGACAGCCTGCTCTCCCCTTTTAGGGAATTTTGATGTGCTCTTTGTCATGGTGACTGGGTCTGTCCCCCCCCCCCCCCCCCACCACACACACACCGCCTGTCTTTAGTTTCCTTCAAAGGAGAAAGGCTTTATTTGACTCAGTTCAAGGGCACAGTCCATCCTGGTGAGGAGGTCAAGGCAGCAGGAGCTTGAAACATTTGATCACACCAACATAACCCAGAAGCAGAGTGTAATGGATGCTCCTGTTCACTCCACTTCCTCCTCCTCCTCCTCGACAGCAGAGGATCCTTGCCCAAGGAATGGTACCTTCTACAGTATGAGAGTCTTCCATCTCAACCAACCAAATGGAGACAGCCCCTCCTGCACATGCCCAGAGGCTTAGTTCCCAGATGACTCTACCTTGTGACTGACTAATCTCAAGAGTAGCCATTATACAGCAGTTAACTGCAGTAGCACTCCCAGGCCCATCCCCAGCCCTTTCCTGTGGGCCTGCCTCACTCTCTCTTGGGGGATAGATTAGAAGTCACGTCAATTTTGATAAACGTTAGCCTTCTGTCAGTGCTGGTGGCAGCCTTTGCTACAGATGCTGCATCTACAGAGCTGTCTGAGTTTATGACTGTAATGCTTCTTGTAAATGGGAGGTGGGTGGTTTTTTGTTGTTGTTGTTTTCTTCTTTTGGGGCAGCATTGGGACTTGAATGCAGGGTCTCACACATGCAGATAGCTTGTTTTCTCCTCTCAATTCCTGACCCCACTTCTTTTTTAGTAATAGAGTCTCATGTAGCTCAAGCTGACTTCATATTTGGGTAACAGGGGATGACTTTTAATTTCTGATCCTCCTTCCTCTGCCTCCTGAGTTTTGGAATTATAGGAATGTTGCCATCAAGTCTGGTTTATATGATAGTGTGATTGAACTCAGGGTTACATGTGTGGTAGACAGACACTCTACAACCCAGCCATAAACATGAGAGTTTTATTATTATTTTTATTAAACCTAACCCGTGTGTGTGTGTGTGTGTGTGTGTGTGTGTGTGTGTGTGTGATGCATAGGTTCATGTGTGAAGGTAAGGGGACAATCCGTGGGAGTCAGTTCTCTCCTACCATGTGGACGTAAGAGTCAGGCTTGGTGGCACGTGCCTTTAGCTGCTGAGCCATCTCTTCGGCCCTAACCCTGTGTTTTTGTCCGCCCACCCCCACCCCCCAGACAGACAGATTTTTTTCAGAACAGCCCTGGCTGATTTGGAACTCTAGTTGTAAACCAGGCCTCGAACCCACAGAGACCCAGCTGCCTCTTGCCTCCCAAGTGCCCAGGATTAAAGGCATGCACCACCAGTGCCTGGCTTAACCCTGAGTGGAATTTCTCTCAGTCTCTGGGCAGTCTGTGGCTTGTCTTTGTTTTTATGCTCTGAGGCTACTTCTGAGCTTTTTCTCATCATCTTCTCTTCACTTCCCACACCCCTAACCCTAACACCCGGGGGTGTGGCCTCTCGGCTTCTCAAATCATCTGATTTTTGACTGCTGACATCATTGCCTCTTCATACAACTGCCATCCCTCCCAGTTGGTGTGGTTTAGGCTTCTTGGTTTCTATGCTTGGAAATGTTGGTGCTTGGTTCTGCTTTAGCAGTGTTTTGTGGGTTGGAAACAGGATTTCTGGACTCTTAATTATTTGTTCTCTGCTCCAGCTTGGCGTCTTTGAGTAGATTAGTAATCAGCTGGTCTCTGCTTTTCCCTTTCAAGAACGTGAAGAAGCAAGAGCTTACAAGCCTTTATTTAAGGAAAGCAGTTTCTTTTCATCTCTAATAGTATTTTTTTTTTAAATAAGGCAATAGTGAAACAGCATTATAGATAATGGAGATGGAGAAAAATCACCCGTAATTATTCTATTGGCAGTACTTGGTTAGATTCTAGAGATAATGACTGAATACATTAAAATCAGTTCTTTCTCATTGGTCCTCCATCAGTAACTACAAGTATTGAGACTAATGTAGTGTCTGTATCTACCTCTGGATTGCTCAGTGAGGATTAAATAAGGAAACATGAAGTGCTTAGTGCATTACAGAGTACTTAATAAATGTTTGGTAATCACTGCTCTGTTAGATCAAGTATTGAAGATTAAGCCTATTTCAGCATTCTTCAAATATTGAGTGTGCATCAAATGGGTAAACCACTGTTTAAGCATTTCCCTTCCTTTCGGCTGTGTCTTGGAGCAGCTTGATTGCTCCTGAGAGCTGCCTCTTTTAGAGGTCATCAAGCTCTTCTCCCCAGAAGGAAGAAGCAACGCAGCCTCTAAGAGAGAAGGCTGTGCTTGATTCCCTGCTCTGTGGACAAGCATCTGCCTGAGATGCTCAAGGCTGCTCTGAACTGTGCTGGGCAATGGGCAGTAGACGCTGAGCACACTCCTGTGGCGGGAGTGATGGCGTGGACGGTGCTGGGCACTCCATCTGCTGGTGCTTTGTCTTCTACAGCAGTTTGCTGTCACCTAGCCCTTCCAGGAACTGTGCAGAGTCCTCTGTGAGAGGGAGTGCTTGGTAGCCGTAGAGTCCACTCTTTGCTATCCCACAGCTGTTAACTCTTCCGTCCTCAGGCCTAGTCTGTCTTTGCCCTCTGTGGTCTGCTCTTCCTCTCACACCCTTGCTGCCCTGACACGAGGTTCCACAACAGCCCGTGACAGCCCAGAGCAGAAACTGAATTTCCCTTCGCTACTTTCACTTTCCCTGAAACCCCCTGCTCCAGATCTAGGCCTTCATCAACACCTAGGGATTCTCTCTCCCAGACTGCCTAGCAACTCTCTTGTTGTGCTGGGGACATTTACACAGTGTGCTCTGCTTCTCCTTCCACTCAGACTTCCTCCAGAGCTCTGGGATCCCTCTTCTCCCCTCTCGGGACAGCTTCCTACTCTGCAGCCCTTGCGGGCTTACAGCTCCCTCTGTAGACCAGCTTGGCCTCACTCCTCTGCTTGAGGACTGGGATTAAAGGCGGGTACCCCCACACCCTAGACCCTTTTGAAACGTAATTTACAACCTTTCGCTCATTGCTATTCTCAGACTCGTCAATGAGTCTCATTACTCTGGCAAACTACAGGCCTGAGCCTAGACTACAAGTCCGTTTGTGCTTTGACCTCCATTCTCCTAATTAAACAAACAAACAAACAAACTTATTTTACCATTTATTTATTTTTGAGAATTTCATATATGAATATGAATATGACTAATTTCCCTCCCTTCAACTTCTCGGTCTATCCCCCTCTCCTCCACCCCCAACTCTTCAAATTCATGGTCTCTTATTCTTTAATTATTATTGTCAAACACACAAACACACACCACACTCACTTATAAATATAACCTGCTGAGCTGATGCAGTGTTGCTCATACATGTCTGTGTATGACATGTAGGCTGCTTGGTGTCGGCTTGGCTGTCTATCACAGGCCTTGAAGCGCCTCTTGAAGCTGCCGCTGCACCCAGTCCTTCCCACAGGCTCCTGGAGCGCCCTTGGCTTCTGCCCTCAACTCGTACTACTTTCCCCATGAGCGTGCTTCCTCACCAGTGGGACCTGGTGACCACCCACAGCCCTGACATTCCCCATGAGCATGCTCCTCACCAGTGGGACCTGGTGACCACCCACAGCCCTGACATTCCCCATGAGCATGCTCCTCACCAGTGGGACCTGGTGACCACGCACAGCCCTGACAGTCCCTTCCTTAGTCCATCGTTGTGCTGCCAGAGCATTCACAGCATTTTATTTCAGAATTGTGTGTTTTTCTGTACTAGGCTGTGACCTCTTCAAAAGGAGGGACTGTTCTCTCATCTCGGTGTCCTTGTGTCTGGTCAGCACCTGACTCAAAACAGGAGTACAGTGAATACACTCTTGGGTAGTTGAGGAAAGAAGCTGAGTGGCTCTCTTTGGGGGTTGGTGCGTTGCACACTGAAGCACCGGCTTTCTGTTGGCGTGGAGAACTGTGTCCACTTTTTTTTTCCTCAATAAAGAAGAATCTAGGAGATTCAAGGAGAATGAAGGACACTGTTACTCGGTTGCTTTTCTTTGTGTCACTGCCCTAATCTCATTCATTTGATTATTCTTTTTCTTCTCTCCTGGTATCCTCTTTCAGCGCTTGTCAGCTTTCTTATAAGTCCTGTGGAAATGAAAGCAGGTTCCCTGTCTGTCCCAGCCGTCATGCCCTGTGCCAGGCTAATCCCCAGCGTTGCCTAGCTACTGCATTGATAGGCACTGTGCTGGCTAGGTATTTATTTCCCACAGATTAATTGAGTGCCTGCTGGGTGTGAAGCTCTGTGCTGGTTTCAGGAGAAATTCCGACTTCCATTATAGTTTTTGAGGGTTGATGTGGCAGGGGAGAGGTGGGAAAGCAGGGTTCCCAGGTGGTGCTGTGGGACAGTTAGAAAAGAGGGAGACTAAACGTCCTGCGTGTTGTGCCATGGACAGACTGTAGCTGTCTAGTTGAGGGGTCTGAGCAAAGAGAAGACGGGAATTACAACATTCTATTTCATGATGTCAGATATCATGGCCCTCTTGGGTCTTAGCAGGAAAAGCAGGCTGTCTGCCTGTCTGCCATTGGGCACTCCAAAGAGAAGAGGTAGTTCAAGTCTCAACTACTTACTGGTACTTGTTTCTTACATGGAACTCTGGAATAGCCTATGAACAGATCATGGCTGCCCCAATCCCACGCCATCTGCTTCTTTAAATTTCTGTCGAGCTACTTCCCATCCATAGTCCCAAATACTTGCTAATTATTATCATCTGGGCCCAATCTCCATCCACACCAGCCCTGAGCGTCTTCCCGCGTTTCCCCCATGGTGCCGGCCTCCTTCCTTCCGTTCTCTCTCATCCTTCCCCAGGGTCTCTGTCTCTCAGAAGCCAGGGAACCTTAGCCACACCTATCCTGTTTGCCCTGCCAGGGACGATGGCTTTCTATTGGTCGGACAGGAATAAGCTCAGTCTAGAGAGATGGCTCAGAGGTTAAGAGCACTGGCTGCTCTTCCAGAGGTTCTGAGTTTGATTCCCAGCAACCACATGGTGGCTCACAACCATCTATAAGGAGATCTATTGCCCTCTTCTGGCCTGCAGGTGTACACGCAGGCAGAGCACTGTATATATAATAAATCTTCAAAACAGGAATAAGCTCTTAGACAGTGTACAGTTTGGGGTGCAGAGAGAGCAAGCATTAATTAGCATCAAAATATATTAGACAAACCTCCAACAATTTCCTTTTTCTGTCTAAGTAAAAAGGCCATATTTAAAAAAAAATATATATAAAGAACAATTATGAAAAATTATAAAAACCAGTAAGTAAGACTTATATACATAATGTCTAATCAAAAAAATATTTGGCAACCTTGAAGAAAATATTATCTATTCTATCTTTGTGAGTCTAAAGTTTTGAATCTAAATCAATCTCTATCATATCTCATCTTTATCAACCTAAAAACATTTATCTAGACCTAAAAACATCTTACCCCCTAAACAATAAGTTTAATTGTAAAACAACTCTCTGGTCTTCAACCCCATCAGAGACTTTTGAGAAGGAATAAAATTAATTACCTGAGTAAACAGGGAGTGCAGGTTAGCAGCTTCCAAAATGAAAAAATGACAGAGACAGTGTGCTGCCTGAACAGTCACCCAAAAACTCTCTATAACGTTGGAGCATCATCTTCAGCCCTCTGGCCCAATGTATCTGACAGACATTTGTGAGGCAGGAACCATTGAGGACTTGCTTACCCTGTCTTGGCAGAGTTTGGCTGTCGACTCCACCTGCATCCAAGCTTGCCCTTTTTAGGCAGAATTCTGTCTGTGGCAGAAACAAGAACATTTTTGCCCGGTGACTGGTTTGCCACATTTGAAGCCTTCTCCATAAGGAGGTAGTTTTTTAATGCTCATCATCTTCTTTGAGGTAGGCTGGGTATTACCAGGAGTTAACCTGTCTTATCAAAGAATCCTTAAAGTAATAAAAACATCTTTAAATGCCATAATCTGTAGGTCTCTGAGGTTTTAAAAAACCTCATCTAATTATTTTACCTGATTTATCTATGTAATCCTATCTATCTGTTAAACTTAGTATGTATTGTTGTGATAAAAATAAACTAGTAGGGCTGGAGAGATGGCTCAGAGGTTAAGAGCACTGGCTGCTCTTCCAAAGGTCCTGAGTTCAATTCCCAGCAACCACATGGTGGCTTACAACCATCTATAATGAGATCATCTGTGGTCTGCAGGTTTACATGCAGGCAAAACACTGTATACATAATAAATAAATAAATCTTTAAAGAAAATAGACTAGTATTTGATATGACCATGAGTTGATTAACTAACAATTGATTTGTATTACTTAATTATCTTAAACAGCCTGAAATAGCACTATCAAAGTACTCGAAGTAAACCTTGTATTAATTGAGTGTATGCGTACAATACCTCATATTAGAGTAGAAATATATATAATGCGTATGAAGAATAACCTTAAATTTGAATTCCATACCAGCGTATAAAAAATAAACTCACTTTTGGATTAGTACATAAAATTCTATACCAGTGAAGTAAAAATAACCTTATTTGTGAGTAACAATTAAGGCCTTAAGTTGAGGAGTAGATTCAGTAATCTACTTTTTGTCCTATCTTCCCTATATATTTCTATATTCCCCCTTCTTTCTTTTCAACCCCTATCTCCATAACTAAGAAAGAAAGATAAAGGAAAAGACGAGAGAAATCTCTGAGTCTAACCTCATTTTTTTCTCTGAATAAGACTAATAATGATTTATAACAAACTCAATGGCAATAAACATCTACAGCCCAAGGAAACAACCAAAAACCTACCCGACCCCCCTGAAAGGAAATGGGTGTCATTCTCTTAAGGTTTCTTCCTGCTGATTTGAGACAAATAATACATTTGTAGGGGCCCACATAAAATTGGGAAAAATGGTTAAACAAGGTAGGAATAGCACTTGTGGTTTAGTCTCTAAATGTTGAGAAATTCCAAGCTTATTAGAAGTCCTGTGTGGGACAGTCTGAAATGTTGGACCAATTGGCTATTGTGACAATTGAGCATTGCTTGGAGCAGATTTCCCCGCTGTGCTGGGACAGCCCACCTCCCTGGCTCTCCGCTGTCCGCTGTCGGTGGACCCCAGCTTCACCTTTGTGAGGTTCCCTGCCCTTGTGAGAAGGACAGTCAGACTCCAGCCTGTGTAGCTCTCAGTCTTTGTCTGTGGTTGGTAGTAGCTTATTCAGTAGCACATTTCCCAGTTTTTGATAGAACAAAACTTCAAGAAGGCCTGGTTTGGGGTAAAAAAGATTGTAGACACTTGATTCTGCCCCCCCCCCCCCATAGTATTAGGTATATTTCATTTCAAGGCCTCCAGTGTGGCTTTCTTCTTCCTGACCAGCTAGTGACAGATCAGCTGTAAAACATGAGGGCCTAAAAGTGGATGCTCCTCGTGTGAGCCTTAAAAGCTTTTACAGAGCTTCTTTGTGGTGGAGAGAAACTGGAGGATTTCTCTCAGGGGCCAGCGATAGATTTCCTTGTGAACTGACCCTTGATGAGTGTGTTACCCCTGATAAATGTGCTTCCCTTTGGAGCACTTGCTGAGCTCTCTCAGGTATTTAGGAAGTTGTCTTACTGAGGTTTGAATATGAATGTGCTGCTTAGGACTGTGTTGTGAAGACAGCTGTGGCTCTGTGCACTTTTAGAGGCAGTTGACCACTATAGTAGTAAAAAAACCAGGAGTCTCAGTACTGTTGCCTCAGAACCATTTTCTCTTATACAGTTTATAATTGAAATTATATCAGACTTCACTTTGGTGAGTGGTGTCTTTTCATGTTTAGGAAGGGGCTGTAAAAATGAGACAGTGGGCCCGGGAATGGTGGTGCACGCCTTTAATCCCAGCACTCGGGAGGCAGAGGCTGGTGGATTGCTGTGAGTTTGAGGCCAGCCTGGTCTACAAATTGAGTCTAGGTTAGCCAAGGCTACACAGAGAGACCCTGTCTCAAAAAACAGGGGGAAAAAAAAAGAGAGAGAGAGAGAGAGAGAGTAATATGGTGAGCTCTGTATTGCTCCTTGGTGCCTGGAGGAGAGACTAGCAGGGTAGATGAATGTGAGGTTGATTGGGTTTCTTACCTGAGCTGAGTTCTGCCTAGAGCCACTCACTGATTGGGGTTAAATAACAGTACTGTTTTCCTGACTGCATCTTCCACTGGCTTCTAGTTTCTAGGAAAGCATATGAATTTTCTAAATTTTCAAAGTTTATTGAATGACCTCATGCATTAAGCTTCCTGGATAGAAAAGGTGTTCAGGCTTTTCAGGCCACTAATTTGACTGAGCTGCATCTTATTCTGTGTATCCTGAATTGTTACTTGACATGACAGCAGCAGCGCATGAAGGCTGCAGTCATAAAGGGAGAGCTCCCTTCTATACGTCCACTTTTGGTGTATGGGATGCTGTTGTGCCTCTTGAGCTGTCCCTCCCCATTCCTGTCCTCAGGGAACCTGGGACTCTGAGCTGGGCCCTGACTGTCAATGAAGGAGGGCCAGGGCTCCTCTGACAGCCTTGCTTTAGAGGAGAACTCTCCTTCTCTCTGTCAGGCATATCTGACCTGTTGACCTTGTGACACAGAGTCCTCTACAAAGTAGACACTTGAGAACCATGCAGTTGGGGAAAGAAGTCACATGCACATAGAAAACTCTCAGAGTTTCTTAAGTGAGTTTTCTATTTTACACTGGGCAGCATTTATAGCCATCGTCAGCCACATATCGGCTGTGGGCTGGACAGACCTGGACCATCCTAGCAGTGGTGAGGAGGACAGGACCGTCTCCTTGTTGTTCACATGGAGGCTCTGTTTCCTATTATGGGATGTGTGCCCTTTGCTTGTGCCTTTCCTGAATGCGTGAGAGGGAAGAACCATCATTCTGTGTATAGGTGCTCCTTATCAAAACCTCTCACTGGTGTTCTCCCAAGAGTCTAGGGTCTTTAAACATTTAAAGGTTTTTTTTTCAAAGTTTATTATTAGCAATAGTATTACTGTGTATGTACGCACACCTGCGTGCCGTGTGTGTGTGTGTGTGTGTGTGTGCATGTGTATTTTAAGAGTATGCACATGGAGGCCAGAGGCAGCTGTTAGGCACCTGCCATCCTCTGTAGCGTGGGTCCAGGGAGTGGACTCAGGCTGCCAGGTTGTGCAGTAAGAGCTTTTACCTGCTAAGCTGTTTCACTGGCCAAAATCCAGGTTTCTGACTGGAGTAGAAGAGGAAAACATTTTGGGGACTGCTCTCTAAACTTTATTGCTGTCCTTGAAACGGCAGTAGAAAGGACATAAATAAGGCTCCTTCCTACCTGAGTAGAGATTCACTCCTGGACAGTAACAGCACTAAAAGCTTGTCACTGTCCCAGCTCTGCT
The DNA here is from genome assembly GCF_964271855.1 of Acomys minous. Lineage (NCBI taxonomy): Eukaryota > Metazoa > Chordata > Mammalia > Rodentia > Muridae > Acomys > Acomys minous. The sequence continues at coordinate 1,127,081 of NC_140487.1, read as the reverse complement.
TTGAACTGGCCTTAGGGAAAGTGCACTGTAAACTGGAACGGAGAGCGGATGCAGGTAGTAGTTATTTATGATGTTCCGCGGCTGGGTGGTTCCTGGAGGGGCTCCATTTCAGGGACGGTCACTGAAAGTTGTCAGGCTGGCAGCAGGTGCTGTGACAATGCTGGCAGACGCTCTGCAGAGGTGAACTGTGACTGAGCAGGAGTGATGGAAGAACGTGCTGCTGCTGGGGCCTGTTTCGAGGCCTGTACTAGTCAGCTGCCGGGCCCTTTCTGGGAGGCCCTAAGTGTGCAGTTGGTGTGTGTATTTCCTTTTCATGTCCTTGGCTTAGCACAGGGCCAGATTGAGGTAGGGGCCTAAGCGGTTTCATTGAATACCTGAAGTTGCTTTGATGCTGGCTGGGGTCTGAGTTGGCAGTTTGCCCGTAACACTTCTGTTTTGTCTTTTCAGCCCTGGGCATTTCCTGCTCGAGAATTCCTTCGCAAGAAGCTGATTGGGAAAGAAGTCTGTTTTACAATAGAAAACAAGACTCCCCAGGGACGAGAGTATGGGATGATCTACCTTGGAAAAGGTGACTAGCAGCAGGAGTGGGCCTGTTTGTCTTGGAGCCTGAAGTTCATCCAAGGATCAGGTGTTATATGGCAGGAGGCCAGGACCGGCCTCCGTGGCCATGGTTGTGGGCTGTGGGGTTGCTGCCCCCAGTCTTGCTCACCTCTGGTTTCTTGGCTTGGTGTGGGACCTGTGGGTACCTTAGCATTCTTCCCATGGAGGCCACTCAGCAGCCTTATGTTTTGGGGTCAGAGTGTTAATTGAATTCCTATAGATTTCCTATATTGCATTCTGCATTCTTTTATCTTGTTGCTTTTCTTCACTGTCTGGGGACTCTTTAGCAAAAGATCTATTTGGGGACAGTTGTTATTTTAAAAAAATCTGTCTTATGGTTTGAAATAAAATAGAATGAAAACAGGCTTTGGAATTGGACAGATGAGTTAGGACTCTGACTTTCCCGTGCTGTGTCCTTTTGCCTCTATGAGCCCTAATTTCTTCATTTGTAAGCTTTTCAGAGCTTAAAGATATGTAAAGCAGATAGTTTTGACATGGTGTACATCATTGTTAACTTTGTGCACACACCACACACAGAAACACTTACTGTTTGGCTAGGCTAAATGTGTCCTGGGGTATTAGGAGATATGGTCTTCTTTGGGTGGATAGAGGGATTAGTGCTTTGAGTGGGCAGCAAGACAGGGAAAAACTTAGATGTTTTCTAGACAGTAGCTAGGTGAATATGAATAGGTTTTGGGCAGATTTTTAAATAGTGAGCTTTCTGTGGGTGATTTATTAGAAGTCTTCCTAGTGCCATAGCAACTCAGTTATCTGTTTGGCTTGAGAAGGCAGCGCTTCCTCTAGGTGAGCATTAGAAGGCAAAGCTAGTGACAACCCTTTAAACTGAGCTTACCTGTACACGTTTTAGGAAAGTGAGTTGAGAATGGCAGAGGTGCTGTCCTGTTCTTGTGGCGGGAGGAGGACTGCGAGCTTGTGGCTCGCCTAGGACTGACTCTGGAAAGATAGGAAGTCTTGACTTGTAGGCTGGAACTTGCCACACAGACCAGGCTGTCCTGGAACCCAGAGTGCCTACGCCTTCTGAGTGCTGGGGTTTAGGGTGAGTGCCACCAAGGCAGTTACCTACCAGCTCCTAAATACTACCCAATTGAGACTCCCTCTTGGTCATAATAATTTAATAAATAGCATGAACGAATAATGAGATCCTTGCTTATAGATGTATTACCTTTCTTTCCTTTTATCACATTTTTGCTTCCTTTGAAGATTCAATCTAAAGGGATGTATTTTTCTCCTTTCAGGAGAAATCGTCTATGTTAATTTTCTTGAAGAAAGCAGCTCAAGGAAGGGCAGGTGTGCTTTGCTTTGACAATGTGAGGGTATATAGTCTACCACAGCCAGGAAGACGTAGCAGTGGGGCCATGAGGTGGCTGGTCACATTCCATCTGTGGTCTGGAAGCAGAAGGCAGTGAATCATGGGGCTCAGCGCACTTTCTTCTCTTCCTTTTTTATTTAGACAGGGAGCCACCTGATGGTGCCACCCACATTGTGGGTAGGCATTCCCTCCTCACTCCGGAAACTCCTTCAAAACCACACCTGGAGTTGTGTTTCTTGGGTGGTTCTCAGTCTGGCTAAGCCATCACCCATTTTCTAAAAGTTCCAGTGTTTCTGAGGCTCTGAAGAGCACTTCCGGGAGCTTTGGGCTGTGCTGTCGATCCTGGGCTTAGGGTCTCTCCTTTGTTTGAGCCTGGGCTTCCTTCTTTTCTATCTTCTGACTTCTTGGCCTCTCAGTGCTCGGCGTTTCCACATTGTTGCATCATTGTTGCTTGACTTTCCACCCCAGAATTCTTGTGTTTTGAGGAAAACATTATAGTATTTATTAATATTAGTGATATCTGTGTTTGGATTCAACAATAACCTCAGGGCAAAGGGCCGGGTACTTAGCTGCAGACAAGTCTGTTGTATAAATATTGTCCTCAGCATTTCTTGGTAGAAAAAGAAACATGCAATTTTGTTTTGTTGAAATGTGGCTCTTGTGGCATGTGCATTTGTGTGCATGTATGTGCGTATGCTTGCTAGTATTGAGAAAGTGCGTATGCAGCATGCCAGGCATAACTCTTACAGGATTTCCTTCTGTGCTGCTATCACCTATCAGCCAGCCTGCTGTGTCAGCACTTTATCTGGGAGCTCTCTCTGCCATATTAAAGACTTCCATGTAGTGATTTCTGCAGAGATGTCTTCCTTTATTGTTTTTAGCTGACAAAGATTTAAGAGACATACCAAGACTAAAGGCATTTTCAGTGGTATCGAAATGCAATTAATGCCTCAGGTGGAACCTTAATCAGGTTAAGGCTTATGGTGATCATCTTTTTCTTTTCTGTCCTGATGGCTGCTCTGTAAAAGAGAAATCTAGACACTGTCCTGTTATTACTCCATGAGCACAAGAGTCAGCAGTCTTAAGCTGCATGGTTTGTCTTGGCCTGTGGAGTGGAGATAAGGCTGGAGAGGACCTGGACCCTTGGCCTAAGTGTGATAGATGGCACTAATGGGTTTATCTGCCGTGTGATCCCTGCCTTGGCACTGTGTTGGTCATTGCACACACTGTTCACTTCTCACAAGAATTGAGTGGGGCAGGTGCAGTCCCTGCTGTAGAGTGGATGCGTTAGGGTGCTGGGAGATCTTTTCCAAGCCACCATGACGCTGGACTTGAGTTCAGTACCATGGCTTCATCTTCTTCGCAGTGCTCTCTGGTCTCCTTAGCTACCCGCCATGTGTGTCAGTCTCCTGTGGTTTCCAAGTTTCTTTTGGCCTAGGAATACTCTCGAGTATTAGAAACAAAGTCCTGGGAAGAAAGATTGTTCTAGAGACTAGATGTTTTAGAAGTTCTCTGAACAGCTGAGCACGGCCTTTTTGCTGATACCTTTCTCCACAGCATTTCCCTCCATGAAGAGCAAGGATGAAAACGGCCCATCCCGTGTGTGGTTGCTTCCAGAGGCAGGTGTGGCTCTTGTGTTTAATTTCCTTCCTCAGATTCTAATGTGGTTAACTTTCCTCCTCAGATACTAATGGGGAAAACATTGCAGAGTCACTAGTCGCAGAAGGCTTGGCCACCCGGAGAGAAGGCATGAGAGCCAATAAGTAAGTATGCGGCACTCTCCTGACATTCTTTTTTGAGGCACCAAGAGGTTGGTAGCCAATATAAACTATTTTGTTTCATTTCATTTTTTTTCTCCTACAGAATAGATAACTTCAGGTGCTTTAATTTCTCCTGAGATCTTCTTGCTCATGGCTTGTTTTGAGCCAGGAGGTCACTTAACATTTACTTAATGGTATTTGATTTATGTGTACCTGCTTTAACAGGCCCGGAGACTAGGCAGGTTTGTTGTTGTTTTTTCTTTTTAAATTTGTTTATGAATTAGTGGGTCTTAGACCATAGATACGTAGATATGCAATTACAGAGTATTTACCCAGCCAGCTAACCCTAATGGTTATTGAGCCTCAGGTTTGTAGCAGGCTGTGTTCTGTGCACTGAGAACATGGCTGTGCTAGCATTCTGGTGGGAGACACAGTGAAAAAAGATAGGGCTTCACGTAGGTGCAAGGAGCACTGCAGTGAAAAAACAACTGTTTAATTGACAGGGCTACATTGTTTCTGAACCCATGGTCTTGAATTTGTGGGTACTTTGTTAACAGATAAAAGCATATTTGTGTAGCCAATGGCAGTGTGAGCTTGTTAGAAGACAGATATGTAAGGCTTCTAGTAACATAAATGTTCAAGTTCACTTGTGTTTTCAGTGGGTGGATTGCAGCTGGCTTTAATTAACACTTTCGTCTGTGGAAAGTGATATGCTCCATCCGTGATTTGGAGGCTGTACACGGGCAGTAGCCAAAGAAAAGGCTTAGGAGAAGTATTTGCGTCAGGTGTACCCGTGATGAGAGTGAGCCAAAGGCACAGTTGTTTCCTTTGCCTTCTTTCTGTCCTCTGAGGCTCTGGGCCAGGTCAGTTGCTGTGAACCTGCGGTCCTGGCTGATTGTAAGGAGACTTTTGCTGGACTCTGTAATTGTTGTTGTGTGCCTGTGGGAATTGGTTAAATTAAGACATTTGTTTTTAGGTGGTGTGTTTGGAAGCATGCCACAGTTCTAACTTAAGGACAATTACTGGCATGATTACTGTTCCAGTGGTTTTTTTTTGTTTTTGTTTTTGTTTTTTGTTTTTTTTTTTCTTTTCTTTTTTTTGGAATTCAGTTAGCAACTGGAATGAATAAAGGAAAACCCCGTAACAGTTTTGTGCTGCTGCCGCCGCTGGAGTACTAATTCCCCTAGACCTAAAGTTGCCTCTATTCAGTGTTTCATTTGCTTCTACTTTTGCTACCCCCACAATCTAAATAATTCTTATTAACTGTGAATTTGGAGATCTCTGAATCCCTTGGTTATGTTTTGGGTGAAGAGAAGGAAGAAAGGTACCACAAATTTCTAGTTTGGGAAATGTTAGGTCATGCTTGCTTGGACAGAAATTCCTAGAGCCAAGGAGAGGAAGTTCATTCAATGTGTGTATGCCTGTGGATGGCCCCAGGTGTTTGGAATCTGCAAAAGCCTTGTAGTTCTTTGGTTTTTCCTACATGTAGCTCAGACGTGACAGTAAACAGTCATTTCTGGGCTAACTCTTCTTCCCTGAGGAAGAACTTGTGTTTTTTATCTTTTCCTCTTGGGCTGCTCTACTATTGGTTTCCTGCCTGATGAAGGAGGAGGCTTTATTTCCATACTGCTGTTGTTGGATATCTAAGTAATTTGGAGCCAAAATTTTCTGTGACAGCAGTGCACCCTGCAGCTGGCCTGACCTTGATTCATGGATAGAGAAGGGTTGAGGGGGCGGGAGGGTGGTTCTTAGTCACCTTCCCTGCGCTCTACCCTGCTGAGCTGGGCCTGGCTTCTGGAATCTGGGAGGCTTAAATGAATTTGTACCCCCTGGAGTGGCTCCCCTTGGAGCCATTAACGTGTTCTGTTGTAGCTGCAGGCAGAAGAACTTCGTGTTCTTTAGACCCTCCCATTAGATCCTCTTAGGATCGCATCTGTCCTTTGAAGGAACAAATTTGGAATTTGGAAATTGTGCCTATGGTGATTTTCTGGTTCAGTAAATGCCTTGGTTTCTTTTAGGGGAGATGATGAAGAAACCAACTGGCAAAGAACTCCACAGCTCCTGTTTGTGAACCACTAACCACAGTTTGTTTTCCTTTCATGCCCCAGCCCAGAGCAGAACCGGCTTTCAGAATGTGAGGAACAAGCCAAAGCGTCGAGGAAAGGGATGTGGAGTGAAGGGAGCGGCTCCCATACCATCCGGGACCTCAAGTACACCATTGAGAACCCGAGGCACTTCGTGGACTCCCACCACCAGAAGCCTGTCAATGGTGAGGGTGGCAGGCGAAGGCAGTGGACTCAGGGTCATTTCTTTCTGTTTGCTCTTTAACCCTTGGGGTTTATAAGATCCAGTGAACCTTTCTTTTGCTTATTTAGTATCCAAAGGGAATCCTTAAGGGTGAGAGAACACCGTGGGATTGGAAGGGGCTGTGAATGGGTTCACAGAACTTACTTCAGCCCTGTACTGTTGCTGAGCATAAATTGTTAGCGTTTTGCACCTTGTGTAGTTTGTGTTCTCTCAGGGTGTTTAAACTAACCCTGAAACTTGGAAACATAAATTTTATGTGTGTGTGTGTGTGTGTGTGTGTGTGTGTGTGTGTGTGTGTGTGTAAACATTTATATGCTATATAGTTTTTGCTCCTTTGGGGCCTTACTGACTATAGATTTAGAAAAATATAAGCAAGATCGGTGTGGGTTATTAGCTGTTTTGTGAGCATCGTAGACTTTGTTGAGTAGCAGTTCTTGAGGCCTTAGTAGTTTAGGAGACAGAAGCAGGCCTGCTCTGAACTCTGCTGGACTCATTCCCTGCTCTGTCAGCGTTTTTCTACTTGTGTGAGGGAGGCCCTTCAGGTTTTTGGGAGGGAGAGGAGATGGTTAGATGCGAGTGGACTGGGTACTGTCTAACTCTGGAACAACTTTCTCGAGCTGTCATTTTGTTCTTCTGTCACTCAGCTATCATCGAGCACGTTCGAGATGGCAGTGTCGTCCGGGCCCTGCTGCTCCCAGATCACTACCTTGTCACCGTTATGCTGTCTGGGATTAAGGTTAGACCGCATATGACATTGCACAGTGTGTTTGGCATTTGTGGGAGTGTCCAGTGATAGGTAGATTTTTTTTTTTTAAACCTGGAGACTTTGGATCTACTTTTCTTCAAACTATGAGCCATTGGGCAGAGCCCTTCATCGTTATTTTGGTTTAAGCATCATAGTGAGATAGTTCCTTTAGATTTAAAGTAGTCAAGGTCTGTTTGGTGTAGGGCACTGGAGATGTGAGGGTAGGAGAACGGGGTCATGAGTGGCTCTGAAGCTATGAACTGAGTCCATGGAAAATACCCGTCTAAAAGAAAACTAGGTGGCGCATGCCTTTAATCCCAGCACTTGGGAGGCAGAGGCAGGCGAATCGCTGTGAGTGCGAGGCCAGGCTGGTCTACAAAGTGAGGCCAGGACAGCCAAGGCTAACATAGAGAGACCCTGTCTTAGAACTCTCCCACCCCACCAACCCCTGCCCCCCCCCCAAAAAAAAAAAGAAAAAAAAAAGAAAATTAGGCATTGAAAGTAAGGAACTGCCTGATCTTTTCGCGGTAAGGGAACATTTTTGAAGGAAATTAAAATGCTTCCCTATGTGGTATATTTCATTTGCCTTTAACAGGAAGCTTGATTAGTGTGGTGTTTTAAAGATGGTCAGAAGGGCAGTTTTGAGAACTCCTGAGCTCAGGCTGTGGTCCCACGCCCCTTGGAAGCCTGCAGTGGGTGGGGTCTCCACTCAAGTTGCTCTGCTCACCAGCCTTGCTTTCCTTCAGTGCCCGACTTTCCGTCGAGAAGCAGATGGTAGTGAAACACCAGAGCCTTTTGCTGCAGAAGCCAAGTTTTTCACGGAGTCGCGACTGCTTCAGAGAGATGTTCAAATCATTCTGGAGAGCTGCCACAACCAGAACATTCTGGGTACCATCCTTCATCCAGTGAGTGCAGCGAGGGTTTGACGGGTCTGCCGTGGATTCAGTTTGCTGCTCTTTCTCTCTGTGCAATGTTGTTTCAAGTCTTGGCATCTTTTTTGTTTTTGATTTTTGTTTTTGTTTTTGGGTGTTATCTATTGACTCAGGAGCCTTTTCTGTGCAGATACCATTTGTTGTGTGGTGTTGCACAAGTCCGTGCATCGACCTTTTAGGAAGTTAATCTCAAACGCTCCCGGATTCATAAAGGGAAATCTTTGAGTCTGGAAGCTGCCAGCGGAAGGCTGGGGGTGTCTACATCCTGCAGAAGTGGGGAGTAGGCCTGGGGATTTCATATGTAGCCAAACAGTCAACTGTCTTGGTATTGGCACACCAATCAGGAGGAGACATATGGAAAAATTATTTCTCATATTCTTTTTTTTTTTTTTTAAAGGAAAACACTTTTTTTCCTTTTTCTTTAAGATATTTTAAAATTTTATTTATTACATATATACGCCAGAAGAGGGCTCCAGATCTCATTATAAATGGTAGTAAGCTACCATGTGATTGCTGGGAATTGAACTCAGGAACTCTGGAAGACCAGCTAGTGCTCTTAACCTCTGAGCCATCTTTCCAGCTTCTGTATTCTTATTTTTAACTAATTACCTCCTAACTCTCTTTTGAGTGGGAACTAGGGCTTTTGGGGGCTTTTGAGTTTTTATCTTTTTGTGTTGTTGTGGTTGTGACTGTTGGAGTTTGACCCTGTGCACTTTGATGAGGTGTGAGAACTAAGGATTTTCACTGTGTGACAGGGATGTAATGCATGGTTAATCTGCGGTTCCTCTTCCCGCTAGATGACCCCAGGACAGCAGCTGTCGAAGGCTGGGAGGATTGGTTTGCAGGGTGCCAAGGTCACGTCTGTGTCGTCTGGAGTGCTGACTCTGGCCATGCCCTGCCAGATGGTTCTGTGCCACAGCAGTATATGAATTGTTGTTCACCAGGCAAAATGCGGCCTGTGCTTTTCCCACGCAGTCTGCTCCTCAGCTCACTACTTACGGAAAGGGGAGAGAGGGGTGATTCTTAGCAAGGAGAGGAAAATGGTGTAATCTCTTCTGAAGATTAACATCCTCCTCTGCCCGCAAGAAGAGCTATTGAAATGTCAATTCCATCCGATGCCACTAACATTTATTCTGCCCCTGTTAAATAGAGCTGCTGGGCTGGGTGGTGTTGGGATATGAGGGCAAGGCTGCTGAGAGGAGCCTCACAGTGGTGGCCCGCGTCTGATTTCTCAGTTAGAGAAACTTCTTTTTCCTATTTTATAAAAATTAAAGTACCAGGTACATGGTGGCTGTGTTTGCTGTGTCAGAAGTAGCGTGTGACCCGTGTCTGTCTTCTTTCGTGCCTTGTCTCGTAGAATGGCAACATCACTGAACTGCTCCTGAAGGAAGGCTTTGCGCGCTGTGTGGACTGGTCAATTGCAGTTTATACCCGGGGTGCAGAGAAGCTGAGGGCAGCTGAGAGGTAAGGCCTGCCAGGGCTCCTTGCTAGGGATTTCAGGGAAGGAACTGGTCATTTTCTCTCACCCAGCTGCATTACTGCCTGTTTTATTTCAGTAAAGGAACTGGAAATCCCAAAAGAAGGATAGCCTGGGCTGTCCTATAGAGTGACTCACACATTAAACTTTAGGTCAATATTAGTTTAATGCCTAGGAGTGAGAGCTTCGTGTGTGTGTGTGTGTGTGTGTGTGTGTGTGTGTACTTCTTGTGTTAAGTTGGTTCTTTGTTTTCACCACATGAGGACTGGAGTTGCGCTCAGGGCATCAGGTTTGGTGGCAAGCTCGTCTGCCAGCCCGGCTGACATTATTCCTTTCTTGGCTCACTTTTTAAATGTTTTTTCCTCATTTTTCTCAAAGTTCCCCTTTAAATGGTCTATGTTTTAGGTGTTTGAAATGAGAGATGGAATGAACTATTGTCAGCTGTTTCCAAACAGGCACGTTTGGAGCTATGATGGGGAGGCGGAGCCTGTGCGTCCTGTACTAGGGCCAGGACATACAGGCTGAATACCCTCGTGTTTTAATTATCAGTGGGCATGCATTTCTGAGGTGATGATAACCTTCCAGAAGACATGAGTATGGACATCCTAGATTGGTGGCTTGTTCACTAGTTAAGTCTAGCTAGGTGTTTTGAACTCATTTGGTGGAGAAGAAAATACAGCAGATGCCAGGAGTCCCCGGAGGGGAGCGATGCCATCCAAGCCTGAAGCTCCAGTTCCAGGAGAGCGGGGAGCAGGAGCAGGGAGTGCTGGTGACTGTGGACAGTCCTTAAGTCTCCTGGCCTGGAACCTGAGCGCAGAACCTTAAAATTACAGTGGCTTTGTTATTTGTTTTTTGCCATTCAGATTCACAGGTAAGAAGAAAGAGAAAGAAAGGAAGGAGGAAAAAAAGAAAGAAAGAAAGAAAAAAAAAAGATGGCTGTAGTACTTGTTAGGCCTTTTCTGAGTACTTCTACATTTTCCTGAGTCTGTAGGCAGACACTTGCGAGTTTTCTGGAAACATATTTTAATCTGGGCCATTTGATAAGAGATATGACAAGCCTACATTGTGTCATAATTAAGTTGAAAAGATATAATAGTCTTGTAGATAAAGTATTTCAAGTACTTGTGATTATTCTGTGATGCTCGGTTTCTTGCTTGCTTGCTTGCTCTGGTTCAGAAACTTCTATTTTCTACTTATTACTGTTCTAAGTTATTATTTTGGTTGATAAATGTTCTTGACATTTTTTTTTTAAGTTCCTGCCTGTCTTTGAAGAAAGTGAGTACAATTAAAATATCTATGGTTTCTAACAGTAGTAGGAGACTATAGATTTTTTTTTAAAAAAAGAGAGTCACTACAAAACAGGCTTAGACCAGAGAACGCAAATCATATCTCAATGTATGACTGCTTGTCTGCTATTTTGCCTCCCATATCTGAGTGACATGCACTGTGGGTACAATTACATGCTCTCTGTGGAAATGCTGTATGTATTTTACAACTACTATATCCTCCTTTGTCTTTTCCTATTTTAGTGCTGCTTAAAAGAGCGGTTGCAATGCTGTGCTCAGAAATGGTGGTTCTCTCCTGCTGCACGTGCATCCACTTATTCATAAATAGTTTAAGACAGCTGTTCATTGACTTTTTCTTTTTTTTAAATCATTGTACACATTCAATTTCCCACTCTTGGTCTGACTCAGAAAATAACCTACTGGGCTTAGTATTTTGTAATGAATTCCTGACAACGTGGCTTTTGAACTTTTATTAATGAAAGTTTGCAGATTTTGTCTATTTTTCAAGTGTGCTTTAGATACACTATGTTGATATTTTCTGAATTGAATCAGACTTTTACAGTTCAAATGCCAATCAGGCAGGCCTATGATTCATTAAAAATGTTTTCATGTGTATCTTATTTAAGAAAATAATTGCTCTGTATTATAGTACTGACTTAGAAGATACTAGATAAACCAAAGAGTTAACTATTTAGGTGGACTTGTGCTCTCCAAGCTCTGACATTGCACACCAGGATCTCAGTTGGCCATTCATAAGTTTACTATATGAATGTATCTTTCTTTTTCCTTCAGTTTTTTGAGACAGGGTTTCTCTGTGTTCTTCTAGCTGTCCTGGAACTCACTCTGTAGACTAGGCTGGCCTCAAACTCAGAGATCCTATTGCCTCTGCCTCCCGAGTGCTGAGATTAAAGGTGTGTGTGCCAACACTGCCCCGTTTGTTCATTTCTATTTGCTGTACCCTTTCACGTTTGTCATCGGGCTTTGCTCTGGTTGGCTGTGGTCTGTGTTCTCTGGATCTGTCTACAGGGTAGGGTAGTAGGGTTTCCTGCTTTACCTGCTCTGTGCTGCTGCTGCTGGGCTCAGGTGCAGTGGACCAGTCTGTGAATGATCTTGCATCCTTGCTTTGTTGCCAGGTTTGCCAAGGAGCGCAGGCTGAGAATATGGAGAGACTATGTGCCTCCCACTGCTAATTTGGACCAAAAGGACAAGCAGTTCGTTGCCAAGGTGAGTCATTCTCAGCATGTTGAGACACAGAGTGGACATGGACATTGCCAGGCCGGCAATGACACAAGGATCTGAACAATTAGAAATGCTATAGCTCTTGACTGTTTCAAGAGAAGCCTCTTCCAGTGTGTGTGTGTGTGTGTGTGTGTGTGTGTGTGTGTGTGTGTGTGTGTGTGTTGCATTTCTCATTGTAAATTAGCATCAGTTCACTATAAGTTCTTGAATTAATGTTGTGGGCATTGCTAGCTCAAAATAACTCTCATACTTGAGATATCTATTTATTTGTTTTGCTTTGCAACTGGCACTCTGGGATTTCCTGTGTCCTCAGCTTTCTTTTTATTCTCTCTGGAACTCTTGTGGTTTCAGTATTTTCCCTGCCCTGACGTGTGTTGGGGTGGATTGCTTGCTTCCAAGGGAGCTAGAGCCGTTAAATAGATTAAGTGGTTATATTACTGGTACTGGCGAGAAATTTTTTTTAAAGTGTCAGTAATTTGAGTAGTAGAGTTCTATGCTTCTCTAAATCCTGTGACGTTTTCAGTGTGTTTTTGCTTTTCCTAAGATGCACTGAAGATTTGGTCTATTTATAGGCAAATTGTGGTTAAATAGCCATATTTGTGGACAGTGGCAGTCTCCATCAGTTAACCATGAATTGAGGTTGGAAAGTCACTAGGTGGCACTGTCAGCTTGAGAAATCCCCACACTGCCTTATAATTGGAACATTTTTGTAAAGACTCTGAGGCATTGCCTGATTGATTTTCTTCACTCTCTTCCTTTCCCTCTCCCTCTCCTCTCCCTCTTTCCCTCTCTCCCTCCCTCTCCATGCTCAAGTGATAGGTTACAGAGCTCAACTGGCCTCTTCCCCTCCTTAAGTAGGTGTCTAAGCAGCTGTTCGGTGATGGGCATGAATAACGTTTGTCCGTGGGGACATAGTCCCCAGTGCGTCTTCTATATCCTGAGGTAGACCACAATGGACCTTTGCTTCCTTTCTCTGAGGAATGTGGAGTTGTGTATGTGCGTGTGGGCTGCTTTGCCATCTTGAATCTCATTTGGTTTTGTCTACCTACCTGTAAGTAAGAGTGCACCTGTACAGAGGGTGACCATCCACTCAGAGCTTGCTAACATCTCTGAGAGGCTGTGGGAGCAGTGCTGGAGCTAAGACTTGGAAATGTCCCTCTGGCCTGCCCTGTTCCCAGCAGATCCTACCGACTGGGGAACTAAGGGGTTGCTAGTGAGTGAAGAATTCTAATGGTCAGTGACTGAGCCTTGCATTTGCATGTACGTGTGTATGTATGCATGTAGATACTTATTATGTGTGTATGTATGTACGTATGTATGTCTTTGTTTGACACAAGGTCTCACCATGATTTTCATGTAACCTCCCACTTGCCATTATCCTATCTCTGCCTCACAGTGCTGGGATTACAGGCACATGTTCATTTTAAATGTGACTATGTTGTCAACTTGAAAAGGGCAAAATGGCAATTGGAATATTTCTTCTATTTCTTAAACCCAGGATTCCTTTTTCTCTGGATTTTGTTTTTGTTTTTGTTTTTTGTTTTTTACCAAAATAAGTGTTTTAATCACTACAGTGAAGTTTTATTTATTACGTTGTCAAGGTGAGATTTATGAAGGATAATAGTCTCTCTATAATTTAGGTCATTTGGGGCTGGAGAGATGGCTCAGAGGTTAAAAGCGCTGACTACTCTTTCAGAGGTCCTGAGTTCAATTCCCAGAAACCACATGGTGACTTACAACCATCTAGAATGTGACTTGTTGCCCTCTTCTGGCCTGCGGGTATATATGCAGGCAGAGCACTGTATACATAATAATAATAAAAATAAATAAATAAATAAATAAATAAATACATTTAGGTCATTTGAATAGAAGCCTACTTAGAAAAACACGTGAATAGAAAAAAAGATTTTATATTTTCTTGAAATTTAAAAATTCTTGAGTATTATTGTGTGTAAAACAGGACTAAAGCACAGAGAAGGTAAGCAAAACACATCTTTCTTGAAGAATTCTGATGGAGCTTTGCTTCTGTACTAGGCTGTTCATACCGACCTTCTCAACGTTTGCCAACCATGGGCCCCTGGATCAAATATGGCATTGCCCTCTGCACTGCATGGCTTGTAGATTTTATAAAGAAAAAGACCATTGTGTGGCATGTAAAATTTTCATGAAATTAAATTTCATTGTCATGAGTAAATGGGGTATAACTATGTGTAATTGTTTAAGCATCACCTGTGACTCTTGTTCTTCTTTGGAGCCAGAGTCTCACTGTGCTGTTCCAGTTGACCTAGAACTCCTTGTGTTGACTAGGCTGGCCTTGAACTCACAAACACACACCTGCCTCTACCTCCCAAATGCTGGGATTAAAGTTGTGTGCTGCCATGCTTGCTCGTGACTTTTCATGTTCTAGCATCAGATTGTTAATAGGATATGTAGTTGCCACTGAGCTGTTGAATAATTTGCAAAGCTTATCTGGCTCCTTACCTAAAATCAGATGGTCCCTGATCTCTGTAAGTTGTATTCCTTTCACATTGCTATGACCAGATATCTGACAGAAAGAATTTAAGAGAGGAGTGCTGTTTTTTGATGATGGTGTCATGGGTGGAAAGGCATGGCGCCAACAAAACTCCATCCGTGGAGTTGATAGCATGTGGCAGAGACTGCACAGGGGCTGGAACAGGGAGCAAAGAGGTCAGCTCAGATCTGAGCCACCAGTGGGTATAACCTTCAAGGCCCAGCATAGTGACCTTCATCTGCCAAATGGATGCCACATCCCAAGGGTTCTACAGCCTCCCAAATCAATGCCATCACCTGAGGACCAAGCATTCAAATACCAGATTGTAGGGGACATAGTACACCCAAGCCGTACCACTCATCTTGCTCAGAGAGCCATCACGTGACGTGGGAGCTTGAGATGAGTACAGCCCAGGCAGTTCTCTCATGAAGAAAGAACGGCTCCCATAGGGAGCAGTATTCTGGTACAAGTTCATTATCTCACTGTAGATTGGCAGCCTCTTTGTTTGTTTTAGACAAAGTCTATTGTGACTTTGACCTCCTCATCCTTTTGCCTCCGCCTCCCAAGTGCTGCAGTTACAGGCATGTGACACCATGCCTGGGCATGACACCATGCCTGGGCATGTCAACCACTTTGAAGATTTGGCTCTTTATATCTCCGAATATAAGGTTTATTTGTTATTTCCTCTTCTTTGTAAGCATAACTTCTTTCTTTCATGCCATGGGAGAAAATGGATTTATATTGCTCGTTCGAACACAAATACTCACATGGGCATACATGTTCTTCCAATATGATTATGACTGTGTTTAAATTGTCAGTATTTACCTTGCAAATGCTCATTTCCTTATTAAGAGCTGTGTTGCATAATAAAGCTAATCTTTTGCTATACTTTTTGTTTTCCCTGGAGTTACTACTTTTTAAAAACATTTATATGCAAATATATTACACTTTATTAATTTGACTCTCATATTCTCTGTCTATATAGTTTTATTTTAAAATATTCATTCAGTTGCTAATCTTACCTTCTGTGATTCTGTCTTGAGCCCTGGGCAGCGCCAACCTGGACCAGTTGGCTCTTCCCCTACTATGTTTTTACCTTTGAATGCCTTCGCCTCTGTCGTAAGAGGTGTCTTTGCCTTGCTCTCAGATCAGGAGATACTTGCTGCATCCTGTGGCTGTTTCTTGATGATTTACTACATCAACTTGGTGGCACACTTGTTTTCTAACTTCATGACAACAGACTACTTGAGGTAAAATTTTGATGCCATTCGTGTCTATTTTCCATTTACACTTGGTTAATAATGCAGGGGTGTGTGTGTGTCAGAAGACACTTCCCGTGAGAATTGATACAGTATTGCTCAGTTGTCATTCAGTTTTTTTAATTTCCTAGGGTTTTGTTGTCATTTGGTTTTCTTTTTGTGTGTGTGATCTGAGGTGATTCTGATTTTTGTTTTTCGTTTCTGAATGAGTCCTTTTCTTTCCAGAAGGAATCACAGACATGTTTTTAGTCCTACTCTTCCTGCATGCCGTCATGACGTGACGTCATGCGTCAGTGTTTAGACCTTCAGTTTCAGGTCTTTTTCATTGTTTAAACTGCTTTGTTACTTTTGTTTATGTTCTCTGTTCTTTTCCTAGAAGTCATCTCATTTGGGTGCTGTGCTTTATGACTGGTGTTTAGACCTTCCCATCATATGTTCTGATTGTTGTAATGCCGCGGCTGCCTCCACCTCCAGAGTGCTGGGACTGTAGGCGTGCATGGCACCCCACCCCCCTTTCGTTTCAAAGAATTTCATTTGTTCTTTGAATGCGTCTCTTTTATTATTGCTATTTAAAATCAAACATCTAAAACTTGTTTCAGGTCATCTCCTAGCTCTCTGAAGAATTACCTTTAATTATTTTACAGTTTTCTTTCATGTTCTTTGTGCCCTTCTGTTGGTTATTTTGGCTCTTTATTTTTCATTTTAGAGGCCTCTCAGGTATTTGATGGACCTTGATTGTCTCTCATTTAAGAATAAAGTTTTAAAATACTAGGTTATAAGCATTGAAATTGTTTGTAGATTTTGGGCATATGTCTTGAAATGTAGCAGCTGTTTCAGAGATTTGAAGCCAATCCTAGTGTTCTGCCCTTTGGTTGTTACTTAAGATGCCTGATGTAGCAATCTCTGCACCATATATCAGATTGCCTGTTCACTGTCCTCGCTTCTGGCTCAGGATTTGTCTCTTATGAGCCTGTGGAGTCCGATATTCATCCATTTACCTACCGGCTTTCAGGATCTTAGGGCACTATTTGTCTCTCCGATTATCTTTATATTCTTGAGCTTATGTAAGTAGATGAATAGGTGGGTTAAACACATCCTTTAATGTTTTTTTATTTTTAAAAAATAATTGTTTAGAGAAGGAACCAAAATAAGTGCTTGGATTAACTTCTTTAATTTGTACTCAATGTTCCATTGTGAATCTATACCATAATTTATTTAATCAGACTCCAGAAGGTTGCTATTTATGTAAGCTGGTAATTTTCCCCATATTTAGAAAGTGTGGTGAGTATCTGTAAATGGTAGTTATTTGCTTAGAGGTAGTTGGAACATACTGCAAATAAGTCTTCACAAATATTAACTGATAGAAATAGGCTTATTTTCTGATATTATCTTCTGAAGAAGGATTGGTCAGCTTTTTCTGAAAGGAACACACAATAAATATATGTTGGGCTTTGTAGGTCATTGCTTTTTGTAACCTCAAATCCCGCTGTAACTCAGTAGTCATTTTTAAACAATTGAAAATGTTAAGAGGTGGTAGAATGTTGCCACGCATGTGTGTGGGGCTAGGTTCAGCCCTGAGTTCCTTGTCAGCCCCTCCTCCCTCCACACCCACACTAAAGAAAGCTGTGTTCATGTCCAGGAAGTGTTCAAGAAGGACTGAAAAGGTCCTCGGGGTTCTGGGTCCCTCACAGCACAGTCTGAAGTCCCACAGACCTGCCAATCAATTCCAAATATGGGTTCTTCCCCCCCCCCCCTCAGTTACTGTGTTTCACAGGAGTTAATTTTATAGGACACAACTAAAATTACCTGAAATCCTTGCAAAGGGTAACTAACTCTTGGCCTCTTCAACAGGGTGCTTCTGGGTCTAACAGTTGAGTTCTGGGGAGCTGTAGATAGGTGTTTGTCAAGAGGTTCACTGTGAGAAGTTGGAAACTCAGCTAAGGCTTTTCTTGATGCACGTGGCCTGTTGAAAGCTTGGTTTCCATCATCTGCTTAAGCAGTTTATCCCTAAAGAAAGAAGTACAGAGGAGGGCTCTCCTTGTCTCTCCAGGTTAGCGGGAAGCATGTTGCCTTCACAGCGATTAGCTGAGCTGCCTGAGACTTTGTGCCTGTCGTGGCCTGCCAGTTCCCTGCCTGCCTTCCCTGTGGCGTTTTAGCTGATCTGTGCAGTTTGTAGCCATATGGTCCCCTGAGCACGTGGCTTGGCTTCCCTGTCCCTATTGCTGGATCTGTGGGCATTGCAGATTTCACAGACCTGAATAGCACTGTTGGGGGGAGGGGGAAAGAGCTTGTCCCCAAGAGGTGTCTTCTCACTGCCCTGCTTGTTAGAGACCTCATGCTAGCTCTCTGTACAATAGCATAAACAACACCCAACTCTGTGCTTTGAAACAAACTACTCAAACTCCTTCCTTCAAGCTAATCCTTTGAGACTTGCCCGAGAGCCCAGATAGTTGGCTGGCATTGGCAGCCAAGGCCAGCATCAGACATGAAGCTGTAAGGTAGTGATGGACGCACAGTGGATCTGCAGAATGGGCCCATTTAGTTAGAGTGGATCTGACTTTGTACCAGTCACTTTTGTGCTTTGATTCCAGCTCAAGAGTTATTCAGCATCACAGCTATAGACATTAGTTATGATGTTTCTGAGATCTCCGACCCTCGTTTATTTTCTTGGAGAATTCATCCCTATGGTTACTATGGTATCTCACTATAGTTTTGCTTTACGTTGACCTTTGTGACTAGTGGTTTCCTGTGCTATCCCTCTGTTTGTATAGCCTGCTTTAGAGAAATGTCTCTGGAAGTTTGCTTCGCCTGTTGTCCAGTTCCTGAAAGTTGTTTATGGTGCTGGCTATGAACTTAGGGTTTTTAATTGGACTGCTTGGTTTTGTTGTTGTTGAGTTATAAAAATTTTGGAAATATTCTGGGCATTAACTCTGTCAGATACATGATTTAGAACACTGTCTCACATTTTATGGGTTGCCTTTTACTGTTAGTTTTACTTTTGGTGCAAAGTGGTTGCTTTTGTTTATTTATTTGTAATTTTTAGGCAATTTAATTAGCTATTTTTGTTATCATTATGTTTGTCTTGGGTTTTATATCTAATAGATCATTGCCAGAATCAAGACAGTGATCCCTTGCCCCTGTGATTTCTTTTAAGATTTTTGAAATTTCATATTTGTTATGGATCCAGTCTGAATCAATCTTTAGTGTGGCATTGAGAATCCAGCTCAGTCTTTCCTTTCTCTAGCTTCGCGTATGGTTCATTGTAGACTGTCTTTTTCTACTTACTGAATTTCTACTCTTGTCAATATCCATTTGACCATATATGGAAAGGTTCATATCTGCACTTTTGCACTATTCTGAATTGCAAGTCTTTATGACAGAACTTCTGTTATTGTAGCTTTCTAGTAAGTTTTGAGATAAGGAAACATGTGTCATCTGGTTTTGTTCTTTTACCTATGTGGTGGTCCTTGGAGCTCCAGTGTGGATTTTATTATAGGTTTTCCTATTTCTGCAAGGCAAAGTCATACCAATGAACAAGCTGTCAAACTTGTTTGTTTGCTCATTTAAGTAGTACATGTAGTAAAGCTTGAACAGCACACACAGACTGGCTTGTTATCTTACTTTGTTTTCTTATCACTATGATAAAATAACCTGACAGTACAATTTTGGAGAGAGAGCTCACAAATCAGCATACAGTCCATGGGCAGGGAAGCCAAGGCAGCAGCAATTTGATGCAACTTGTTACTTTTCAGTTCTAGTCAGGACACTGGGGAATGAATACTTCTAACCTGCATCGGCCCTGCCAGCTTAGCGCACCAAACTCCTCCACGTTGCACTTACAAAAGACTTCCAGCGGCCTAAGAACCACCACAGTCCCTTATCACAGCGACGGCTCCACTCTGCTGATTTCCACCCCAGCAGGAGCCTGAGGCACCCACAGTCAGCACAAGACAGCACGCGTGCCAGTGCTCAGCTCCTCCTCTCCACCTCAGTCCGTCTAGGGCCCAGGCTGAGATGGGGCGGTGGTGATGGCAGTTCTGGTTCATACTCCCCTCACCTTGGTTAACTCATTTAAATGCCTCCTAGGCATGCTCAGGAACTAATCTCTGGGTTGGTTGTAGATTTTGTCAATTTGGCAACAGTATTACACATAGCCCGTGCACACATATTTCATGCAAATACTCGAAACACTACATTTTAAAAGAAAGCAAAAGTAATTACATTTGTGGTTTTGATAGGATTGTGTTAAATTTACAAATTGACAAAATCAAACCAACAACCTAGGCAGCAAAAATACTCTCGACAAGTTGGCAATGTTAGATCTTCTAATTCATACTCATGGGATGTATTCCTACTTATCTTTGTTGTCTAACACTTTTTCTGTGTATGTATGGTGAATGTATGCCTGTGCCTGTTCAGGCCAGAAGTTGATTCAACACCAGTTAGGTAAAGTGGCTAGCCACCAAAGTCCCAGAATGCTCTTGTTCCTGCCTCCCAGCAGTGGAGTTATAAGCATGTGTTGCCATACTTAGCTTTTTGCATGGGTGCTGCGGGGGCAGGGTGATCTCAACTGAGGGTCTCAATCTCCCTCAACAGTGTTTTATAGTTTGCATTGTATATGTTTTGTTTTTACTTCCTTGGTTATTCCTAAGCATTTTGTTGATGCTTACTATTTCTGATGAAATTCAAATGTTATTGTTAGTGTAATAGAAATAACTGATTTTGTCTTCTACTACTTTAATTCATTTATTGGTTTAATAATATTTGTGGAATCTGTTTTTTCATATATGTCTTGTGAGCAATATAATTTTATTATTCTCTTACAATTTGTATGCTTTTTATTTGCTTTTCTTACCTAATTTCTAGCTTTATGCTGAGTGGAAGTGGCTCTTTGATAACATTTTAAGCAAAGATACTTAATATGTTTGGTGAGATCTCAACTGGCCAGTATATTCGCATGCAGTCATACAGAGAAAGCAAACCACGAACAAATGAAAAATTTGTCACTTGCCTGACCTTTATCAAAGGCCTGCATGGCGAAGGGAAGTTGTAGGGATGGTTTTGCTAGTGCACTAGTCAACCGCGGTCCAGACAGGCTGAGACGTGGTTGGAAGGTTTCATTAGCAGTCTGCTTTGCAGCTGTGAGTTGGAAGGGCTACAGGAGTGTTCTTAGGATGTTGAAAGGATTGCCATTCATTGCCACCCCAGCGTCCTTCGGTATTTTATGTGAGTGTGGTGCATTTGTTATAATTCATGAATCCGTATTGATATGCTGGTATTAGTTAACATCCTTACTTTATTTAGATTTCCCTTAATGTCTTTCTTACAGCATCTCAAACTCTTTGCTTTCCTTTGACCTTGACCGTTTTGAGGAGTTTGTGTAGGGTTACCATAGAACTTTTGTCTGATGTATGGTTTTCTCTTACCTATCTCTGATAGTGTTTGATTGTACCAGAATATTGTGATTGTTAACTTTTTTCCCCAAAAGCAAGATTGCATTTGTACTTTTGTGATGGACTAGGGAGAACCGACAGTGCACAGTCCTAGGGTGTAGGAGAAAGACCAGCTGTCATATCAGTGAGGTGAAGGGCATGTGTTTCATTTCTAATGGCCTCATCAAAGGGCAGGCAGTCTCCAGCCATCCCTGTAGAAGCCCTGTTAAGCTTGATAATCTCTGCTTTTTCTTTCTTTCTTTTTTTTTTGTAAACCAAGATTGGTAGTAGTGCTAGAGCTGTTGTTGGATGTATCTGGGGAGCTATTAGAGAGTGTCTGTAGCCCAGAAGGCTGTTGTAAGATCTTGTCATCTGATGCAGGCTGCAGGGCTCTAAGAAGCCAAGTAGCAGCAGCCCCTGGCCTCACAACATTATGGGGGCTGTGTAGGTGGTCACTTTGGCAGGGGCCACAGAAGGGATTGCTGTCTCTCTCCCTTGACACCGTCCACAGCTCTCCTGACTTTAGCCTGTATCTCTCACCGTCATGAGAACATTTCTCCCTTTGCTACTGGGATTTCAAGTGGTGTGGAAGGAATCGGATTTAGTGCATGTAACCTTGAGTCCAGATGGTGACTTGTTCCTCACAGAGCCCTGCTCCTGAGCCTTGGGTGATCTCGAGGTGTGTCTGCATGCAGATGGCTTGGGTAGAGACCTGTAGTGTGTAGTGGAAGCGATCAGTGGGAGCACACGTCAGTCATCCTGATGAGAAACTCCCTGAGAACAGTTCAGGGGTGGTCTGCAACCGAGCCCACGAGCAGGCTCTGGATAGGAATGCACGCTGAGTTTTACTTACTGCGCAGTGTGTGTCTATACCCAGTATTTTATTATTTCTTCCATGTCTCTGAAAGCAATTGCTTGTTTTCTGGGCAGTGATGACACAGTTTACAGGGGGGCCAGACCCCCACTCCCCCCCCCCCCACTTCCTTTCTTCCCTCCTGCCCTCCTTCCAAAAGCTAAGCCTTGCATCCTTGGCAGCTTTGGAGTGCACAGCTCTGAAGAGGAGGTTGCTAATCAGGGATATGCCAAGCAGAGGCTTCTGCTGTGTCCTAAAATGTAAGCTTCAAGAATCCAATTGCTGCTGTCCCTAAGGTGTTATAAAGGGTGACGAACACTAGCCTTGTCAGAGGGGACGCTTAGAGGTGAAGGTGAAGGTGTGACCCTGCGATACCTTCCCTGGTGCCCTTGCTCTCTGAGTATGCTTGCAAGCCGGGGCTGTCAGGATATTTCTCATGTTGTGATACAAGGAAATTCTGTATGGTTTTGGCAACTGACATTTTAATAAGAGTTAATTTGAGTTTGGGAATAAGTACAGATCTGTCCAAGAGTAATATTTTGGAAATGCTGTGAGATGTGTGCATTTGAGATGACTAGAGATTACCTTATTTTCTTTTGGGTATCCTTTTGAAGGAGTTATTGACAGGCTGTAGAGCAGTTTTGCTTGGTATGGCTTAGAGGAATTTTTTTAAATACTCTTTGGTTTGCAGTTAGAATAGCAGACTAGCACATATTATGAAGCCCATGTCCCTCAGATGTTTTGTCACCCAAACATTTTCTTTTCACACAAATGAGGGATTTTGAAAAATTGAGACACAGTCACTGGACCTTTTCTGTTTGGGCCTGCTGGTCACTGTTGATAGCTTTGGGAAGATATTCTATTGACATGAGGTTTTCTTGGCATTAATATGTCTAGATTGTAACAGACATAAGATTTTCTCTTTTGGTTTTTGTAACTGAATAAATTAAAAAAGAGATTATTTATTATGTATACAGTGTTTTGCCTGTGTGTACACCTGCACTCTAGAAGAGGGCACCAGGTCTCACCATAGATGGTTGTGAGCCACCATGTGGTTTCTGGGACTTGAACTCAGGACATTTAGAAGAGCAGCCAGTGCTCTTAACCTCTGAGCCATCTCTCCAGCCCCTGAATAAATTTTTATTTGTATCTTCTAGACAGTATCTTATGGACTTTTGTTTTGTTTTTAATTGATGTAGGAAGCTCTTGGATTTGGTTGTTCTGTAACCCGTTCTGGTAACCAGCCCTAACCCTGGTTTGACCTTATTTTATATATTTTTATTACCTCCAATCTTTAAGTTTCTCTGGCCAGAAGTATTTTTGGTTCTGACCTGGTTTTAGGGTTTAGCTCTCTTGACTCAGCTCTGTCATAAGGACATGGGAAAATGGTTATGGTCATTTGACACCAATGTTTGCTGTTGGTAGTCTAATACTGTATAGTAGACAGATAACAATTACTTATTTGCTTAGTCTGGCTTCTGACCACTGGCCCTTATTCACAGTGGTCAAACCCAGGTCTTTCCATCCGCCAGCCACAGTCAGCCTTCCATGGACTCACAGTCTGATTCTAACTGCCATCTTTTCTCTTTCTTTCTATATGACAGTACTTAGCTACTGCAATTTTGTGTTGTGCATACTTTCTAACTTGTTTTTGGCTTTTGCCTGTTCTTACGATTGTGCCTTTGAGCATTCTTTTTTTTTTTAAATTAATTAATTTATTTTATTATGTATACAATATTCTGCCTACATGTGTGATTCTCCACAAGATCTCATTATAGATAGTTGTGAGCCACCATTTGGTTGCTGGGAATTGAACTCAGGACCTCTGGAAGAACAGACAGTGCTCTTAACCACTGAGCCATCTCTCCAGCCCCGCTTTGAGCATTCTTTATTCTTTCTGGTATGTGATTGGCTGGTTCTCTGCAAAGGTGGAGAATAGCTGTTTTTGATGAGTCTACGAATAAATGAGTGTGTTCTATGCTGAAGAATCTCAAGCCTTCCAAGAAATAGGCCTCCCTTTACAACACTGCCCAGTGTGCTGTCTGTCACGGCAACAGACACTCTAGCTGCTTTTGTTTCATGCAAAACAGAGGCGAGCGATGTTGCCAGTTGTCCTTCCCTGGTGGCCACTGACCCGTTAGTTCAGCCACCTGGTGGGTCCTGATGGGGCCTGATTGAAGCATAGAAGAGTCTGATTTTCACTCTGCAGATGGAGTGGACGGCAGCAATATTTTGTAGTCAGCAGCAACCTTGTAATGCTTGCAAAGAAAGAAGAAGAAAAATCCCAAACAGCCTTGAAACAACAAGGGTCTGTGTATAATTGGGTGAACTGTTGACTGCTGGCCATATCATAGGTTCTGCTCATAGCTGTGGTGCAGTAATGTCCCAGTGTGAGTGTATTTTACTCTGTATATACTTGTGGGGTGTTGTAACCTTCACACAGGAGTATTTGTGCTTTTGCACTTCAAATAAATATCCTTGAGCCCCAGACTGGAAGTTAATTACTTTCAGCTGAGAGTGCCGTGCAATGTAATGATTTTGGTGTCCGAAGCCAGACATGCCCATAGTAGCATCCTAGAAAGATAACTTGTAAAGTAGGTGAGGTAGTATTTTAGCAATTTAATATTCCAGCTTCGTAGCTTCTTTCCTGGGCTGAGATGACAGTTCCTGCGCCCCTCACCTGTCTTTGATCTCTCTGCTCTCTGTATTGGGCACCTTACCTGGGTCCTTTCTCATGTAGTGAGAGTGGTACCCTGTTCTAGTTCAACCCTTGCCTCTTTCACTGGAGTCGCTGAGTCGGATTTTCATTTTTAGTTTTAAACTTGCATCCAGGAAAATTTCAGTAAGACTGGACCTAGTGTGTTGTTTTTTAAAGTTCTTATTTTTACTGAAGCAGCGTTTTTACTGTGTAGCCCTGGATGTCTCTTTTTTATTTTTTATGTTTATGTATACGAGTGCTCTATCTACATGTACACCTGCAGGCCAGAAGAGGGGATTAGAGGGGATATAGATGGCTGTGAGCCACCATGTGGGTGCTGGAAGTTGAACTCAGAACCTCTGAAAGAGCAGATAGTGCTCTTAACCGCTGAGCCATCTCTCCAGCCCCGGATGTCTTGTTTTGGAGCTTACAGTACAGTCCTCACTGGCCTCGAGGTCGGTGGTCCTCTTCCTTCTGTCTCCTGAGGCCTTAGAGTCCAGGCATGAACCATTGCATCGGGGCCAGATTTTTAGCCCTTCAGCCTTATAGTTAACCAAGAGGTGAATACTGGTCATCTTTATGAATGAAACAGCCTCTGTCTTATTGAGAGATCTTTATAAGGTCTTTGGGAATTGATTAGTATCATGTAGTTTTCTCTGATACTGTTCCTAGGAAGACAATATTGGGTCTACAATATTGGCTGCCTATCTCACTTTCATGTCTGACTGTGGTAGGCTTGACTCTTTGCTGTGTGCTGAGGACTATGGATGCCAGTTTAAACATCGCTACCTTCTTACTTACAGGTAATGCAGGTTTTGAATGCTGACGCCATTGTGGTGAAGCTGAATTCTGGAGACTACAAGACCATCCACCTGTCGAGCATCCGACCACCAAGGCTCGAGGGAGACAGCACACAGGTGAGACCAGGGAAACGTGTTAATGACTTTTCTACTACAGTGATAAAAACACCACGACTGAGGCAACTTCTGGAAGGAAAGGTTTCTTTGCTGTGATCTGTCATGGTGGGACTTAACGGTAACATGCAGCAACGGTGGCAGGAACTGGATCCATGAGCTCATCTTGAGCTGCACACATAGAGGTGGTGGGGTGGTAAGAGTACACACACATGCCACAGCGTTTTGAAGTGTCAGGTCCCACACCCAGTGACAGTCCTAGCCAGGTACCTCCTAGGCCTCCCCAAAACAGCACTGCCCGCTGTTCACACATAGAACCTGTCGAGCCATTCTCATTGAAGTCACTGAGGCATCAACTGCACTTCTGCCAGGCCAGAGAAGACGCCAGAATAGTTAAAGGTGACACCCATATGGGAAAGGGTTATTAGTCTTCACAATTCTGCAAGTGTTGTGCCTTTGTACTTGTAGCCAAAATTGTGCTTAGTCTCTGCTCTGCTCCATTTCAGATAGTTCCTATTGGCACTCCTCCCCAGGGAGCTGGAGAGCAGTCAAGACTGGGATTCGGGAGTTGGTGGGCGAATCTTATTTTAAGAAGATCTTATCTTTCTGAGAGAATAAGATGGAGATGCTCTGTATTGACTTACATGTGGCCATTTTGGTTTGGTAGTTCCTTATGTTTCTGCTCTGGGGAAAAAAATTAATCTTTGTGTATACGCTCTCTGGGGTCACCTACTCATTTCTTACCACTGCTAACTATATTATCTGCATTATTTTGTACTATTTGTTGAGACTTTGAGCTGAGTAAGTGCTCGCCTGACCGTGTGACTTGAATGTGTATGTCAGTTCTAAGTGATTATGCTTTGTGTGAAATTCCAACAAGAGCAGGTCTTCAGTGTACCTAGGCAGCTTGTGGCTAGACTTTGTGGATGTGTGATTTGAGTTGGTAGGGATAAGGATTGAGTATTTTCCTGGGTTGGGTTATATCTTGCTTTTAAGGCCATCGTTCTTGCTCCTGTCATTTCCCTCTGGTAGCGTAAGCATTTGTGTTGACTGGTTATAGAATTAGGTTCTTGGTGTGAGCTCGTGCCAGGGAGTGGCTTTTAGACACTAGACGTTGTGGTAGAAGCTAGGGTTGTGCATTGCCAGGTTTTCTGTTTGCCTCATTTGTCGTTTTAAAGATGAGAGATTTGCTTTTCCATTGTTCTGTGCACACATGTTGCAGTGCAATTACAAGCTGAGATTCAAACCCTGTGGCCATTTGTGAGCGAGTTAGTTTATAGACAGCACATAAGAGTGAAATCAAAATATCATGATTATTTTTTGAATCAGATCATGCATTTAAAAAATCATTTATAGGATGGTGATTACAGTGTCTGTCCAGTCAGTTCCTTTACTCTGTTCTTCCTGGTAGAGGAGGCAGTTTAATGCAGCAGATAGTATTGTGGTAAGGTTGAGAATTTAAATGCATGAAAGCTTAGAAATGCCAAGACGAGGTTATCTCAGTAACTGTAGCCGTGCCTCATTGCACAGAGTAAACGCACATCTCCAGTGTGAGCGGATGGGAGCAGTCCACGATTGTGCATCTGTGCCCTTCCCACAGCAGCCACAACTGTGGAATTCTTGAATGTTAGTTTTTATGTCTGCATCATTAGCCAAAGCATTATGTTAATGTAGACTGTGTGGCTGGACGTTCAGCAGTTTTTAGGGCCTGGGCATGTTGAGCTTAGGTAGACTAATACGTTTTCTGAAGAAGGAAGTAACCTGCCGAGAACTTTCCCCAGGTTCCTGCGGAGCTCCTTAGCTGCTGAAAGGTCGTTTTCTCTTAGCTCAGTGGCTGATGGGCAGCTGTTGATTTTCTTGTGTTTTCCTAGCTCAGGCTGGATTCTGATTATACTATTTCTTATTTCCTACCAGAATGAGTAACCTCTTTTTCCTTCTTGCTCTCTACCCCCTCCCTTTCTGTTCACTCCTGAGATCTTACTCCATTTTAAGAAAGTTCTAAGTAAGGCTTAGCTATAAAAGTCAGCAGCATATGGCTTCTGAGAGACATGAGGACTGATTGTCATCATTTGTTCATTAAATTCCTCTGGAGGCACATGGGAATGGGTCCCACTAGAGAAGGGTGCTATAGCACCCCCAAGCACGACAGCGGAGGGCACCCTGCAGCACCCAGGTGCGGCTGTTCTGGCTCTTCCCTAAGAAAGACAGGAAGTAAGCACATGAGAGGATGGCCACTTCAGGCCTATTATGTAAGCCACACAAACATTGTTGTTTCAAACTTCAGTTAGCTGCGTTTAAAAATGAAAATATTAGCTTTCATTTACATTTATTAAAACCTATGCAAAATATTATATCAACATTTAATGAACACTAAAGCATTATTTTACACTTACACTCATCTCAATTCTTTGCAGCATCCTTCCAGGTTTAAGTAGCTGCATGAGGCTAGTGGCTGATGGGCAGTGTTGACTTTTTGTTGTTGATGTTGTTGGTTACCTTTATGGACAGCATAGCTCAAGAAGCCGAGACGGACGGATTAGTCACTATCAGTATTTACTAGCTGCCTGGTACTGTTGGGATGTGCGACCGTCTCATGAATTTTGAAGTTTAGTAGACGCACATAAATAATATCATTGCTGTTAAGAGCTGTACAAAAAAGTTTAAAGTTTACGGAGAATGTATAATCTGAGAATTTCTTTGAGGAAATGACATTTAAAGCCTGAATGGTGGTTCAGAGTTAGTCAGCTAAAAAATGGGAGGCAATTTCTGAGCTGGAAAACATTGATGACAAGAATCAGGTGAGTTTGGGGGGAACCAGAGGATGGACAGCCACTGAGGGTAGTGTGTGAGTGACAGGAAACCCCAGGCAGGGCCAGGGCATGTGTGTGTCCTGTGAACATCTCAGGATACACTGAGGGCCTTAGGATGAACCACAGATAGCAGAGTGGATAGATGCTAGGATATGGAAACAGATGGGCTTGGTCGTTAGGGAAGGGTCACGTGTCAACATTTTATAGTGTATTTTTAGTTTTAGTTGTTGTACCCGCCTTCCTTCTCCCGCCCCCCAGGGTTTCTTGGTGTAGCTTTAGCTGCCTTGGACTCAGTCTGTAGACAAGGCTGGCCTCGAGCTCACAGAGATCTGCCTGCTTCTGCCTCTCAGAATGCACTGCACCTGGCTTGTCTTGCAGAGTTTTAAGCTTAGGATAAAGGTGTAAAGAGTTAAAACTCTTACGTCAGTGATTTGATTTACAAGATATGAAAGTAATTTACATTTGTACAAAACTGATCTGTAAGGAGTAGTTGTGGTTTCTTTTGATATGCCTTAATTGACCAAGTTCCCAGGGGAGAGTGTGTGACAGTAAGGACTGTAGTTGTTCCCCCAGCACTCCCTCTAGGTCTTGGGGGATTCAGAGTATTTGCCTTTCTCCTTAAAGAATTCCCCGAGCTCTCCCAAAGAGCTCTTCTACGTCTGTTCTAAAGTTAGCAGAGATTTACAGTATGGGTGTGGGAAGAGAACTTGTCTCCGGTTCCCAGTGGTGCTGTGATTTATGTAGATGTGTGAGGCCTGGGCAGGAGAGCCTTGGGTTTTCAGTTTCCTTTACCACTTTGCGATGTTTATACCTATGACAGGCAGGAAGACCAGTCACGTTATTCAAGGTGGAAGCAGGCACAGTGGCACACAATGTTAACCCCAGCACACCGGAGGCAGAGGCAGGTGGATCTCTGTGAGTTGGAGGCCAAGCTTGATCTACAGAGAGAGTTCCAGGACAGCCAGGGCTACATAGAGAGAGAGAGAGAAAAAAAATTTTTTTTAATTAAAAAAAAAAAAAAAGGTATTCAAGGCAGAGTTATTGGAGCTTAGTAGTTGTGCCAGCTCATTTGGTATCTTAGTGCAGATTAGAAAGGGGTGCCCGTTCCCCTAGGAAGCCTCAGGCCAGTCAGTGCTTGGTACACAGATTGGAGGCTGAGTTTCAGCTCCTGTTCTGCCTTTGTCCCTTTGGCTAGATGCCTTTGTGTAAGATAGAGCTTGCACAAGAATATGTTCCTGCCCTAGTTAGAACAAGATCTGGTCTCCAAGGAAAAGATGGTGTATTTTGGGGAGACGGGGAGTGGCCTCGTGGTTGCGGAAACAGTGAATGTTAGAGGATTGTTTGTGATGAAGGTATGTGGTGGATGGATTGCGCAGAGCCTTCAGGTGTGCACTTGGGAATCACCTTCTAACAGGTGCTTTCTTGAGGGTCAGTGGCTTGGAAATGGAGAAAGGTTTAACCCAGCAGCTTATGGTAGGAGCCCCGTCTAAGCAAACAAGCACGCGGAAGAGGATGCAGATACAGGCGCTGGTGGAGAACAGGAGGGAAGACTTGACGACAAGCACTGTGACAGGCAGGCAGGTGGCCTTGGAGCAGTTCCTGCCATGGGGTGACCTCCTGAGCTCCAGGCGAGGACCCAGTGGGGTTTCGCTTCCTCCTTCCCTAGCAACTTTATAGTAGCCAACCGTTGTCAGTTAAAGAGATCTTGAGACATCAAGAGTCGGGGTGGGGTGCAAAAGAGGGGAAATTGGATTTTTCCTCTTTTTCTTTTTTGCACCATCTCTTAAATTTTGCAGGAAGACAAGATTTTGCTCCAGGCTAACTGTATACTTTACCCTCCTGCTCTGGTTATGTTCTAATTGGAGCAAGAGGAAGCACTTAAGACACTGGTCAGAACGACTTTTTTCTCCCAGGGTTTCCTGTATTGCCAGGCAGATCCTGTGTCTCGACTGGAACTTGGTTTATGGTGGATGGTCCTATGGGAGGGTTAAATGCAGGAGCACGTAGTTACTGTTCCCTCAGAAGCATTCGGTTGGGTGTGCCTGCAGATGTTGGCGGGGTTGGTCTTGCTTCTTGATTACTCCTGGTGGATCTGGTGTCTGCTCTTAGGAGCTGTGACTCCTTCAGGCTGAAGGCTCTTGTGAACCTGCACAGGCATCAGACTTCTCTAAAGGTAGAGCTTGCTTTATCCAGTGGTTTATCCAGAAATAAGTCTCAGGGAAAGGCTCTGGCTTCTCTGAGCTGCTGCCTTGAAGGAGGTAGTACATTGTGCAATCTCAGG
Organism: Acomys minous; assembly: GCF_964271855.1. NCBI lineage: Eukaryota > Metazoa > Chordata > Mammalia > Rodentia > Muridae > Acomys > Acomys minous. The sequence goes on along the minus strand of NC_140487.1, from coordinate 1,096,646 downwards.
GCTTCCTAGGGAGCTCCTGGCTTTGATCTGACACTGGAAAGCCTAGTGCTCCACAGCCCAGAGCTTCCATGGGCTTTGTGTTACACTTGGAGTGCTAATGACAAAGAAACAGCCCCCAGGCATCCAGTGAAGGGGCTGACTTATTCCCCCATGAAGCCTGCTCTTGCAGTGCTATTGTAGTCTTTGGCACAGAACGATGAATCTGAAATTTACCTCAAAAACAGGCACTTCATTTGCCCAGCCCCTGAGTGTTTCGTGGATTAAGTTTGCTTTTGGCTGCTGAGCCTTTTCCTAGGTTGCTTTGTGCAGCATGTCTAGTTCCCCCTCTTATCCCTGGGACTCTCTCTCTGAGCTTGGTACCCAAGGGTAGAAGCTGGGAGCCTCTATTCATTTCCATTACCCGCCTTTGAGCCTCCTCCCTGTGAGCTCACCATAAAGGTTCTCCCACAGCAGGGCCTGTGAACATTAAGACCTGGGCAGTGAAGGGTATTTCTAATCTCCCCGTATCCTTGCTGCCTTTACTTTGGGTGTCTCTCCCAGGTCTGTGCCACCTGGGACTCTTGGTCAGGTGGGTGGTAGAGGATTAGCAGGCAGGTGTATTATCAGGGCTGCCCTGGCAGTCTTAAAGGCCTTTTGTCAGAGGCAAGGCTGATTCAGGTTCTGATAACTCTATCCGTTGTGTGGGACCCTTTGCCATTTAGACACAATTACACTTGGGTTCTCAGCTTATTCCATTTAGTTTTGACTTTTGGAAGAAAGATGACTGGTCCCTCTGGCTGCCCGGGCAGACCATGTGGCCACTGAGATGCACACCAAGAGAAAGCTGTGAAGTTGGAGTCCCCACGCAAAGTAGGGGCAAAGCAATGAGCCCCCTGACTGACCTCAGGCGTGGAACCAGGAGCACAAGGCAGCCAGCAGGTTAGAGAGGGGCTTCTGCTTGGCAGTGAGGACCTCGGAGACAAGCAGGAGCTCTTGGAAATGGATATAGCATTTCCCTGGTTTCCAGTGGGGAGGTTTGGGGACTGAGACAGTGTGATCAAAAGACATAGTCTGTGCCAGAGTGCTGGCAGAGGCATTCTGTGCCCGTTTCCAAATTGTTTGATCTGGGCATTTTGAGACGAATGCTTGAAACCTCCTTTATTGAAGACTGAAAAAAAAATTTACTATTTAGAGATGATGGGTGGGTCTTGCTCACCTGTAAGATTCCAGATTATATACTTTCTGTTTTCTGAGATTAGTGTCTAGGTGCCATCACTTAAAAGCATTGCTGTAATCTGCTTCTCAGCTGCAGAGGTCACCGGTGGGCAAGCCTGGCTCCTTGTTGTGATGAGGTCAGGTCAGGACATTGAGTATCTGGGCAGAGAGCAGTTTCCTAAAATGTATACTCTACTGATCTTTGTCGGGGTATTTTAAACTGGAAAAGGCAGCACGTGCCTGTCTTGTTCGCGTGGCGCTTTCTTCTCCCTCTTACAAATTACAGTTTCTTTTCCATTCCTTGAGCCAGAGATCCCCCTGCCTTTTCTTTCAAATCATATTTTGTGGCATTTTAACAACCTCCCAGTGGGTCTTGGCAGTTAATCCTCTGAACCATGTGCATTTACCTCTTGCAGCCCATCTCTCTCCTCTCTGTTCTTTTAATCATCACTATCACACAGTTTTACATTTTCAGCTTATCTAAATCTTGCTCACGCTGTGTGCTCATGTTTCGTTCCGTTTCTCAGCCCCACTGAACTGTAGTAATTTCTCTGTTGCTTCTGCAGTTGGCGGTACCATTATTGGCTATTCTCTGGCCCCTTAGTGTGTCCTCTGTGCCAAGGGTAGCCCTCTGCCTTGCTCTGCTCCTGGCAGGCCAGAGGCAGCTGTACTCACAGCACTTTCCTTTCCTTAACATGCTGTAGTATTTCTATGTGTGCACGCCTACTTTCCCCTGTGACGTCCCAGTGTGGCTGAGATCAGGAATGGCATTTCTCTTCTTTATGTCCCCTTTCAGAATCTTATAGAGTACTGTGGACGTAGTAGACACCAATCAAATGTTTAAGTCACATCTGCTGAGGCGTAAGACTTAATTTCTTGTATTGCGTTTGGGTGGCATCATTTTGCCCACCCTAAATCCTTTACTAATCCCTGGGCTGCCTCTGCTAGGTCTTTTCAGCTGGGGCCCATGTACTGGGTTGTAAGTCCCAGGAGGGCAAGTCTTTGCTTTCCTGTTTACCCGCTTCCCTTCTAATTGCATTGCTTGTTTTGCAGGATAGTTTGCACTGGCTTAGATTTTTGCAGTAACTTCTTTTCCCCTCTCTGTTTCAGTCTTGCTTCTGCCATTGCTTGACTAGTCCTGCATCTCCCTGTGTGGTTTTCCCCGTAATGTGTTAGCACAGTGCAACTTGAGTTCAAGCCAGCAAGGGGGTTAATTTCAAGATTTTAGGTGTCTTTGAACATGAGTCCTTTCTTCTAACACCTCTATGCTCTTTCTTAGTTTTTTCCAAACACCGTCCTATCAGGTATGTTGATTCATTGACATCTTTAGGTGTACTTTTTCCTCAGGGCTATTTTTCCCCCTTTCTGTCGCCGACCTTGTTGGTTGTCAGATTATTTCTTTGCTGGAACTAATTTTAAAATCAATTAGAGAGCTTTCCCCGTCATCTTTCTCTCTTTATTTATGAGGTGCTGATTGCAGAACTACTACACTGTGTTTAGATAAATTACCTTTTTTTTTTTTTTAAGTAACATTTATATTCAAGCCAAGTTTAGTGCAGCCAACCAGTGCTTTGCACTTTTGCAGGCCAGAGCTGTAGGCTTCATTCCTTGGTGGTCTAATTAGCTTTGGGCTGGAAGAATTTTCTTCTATTTAGAAACCAAATGTTTAAGTTCCTCATAGACTCTGGTTCTGGGAAATTATTTTTATTAACACGATGTTTATAATTTTAGGTGTGTGCGCGCGCGCGTGTGCTGCCTGGCAGGTGGACCTTCAATGGAGTGATGGATTATGGGTGAAGCAGCAATGCTTTACTCCCACTGTTTTCAGCAAAGGCTTTTGAGAGCTGAGACTAGGAAGGGAAGCTGAAGGACACAGATGCTTGCTTTTTTTCCCTAGCAAATGACAGGCCTATTGGTTAGGCATATTTTTGGTGTCACTTTTCATTTTAGCCTTTCTCTGAAAATCTGCAGTCATTTTATAGGGTGTTCACATTGTATAGTCCTTAATCCACCCACTGTATGCTGGCTGGCTGGTTTGGGGTACAAGATCCTTTGGCCACCTTGGTGGTGTAGGGCTGCTTTACAACAGGGCCTCTGTCCAGTTTAGCTGTGAAGACATTTTAGAGACTCCGTGTCCTTTACTTTGTCATCTCTCTGCTGGCGTCAGCTTGTCCTTGTTCTGCTGTGTGGCACACGTGGAAATGCGAAGTGGAAGCATCACATGGCGGCACCTGGTACATCTCTATGGTCGCACATTGGTCTTCAGAGTTTGTTGCAACTGCCGGTGCAGATTCTGGGGAATCTATGTATTAGATGCTTATAATTTCTAGTTTCTGCTTGTTTGCTCTCTTTCTTCTTTTCCTCTGTCTCTATGCAGCTTGATTTTCTAGGTCAAGTAGATTCCTCATCTCTTTAAGTCCTTTGCAGGCGAACCGCCTAGCATGTAGTTGGTACTCAGTTATGTAACGTCCGCTTGCGTCTCAGTTGCCGTTGCAACTCCTTGTTCATAGTCTTTTGCTGCAGATCTGCAGAGCACATTGACCCTTGACTGTGATTCTGCCATTTGACCACCAGAAGGATGCTTTCCTGATGACCAGAAGGCCAGACTCTTTCCTTGTGTGGCTGCCTTTTGCAAGGTGGGCTGCAATTAGGAGAAAGCCTCCTCCTTATTCATATGGAGCCTGCTTAGCATCTGCTTCTCCAGCTGGATGGCTGGTTTTAGAATGACTGGTGTGTAAGGGCTGTAGGTGGAGCTTTGAAAGGGATGCTGATGTGTGCTGCCCAGGGCTTCTCCTGGCTTTGTCTTGAGGCCCAGGCACCATGAGTTGGGGTCAGGCTGTACCAGCTCCCCTGTTCTTGTTGGACCTTCCTTACCTTTTACTGCAGCTGTTGGGATGGAGCACACTGTGTGGCAGATTGGCAGACAGTGGGTTGGCTGTTGGGGTGTTCAGATTTTTAGGCCAGTTGGCACTTTACAAGGAGAGAGACATCACTCGGCACCTTACTCACTTCAAGAGGAAAGAAGTTATCATGGTACTTTGCTAGTTCCTTCCAGTGTGTGCTAAACCACTAGCTCAGTGTTTTCCTAGGAAATGTCCAACTTCCTTCCTGCTGCTTGAGCCACCTTGAAACTGTTCTGTCAGAGCACAGCTGTGGCTTGCCTGGCTGATTGCTCTGAGCACTACCTCCTCTCTCTGAAAGCTTTTAGCCCCCAGCTTTCCTCCCTGCTGCAGTCCTCAGCTGAGACACTCTTGTTTGCAGGTGAGGTTACTGTTAGCTCTGGGCTGCTCAGATCCGGAAATAGCAGAGTCCTAGGAGATGTCTGCTCCTCAGGGTAAGATACCATAAAGGACACCAGGTAGAGGGGCAGCAGTTCCTGTTTGTTGCAAAGAGATTTCTCAATCCTAGAGACTAGAAGTTAGGCTCTGATACTGTGAAGGAACCTGACAAATGTAAAACTCAGTGCAGTAAAACTCTGCAGCAACTTCCCCGACACTGCCCAGCAAGCAAAGTGTTCCGAGGGCTGGAGCTATCATGGTTGGCCCTGCCCTGGCTCTCTGTCAGGAGCATGCTCCCATGTGCTTGTGGAAGGCACTCTCCCCATCCCAGGCCCGGTTCTCCCATCTCCACCTGCTGTTCTCTACCCTGGAGAGATGTCTTCCCTACAAGAAGTCAGAGCGGAGCCCTTGGACTTGTCTGAGGGAGTCCCTCCTAGTGCACAGTTGAGGCGGCGTGTTGCTCTTGTACCTGCGGAGCGGGCCCTGAAGTGAACCTTGTGGATTCTTAGTGCTGTGGATTTCCCTCTCATTTAGCTGCCGTGCCGGAGTCCAGCCAGAAGGAGCAGCCTCGTAAACGCTAATTCACTGCCTCAGAAAGGGGCTACAGCAAAACTGCCGGCTGGTTTTCTTGAGCAACAACATTTAAACTTCTTATTTAATGCCATCTTGTATTCTAAAACTACATTTGTGCAATTGAAGAGACTAGTGTCCTACTTCTGGAATTTAAATCAGTCGATGTCTTCATTGGTGTAATCTCTGGCTGGTATTTCTAGATACAGGTTTAAGAAGGCCACACGTTAAGTCAAGAGTCCTGCTTTTAAGTAGTGAGTGTGGAGTAAGGCAGAGTGGCCCTCATGTTAGCTTTCTTCTTTTCTTTCTTTTTCTTTTTCTTTTCTTTTTTTTTTTTTTAATGTTTTGGGTTTGTTTTTGTTTGTTTTGTTTGAGACTGGGTCTCACTGTGTATCCCTGCCTGTCCTGGAACTTGCTATTTAGACCAGGCTGGCCTCAACCTCACAGAGATCCCCCTCCCTCTGCCTCCTGAGTGCCAGAGTAAAAGGCGTGTGCTACCACACCCGGCTCATGTTAGCTGTTTTAATGTCAGCCTTCAAACTTGCTATTTGGTACTTGTGGTAGGAGGTTTCAAAACTGCAGTTGTTAGAAAAGGTAAGCTTGCCTCGCCGATGCTTGTGGGAGGGAGCAAGCCTTCAGCAGGTTCCAACTTCCTTTTACAGATGGGCCTTCCAGTTTCTTTGGTCTTTGTGCTTTTCAGTTTTGAGGGAAGGTTTTGCTGTGTGCCTGTCCCTGAACTCCTGACCTTTCTGCTGCAGCCTCTTAGATGCTCAGATGATGTGCCTGGCTCTTTCCCGTCTAATTACCACGCTACCTCCCCCTTCCTTCCCCGTTGCATGGCTCCCAGTACTGCTGCCTCTGTTTCCCCTTAAGTCCCTCTTGGATCTGCTGTTTGATTGTTGTGGGCGGCCTTGCCATTTCAGGGATGTAAAGCTTCTTGTGGTAGGCAGTAGAGCTACCCAATTTTACTTGCACTGTGACACACAGAGGCCATGACATTCTGAGGACACACTGTTGACTCTCTCATCCATGCATGTGTATACAGTTGCATTTCTGCAGCTGAGAGTTCCCTATCCATGGATTCATTGAAAACGTTTTGGGAGTAAAACATGCATGTGTATTCAACATGCACTGATTTTCTTGTCCTAAGAGTCAAATCTAGGATTTCACAAATGTTTGCCATTATTTCTTAAACAAATAAGCATATAAACAATCTAGGCCCTCCAGGGTGAGACTGGGGGTGATAAGGTATGTCTCAGAGAGCCAGTTTTGGATACTGGGGGAATCTTTCAGTTATCTCGGTGGCCCTGAACTGACCCCATGTTCTGAAGCTGGGCATTAGGAACGCTGCTGTTTCTGGCTGTTCTTTGACCTTGCCACATCTCTTTTACTCCTGGCCCCTTCCCTGCTAGGAAATGGATGCCCATATGTACGCTTCTAAGGTATCCCCTGGTGCAGAGTTCTACAAGGGCAAATCGCTTGATTGTTAACGTTAGATTCACTGCAAATATGGCAACCCAACATTATTGCTTCTCATTTGCTGCAAATGAGCTGCAAGCCTTCTGGGCTTACACAGGACTGCTCTGAGGACAAAGATTAAGTGGGTCTCTGCTGGTGCCATATATTTTGATTGAACAGTCGAGCTGCAGTGGGCACTCAGGGTCTGCCCCTGACTGCGACTGCCCTCGGCTCCCTGCCACAGCTGTGTGCCCTGCTAGTTCTCACAGTGACCTCTGGCTGAGCTTTCCCCTTCGGAAAGAGGCCAGATCAGCTTTTCTTAAGGTGTCAGTACTGACTTCTCGTGTAGAAATCTCTGTGTCTCGGGTTCAGAATGCTCATTTTTCACAGCCACTAGCCCTGACTTGAAAATCACTGCTCTAGTTGTTACTCATAGCAGTTGCAGAGTGGGTGCTTACCAAAGTTGTCTCCCAGGGTTTGGTTTCTGACAACACCAGTTTTCTTTTTGAGCTGGATTTAGAAGTGGTTTCCTGTCTGAGCACTGCCATATCCCCAAGGTCACAGAGCAACTGCTAACCAGACTTGGTGCTCTTAGCTTAAAGGTGACAGGAGGGTCCGCCACAGAACAAGGGTTTAGAGTATCCTCTTAGGGCACTGAGGTTGGGGGCGGGGGACTAGTATTTTTTTCAGGATCAGTTTCACTTCAAGGAAACAAAAAGAAAGCATTATGAAGGGCTGCCCTGATAACGTGATTCAGCTGAGCTGGTAAGACCAGGAAGAAGGAACAAGTTAAAGGACAGGCTTGGCTCTGGCACGCACGAATAGAATGGCCCTCATGAAGATGGAAGAAAACGCAGGTGCCTCACGCATGCACCAACGGAGAAGTGAGTGCTCGAGTGCTCTGGCTACAGCTCAGCAACCTTCTGAGTCACGGCTGCTGCACAAAAGTGTGTGGCGTGGGCTAAGTGTTCTGAGAGGCCCTGTCCCCTGTCAGGGTTTCCTAGAGGCATGCTCAGGTCTGTCCAGTGTTCTGAGAGGCCCTGTCCCCTGTCAGGGTTTCCTAGACGCATGCTCAGGTCTGTCCAGTGTTCTGAGAGGCCCTGTCCCCTGTCAGGGTTTCCTAGACGCATGCTCAGGTCTGTCCAGGGCTCATTCTGTTCGGAGCTCTAGCTACAAGTAGAGAATGCTGATAGCCCTCTGACTTATGTGAGATAAGTCTTCCTTCCTTCCTTCCTTCCTTCCTTCCTTCCTTCCTTCCTTCCTCCCTTCCTCCCTCTCTCTCCCCTTCCCTCCCTCCCTTCCTCCCTCCCTCCCTTCCTTTCTTCCTCCCTCCCTTTCATCCTTCCTTCCGATTTATTTATTATTTATAGTGTTCTGCCTGCATGTACACCTGCATGACAGAAGAGGGCATCAGATCTCATTATAGGTGGTTGTGAGCCACCGTATAGTTGCTGGGAATTGAACTTAGGACTTCTTAGAAGAACAGACAGTGTTCTTAACCTCTGAGCTATCTCTCCAGCCCAACATTTTTTTTTTTTTTTCTTATGGAGGGAGTTAGTTTTTATTTATGGAGTCTGGGGAAAAAAAAAAAAGGCCACAAACACTGAAGAAGCCTTGGTGGCCCCAGGCAGGGATTGAGGCCCTGGACTTGTTGAATCCACAGCATCTGGTTAGACTAATGAGGAAGCAGGGCTGCGTGGGCTCCCTGCTTTGGTAAGTGGGTCATATGAACTTGGGTGCAGATTTGGTGGGTTGATGGCCTTCTCCCTCAGTGCTGACTGGATCTTTTTATATTCCTTTTTTACCCCAGTATTTTTTAGAAGTGGAAACTGGTTATCTTTGTTAATATAGGACATAGGTTTTTTTAAAAACTAATTTTACAAAATCAAAATATTTTGTACAACTGGTTTTTGAAAGCATAGTTCATGTAAAAAGAAACTTAACTTGTATTTCTAAATATTTGACTTTGGACAAGAGGGTAATCCAGTTGTCCCTCCCCCCTCCCTCCCTCCTTTAGTGGTGCTGGGCATTGAACCCAGCTCCATGAGCATGCCAGGCAGGTGCTGGAACACCGAGCCCCAGGCCACTCTCTGTTTACATCTGTGTCCCTGTGAGGTTTGTTTGACAGTAATCTCGCTGGTGATTCAGAATAGGGAGGCCAGCCCTGTGGGATTGGTGTCTCCCTTTTTAGTAGTCTCAGTTATTAGTCAGTTTTAGAGTGGTTTCTGTGCTCTGGGAGAACCTGCTTCCGGGCAGTTCACTGCCTGTTTAATTTCCTCCACTCATCACTTTTATACCAAGTGTAGATAGGATGCTTACACCATTCTCTGCTCTGCAGATTTGTCCCTGATTATAAATGTAAAACATTCATTTATAAATTTGGGGAAAAATTTAAAGAAGCAAATATAAATTGCTTAAGTCTTACAACCCAGAGGCAGCATCACCACTGTTAATATCTCATGGCCTTTCACTGATGTCTCTGTTCATGTGTTGTAACAGAACATTTCCCCTGGCCTTTAAATAATTTTCTAAAACAGAATTTTTAATGGTTATGTAGTTTTTAATAATATAGATATGCCATAATTTATTTAACCAGTTGCCACCTATTTTTGGAGATATAAATTATCTCCAATTTTTATGATTATATCTCTTTACACTTAAACTGAAAATGTGCCTTGAAGTAGAAAGCCTGAGCACCGGGTCCATTCAGATCAGAGGTGGCCCCTGGCAGACTGTGCTGGAGCACACTGTGAGCCATTTCTCTGCAGAGCATGCTCCCAGAGGAGCTGATATTTAGTCCCGCTGGCAGTACACTCTCTAATCACCTAATTCCTTATCTGTGTGTGTTATTTAGAAGCAGGCTGGGCTCCAGGCCCCTTGGGTTTTGTTGCCAGCCATACCCCTCTCCCACAACAGCGAGACTCGGCTGCTTTTGAAATAAAGGAGGGAGGAGACTCCTGAGTTCTACTGCCCTGGCCGGGAGACACAGCAGCATTGCAGTGGGAATGCTTGTGTGTGCACCCGCGGCATTGCCGTGTCTCAGCCCACTTTAGTTTGCACAATTATACTGCAGATTATTAAATTGCATCCTATTGTGATAAAACAGTCACCCCCACATACGGGTATGCAAAACAATTATATTTAATTAACATATAACAGCACTTGTGACCAGCAAAGTAATTAAAACCACAGCTGCTAGTTTTTAAAGGACTATGTATGGCTCACCTCTGTCTTGAGGAGGAGGATGTCTCTTGGGGGTGAGAGTGAAAGACATGAGGGCTCCCCACAGCTCTTCTGTGTCTCTGATGAACTTGAGCACTGTCCAGAGTCTTGTTTGAACTCAAGAAGTGATATGGGATTTTTTTGTTTTGTTTTGTTCTGCTTTTTGGTTTGGGTTTTTTCGAGACAGGGTTTCTCCGCGTAGTAGCCTTGGCTGTCCTGGACTCACTCTGTATACCCAGCTGCCTCCCGAGTGCTGGGATTATAGACGTGCACCACCGCACCGGGCTGTGATGTGAGATTTATAAGCAGTGTTGCCTCACATTGTTGAATGCTCCACCACCCCAAGTTCCCATCATAACAACACTTAAAGTATGTAGTCAGCTGTGTAACCACATCTCCAGGGTCAGTGTTCTGTGCACTCTGTGACAGTTTGGCTGCTTGGATTCTTGGGAGCATAGTGAGCATCTAGAACAGTTCGCCCAGAAGTCCTGGCAACACTGTTCGCTTAGCCGCCTGTGCTCATAATTACAGGTTACTTCCTGACCCTCTATGACATTCACGCATTCAAATTTGCCTTCTCCTCTCAGATTATTTTACGTGCATCTTCTCAAAGGGTCAAGCTTTTCTTTGGGTGATTGCTTCCCTGCTGGCTAAGGACCAGCACTGCGCTAACTCCCCGTGCCATCATGTCATTGTACATAAAAATAGCAGGGAATGATGAGGGTGGTGGGACAAGAACTGAGTCGCCAGACACTGTCCTACTGGAGGTCACTGCTGTGAAGACCCTGGACACCCCCATCCCAGCTCTGCTTCTGTTTTCATGGCTCTGGAGAGAAAACTGTAGGAGCCAGGAGAGGGTTTTGGTAGGACAAATGCGTGAAGTGTGAGCGTAGGCCTTTTTTTTGTACACATGTATGTAGCTTGGAGCAGCATTGGCTTCCTTCGGTCATTTTCTGACTAGAAGAAAGGACCTTGTGCTGTTAATGTGTTGGCAATTTCAGGAAGAGAGAAGATAGGCTCAGGGCTTGAGATCGTTTAGTGGTGCTTTGACATCTGTATGGCCCTTTCTCTGTAGTTCTGAAGAAGAAATTAGTATCTTGGTCAGTTGGAAAAATAATTTTAGCTTATAGACTCCCTACCACACTTGAGTAACTTTTGGAAAGTATAATATTTTACCTAAAGCCATTAAATGTTAGGCATTCTTTCTATATTCCCTTTACTGCCCTTTTACTGATTAGGGAAATATTTATGTGAACCCAGAAGGCTGATTTATTTATTTTATTGTCTTTTTTTTAATAACTTGCTTCTCCCTCGTGCTGGGTGCTTTTGGATCCCAGACAGACGCCATGATTTCTTCTGTGATAATCATCTGGCCTCCCTCGGCCTGCATCCTCCAGGGCCCGCTTGGCACTCTCCTTGCTTCAAGGAAGCCTCTGGGTATATGGACATAAATCCAACGTAAATGTTCCAGCCAGGAGCAGTGTGGCTCCTGGAGGGTATAGGGCAGATTAGTGGATAAGGACCAGCAGGAGCAGCCACGAAAGAGACGTAGAAATAGAAGCACCACTCTGGAACCTGGCTTGGTCCTCTTGTGCTGGGAGCCTCTTCTGTGTTTTGAGTGTTTCCCCGGGGTTAACCCGCTGGCCAAGACGCTTCAGGCATGCTCAAACACCAGTCTGGCCAGTTCTGGAAATAGAGTCTAGATCTTTTGCCCCAAATCTTAAAGATGCGGTGGCACAAGATGGATGAGAAGAGGGCTGGAGAGCTAGGAGATAGGCACAGTGCTAGCTAGCCCTCCTCCTTATTTGCTAGCACAAAGTAGCCACACCTCTTACCTCCCCCCACCCCATACACACACAGGCCTGAGCCTGAGCCTGTGCAGGGACTGCGCTTACTAAATTCTCTCTGCCTGCAGGTGCACATCACAGGCCTGGTGCTAAGGTTTGGAGAAAATCTGCATCCTGTAATCTCTCCTGCACTGAGGATGACTGCCTGCCTGTTTCTTATAGAAATATACCTACTTCTATGTGTTTGCATATTTGTGTGCAGCAAGCAGTGGGGGCTCTTTCTCTTCCTCATCAAGCATTTGTTGAGTGGATAAAAGCCACTTTCTTTACCAGGTAGCTTGGGTGTTTGTTAAGCATTTACTTTTTACACGATCATGGAACAGAAAGCACACACAATTTGCAATAAAACACTAATGAGACACAAAGCCATGAACTCATCAGCATCTCAACACCACTAAATTAGAGGCTGTGATAGCAGTAACTCATCTGCACATGAGGGGACAGAGCTGATCATTGCCTGCTCCGGGGCCTGCCAATCAGCGAGAACACAAGCTAACATGGTGAGTGTGGATGCTTTGATGTGCAGGTTAGCAGCCCTTGGCTGCACCCCGGGGCCACCTGAGGAGCTTAGTCAGCACCCTGTCCCAGGACTCCTGACTCAGAGTTTCCAGGGTGGGTCATAGCTTTCCCTTTCTCTTTCTTCTTCCACCATTTTCCTCAGAGCTCAGAGAGAGGTTTCTGATGTGCAGTAGTGACTGAAACCCATGCTTTTTGCATGTTTTGGGGTGACTGTAGTGTCACTGGAGAGCTGGTGGCAATGATTTTGGGTGAGTGGGGTGGCATGGTTGAGAATGATGTTATCTTGACCAAACAAAATCTTAACCACAGCAAATAATCTTTATTAGTCCACTTTAAAAACTGTGTGAAGAAATCATATTCCTTTACACTGAGGTGGAATTTTCACTTATTCTTTAATGAAGGTGTTATAGCCACTCATTTCTTCAACGATAACCTTAAGTGTTTCCCTTCCAGAAAGCTCTTTCCCTATGAAGGAGTTGGAGAGAAATCGCTCTGACTTCTCTGTCCTGTAGCTGGGCCAGTCGCCTTACAAACCAGAGCACAGCCTGATCATGGAACTTGTCTGGGAAGCTTGCTTCTCTCCTGAGGGCATGTGCAGTGTAGCTGGGATATTTAATGGGTGTTTTGTCCTGCACTAGTTTGTCCTTTCTCAAGAGATAAATGCAAAGGATGTTCAGTGTTAAGACACTTGCTGAGCACTCACCTGGCCTGGGATCTGACCCCGGTTTCATAGGACTGAGAGACAAGAGCAAAACAAAAGGGAAAGAAAAGGACTGAAGGATTGTTTTGGGTTTTAGTTTTTAGGTTTTGTTTTGTTTTTGTTTTTTGGTGCAACTTTTATTTGATTTTTTAAAAAGATTTATTTATTATGTATACAGTGTTCTGCCTGCGTGTAATCCTGCACGCCAGAAGAGGGCACCAGATCTCATCATAGATGGTTGTGAGCCACAAGGTGGTTGCTGGGAATTGAACTCAGGACCTTTGGAAGAGCAGCCAGTGCTCTTCACCTCTGAGCCATCTCTCCAGCCCTGCAACTTTTAAAGATACCTCCCCATGGCATGTCTTTTCCAACTTCGCTCTTTGCCTGCTTTTGTTTGCTTGTTCTTTATTTAAAATGGTCATTCAGGAAGCTTAAGTACTATTGCTGTCATCCCCAAGCCCAAGCAGGAGCTGGCTTAAGCCAGATCTTCAGGCTTGCTCTGCCACAGGGGATTGTCGCCCATGAGGGAGGGAGTGGCCTGGTGGCGAGCTCTTCTTCCTTACTCCCCTTTGCTAGTACCACTCTCAGTTGCCTCTCAAGCCTGTGGGGCAGACGGACCCCTTTGTATAGGCGTCTGATTGTGAAAGACCTGAATGGAACATAATAGACTTCTTCACTCCTTAAACTTTGCTTTTAATAAATGGCACAACATTGTATGTTATTAGTTTTAGGGCAACAAGTCCTCTTTGAATGTCTCCTACTAATTCTTACAGTGTTTCCCTTAAGTCCTGTAAGGTGTCCTCCGTACTCCGTCTAATGCTGTGAAATTATTGGCCTGTGGTCTTGTTCTGTGTGCTTGCTCCCTGTGGTGGTTCGGACAGGTCCCTGGAATGCCTTTTTGGTAACTTGAGCAGTCAGATTCAGCACCTTTCTCAGCCAGAATGTCAGCCCTGTGAGGACTTGTTTCTCCTCTTGAGTGAAGAGATTCACTTGATTGGCAGCTGGTGGCTGCAAGCGGGTAGTATTAGATGAAGGATGCTGTAATCTCAGGGCTAGTGGGCATGAAAGCTGGACCCATCCCAGGCGGAACCAGTGAGACCAGAGGACAGCATGTGCCACCAAGATGCGTCTTGGCTGATGTTTAAATTGCATCAAATTAAAGGGTATTTCTCATTCTCCACTGGCGTGTCACCAAAGGGCAGAATTAGTGTCATTTTTAACAGCTTTGAGCTTCTGGAACTGCCACTTTCCCTGAGGGCCACTAGGGATAGTAGCTCAGTGAGTCTGTCTTGTTCTAAAACCTCTCATCTGGAGGACTTCCTTCGAAGAGGAATATGCAGAGTCAGGGCTGGTGCCCTCCCCCTCCACCTTTTTTCCCGGGGGGGGGGGCAGGGTCTATGTATACCTGTCTGTTCTGGAACTCTCTTTGTAGACCAGGCTGGCCTAGAACTCACAGAGATCATCCTTGTACTGTCTCTCAAATGCCGGGGTTAAGACATGTGCCACCACCCTTGTCAGTCTTTCATCGTCATTTCTTAAGCTAGGTTTTAAAAGTCCCTATAAACTTCTGTCTCATAGCATGGCATGGTTATTAGGGTGTGAGAAGGGAATGTGCTGAGCAGCATGGACTTGTGCTACACCAACAGAGAGCCCTAGGCATGTTAGAGGTGTTTAGTCCATCGGGTGGCTTTTTTGGCATTGCTCCAAACAGTGTGTTGTGCTAGGGTGGAGATAGATCACAGCTGTTCAGGGTCTAACCCACTGTCAGAAATTTACAGTCAGGTAGTAGGAGCAGCTGGAGCACATACAAGTCAATCAAGGCAGCCTGTGGTAACCGGCTGGGAGAGGTGGACCCGAGTGGTGGTCGGGTCAAAGGAGACTTGGCTTTTGCTTTATCTGATCTTGTAGACTCTGGGATATTCAAGGTTGTTTCACCCATTTCCCCTTTGCTCCATTGGTTTGTTTCCTTATTTTAAAACCCTTTGTCATAACCAATGTAGTAGGAACATTTCCAAATCAGCCACGTGCTTGGTAGAGAGATTGATGCCACAGATGAAACTGAGGCTTCTGCCAGCCGGACTCCATGCTGGTCACTGGGTGTGCAGTCTTGGGCTTTAAACTCAAGAGTGTGCAAGGTGTTCTTCCTTGAAATGCTCGCTTTTTGACCTAGACACTCCTCAGGCAGCTCTTGTCATTTTCCTGAATGTCAGCAGGCATTTACTGCCACTTCTCTGATGCCAAGGACGAAGGTGATGCCTTTCCATCGTAGCAAAATAGCCCCTGGCCTTTGGGTAGCACATTTAAAGGTCAGCACCCTCTACCCTCTAGTGCCTCCTTCGCCCTCACTGTGATCTGTGTAACCTGTCTTTTCTGGATGATGCTTCTGTAAAATGCACAGGAGCTGTGTTTTAAAGGCAGTAGCTTCCCTAAGTCTGAGGTGCTACTTGATGGTAAGGCTGAGGTGCAGCATTAGACAGACATAATTCTGTGACCTGGGTAGTAGCTCACCTAGTTACAGAGGCTTGTCTTTCCAGAAGTTGCTATCACCTAACTGATCTTCAGAAAGGTATCTCCTGGGTCTTATAAATGTCAGGAACTTCCTGAGGCTGCTTTATTTACTTGGCAAGCCTTGAAGGAGCATTTCAGTTCACAGGGTCACCTTGTTTCCATAGAAGCAAGTCCATGCTTTATATAAGTCTAGCACTAGATATGTATTTTGCTTGTTTGTTTTTAAAAGAATTACTTTTGACTTGGACCATTTATCCCTGCCATTTTTGGGTTATATCACAAGTGAAGCGTACTTCAGTTTTGAGTTGTTTTCTTAATGAAATTAGCCAAGGCAATCTTGGTGGTTTCAGTGGAAGAATTTTACCTGTTGTTGAAATCTCATTTAGTTTCACACGCCTCGCACCTGTCTCTTAGTACACTAGCATATAAATTGAATATAGACACAAATATTTAAAAATATGTAATGATGATGGCTTTAATGAAGAACCTAGAGTTGCTGTAAAAACCTTTTTAAAATAAAATTTGTATGTGGTGACTTTTAATGATAGATTATATCTTTCATGATGGTGATTAAGTGGTAAGCCTAGTCAAACATCTGTTTATTTAGCAGTGATCATGAATATTCCCTTTGCAATTAGCATTGATTTAGAGAAGATCCGTATTTATAATTAATAGATAATGAAGGTGTGTATTTAGTTTCCTGCTCTTTGGTATTATTTTTCCACATTTTCATTCACTTTGTCTTTTTTTAGGTGGTCTTGAAGACATCGTTCGCCTATGGCTACTTTCCTTTGCAAATATATGTTGTGACTTTTAAATACCATTATGTTTCATGATAAAATACTTGCTAAGTTAGTCTGTTTTTATTCGTGTGTATATATATGTACTGCCAAGGTTCTAACCCTGAGGGTCCAGTGGCCATGAAGTAAACACTCTTGTGTGGTTGGGCACTTATTTCTGCAGCTTTTGGCCTGCTCTGTACAAGAATCACTTTGAGCGGAGCCATTATTATCTGATGTTGTGCTCATTTTCTCTTGGTGCTCTCTGCTTTCTCTCAAAGTAATCACCTGAATGCAGTCATCATTTCCCCCTTTTTGTTTTCAAGAAAGTAATGTTCTTGCTGAAGCCCCTTGTCAGATGGCAATCTTTCATTTTGGTCCTCTTGCCCTAAATTCAGAAGTACAGGCACAGGAAAGCAAACGGTTTTGGAGAAGCATGAAGTAAATAATGGGAAGAGAGAGTTGGCAGTGGAGAGCGAGCCCGCTTATAGGCACCCAGTGCTTTGGGGTCTTAAGATGCCTGCACCTACGACTGCAGTTGACTCCCCTGTCTGCTCCGATGTCTCATGTGTGTGGGACACCTTGCAAGTTCCAGGACCCCAGACCAGGATTTCTTTCCTAATCCTGTAGTAGTTAGGAAGGTTGAATCCAAGAACCACGCAGTGTCCAGCAGTGATAGATAGCTCCTGTTGGTGTTTGGAGCACCCTAGGCAAGGGAAGGACTGGGGACAAGTGATGACTGGGCAGAGTGTGGAAGCAAGGACCTGGCCGAGCCCTGTTGTTGCTGTCTTTTTAAGTGTAGACAGCTTTAAGGATGCTACTGCGTTTTGTTTTCAGAATTCTGCTACTTGGGTTACCAGAATCTTCCCCGGGTAGTCCGCTTTAGCCCACTGTTGTTGAGTCGTGCAGGCAGACATCTTGTTAGGACAGTGGAGAAATGACTAAGGTGATAGTGCTTCCTGTTCTCCTCAGCAGAGCTGCCACAGAGTTACGCACAAGGGATTTTTATCTTCCTGTTATCACTGAGTACCCTCGAAGCTTCTGACACCATGCATAGTCTGCTTACTAGCTGACTGCCAGTGATAGTTTTCCATGGCTTGCGCCATTTAAAGACACCAGTGGTTGAGGGAGTGGCAGCATGCCTCACACCTCAGGGTTTTTGGCTTCTGTTTGGTCCTTTGCACGGCTAATTCAGCTTTAAGGCATTTTTATAGTCAGCGCTTTTATTTGCTGAGGATGCTGAGTTTGTGCACACCTGTGTACGAGTGTTGTATCTTACCTATCAGCACCTGTGAGGAAACAGTGGGGTGTACCTGAAGGAGATGTCATGGTGCAGAGTTAAACATCCCTAGAATTCCCATTTTCTTGGTTTTATAACACATACCTTGTCTGGCATTATCATGTGTTACAATTTTTTAAACTACCTTTAAAAGGTAGTATAACTTTACCATATCAGGGTTTTACAGAAGAAGACTGAGCTCATAATTTAATTCTCTCACAGAAACAAGGTGAAAGATTCCTGTCAGCTCTTTCTTGCCTGCTATGCCATTTTTTTGAACCCTAGCCCTTGTAGTCTCACGTTCATTTCCATAACAACGGTTGTTGTACCTCAAACTCCAGGAATTATGCTTTGAGGTGGGAGCGAATAGCAGGAGCCAATGAAAGCTTAAGTGAGAAATCTGTTTGTAATGTCACAGACTCATCAGAGGAGGGCATGGAGCGGGAAGGAAGGGTGGGAACAGGAGCCGGCTGCTAGCGTGAGTCTCCTCCTTCCCCGTTTCCTGAGCCTGTCCTCACTGTGCACTATTTCAGATTAGTTTATGAGGCTAGCCTTTTCTTTCTAATTCCGTTCTCCCTGTGAGCATTCATCATGCTAGGATGGTGGTATCTTCAGTCAAAAACCAGTGCCTTCCTGGAGCAAAAATGCCTGCTTTTCTATACCTTGGATTTGTGACTTGTGGATTTGTTGATGCCTAGTCTCTTGTCCCTTCTGGTCTACAGTGGCAGCTGGACACTTTGAACTTATATTTGAGAGTTGCATGTGTGGCCAGGGAAGGCTGTTAGCGGTCAGTTTTAATAATTTTGAGTAGTCAGCTAGTACAGGGTCTACTTGTTTTCAGCATGAGTCGAGGCAAATTATTGTGTATTTCTTTGTTAGCCTATATTGACATGTTTTGAGTCTTGTAACTTAGTTGGAACAATTCTATAAATGCCATGTGACTCTCTTTGTGTTCAGTACCCACACAGATCATTTGATTGCATACATGTAGGGCATTGTTTGTGTGCCATATGAAAGCCATGGAATTGAAGAAAAGTGCAATTTGCCAGGGTGGTTTTCCAGGTTTGCCAATTTCTTCAAAGTGCTTATATGTTACCTATCGAATGTTCAGATATTTACGTTCCTTTGAAATCTATAGATATGCCTATGAGCCCTGTCCTTAAATGAATCATCTTAGGCTTTGGAGCCTAAGCTTTGGATGTGGGTGTAAATAGCTTTTGTGGCCCAGAAGGAACTCAAACTGTAAGGTTGCCAGTGGCATTTCTTGCCCCTGTTCCACAGGAATCATGGACTAGAAATAACTTTTTGTTGTGCTTTTCTGTCAAATAGAGCAGCAACAGTTGCACTGATACAAAAAAATTACCATGTTTTATTGTTTCTGTTCAAGGCTTAGCCAGCGTTATTCATTAGGATGTTTCTTTGAGAATAGGTAAAAATGGTCTCCAGCTACAGTTTCAAAAGGGAACTGTGGCCAGATAATCCAGAGAGTTCACAGCTGGCCTGGAAGATCATCTAGGAATCGGTTACCAGAGTCTAGTTGTGCTGTGGACGACAACAAACATAAGACTCCCTTGCACAGGCCCCAGCACGGTGTTTTCAGAGCTGCACTAATTTTTCAGAACATGCTACTACAGTAATTTTTAGCAGCGCTCTAGCTAAAGGCTACATGGTATGGCTTCTCCGTTATCAACTTCACCATGTTGCATCATCAGTAGTGGAGGTCCTGTCTTTTCTTGCCTTTATTTGACTGGTACGGGGCCAGATTGTAGAAGACATGGGAGAAAAAGAGGTTTGGATCATTGTTGAATTTTATATAACGATGGTTGGCCAGTGTAGTTACTATCACCCTTTCTTACCTGTTTCTTTGTGTCTCTTACTACTCTGGGTCAGTCAGCACTTCAATCTTTTCTGTCTTGCTTACACATTTGGTCAGCAGTGACCTTGTTAGGGCCTGATGGAAAAGCACTTGCAGATAAGCAGGTCACTGAGGTTAGAATGAATGTGGCACCCCTAGCTGTGTCTGTGGTCCTCCCTGGTCCCTGCTCTCACACCTTCCTCTTGGCTCATGTGTGCCTTTTGATTCCATAGTACTGACCAAAATGTGTGTGTGTGCGTACTAGGTCTCTGTACCTTTGCTTTGGTTGAGCCGTCCTTGTATCCTTGGAGCTGTTGGTGTTGCCCAAAGGTGCTCACTCTTGTGGTTCTGATCAGAGCCACATCAGCCAACCGTGTGCTGGTAGCCATTTGTCCAAACTGGTAGCTGTAAGCCGGTTAACCCTCTGATACAGGGCAGAACTGAGTAAAGATCTGCTGAAGAGTGAAAATAGACGAAAAATTGTGTGTTCTCAAAAGGAATAAAATGCAAGCTCAGAAGGAAAGTATGTATTAGAAGTCACAGTCAGAGTGAGCAGACTGACATGCGTTGGTCTATGCGGCACGACTGCTGCAGCTGTTGGGAGGAAGACGTGTTTAAAGGGTTGCTGGCATGTGGTGGTTTAGTATAAGAAATGACGTTTGAATGGCCTTGAGGGTGGGTGAGGAAAAGGTATGACATGTGTGGGGCATCAATATTAAAAAGGTTTTCAGGATCACTGGCCCCTAATCCATGAGTGGCCGTTCAAGTTAGGAAAGAGGTTTTAAAAAAGAAACGGCTACAGTAACCAAGCCAGAAACCCGTTATGGCATCTGTTCCACTTAACCCAAATGTCTGCTTAGGAAGGGTACGTGCAGTCATGGACACCTGCCGAGGTGTGCCTTCCGTGGCGATTCAGATGTGCACCTGCTTTTGAAGGAGACAAGCAGAGGGCTGGAGAGGCAGCTTGAGAAGGCAGTGTTCCTGCAGAGGACCTGACGGCAGTTCCCGCACTCTCATGGTGGGCAGCTCACAATTGCCTGTAATTCAAGCTCTAGGGGACCCCACACCTGTTCTGTCCTGCACTCATGTACTAAAAAAGGAAGGCAGGAAGGAAGGAAGGAAGGTAGGAAGGAAGGTAGGTAGGTAGGTAGGTGTGGGGGCTGGAGGTGGCTCAGTGGGTAAGAGCACTGGCTGTTCTTCCAGAAGACTCAGGTTCAATTCCCAGCACCCACATGGCAGCTCACAGCTGTCTGTAACTCCAGTTCCAGGGGATACAACACCCTCACACAGACATATATGCAGGCAAACATTAATGCACATAGGATAAATAAAAATAATTTTTAAAAGAGAAAAAGAAAATAAATGTCACTAAAATTGAAAGGTTATGAAATGTAGAAGTTTTAGTTTGGTTTTGTTGTCAGTTTTGAGTAGGGATTCAGTGTGATCCTACTTCTGTATTACGAACACTCATTTGCAGTCACTGTTACTAATTTAATGATGGTTGGAACCATGGAAAGGGAGCCTGTAAGGCTTGTGGATTTATTTATTTATTTATTTATTTTTAATTTTCGATAGGGTCAGGTTTTGAATGAGTAGGTACAAAATTGTCTATACAGAGTTAATATTTCGATCTAGGAGACTAGGTGTTTGGTTAAGTAAAAATAGCTAATGTTGGTTTAGTAAACTGAAGAGCCACAAATTCAGGTTCAAGCATGTTGATTTGAAGGCACAAGTTTTGAATAGAAACAGTAAAAGGAAGATGGAAAATGAGGGCAGTTTATCAACATAATGCTTTGTGTGGCAACAAATAGTTTGATTAAAGTGGATGCAAGAGTCTTGTCAATCCAGTAGAGGTTGTTCCAGCTGCAGATAGGTCATTAAATAAGTACTGAGCAGACCTGAAGGTTGGCCCAGAAGATTGTCTCTGTCTCTGTCTCTGTCTCTGTCTCTCCCTCCCTCCCTCCCTCCCTCTCTCTCTCTCTCCCTTCTTCCCCCCCCCCCCCCTTTCTCTCTCTCTCCTTTTTGGTTTTCCAAGACAGGGTTTCTCTGTGTAACACAGCCTTACTTAGCCATCCTGGACTCAATTTGTAGACTAGGCTGATCCTGAACTCACAGAGGTCTGCCTGCCTCTGTCTCCCATTGCTGGGATTAAAGGATGTGCCACCACACCTGGCTAGAGGAAGCTTTCACTGTGCTGGTTCCCATGAGCACAGAGTCTGACAGCTGCCTTACAGGTGGAAGTGAGAGGAAGGCTAAGGAAGTAGAGATCCAACCCCTTCTCACAGAGCCTGAGACTGCTGGAAGTTCTTGGGTCTTTGAAAGGGTGTGTGGGAGGTTGGGGAGATAGCTTAGTGCGTAAAGAGCCTGCCATGTGAGCACGAGGGCATGAGTTCAGATCCTCAGAACCCATGTAAATGCTGGGGTGGGGTGGGCAGCCTGCCTATAATCCTGTCACCTGGGAAACTGACCAGGGGATCCTCTGGTCAAGCAGACTACCTAGACCAGTCAAATTGGTAAGCTCTGCCTCAAGTGAGAGACTCTGTCTTAGCATAGAAGGTGGAGAGCAACCAAAGTCATGCCCACACTTACATATGTGTGCCCTGCAAAAAATCCAGGGAAAGGCCATGCAGTACACATGTGGTATATTAATGACATGCTACCCTCAGTGGGGTATGGGTAGCACCCCTGATTTTAAGCACTTTAGTGTTGTTTCACTGCAACAGGGATATTCTCATCATATGGACAAAGACCTAAAAGCCCCTCATGGACCCTCAGGCGAGGCTTTGAAGCTGCTTGCGAATGTTCTGCTGGGGAACCTGGCAGTGGGAGAGCACAGAGACAGAGCCACAGCGAGGCTTTCCTCTCCTCTATACTCAGGACAAGAGTTCTTTCACAATTTCTTTCCAATTGAGCTAGTTTTCCTTGCGCTGTGTTTGTGATGGTAACAGGCATCTTATTATCTGTGTGGATGGTAGAGCATTTTTGGTTTGCTAATAGCTACTCCATTGAGGATCTTGAAGTCAAACTAGAAAATTAGACATCGTGAGCAAATAACTGTTTTAAATGTTTTTGGCATTTGATCTCCATGAGGGGCTGTTTTGTCTGGACCCATTCAATTTCCCCGCTTTTGTTCAAAGACATAAGTATAGAGCTAGGCTTCCGGTTATAAAGGGCTTTTGCAGATTTGGGCCTCATAGTGAGGGTAGGTCCTTTCCCCGCTGGAGTGGTGTGCATTGTTTCACATGCCAGACAGCAGAGCTGCCTTTTTGTCAGCACTGTCCATGGCCAGCTTCCTATGCTTCCTTTTTATTTCCCCTGGTTTTATATAGGGGTTGAGCCAGGGGTTAGTGCTCAGAAGGTTTCCAAGGCAGCTTTGTATATGAAAAAGGAAGCTGGCTGAGGGAAGCTGTCTGCATTTGGCCTGGTGACATTCTAGACTGGCTTCAGTGTCCTCCTTTGTTTGCAAGATGAAAGTGTGGGTTTGGTGTGACTCAGAGTAATACCCTGTTGTAGCAGATCTGTGGCCAGAGGAGCATTTTGAAAAATACAGAGTCCTTGCAGTTTTCCAGGATCGTTGTTTTGAACAAATGACCCTATTGCGTTCCCTGGTTACTCAGCACCCTGTGGACACTGGCCTAGTCATGGGCAATTGGCTGTCCAAATAGCGTGTGCGGTTTTGCAGCCAGAGCTCTTAGTGAGGATGAGGCGCAGCGCCTCCCCAGCTGACTGCTCCAGGGAGCACTACCCGGTGTGCAGCTGTTCCTGAATCCTAAGCAGCATCCGGTGTAAGGCCGGCGCCTGCCCGCTCCCCTTCCTTTCTGCTTGCTGCTCTGTGAATATCTGATCGATGGGGCTAGGTGTTGGCAGAGATCCAGAAAAGCCCGCCATGTTGTTAGATGTAGCATTTCGTCCTCTCTTGTCTCAGCTTTTCTTTTCTTTTCTTTTTTTTTAATCAACATTTAAGATGCAGTTTTTCCAAACAGAGCTGTAGAGCTGAATAGCCGGAGTTGTACTGGTCACTCTGGCCCCTGTAAATCAGGAGTGATTCCAAGGCTAGGCACGTAGGTAAGCCATTTAGCAGCACCCCTGGTTAAACACCCATGTATGTGTGCGCACACAAGCAAGGGAGACTGGCCTGTACAGATGCACACTTTCCTTTCCCTAGAGACCCATCCAGCTCTGGGCCTCTTTGTTGCTTCCCATGTGCTCCAGAAGAGAAACTCAGAGAGAGGGATGAGGAGGATTCCCCACCCCCAGCGTTACGTTTTGAGGGTTCTTACACCTCAGTAACAACTCACCACTGCTTTGTGCTTAAATCACTAATGACCCAAATAAAGACTGTACAAAAAAAAAAACCAAAAAACAAAAGCAAAAACCATTTAAACTTTAACCCTGCAATTTTGAATGGAAAAGGTAATTTCTCTAAATACTATTCCTTTTATTGTTTCAAGCTACCAAACCAATGTAAGGACCACTTGGAGCCCTGAGTGTTACCTGCCGTTCAGGTGCGGAGAGGGTGGCAGTCTTCCAGACCCAGCTCTGCCTCCCTCTCCCTCGTGCTGCCTGAGGAGTGTCCCCTCATGACTGCCAGCATCGATCAGCTGCTGTTCTCTGAACTCCTGTTTGTGTGCTTTGGCAGCATGGAGGTAAACAGGGTATTGACCCAGCGATCTTGACTCACTCCTGGTTTTGTAGGGACGAATAACATCCCCCTTCAGAGCTGCAGAGTGCTGAAAGTCCTGTGGCTGCTTCTGAGTAATGACTTCCTGTCAAGTGGCTCAACAGAGTTTGATGTAGAAGAGGCTGGGTTTCACTTCTTCTGGAGGAGTCTGTGCTTTGGGCAGGATGATCTGACTGGAAAACTTGAACAATGTAGTGCTAGTAGGAACCAGTGTGCTGGGCTCTGAAAAGCAGAGGCAGTGTAGAAACAGCTCCTGCAGCCTCCAGTACTCCAAGCCACGTGTTGTTTGTAGGAGTGTTTGGAAGGAAATTGAATTTTTTTTTCCTAATGTGTTTTTGTAATTAGGAGAAATTCCTCCTTTTTCTTTCTGCCATCTACAAACCCCAGTTCCTAGTCCCTCTACTAAATCTTGGTTTTGTTTTTGTTTTTTAAGACAGGGTTTGTCTTTGTAGCCCTGGCTGTCCTGGAACTTACTCTGTAGGCCAGGCTGGCCTTGAACTCACAGAGATCCACCTGCCTCTACTAAATCTTGTTTATTATAAGCTTGCTTGTTTAACAGCAGAGCAAGGGTAAAGGTGGGGCAAGGAAGGCCCTCGGGAGCCCACATGTGCATGAATTCTCATTTCTGAGAGATCTCTTAATGTTTTTGCAGCACACTCATGGTATGCATGCTTTCCCTCTGTGCCGGTCAGAGCATGTTAGCCTTCTGGATTTGATTTTGTTCTTTATTGTATTCATGAAAGCACCATTTGCATTTTGCTTTCCAAGGATTCAGTTAATTTTTTTTAACCAATAAATATTTCAACTCTTTTTATGTCTGGTCTTTTGATGCTGCCCATCTTATAACTATTGATCACTATGAAGTGGTTACTTCTTTGTTATTACTTCACCTATTGAAATCATAGTGAGATCATAATTTTGGTTCCTCAAGAACTACATCAGGTCTCCCCAAAGTTAGTTTATACCAGTGTTGTTATAAAAAATGCAATCTCAAATTGTTTTTTTTTTTAAACCAACAGAGACTCATTAGTCAAATGCTAAAGTGAAAACCTACTAGCTCAGAGGGGCAGAAAAAGCACCCAGCTGATCTTCCTACTCAGCTCACACCCCAGAAGGAAAGAACCAACAGCCAAAAGCTTGCTAGCTCATCTGACAGCCTAAGAGGAAGAAGGCGAAAGCTAAAACCCAGCCCTTCCTCTTCTCCATGCTGTCTCAAATACCCTTCTCTCCAAGTACCACCTGCCTACGTAAGCCCTGTGTGCTAGGGCTGAGCTGTACCATAACCACCTGTTTACAATAAACAGGAAGCTCTTGGATTAAAGGTGTGTGTTAGGGCTGAACCATGACAAACAAGAAACAGGGTTTTACAGTTCACAGTCTCGGGGTTCACAAAGGGATCAGATATCCTGCAACATAGCAGAGCGCAGCCGGACAGTCAGAACCCACATGCTGCTTTGTTCACATCTCAATTGGAGTGAGTTGGAACTAGAGTCCACTAGCAGGCTAGGAGGCAAAGAAAGATGGAACAGACATTAGACTTGATATGATATGTCATTTTTGCCACAGAATTTTCTGTGTTAGTAGAATAGAAAATGACTTAGAGAGTGTATGTATACACATGTGATGGTACGTGTGTGGAGGTCACATCCCCCCTCTACCACGTGGGTCTAGGGAAGGAAGGATTGGTGGCAAGAGCTTTACCTGCTCTTTCCAGTCCCTGTATTATCTTACTGGCTGAGAATAGGGCTCAGGTGCAAGAGGCCATCAGGAGTAGAATATATTTCTTTCTTCAAGTGGGCCACCGTGCTTCAGAAGCTCTCTTCTGCTGCTCTTGGGGAACGTTTTGGTGCTTTTGTACTGTAAGATCAGTGCCCTTGCTGGCACCAAGTTTCCTACAGCTTTTACTCAGTCTTCTTGTGGTTAGGTGTGCTGCAGTAACAACAGTGGCTTCTCCTGCGTCTAACACAGGCAGGCTGTGGCTGTGCCTCACTCATGTTCGTGTTGAGGTCTTGGCTGCTGGATTGTTTTACCAGTATCATATGTGTGTGGAGAGAGAACTGCGACAATTAGGAGCCTGCTCACCCTGATTTTGCTGGATTCTCACATATACCAGAGCAGGGAGGTGTAAATTTTCCTGGAGCCACATGGCCAAGCTTGACAGTGTAGAGGAAAGTAGTTATCTGGTCCCAGAGAAGTACAGACAGTATTTTGAAACAATGCCACAGACTGGATGGTTGCTAAGTTTATTCTGTCTTGAACATGGATTCCACATTTCCCTATGAGGACAGAAAGTTAAAATTGTTTTTGCCCTGATTTGGTGGGCCAGTTCATAGCACATAGAAGCTAAAGGGATAGAGCATTCAAGCTGTGGGCATTGCATTCATTAGCATTCTCTTAATTCCAAACGTTAGCTAGCTTGATTGCTCTGTCTGTCTATCTGTCTGTCTGTCTCTCTATCTATCTATCAGCTCTCTATTTTTTATTTTTTCAGCTTGTTGAGATTTGTAAAAGTATGCGTCATCTTGGAGTCACATCGTAGGGGGTGATGTCTGGAACTCAGAGAAACATTTGGCTTCTGGTTTTCCACCTGTCACCAATTTGTATTTTGGGTAAATGATGCCAAGAATTATCTATTGTAACTGACATCTACTTCCTTTGGCTTGAAATAGCAAAGTAGATTCATGCTAACTTAATTCTCTGCACTACTGCTCGCATGCTGGACAGCACAGAGCCCAAGAAATGAGCTGTGTCTTGTTCCATCTTAGCCAGTGGAACAGCAGCTAAATCGTCCCACCCCTGTGCGGTTAGCATGGGGGATCACACTGAAGATGGGCCAGAAGACAGTGCAGTCCAGGAAAAAGCTCATTTCTCCTCTTTCCTGTTTCTCTGTGTTAGGAGAATGGCATTTGGTGTTTGATGTGAGTGCTGATGCCACAGTCCAGTGTAAAATTTGATCATGCCCTTTTCCAGCCAAGGTGCAAACTTCAAAAAGTAGAATCTGTCCTGCTTGGGAGACTTCTCACAGTATGGGCCTAGTGGTGCTGAGCAGCCATAGGAGACTTTGTATTTGGGAGAGAAACTTAAAATCTTTGCAGCTGAAGAGCAGCAGAGCATGTGCAGTGTTGTTGTGTATGTACCATTCAGAATGTACAGCAGCCGGCTGCAAATGATAGTTTAATTTGACGTGGTAGCTCCATTTGAAAGCGGAAGCTGCTGGTTTGAGAGCGGTTCCCTGTAGGATAATGAATTGTCATGCCTCTGCTGATTGTCTAACAAGTTTGTACAACGTGTAACACAAGCTGACAAGACAAACAATTTTATTAATTTAAGCCTGCTGCTAATGGGATTGCAGTGCTATATGAATGTAGGAGTATTATCCACAAATACAAGAGTGTGCTACTCCACAAATACTTGTAGTCTGGGCCCGGTAATGGAAACGGTCTATTAATTTTTTTAAACAATGTTTAGTGTTTCCATTTGTCTTCAATGAAATGAAATTCAGTTGGATTTGAATTGAAAAATACTTATGAATGTCTGGGGATTTATGGAGCTCAAATAAAATGAGCTGTAATATCAGCTTTTGAAGTGTTAGAGTTGATAAATGCCAGTGGGCAGTAGATAAACTTAACGTTTTTTACAAACCAATTACAAGTAGAGTTTTGTCTTCAATGTGTCTAGAGTTTGGTCTTTAGTTGGGACAGTACTGAGCCCTCTGGGGAGAAGGATTTTATTTCCAGTGTGTGGCCTTTGATCTGCAGTATTTTAATTTCAAATTCTTTCAGTCTTAAAAATGAACTTGACAATTTGAGGTAGTTGGATCTTGGGTTGTTGACTAGAATTGATTAACTATGCTTATGAAACCAATTTATCATCCAAGTGAAGTGAGGCTAGTTCAGGTGAAGAGGAAAGATGTGTCTTAGGAATTCTGCATCATGTGATGCTGGAACCTGAGAGAGCTGCTTCCTGGGAGAAAGAGCCTAGCTCAAGCCCCAGGGAGTCAGCACGCACTGTAAGGCTCCACAGATGTTGGGTAATTTCGACAAAAGAGACTACTTCCATGGCTTCTCCTTTGGGGACATTGGCTACGGAGTGCAGCAGTGTAGCTTATAGGCTGCTACTTGGGCAGCTTACCACTGTGCATTCCTTTGAGATTCAGGATAGGAAGCATGCCAGCTTAAAGCGACAGGCCCTTAAGAATTTAAAGCTCTTTAAAAATTTTTTTTATTTAAAAATTTATTCAGATTTCATCTAAATTGTTATCCCCTCACTTGTATCCCCCCCCCCCAATTTAAAGGTCTTGCATTAAAAAAAAGCCCACCAGTTGTTTGTTTTTATTAAAAATAAGTCTTTGGCAGCCAGCACATGAGACAATAGTATCACTATTATATATTGTTTATCTGGGGGTCATAATGTGCACTGTTTCCCCTCCCAGTGAGTGATGGCATTGCTGCCTGTTAACCATACTTTTCTCTCTTCCCTGTACTGCCCTTAAAATATTAGGATTGGTTTAGGCTCTCCCAATGTGATCTGTGTGATTTTCAAAGTGTATGGCACAGAGAAGGAGGGGAGTATGGCAGCTAAGTACCATAAATGCATTTTTGCTAATTTAAGGCATCCAGAAAGTGGAAAGTAATTGAAGGTATGCTTCCATCTTGAACCATCTGACGCAGAGGCTGAACAGAAAGCATCCCAGCCTCCTACCTGCTTTGCCTCTGCTTCTTGATGCACCTTCTACACACCCTGAGGCCCTTGTTTTCACCAGCCTGTGTGCTGACCAGTCCCCAGGGAGTTCTCCAGAGTGTTTCCTCTGCTGGAATCTGTCACACTGTAGAATGAGGCAACCTCTGATTGTATACCTGCCCCCAAACAAATTAGATGTACAGTTTCTTTATGCTAGCTGCTGCCATGGATAATAATATATTTTCAGAGTGGTACAGATTTCAAGTAATTTCCAATTCTATTCCCAGTACTAATAAAAGTTATTCTTCATTTAAATGTAAATGGCATTGCTCTGCCTATCTTTGCTGCGTTAGAAAAGCTTTTTTACACCCCCCCCCCCAATAAGGTTTGTATTGAGATCAACATCCAGTCATTGGATAAGGTGCAACCACATTAAATTCAATGGATTTACAGTGGTATATACACAGGGATATCTACCATTCAAACCAAGATGTCCAACAGTTTTAGAGCCCCAGAACATTCCTATGTGCCCATTCCCAGGCAATGCTTGAGACAGGGCCTCACTAGCTCAGTAGCCCTGGCTGGCCTGGAACTTGCTGTACACACAGGCAGGCTGGCCTAGAACTTGGAGTGATTATTCTGCCTCTGTCTGAGATTATGACACTCTCAACCAACTCCAATTGCTTATGGTTTTCTTAAATGGTTCTGGAACTATTTTTTGTGTCCTTACTTCTTCATTTTGTTTAGGAGAGAAAAGTAATTTCATTTCTTCTTAGTTTTGAAAAGCTTCCCTCATTAGTGCTCCTGCTATGGTGGAATGCAGGTATGAGGCGCGTGTGCAATGACCATTTGGGGTCGGGGTGGGGGTGGGGCTTCTGACTCCCAGTTGAATTCTGGACTCCCATTCCTCTTTGAGAAATGTAAATCAGTCTTGTGACATAGAAACAAGATTAGCTCACCAGCCTCTGAAATCTTGTTATACAATTCCAAAAATTTAAAAATACACAACTAAGTCATAAAGCAGCATTGTCGGTAGGTATTGCTACTATCCCTATTTGACAAATGAGGACATTAAAGCGCACAAAGATGTCCTGTGGAGAGGCCTGATGGGATGTTGACGCTTCTTGTTCGTATTTCACTCACAGCTGGGATCTGTCCTGCACAATGCTGTTAGTACACTTTTCCTCTGTGTAAGATGCTTTCTCAGAAAGTCAGTTGTAAGAGAAGTAGTTCCATCCTTACAGAATTTACATTCTTATTCTGGCTATTGTATACTACCTGTGATACATTAGATATTGATGGTATGTCAAGACATTTGGTTTAATTTACAGACTTAACAGATTGTATGTTCAAAGTAGGATTACTTTCTCAAATTTTTTGTTGATAGATGTGTAACAGCTGTGTTAATCCTGGTTTCAGTCACATTGCTGTTAGATCTTGTGGTTTTTTTAATGTTGATTTTTATAGGAAAATCTAATGGTTACATTTCAACTGATATGTAATCTATTGATGAGAACTTGGAATAAGCAGTTTTAAAGGAAGGTGCAGTTGTTCCTTCAGATTGTTAAGGTAACAGGAACATATTGACTGTTAAACAATGTAAAGGACCTTTTTATGAACAGAAAATAATCTAAATGTTATATATTATAGGCTGGTATCTGTCGGGTATTTTCTGTAGGGGAGTGTGTGTACCTATCTGCCTGCCTGCCTGCCTGCCTGCCTGCCTGCCTGTCTTTGTAATTGATACTGTGTGGAGGCTATTGAGATTATGTAAATTCTCTTTTGATTATGTCAATATAGAGCCACATTTTTGTACTTTATTTAATGAGTTACGCATTAATAGCATCTTTTGGTGCCCAAATTGCCCCTGATTTAGCCAGTGATAGACCTTTAAAGCTGACTCCTGTGTATGTCCCAGTCATTACCTTCATGGTTCTGGAATGCAACTTAATCAAAACAGCTCTACCTCAACTGTTGAGTTAACATTTCTCCAAGAAGTGCCACTTATGCCTTCTAGTAGCAAATCCTACTGAAAATTAAGATCTAGGCTTTAGGTATGTTTCTCATTGCTGGAGTGCTAGACTGTTGCTTCTAGACCCTGGCAATTAGTCAGAACTAGAGAATAACTGTATGAACACACAGACATGCACACACATTTATTTTTGTAGCTATATCTCTTTAGAGTTGCATCTGATTTATTTAAACCAATACCTTTGTTTTTATTCCAAACCATGTTGTTCATCTCCCTTCTCTGACAGTGAGAGGTCATCTTTCGGTTACTGACTAACTTGTCCATTTCTTCTGTATGTAACCCGTTCTCTCATTTCTGCTACTAGCTCTTTTCCTAATTAGCCCCCTTCCCCCAAGCAGAAACTCTTGTTGGACATACGTAGGTCCTTATAGTCCTGTCCCCTCCTTGCTTGCCTTTCTTGGAGTTTTGATACTTGACAGGCTGTGCTCTTTGTGGGTTCTCCTTAGCAACTTGGCCTGTGGCCAGAAATACCATCTTAGTCTACCTAGGATTGGATTTGGGCTTCTATGACTTGACTTGTTAATCATTTATTTGTCTCATTAATCTAAACTAATTATTTATTACTTGAAAAAGGGATAGAATAGCAGACATGTCCTTTTGACATGAGGAAATGCCATATTATCTATGTAGTTCACGTCTGAGAACTGTGTAACTATTACAAAACAGAGTCACTCATACGCACAGAAAAAATTCACATTGCTTTAAGTGAGCTTACACTTTGGTATTGGCTACTGTTCTTAACAACATGGGTTGCAGGCAGCCACACAAGCTTCAAGTTGGACATCCTGGGTGAAGGTCAAGCTAGTTGGGTCTGAACTCCATCTCTAGGTCTTAGACACTGAGAGGATATTAAGCTTAGTCTGTGTTTGAACACATAAATTGATAGTATAATGATGACTGTCCATGAATATTGCTTAGGAAATAAGGCTAAATGAACCAATACCCAGGATTCCTTTAACAAACATCTCCTTCTTTTTGTTTGCTAACTAATTGGATTGCTTGCTCACAGCCAGTTAAGGGTGTAGTATTTTGTTTGACCTTTATACCATTCAATTTTGAACTTTCCTACTTTTGCCCAGAACAGTCATTATGTACCTTAATGATAATAGGCAAATTAGCCATGATTTAGTCAATGGATAACTTGGCAAGAGCCTCAGAAGGCTTCTCCCACTGTATGTTTGCCCTTGCCGTCTTATTTTTGCCATTATGAAGGGAAGTTCCTTGCCAAATCTTTAAGCACATACATCCCAGCCTGGCCCCAGTTTCTGTGTATCTGAAGTTGGCCTTGAACTTCTGCTCTTCCTCTGCTTGCCTGGTGTTGGGTTTATAGGTGTGCATCACACACCAGGCTTATCTGGTGCTGGGAACTGAACCCAGGCGTACATGCATGCTAGGCAAGTACTCTACCAATTGAGAATACCCCTATCTTGTGAACTCTTTTTAATGGAATTCTTTGAGTCTGAGATCTAAGGGTTAGTTTTTTTTCTAACAACAAATTCGTATTAACTATTTATTCTTGAGTCATTGGCATCACCATGCATGTATTGACTGTATTGCACGGAGGTAAACTTGAACTGGAATCTACATTATAGTTTCAAACTGTGTGCCTATTAAATTGTAGATTCTGAGTCTCAGTTTGGAGCATAATATAATTTTAGGGAACATTGAAACAGCATAGCAAGGTTTAAAAATAGATCTCAAGTGGTGTGTTACACCCCATATATGCCTTAACTAGGGCTTCTGGGAGGCACAGCTCTCAGCACACCTCCATATGGTTTTCTAGGCCACCTAGCTCTAGCTTTTTGGCCATCAGATACAAGATTAGCATGCTGGAAAACTTTAAATACCTGTATCTAATTACAGTTCAGCCTCATGGACTTCAACTGAGTTAATCATCACTGGATTTAAACAAGTGTCTCTGTTGTGAGAGGATTGACAGAGACAAGACTTTTTAGAAAATCTGTATGTGAAATCTTTTGTAATGGCAATCCCTAGACCTAGGGGTTGAGATCTAAGGCAGTCCACGGCCGTCACTTTGCCAGCTACACTCTGGTGAAAGACGAGGAAGCGCTGGTCATTGCTCTAGTGTACTGAGGTGTATTTTATCTCCTCTATTAGTTGAGAAAGGGGGGACAGTGAAACACACAGATAGAGAACATACCAAAGATAGGAGTTTTTGAGACTTTTAGACTAAGCTTGCAGTTACGTTGTTAGCTCTCTATACCACTCACCATCCTTTCTCTTGTTTTTCTAGACGTCTTTTTAGCTTTGGTAGTCCTGATGTTCCACTGTGGGTAAATCCCACCCCATGGTTCAGAGCCTAGCATCCATCTGGTCTTATTAGTCATTTGGTTTCATTTTTAACCACAATCTTTCTTTGAACGCTGTTAAAATTAGTTTCATGCCCTGCAGGTCTTTACTCTTATTTGTTCAAAGCCCTTGTCCTTTTACATTACTCCATCTTCAATTTTTCTTTGAAAGCATGTCTTTTGTATAGCAGGTGACTGTTTTAGTATTCTCTAGAGATTTATATCTTGGTTTTTTTTTTTTTTTTTGAAATTACTGGATGCTCTAGGTAATCTCAACAAATGCTCACCAGAAATTAATTGATTAAATTGTGAATCTATGGTATAGATGCTTAGAAATACCTTTATAATTGTTGTTGTAATGTAATGGGCAGGATTGTCCACTTCTTGCCCCAGCGGGCTTGATCTCATCTCTGTAAATGTTTTTCAGAGGTTCTCTTTGTCCCTCAAAGGTACGTATGTCCCTGATGTTTACATTCATGAGGACACCAGTCATTTTATACATCTCTGAAAGCCTGTTTCTAGATGTAGTGCAGGCTCAGGCCTTCAGCATGAGTTCTGGAGGAGCGTGCTCAGCCTCTAAGTTAGGCAAGCACATTAGGCAACCTGGCCTACCAATCAGAGTGACTGTGGCCTAGACTGGATCTGAAGTGACCAAGACCTAAGTGAGTCCAGATCTCACCTAAAAGCCTGATTTGAGATAGGCCCATTATGAGGTCTTACTGGCCAGCCAGTCTAGTTCTAAAGACAAGCTTCAGTAAGACACCCTGTCTCAAGAAGTCAGTGTAGACTTTTATCCTCCACATCTGCATGTGGATGCACACACATGCACACACACACATACAGATTGTATATGCAGTGCGATCATGGCCTTTACCGTGGGGACCAAGTGGTGAAAGAGGCTAAATATGTTGGTGGCTTTATTATTAGAGTACAATTTTTACTAGGATTTAAAATAAGAGCCAAACTGTGTCCCTAACAATATTCACTACAGAATGGTCTCTCAGAAAGAGTAGAAATAGACCAAATATCCAGGCATAGAGACATAATCAAGTAAATGCTATATGATTGATGGTTGTAAAAGATTTTGGAATTGCTACAACTTTTAGTAAAGTGCAGAAATATTAAATGTGCTTTAAATTATATAGAGTTAGTATTTTAGTTTTACATCTATTAAAATTATAAAGATTATTATAAATTTGGCGTTTAGTGGTAAGTAATCAAGAAGCAGAGATCAGTTAGTTTATTTGTACAGCAGTTAGCATTGTGCTGAACTGGTAAGCATATGGCAGGACTGGACAAATCCTGATTTGGTCAGAGTGAGACTACTGTGCTTGGGTGAGAGTTGAGTGAAATTAAGTGCTTCTGGGGGCCTTTGTGAGACTGTATGCATAGTGACCTAGAGACCATCTCATATGAAAGCCGTGACTCCCCTCACAGGATGTGCTTTATGTTTCTCTCTGAGTTCCTGGGGAAAAGGGTTTCTCAAACTTTTTAGTTAAGAACCTCATTGTAAGTTAGAGAGTAACTCAAAGGTGTTTTTGTTTCTATGGATTAATTTAACAGTTGATAACTATATTAGACATTTGAGACATTTAAAAATACCCACTTAAAACTAGTAAACCTATCATCCAAGCACAAGTAGCTTTTTTTTTTTTTTTGATAGAAATAACCACTTTCAGGGGAAAATTTGACTAGTAACACATTTTTGAGGGGCTCAAATCTGCTTTTAATGTGACTTGGTATGTAGCACTGTGTTCTGATCTGCTTCTGGAGTGTCTCTTCTGATGTCTTATTTTAGTTGATGTATTTGAAGGAAATCTGGCTTTGGATATATGCTGTTTGCAAAGAAGAGAGGACCAGGAGTCTTTGGCTGTAGTTTCAGCATTGATGCTCTTTAACAGCAGCATTTCCCAAGTGATGAGCATGTTGAACATGCTATATGCCCCATGGAAAGATTTTGACTGAAAAGTGGCAGTGGCTGTGGATTGTATAATCAGTGCTGTTACTTTAAAAAAAAAAAAAAAGAGCCAGGAGTGGTGGTGCACGCCTGTAATCTCAGCACGTGGAGAAGCAGCTTGTTGTAGTTTGAGGCCAGCTGGTCTACAGTGTGAGCCCAGGACAGCCAAGGCTACACAGAGAGACCCTGTCTCAGAAAACAGCACAATACAAAGGATCAGGTGTTGGTCTCTGTCCTGTCATCCTAGTCATTTTTCTTGTCTGCAGTTGGAACTCACATAAAATACTACCCGAAGCCAGATTGGGAATGCAGGGACATAACCAGTCTCCGCATCTTAGCCTGTGCCTCCTTCAGAGACAAGAACACTGCACTGCCCTGTGCCTGTGGGTCCCTCCCTTAACATCCAATGGCAGCCGTTCTCCTGAGCATTTGGAACTCTGCTACCACTTAGGTTAAGGCTGACTCCTAAATAATTTCAGGTGACAACCTGGTAAAAGTTGTGGTACAAAGTGATGGCAATGCTGTCATTTTAATCTTGCACAATTCTGATTGTAAAATAGATACATGTGTGCTTTGAATTAAAAAAAAATCATGTATCCCAAGTAATATCAAACCAAGCATGATTTTTTTTCTAATTATTTTTATTAATAGTATGTGACTATTCATTGATTTATTGACATTTGCTAACAAACATTCTTTTTGGTTAAACTTTTGGGTGAGAATCCCAGATGGATAGCATTCTACTCAACACCTTATTTTTTGTGGCAGTTATATTAAACAAAGATACTTTTTCTGCAGTCTGTTTTGAAAGCACCAGTATTCTAGAAAAGCACAAACCAAGACCTACTGATACATTGTTGTGGTCTATTAAGTATGATTTCAGGTAATGCTGCAGTTACCTATGGAGTAGCAGTTCTGTACCAAACATCACGACTTTCACAGAGGTGATCTTAAAGTTGCTGACTTTTTACCTATTCATTATTTTTTTAAAAAGAAGTTCTTTGTTTCCTTTGCCAAAGGAGTCGACTGTTTCCTTCTGCCCATCCATACCTAGTGTGCACTTCTGTGTTTCTCTTGGTAGTGTGTGAGCAAGTGTGGAAGGATCGTAGGAGTGTAATTTGAGCCCTCCACCCTGACTCTGTGTACTTGCTGGGTCCCAGATGTTGCTCTGCTGCTGCAGAAGCCGCCAATGGCTCCTCTGGCCCAGCCACCACCTACAGTTCGCTGAGTGCAGCAGATACAGCCATAGAGCCAAATGGAGCCAGAGCCTTGGCACCATATAGCAGGCTGGGGTTGGTATCGACATTTCTTTTGATAGTAGTATATTTGAGCTTTTGTTGAGTTGATTTTCGGAAATCCTGCTTTCTCCTTTCTTGTTTTCATCTATGTATTAAACGAAAGGATTTGTGATCAGAGGAAAAAAAATAATTTGTAAGTTGGTTTCCAATGATGTTTCCAGCACTGGTTTGTAGGATCAGATGTGAGTTTTTCAAATTGGAACCTTTCCTAATAGGCCCTTGGGAAATGTCTTAGCTAAATTGCAACAGTGACTGGTGAAGTCGATCGAGGTAAATTGCTCCCATTGCTGAGGGCTTAGAAACCAAGCAGTCGAAGCTAAAATCCTGGGGAAATCGGGCAGAACTATTGCACATGGTTTCCCCTTTGGATGGAGAAGAGGGCTGGTGTCACTGCTGATGGATGGGAGGAGATTAAAGTCTGGCTTTTTTGCAATGAATTGGCAACATGCTCTTTGAGAAACTAAAGAGAAATTTATGAGAAGACTATCAGGATCAGCTGGGTGATTATTTTCAATATCAACTACCAGTGACATTGCAGAACATACCCTGATGCGTGGGCTCCAGTGGTTTGTCTCTGAAGCAGCAGGCAGTGAGCATCACCAGTAAGCTCAGATCGAGGGATTACCCAAAATATTCTGTTCCTACTTAACATTCAACTGTTGATTGTTTTTTTTTTTTTTTGTATTTTTATATTTTTGTATTTTAAAAAGTCAGGATGACTGTTTGTGACTATTTAGAACAGAGGTCACCAAGCAAGTATTTGTATTTGGTATTCTTTTGACCTTAGTCATGTCCTGTGTCTTTGAAAAAGTCCCTTAAGCTCTTTGCCACAGGGCAATAATACATCACAGACGTGTGTAGCAACATTAGGTCCTTTGTAATTGGTAAAACTCAATACCAGCAACATCTGTCTATTCATTTTTTCTCAGTTGCTCGAAAGTGCAGACAGTACTAAATTAAGGAACACGCTTTAAATCCTTCAATTAAAGGTTTTTGCGCCTGAGGCCTGGGGAGCATTCCTGTCAGCGCTCTGTAACTCCTGCACATTCCTCCAAGATGGGGACAGAGGGTGTGGTGACTGTCTGGACTGATGAGTGTTGTGGGCCCATTACAATGGATAGCTCTGCCGCTCCCCCAGACCCATTAGAAGAGCGTATCTCAACCCATCTTTCCTTCTTTCTTCAATGTAAGCATTGGGATATTTATTTACCATTCACATTTTCATTTCCCTCAGATGAATTTGCATCATATGGACAGAAAAACCACAATTTGTGTTTAAATGCCTGTTGTTGTTGGAGTGTTTCCCCCAAAATTTATGTACTGAAAACTTAGCCCCCTTGTATGTAAGGGAAGATTTTAGGTCATGGAGTGGAATAGATTGATGCTGATAATAAAGGAATTTGTTTCCTTGCTAGCCAGTTCTGTGCTCTTCCACCATGTTAGGGCAACAGAATTCCTCCTCGGGGAGAGTGTGCTAACAAGAGGCTGCCTTGGGGGCAAAGGGCAAAGAGCAGGCCTTCACCAGACCCCAAGCCTCCTGGGACCCTGTGTGAAGGTAGACTCAGCTTCCAAGTCTGTTCATTATAAACGATCCAGTTCTACGCATTCTGTCACAAAACATTCCACCAGACTAAGATGTTACTGGAAAGTGAGGGCTTAAATTTCAGCTAGCTTGGTTGTGGTTTCTCTGAGCTCTCCCTTACAGTCTTAGCCCTGGCTTTGCTGTCTCCCAGAACTGCTCTTGCCATGGATTTGGTGCAACTTAATAGTCTCCTGTTTCCCCTCCTGTTCTGTCCCTGTCTCATTTAGGCTCAGCTCCTCCAGGCTCTGGTGCCTGTGTTCTGTGGTTTGTAAAGTGCTGTGCACTTTTATAGTCTCTATAAATAACAAAACAGCGCTCATGGCAAGAACACTGCTGCACCGGCATGTTTGGGTAGAGTGCATGTGTGAAAGAGGAGAGGAGAGAGATGCCTGTCTAGGGCACAAAGTGTCTACACCGCTTCTGGTTTTGCTCATTTATTAGATGGCATCCCTTTATCTCCCAGACTTGTTATGCTAATGTAGGCTTGGTGCTGCTGCTCTCTTGCCTCATGCCAGCTTCCGCCTTTAACATAGCAGGAAAGGCAGCAGAAAGGCTGCTTCACAGCACGGAGAGGTTCTAGCCAGATGCTTGCGTGCTGGGTGCCCAGCTTCCTGTCTCGGTTGCCTTTTTCTGTCAGTGGATCACCACAGCTGCCTTCACATATTTGGAAGATGTGAAGCTAGGAGCTAGAAGTTATTTCTATTGGTCCTGTCAATAGAGTTTGATAAAATGCAAATGTCTTTAAAATGGTAGACTTCCAATTAAAAGGCTCCAGCAGGGAGTCTGTTTTGATAATGAAAGTGATTAAGAAGGCTCTATTTTTTTCCATTGGTATGAATGCTCAACTAAAATAGCCTGACTTTCTGTCTGAAATTGGACTCTGTTAATGAGGTTCTAATAACTCTTAGGTTCTAATAATGATCTTAGCATCTCTTTGTTATCTTCAGTGATCAATGCTAGAGACTTGAAGAACATAATTTCTTGATGACAGTGTCATATAAAGTCTTTAATGCCATCCATTTCCCTTTTTCTCTCATTCTACAGAATCAACAGGAGCGAATGCTTATTTTCTTTAATTTTTAAACCTAGGTGCATCCTTGGTCTGAATAAAGCTAAATGCTCTGTGGCTTAATGTCTATGTTTGGATCAAAATCTGCAACTTATAATAATAGGCCTAGGAGTACTGATTTGGGCGTGTAAGTAGTAGATGCAGAATAACACACAGAATTAATGCAGCAGAGGCACCATCTGAAATTCAATTTGAAGAGTGTTTAGTGTGCTCAGCCCCTTTCCACAGAGACCTGGCAGCCCCAGGGAACAGCTGCATGTTAGTAGTAAGCTGCAGAACTGAATGTGCTCCCTCTCTTCAACCCACGGAATCTGGGATAGAATCGTTGTCAGGGATGGGCTGCCATGGCTAGCTCATAGCACCTCATTAGCAGCCTGTCACCTTCCATCTTTCCTTGTTAGAGTCAGTGTTTATGTTCTCTGACTTTAATCAAAGTCTGTCTTTTCACTATTTTTCTGTCTGGTTCACTGTTTATTCTCAAAGGACCTTCTTTTTTCCCTTATAACGAATTTATGAGCCAGCCTGCCTGTTGACCAAGAAAGGATTACTAAGTGATTACAGAAGTAACCATAACAGTTGTGGGTATGCCTGCTGACTTAGCGTGTCACCAAGCCTGCTTTATTATATAGGCTCACCATTCTTTGTCATATGCCTTCACAAGCATAGCTGTCTCAGTGGGATTATTGAGGACACAAGCATAGCTATCTCAGTGGGATTATTGAGAACCATTTCTGTGCTTGTCTTGGCTTTGTGTGTGCTATTTCCGCCCCCCCCCCCCCCCCCCAGTTTCAAATGTAAGTTGGTGCTCATATTCTTTGTACCTTATCTCAGGGGGAATTGTGGCTTTTAAAATAGATTGTGTGTGTCTGTCTGTCTGTCTGTCTGTATATTCTTATAAATGCAAGTGCTCATGTAATCAGAGGCATGATATCCGCCCTGGATCTGGAGTTATATGAGGTTATGAGCTGTCAGAAGTAGGTACTAGGAACTGAACTCCTATCTTTTACAAGAGCAGTATGTACTTTTTTTTTTTTTAAACTTCTAAGGTTCTCAACACTAGCCTCAGTTGTGGCTTAAAAAAGAAAGAAAGAAAGAAAGAAAGAAAGAAAGAAAGAAAGAAAGAAAGAAAGAGCCTGGGAGATGGGTAAAAGCAGTTGCTGAACAAACCTGACAGCTCAGGGCTGGTCCCTGGAAGCCATGTCAACAGCCCTGCTCTGAGAAGGGAAGCCAGAGGTGGAGACTCAGTAACTAGCACAGCAGGAAAGGAAAGAACCTGTCCCACAAACAAGGAAAGGGGAAGTCAAGTCCTCTAAAGTTGTTCTCTGACTTCCACACAAGTGTCGTGGTTTGTGCATATGCAATGCACACACAGAGAAAGCAAAGACAAAATGTCAGAGTGACAGAATTAGAGTAGAGCATTACCTTTCTTGGTGACCAAGTTTAAGGCCAGAACATAAGACTGTATGTAATGTCTGGCTCTCCCTGAAATCTATTTAGTGCCAGCCTTGTTAATCTATTTGCTTCAGAATTGTTAGGCGCATTACATGATATCAGGGACAGTATACAGTCAAATCTCCTCTTTTTGAGTGGGACTGAGAAGGGAGACAGCCAGCCAGTAATATTTAAATTCCACCTCTCTCTGCTTCCCACCCCATTTTCCTACTGAGTGAGTGACTTGTGCACCAAGATGTTAAAACATGTGTGCGGCAGCTCCTTTGTCTTCAGTGTTCCTTGGAGTTTATGATGATTTATCCCTGGAAAGGTAAATACCTCATGGGTCACATAGGTATTAGAAATTGAACTGAGGACAGAGGATGCGGCTTGATTCCCCAAGTGGAAATGCGTCAGCGACTGATGCGAGTTAGAGTGGTCAAGACGCAGCGAGAGCGTTGGTGCCTTTAGAAGTGACAGTGCAGTAGTTTAGCCCACTGGTCAGCGTTTGCCGAGCTCTGTTGGATTCTTTGACTTCTTCTGCGTGCTCTATTGAATTACTGTGGATTTCAGGGGACTGTTTTGGTGTCTTTAGCACAATTAATTCCAGGTCTTTTTTCTTGTTTTGTTTTTTTGGCAGCCCTTCCCTGGTATCTGTTCTCTGAAATATGCCTTTTATTTTTCTTACATTATATTGGTAGACTCTTACTTTAAAGCTCTTGGTATTTCTGTGCATGTAGTTTGAGTATAGAGTTTCATTTGGGGGGAGGGAGAAAGAGGAGAGAGGAGCCCAGTCCTCTCTTTATTCCTTTTTCATTATAGAGGCAGCTGTATGAGCTGGAACTGTGCCCTTTGTAGCCCACTACTGGAGTGTGCACTGCCAAATCCTCTCTTGCCTTTTAAACTCTCAGCCTGTAATGAATTAAGTAGTTTTTGACTCCTCCCGATAAGGATATTTATGGGTCAGGCTGGCAGCCTTCCTTTGAAGCACGTTTCTGTCTCTTTGGGTTGAAGCACTTGTATAGTAGCTTCCTTCCGAATGGAGGGAAGAACTGCTCGGAGACGGCGCTGCCGCCGAGCGGTCCCGTTTCCTGCCACTCCCCTTCAGTGTGCAGTGTCGCAGGCAGTGAGTGCCAGCACCCAAAAGGTCTTAGGCTGGCAATTAGGTTCATTCATGCGCCATTCATTCAGTGCTCAGGTATTTCTTTAGCGCCTCTATAGAACTCAGATTTTATTTTTCAGTATCATGCTCCTTACCAAGAGGCTGCAAAGATGTTTCTGAGGGCAGCTGGAGCTGGTAGGTGGGTAAGTTGGGATAATATACAAACATTGCACAATAGGATAAAAGTGCTTTGGAAGAGAAGAAAGAACCCAGAGCCATAGAGAAATCTGAAGGATGAAAAGTTGCATATTCTGGTAGTGCTTTGCTGGTACTGTAACATCCATGCTGTAGCGTAGAACATCCTTTGTATTTACCTCACATCAGGCTTTGTGTTGCCTGTCTTATTACTCAGAAGTCAAAGCCCCATAAGGTTGACCCTTTATTACCTTTATTTTGAGATGCTAGGACACTGGGAGGCTGGCTGCTGTAAGATATGTACCCAGAGTAACTTGCTGGTGAGTGGAGCCAATGGGATAGACCCTAGGCCTGGCCAGAAGAATGTGCTTGCAACCACTACATCTTACTGTTCAAATTCGCTTGACTTTCAGTTCAGTGCTTTATCTGGGTCACCAGTTCTTTCAATTAAAAACGTGTAGTGAAATGAATGGGTTGAGTAATTTGTGTTGTGCTGAATGCTTATTGCTATTTCATGCTATACACTTAATTGCTTCTGTGTGCTTATTGCTTAATTACACAAAATGCAGTAGTTCCTTTATCATCTTTCTGCAAAACTGCCCTTGATTTACTGTGACTTAAGCAAACCAGAAAGCAAGAGAGGATGATCATTTTTAACTTTGGTGGGCAGAGTTCTTTGGGGGTGATGTTTTATGAGTGCACCGATATCTGATGGTCAAAGCGTGTGTCTCGTCAGAATGCCACTGCTCAGCATGTGAACATCTAACAGCTGTCACCATGTAGCATCTTTCCAGGCACCAGGGTGACATCTGGACCTAGTATTTTGGTATAAGAGAAATGGTTCTTGCTAATCATGTTGTCACAGGATCATACATCAAACAGAGCTGGGGGCTGTGTGTTTCTGCCAGTTGCCTTCTGATCATTACTCACCCTGAGCTGATGCAAAGAACATGATCAGCGTGGGGGCCACAGGCTAATTCTTAGTGTACACATGCTACTGGTGTCTTAAGGGATCAAATCTAAGCGTTTAAATCTCTGTGTTGGTGGAGGTGATGTGAGTGGATGGTGGTTCGCCAAGCAGAGGCCTGGACAGGCGTCTTCTGTATTCGAGTTCTTCTCCCTTGTGGCTGCTCTACACCTGTTTAACTCTCCTAGTTCCACTTTCAGGTAGATGGAGTCTCACAGGAGTGGGAAGTCTAGGCACAGTTATGCCAGCTTTCGCCAGTGAGGTTTTTCAGCTGTGATCGATGAAAAGTAGAGCTTTGTATTTATGAAACATACCCTGCCTTTGTGGCTTTACCGGTGATATACGACACTTACTTAATTCTTAAAAAGCACTCATTACCTACCCCAGTTAAGCACCATAATGGATAGTGGCATATGAAATAATGATGTGTTTTAGAAGTAGAATCTCTCATTTGATTAAATGTGATAGCTCTATTAGGCATCATTACTTGGTTCTGAGCCCCGTTCTCATCTCTGTTTCTACAGACGTAACACTGTTCACCTGATCTGGAACACTTGAGTTCTTTTGATTCCAGGCTGGCCTTTTAAAAACACACACACTTAATGTTCATCACTGGTGTTGGCTCTCCCAGCAGATAATTTATGTAACACTTCATTGGGAACAGTCTTCATAAATGTAATCAACACAGAGGGGCACTGGAAGATGGGAGTGGAGCATCTATTTCAGTGAAAACTCATTTAGATTTAATGCTGTTTACCTTTACCAAGAGAAGGAAAGAGCAGCGGCTGTGTCCTTGAATCTTGGAGACTGGGGCCTGGAGGAGACTCTTGAGTTTATGTCTTTTTTCACTAGTCAAATTGAAGAACCTCGGATGAAAGGACTTTTTCCATGTGAACAGAGAGAGTTTCATATTTCCTTACCATTCACTCTTTTCTTGGGCAGGAAAACCCTATATATCAGATAGTGGGCTTTGTGCCCTCAGTTCTAAAGTGACTCTTGTTTAGCTCCACACATATTTTTAAAGATTTATTTATTTATTTTATGTGTATGAGTGCTCGATTTGCAAGTACACCAACATGCTAGAAGAAGGCATCAGAGAACATTATATATAGATGGTTGTGATCCACCATGTAGTTTCTGGGAATTGAGCTCATGGAAGAACAGATAGTGCTCTTAACCCATGAGCCATCTCTCCAGCCCTAGCTATGTATATTTGAAAACATGTATTGTGTCTGTGATCTTCCCACTTAAACATCGTTCTTGTTAAGGTTGGAAGAAATTAATGTATTACATCTGATGTGTCTTTTGTTTATTGTTTGCCAGCTCTGTGTCTAAGAAAGGATCCCAAACAAATAAAAATATTACCCCAGTTCTCATGGTGTTGCCATATGCTGAATGTAAAGCAGATCTACTAAAGGGTTAACACTTGACTTACAGACCACTTAAAAATAAAAATGGGCCTGAGGCTGTAGCTTAGTTGTTCAAGAGTGCTTGCCTAGCATGCGTAAAACCCTGGGTTCAGTCTCTAGCACTGCATACCTGAGCATGGTGTGGTATGCCTACAGTCTTAGCACTCTGGTGGTGGAGTCAGGGGGACCAGGACTTCCAGGCTGGCCTGGGCTACATGAGATCTCATCTCAAATAAAATAAGCGTGAAACGGGAATTTCTTCCTCCAGACGGGACTTGATGCAGGATAGGTGAGTGTTCTGCCACCACTGACCATCTCCAACTCTTGGTTGACGAGACAGGACCCTGTTGTGTAGCCCAGCCTGGCTGCTAACATAGGATCCTTCTGCCTCAGCCTCTTGAGTGCTGGGATTATAAGTATGTGCTGTCACGCACAGCTCTGTTTTTTTTTTTGTTTGTTTGTTTTTTTTGTTTTTGTTTTTCCTTTTTTAATTTTAATTTTTTTATTTTCAAGAATTATAAATACAATCTTCAACTTTAGTCTTGCAAGCCAGTCATGTACTCCCCCTGCAAACCCACAAAATTTATATGAGTCAGATATTTATTTGCTATATTTGTCTTGATTTCACTGTTTAATTAATAATGAAACTTGTTTCACTTGGTAGTCTAGGGAATAGATATCAAGTTTAACTTTTAGATTACGCTGGCCTTAAATGTGATCGGTACAGACACTGGGTAGAGAAACCTCCATTTGTCCTTTAGTCTTTGCCCTTGCTCCAGGACGTTGTTACCACAGCGTTGTCTGCAACTGAGTATTACACAAGCATGTTATAGCACAGATCTTTAAA
Organism: Acomys minous; assembly: GCF_964271855.1. NCBI lineage: Eukaryota > Metazoa > Chordata > Mammalia > Rodentia > Muridae > Acomys > Acomys minous. The sequence goes on along the minus strand of NC_140487.1, from coordinate 1,051,878 downwards.
GTGGATAAGATTCACAGTTCCCCTAAAAGCAAATCATTTTCATTTAAAATAAAATGAAACATAGAATATATATATATATATTTCCCCCCCTTTCTGGTTGTAAAAGTAGTATCTTAGCCTTGAAAATTCACATAATGTCTTTGCAAATCAAAATTCTTATTAAAAAGAGGGAGTTAGGGCGAAATAATCAAGGATGTTTGTTGTAATTATTATTTCAGAATTAGAAAAAAGAAAGAAAATGGGAACTGATATTTTTAAGGAAATTATTTTACATTTATTTATTCATTGTGTAGTTGTCAGGCTATGGTCATGAGTATTTTTGCATTTTGTCAGCCATTTTGAAATGTCTTAATTTCACATGACATGACCATCACTGTGCATTTAGAAGTAATGTTGCTTCTTGCCACATTAACTAAACTCTCATTCTTCCTCATTACTGTCTCTTTAAAGAGACTCTGTTGTGTATTCAATTGTGTCTTTTCTTAGAGGCCCTTTAAAATCCTACCTGTTAATGTAGCATCACTTGGTCAGTAGTCTTTGCCTGTATCACCCTATGACTGGTCCACTCTTAAGAATAGATGAAGACACAGATGCAGAGGAGAGAGCCAGTGAGGACAGAGGCAGAAGTTGGGCTGATATGGTGGTCAGGCAGGGAGTGTCAAGGTTTGCCTTACCTCCAGACCCAACTGGAAGAGCCAAGGAAGTGCCCGGAGACTGCAGAGGAGAAAGCAGGGTCTTGTCAGTGTCTTCTCTCACTGTCTGGGCTTTGAACTCTGAAAGGATAAATTTCAGTTGTTTGAAGCCATCCAGTTTGCTTTGGCAGTTCTCTCATTTTACAGCTTACTTTCTGTGGAATGGAAACTATAAACTGTAAAAGGAAAGAATGGTTTTCCTTTTTTTAAAAAGTTATTTATTTTTATGTATAGAGTATTCTATCTGCATGTTCAGCTGCACACCAGAAGAGGGCATCAGATCACTTTATAGATCATCGTGAGCCACCATGTGGTTGCTGGGAATTGAATTCAAGACCTCTGGAAGAACAGACAGTGCTCTTAACCTCTGAGCCATCTCTCCAGCCCTGGCTTTCCTTTTTAAGTAACAATTACAACAAAGAAAAACACCACAGAGCGTTTAAGTGAACAACATATGTGGTAGGGCTGCGTATCTTATTTTTGCTTCGAGTTTTCAAGTGATAGTAAGGAATTACTATTTCTAGAGCCTGAGAGGCCAGCCCTTAAGCATTGCTGCCCCTCTGTGTGTAAGGCACCCTGTGGTGGATCGCCTGCGCTTTCTCACGCAGCCCTTCTCAGAAGCTGTGGTTTTTTGTTGTTTTGTTTGTTTGTTTGTTTTGGTTTTTTGAGACAGGGTCTCTCTATGTAGCCTTGATTGTCCTGGACTCACTTTGTAGACCAAGCTGGCCTCGAACAGCAATCCGCCTGCCTCTGAGCATTGATGCCAGGAAACTCTTGGTTGGGAGTGGTGAATGGAGAAAACAGTCAGCATCGATGAATTGTACAGTCTGTCTTTGAAATACCATTTCTTTTTGTACCATCTGGGTTAGTTCAGCCAGTAAATAACAGTGGCCTCTTAGGTTCCATTATAATGTATAGGTGTCAGGCTTTTAAAGAGATTAACCAGCACTCCAAGATGTCAACAAACTTTGTTTATACAGCTCTCTCTCCACCTCTGATTTTGGCCAGTATATTACACATTGCTTTATTTCTGATTGCTAAGCTCTTCATGCACCATGAAGCAGGGAGGGAGAGGTGTATTGGTTGCATGTGTGCGCAAGCATATTTCGAGGCCAGAGCTGGCTGCTGAGTGTCCCGCTTTGTTCCTTATTCCTGTGAGACAAGGTCTATGAGGAAACCTAGAGCTAGGCCGGGGCCTGCTGTTGACACCATCGCAGCTCTCGGGTCAAGGTTACAGGTGCATCCAAGAGGCTACACTAGACTTTTCATCAAGCGAGTGCTGGGGATTTGAATTCAGAGCTTCTTGCTTATTTAATAAGCATTCTTACCCACTGAGCTGTTTCCCCAGCCCTGCATCATGTGCTTTTAAAAATAGTTGTATTGAGATTTATTGATGTTGTAAGAAAACTACACACATGCAAATGCACAATTTGTAAAACTTCAGGAACTATATATAACCACGGAACATAACTGTAGACAAGATAGTGCACATGTGCCCTTTTGTATGCATCCCCATGTCCCCTTGCTGCAGCTGCTAACCACTCATCTGCTCTCTGTCCCCATACATCAGTTTACATTTGCTGTAATTTTGTATGAATGGAATTAGATAGATGCACTTTTGTTTTGAATCTGGCTTCTTTAACATCCATATTGCTATGAGTCTCCATAAGTATTTCTTTTTCATTGTATGGCAATGGCATAGGCATGGTTTGTTCATCCCTCCATTTGGTGATGGTTTAGGTGATTTGTTTCCAGGGTTTTTGTATTTATATGTAAATAGTATGGACATATGTATAGGCTCGTATTTCTTGACTTGTATACATACTTTGTTAAGGTAGTGACTGGTTCATAGAAACATGTTTCTAATGGTGCTTTTCCTGGCCTCTGAGATTTTCTGCACTCACGTGCTGATCAGTGCTCTGCTCCAGTGATGCTCTTTACATCGAGTTGGGATTCTCTTTGTTGACCTCGTCCCCTTGCTAGTTTGTGCCTTGCACTCTGACTACCTCCACCTCTCCAGACTTTGTTTATTTTGCTAGAAGCCTAAAGACAAGAGCAGAGGCCACTATGCTGTCCTCATAGGATGGGAGCAGAGACCATTGTGTGCTGCCCCCATAAGACAGGAGCCTCTTCTTTCTTTTAGGTAGGAAGACCTTTTTTGGATAGAAATATACTTCTATACTTGGCTTTAATTATCATACTTTAAATTTTTGTACTCAGATCTGTATTTTCATTATGTTAATGTACTATTTCCTAATACATCTTCCATTCCAGACCTTAAGTTTTCTTAATAGCTTTAGACATATACTCCTCGCATCCCATTTAGAGTTATTTATTATAGAAATAATCTCAAATTCATGATCTCCTTTCTTCTTATTGTTGTTACATACAGATATGTATCTGTATGTATGTATGTGTGTATATATACACATACACATACACACACACACACACACACACACACACATATATATATATTCTTAATATGTGGAAACAACCTACTCAGTCTGTGTGATGTTACTTGTATATACGTATGCCTTCAGGACTGACCATTTGGTATTCCCGGGGAAGAATATTTCTCCTACTGTCAGCATTCCTCTGCTGCCTGTTGCCTTTTGTGCTGGGTTGAGGCCTCTGGTCTTTTCCCTGCCCACCTGAGCATGTCTGTGGTCACGGCCTTTGTTTGGTTTGTGCTAAGGCAGTCACGTTGGTAAGACTTTGTGGTGTGCCTTCTGACATCCTTAGGAGGCACAACTTCACAGGAAACTCCTGCTCTTCTGGCTCTTGCAGGCCCCTGCCCCCTCTTCTGCAGTGATCTCTGAGCAGGCTGTGTGGGAGCTGCAGGTGGATCAGCTGGGACTGGCCTCCACAGCTCTTACTTGGATTGGTTTGCTTTTTGTAATGGACTCCAGCTGTTGCGGAGAGACATTTCCTTGATAAGAGGGCCAGACTTATCTTATTGGCTGCATATTTTTGTCTTCTTTTGTGTGTGGCTTTTAGATTGTTTTTAATTTTCTATATTTGAATATTTAGAAAATATTCATGTTTGCTGAACTATTTTTATTTTTCTATTTAAAACATGTCTTTATTGTTACTATTTCATGTCATAAGTTTATTGTCTTTCCACAGCTGGGTTTAAATCTCTTTAATCTTGCTTTCTCTACCCTGTTTATTTATTTGTTAAATGCTTAAGTCTTTGGGGAGAAGTCCTTCGCAGTGCCCTGGAACGAGCTGCTCCTGTCAGAGACCAGCTCTTATTTCAGTACTGATTGGCGCCCCATGCTGCTGCAGCCCCCGTCCACCCATCCACCCTTCTCAAGCTGCGCGAGCTCCCTGCTTCTCCCTGTTGTTAGCACCCCGAGCAGTCCGTCCCTTTGAGTTGACTATGAGCGTGGGGCACACCTTGAAATTACTCTAATGGAAGGACCTGCCATTTTCCCTCATGGCTTCCATGTGCTGAATTGACTATTCGCTGAAAATTGCTTATTTTTACCTCTACTTTTTTCTTTCTATATTTTTTCAATTTTTGTTTTAAGAAGCTGGTATATGTAAGAGGTAGTAATGTTTTCAAGTAGATAACCAGTGCTCTTGGTGAAGTTTTACATCACAGCAGTTTCCTGGATGAAACTAAACTTCACAGGGTCTTCTCAGGACTAATGTAGTGAAGCCCTGTGTGAAATAAGTGAGTGGCTAGTATGTGTGTGTATAGATGCTGCAAAGGAATTACAGCGAACAGTCTACAGCCATGCCTAACTCTAACCCTGTGCCAAATGAGACATGGTTCACCTGTTTGCTGCCACTCTGTGGGAGGTGAGTAACAGTGAGGAGCAGCCACTGTGACTTCCTTCCTAACTGGCTGGTCACTAGACAATGTCTTAACCCAATAGTTACAAAACCCCACTCAATTGTGAAGAAAAGAGGAAAATTTGAGGGTGGAAGGGCAGGTTCCAGTTGCTATGCCAGTCAGACTTCTGAGTTCCGGGTGGTGTGAACCAAAGGCTTGAGGCAATGGGAATGGCCGGCCATGTTCATTCTTCCTGCCTAGGCCACAAGGCTACTCCAGCTAGCTCAGTCCCATTTCATTCCAGCTCAGAATGGAAATTTCTGCTCAGGGGCCAATTAGTTTTAAAAACACCACGGGCTTTCCAGCCTTAGGATCTGTGGGCTCAGGGCTAGCACACACTTCTGTCGGCTGTATGCTCACCTCTGATTTTCAGTCACTAGTGCCCTTTTCATCTATTCACAACTGAGTGAATCTTGTAATTATTAGGTTAAAAAGTTACCCGTGACCCAGCCTGCTAGGAGGAAAGCCACAGTTGTTTTGGCTGTGACACACTGTTAATCACCCCGCTTACTCTCTGGCCTCATGGGGTGGACACAAGCAGGAGAATCACCACGTAAACCAGGCTCATTTGGCTCATTTCGCACTGGCATCGGATTTAGAGAGGCACAGAGTGTTAGGCTGGCTTAACGTTGTATGTAAGTGAGATGGCAGAAATAAGCTCTGGGAAACATTTCATAGTTTTGTATCCCAACTGCAGGTGGGTTTCCTTCCTCTGACTTTCAGGGCCCATGGTGGAGGAAGCCTGACTGTCCACGGGAAGGACCGGTGAAGGGAGGCTGTATGGACCCGCTGTTACTGAATGGAAATAGGATGTGACTGTTGGTTTGAAAGTGTAGATCCACAGGAGTCTGTAGAGTAGAAAAGTATTTGAGAGACTGAAAGGAAATGCAGTGCATGTGCCAGCCTCTACCAGAAAACCAGCCTGTTTTGAGATTTTCTTTTAAGACTGCTGCAAATTTTTACCCTCTAGTATAGAAGACTTACGGTAAACCTTTAAAAGTTTGTGAAAGTTATTCCTTTTCTTTTACTTTTTCTTTCTTTCTTTCTTTTTTCTTTTCTTTTCTTTTCTTTTTTTTTCTTATCTTTTCCCCTTGGTCTGTGCCTCTGCTTTACTTATCTGGAAGATAGCCGAAAGGCTTTTTCTTCTTTCTTCATGGCCACATTTGCCCATGTGGGCAGCTCTAAGAATTTAGTATTGTTTTTCTTTCTTTCTTTCTTTTTCTCCCTCCTCCTAGGGCTTCTTATGTCTCTCCTCGCAGCTCTCCTCTTCCTTACTATCCCTGCCCACCCGTGCCTTCTACGCCGTGGCTTGCTGCTGTGGCCTTGCTGCCGTGGCCTTGCTATCGTGCAGTAACTTCAGAGTCCACTGTTGTAGAAACGGCAGCTTTGAAACAGCCTGCCATGGGGTTTACGTCTGTTTGTGTGGCGTAGCAATGGCTGTAGAACTTCTTTGCATTCTACTTTCTTTTGTCTGTAACATGGTGATGTTGTCATTCTTGGTCTGAATGCTGAATGGGTTTCACTTAGCGCCTGCACGTGCTAGGCATTCAAACATTATAGAGCTCCTTAATATTTAGTGTTTCTCAGGGTTATTTAGTGACTCTTGAGTCGATTACTTTGGATCTCTTTGATGCTTAGCTGCAGCCTTTTGCTTTTCACTTACTGTGGATGCAGCTCACCTAGCTGAGAGCTGCTGGCTTCTTCTCTTAGGTCTGATACTCTTCTCTCTTTTCACTGAAAAATCTATCCTGATATTCTTGACTTTCATTTTGAGTGGCTTAATCTCAAGTGTCATTTTAATTTGATTTGTTATGCTAATATCTTAACAAATAATTTGCTTCCTAATTAGTCTATGTGTAATAAGACCAGGTACCTACCCGTATACTTGCATATAAAATTTCCTATGTAAAAACCCATAGCTCAGCTTCTCAGTGGTGGCAGGGGATCACTGCAGCACGTAACGAAATCTTTTCTCTCTCTAACAAGAGTGATAGTGACATATTATGCTAGAGTAAGTCATGAAAACTAGGGGTTCATGGTTGTTGGAGTCGTTTAACATTTGTTTGGATAGTGCTTTTGAGCAGAACACCTTTTGAACATGTCTGGTCCCGATACGCATTTCTTCTGCCATCACAAATGCCTCTGTATTGGCTCTCTATTTCTAGCTGCTTTTTTTCTCTAATCTAGTTACATATATATGGCTGCAAAATTAATCTTCCAGAAATATTCCCAATTTTGCTACTCATTATATACCATACTGTTAAAAAGTTACCCATTTCATAGCAAAAAGGCCCATGTTATACCCTGTTACTTAGCTTTATGTGTGGTTGACTTTTAGAGTGGTCCGTAAGAGAAGTTTGTGGGGTGTGGGGACACTTTATATGCATGCCACGGGAAACCCTTAGTGGGCAGGGCCCAACTACTAAAGACAGGACCCCCTCACAGTGGCAGCACCATTCCCTGAGCCAGACTGTTTTCCGTGCGTGTCTCGTGTGTTCTCTGCCTTTGCTCTCCCCGTTCAGCGCTTGCCTGGATTGCTGTTCCTGCTCTGTACAGTTCCCACTCGGCAGTGTTCAGCAGACACCACCATCTCCATGACACTTGTGCTGGCAGCAGCCCCTGCTGATCCACATCGTGTTTTATGTTCTCCCGCCCCGCCCCACCCCGCTTACATTGTAGTGTATGGCTCATCTCCACTGCCAGAGTTTTAGCTTCTTTGAAGGTAGGAATCATGTCTGATTCATCTCTGTACCCCAGCATGTAGGGTGACCCCCTTGCAGGCCGTAAGCAGGTGCTTTGTAGAGTGGAAGGAGGGTCTTCCCTGCCTGGAGGCAGCAGCAAGTCTAAGAACTGTTACTGGAAAATCCCTCCAAATGGACCGAAATAATTTGTACAGTCAGGGTTTGTCAGTTTATTAGTCTGTCTTGTAATTACTTTCATATCATGTGGAGTAGATACAGTAGTTTATGGATGGAAAATTGAACCAATATGTAAATCAACCAGAGAATTTCCTGGTAGTAGGGTGGCAGTCTTTGAAAGGAGCTAGAGTGCATGCGCCCAGGCTTCTGATGCTCTGGTGACCGTGGGAGGCCCCGTGGGCTTTCCAGAGCGCCAGTGTGACTCCCAACAGGAATGATTCAGGATTGTTGTATTGCTGTTTTCGTTGACATCTCAGATTCAGAGTTGGAATCACTACCTCTTCAAAGATATCTTCCACTGTAATTTTTCTTCTTGACATAATGAAAGCCCATCCCAGTGTTCTGTCTGGAGTTTAGCTCACTAATCATAATGACACCATTAGTCTGTCTTATCTCTTTTGCAAGAATTGTCTCAGTGCTGTAACCGACAAATTAGACAACGAGAAGACAAAATCCTTAATTTTAGATTCTTTTTTTATTCAGTTGGGTCATTTAGAAGACCAGAGCAAAAGACAGCCAAGTGCGTGAAGAGTGATTTCACAGTGCACGGGGATTTGGTTCCCTGGGGTGTCCTGTGGCTGGAAACTGAGTTCTTTATGATTCTGGTAGCATTTAGAATCCTACTGAGCTATAGAAAACTCAAGTTTTGTGATTTCCTTGTTAGGCTACACTGCAGAGACACTGGCACTTCCTAGTCAGTGAGAAACATGGGGTTTTCCTGCAGGACAGCAGACAGCAAAACTCAGATCAGACACACGGAATCATATTTTTTTCTTACTGTGCAAAAAAAAAAAAAAAGAGCTGTCTAAGAAAAGGTGTCTGGTAAGAGTGGCAATCCACAGGAGGACGCTGTCATCCTTTCCCTGAAGAGCTTTAGGCAAATGCTGGGTCATTAACTTTGTGGTAGGAACCTGGAGGAGATTTGAAAAATCATGTTCCCACACAGCCCATGAGTGCTGTGATTCTGTGGGCTTTTTAAAATCATAAAACATTGAGAGCAGTTAAATTTACCATAAACATAGAGCATTACTCTTAATCTTTTTATACACTGATAGTATATTAAATGTTTGTATACACTGATAGTATATTAAATGCTTCTTGCTAAAGATGTCTATACCTTAGTGCAGTTATCTTGCTTAGTTTTGTTTGTAACAACTGATAAAATTGAACTACTGAATTCAAGAAAAATGGAACTGGTTTATATAAGGCTATAATCATTGAATTTCCTGTATAATTTTAAAACAGATTGATTGACTGGCTGAGGGGCGGGGAGGATCTTATACTATAGATCCAGCTTGTTTGGAATTGAGAATGTAGCCCAGGCTGGTCCCAAGTGGCAGCAGTCCCCTTCCCTTTGCCTCCCAAGGTTTGGGGTGAGCCACTGTGGCTGCTTTCCTTTGTAATTTTAACTCATCCCAGTTCTTTCAACTTGCCAGGCTGGAGATAATGGCAGAAGCATTGCTGCATAGGTGTTAGGAAAGCAGGAAGAGATTTTTGGCTATGGTTTTTTCATTTGGAATAGAAGTCTGGCTGTGAACCCTCATGACTTGATTGACGGGTTTTACTCCCGCCCCTGAGTCTTACTTTTGTCCAGGAGGTAGCTTCTGATTATCCTTACTCAGCAAGGTAGGCAAGTGCCTCTGTGTCTGGTAGAGTTTCCCTTCTCTCTTACTAACCAAAGCAAAAGTGGTCACAATGAAGTATCTCTTCAGTAACGAAATTGTCCTAAAGAATGTTTGGGTTTTCAGTCTTACGAATACACAGGAATAATACCCAAGCTATTCACAATAGCTGTTTCCAAGGGGAGACCCAAGATACGGAAATCCAGTAGCTGTTCTCAGAACCTGGTCTGGATTCCCCCAGCTAGCCTCAGCTGTGTGGCGTTTATCTAAGAGGAGGCCAGTTCCTGCTCAGGTGTCCTCACAGTCAAGCAGCAGTGTTCTCACCCTTCTGTGGATTCCCCTTCTTAGCCACATCCTCAGGGACAGCTCTTACTCCACACCTTATTTGCCTTCTTACCCTCCTGGTGTGCTGGGGTGTGTGTGTGTGTGTGTGTGTGTGTGTCTGTGTGTGTGTGTCTGTGTGTGTCTGTCTGTCTCTGTCTGTCTGTCTGTCAGTGTGGTGGTGGGGGTTGTGCTGGTGATCAAGCCCAGGGTCTCATAAACCAGATGGTAACTTTACCGCCAGGCTGCATCCTTAGCTTTCTGTTGTTTCTTGACCTCCTCTCCCAAGCAAAGATGAATTCAAATGCTGACCTCCCTTGTTGGTGAGTACAGTCGCAGTTGGGGTTTGCTTATTTTCAGGGAGGAAGGTGAAGCTATTTTAGTAGAATCTTTATCTGTGTGATTCATTGCACGCGGCGGGCGGTGTGCAAGGCTGGGCTCAGTTCCTGTGTCCTCACCAGGAATGCCGACAGGACTCTGCTCTTCAGACGGGATGCGATTCCTTTGAGGCTACGATATCTCACACAGCTCTGGGAGTTTATTTTTCTACTTAAACCTCATTCTGTCATAGGTTACAGTCCTTTGGGGCAGATACGGGTTGTTAGTTGGCTGAAAATAGAATTTAATTGGCTACTGTACAGAGTAATGATTTTTAATTTGGCAAGAGAATCATGATTCAATCAGCCTATTAGGTCCTTAAAGTTGTGTGGAAGGAGAAGACGTACAGCTGCCGTCTGCATGGAACCTCTGCGCCTGTGCGCACGGGAGCCCCGGGCCGTCCTGAAGAGCGGGCATGATGGGCACTTAGTGGCCTGAGATTTTCATCTGCTGCACATTTACTTCTGTGGAAATGGCAAAGAGTAGGAGGACCCAGCGGGCGAAGCATTATCTTGCTCCCCAGTCTTCTAGGTAGGGAAGAGAAAAATTGAAGCAGAAGTACTAGCAGGCCAGTTATTTCTTCTTTAATTCAATAGAGGTACTGACTGCAGGAGTGTGGGGACTGTTGGTAGGTGACACAGGAAGTAAGGAAAACAACTCTGGCTTAATTTTTGTTAAAGGCTGGTTTAGCTTCACCCACTGAGGCTGTCTGAGTCACCTTCCAGTGTGGCACCTCTTTTGATTTGGATATGCAGAACTGGTTGTCATCCCCAGCAGACACTGCACCAGATGTGCCCACTATTATGGAAGTGATGTCTGACAGCTGTTACCTAAATTCTGCAATATCCCAGATCCTCTCTTCTTCAGCCCTTTTAATTTCTAAAGCCTTATTAGATATGGATATGTTTTGCTCATGAGGTGATTGACAAGGTGTTGGTTAGGTGACAGTGATTAGCAGAGCACTGACTCTCATTTCCCCATGATGAACATTGTGTTAGCAGACAAACAGCAGCATCTTGCTGCCACAGAGTCATTTGATGTCATGGGGAAATGGATTTACTTCCATTTTTAGATTTTATAGACCAGCACTTGAGAGAGGTTGGGTGCATTTACCACAGTGATGGTTGAGGTTGCTGAATCCAAATGAGGCTATGGGCCAAGCATGTGCACCCGTTCCCATGGTTCCTGGTGCAGGTATACTTGCCGCGTCTATTCTTACTCATTTGCTTCTTAGGACATTTCATGAGGAAGAATATGTTTAATTATCAATTATTCATTGAATGTCTTCTACACCCAGATCTTTATATGCTATGCTTTAAAGACTAATACAAAAATGTGCCATTAAAAACTGGACTTCCTATGCGTAAAGAGAAGAACCTATCTTCTCTTTTAAAACAAAATCAAACACAACAAAACAAAAACAAGTTATAGAGAAAAGGTATAGTGCTGGTTGTAATGGAGCTCACTGTGTAGACCAGGCTTGCCTTTACCTCTGCCTCCCAAGTGCTAGGATTAGAGGTGTGCACCACCACATCTGACTAAAATGTTTATTATTTATTGTTATGCATGTGGATATTTTGCCTGCATGTGTGTCTGTGCACTACATGTGTGCTGTGCCCATGGCGACCAGAAGAGGTTGTCTGATCTCTTCAGTCTTACAGTTGTAAGGCACCATGTGGTTACTGGGAATGGAAGCTGGGTCCTCTACAAGAAGAACCAGTGCTTTTACCTGCTGAGCCATCACCAAGCTATTTCCACTTTTTAATGCTGATATTTTAATTGTTTTGATAGGAAACGTGTTAAATAGGAGTATTGAGGGTTCTTAGTTATTTATAGAAAACCACCACCATACCTAGATTGATACTTTAGCAGATAGGCCCAACCTTTGGCATTGGAACATGGCATTACTATGTTAAAGTTCATGTTTGAGAATCATGCATTCCCATCATTTAAAAAAAAGTTCTTTGATAAAAGAAGCATACTATTTTAAGTTAATTTGCAGTCTTATACTGGGCTATCTTCATTTCAGTGTCCAATGGTACTGTAGGTGGCCTATGGTCAATACACTAAAAATGTCTGCATCTTATAAAGCAAACATAATGAACAGAACAGTACCCACTTAGAACACGACCTACTTCTGTGGACATCTACACCTACCTCATGTTACATATTAATCATGTTATATAGACATAGACAGTATAGCTAAGCTGCATTGTCCCAGGAACCCCACGCCACCCTCCATAGTCTGGGGAAGCCTTCACCTCCTGTCTTATCACATCTTGCCTCCTACCCTACCTAGCTGCTTATTTGGTCTTTGTCAAATTCTCATTGTTTCACCTTTGTTCCGAAAGTTCCTCCCTCACTGCCCACTGGCGAACATCTCTGACCAGCAGGCAAGAGGGTTCTTCATGACTGGTCTCCTGGTTCCCTCCCAGAATGACCTCTTGTCGATTTTCCCTCAGCTCTTCTCTCTCTCCCTCTCCCTCCCCGCCCTCTCTCTTCTCTCCTCTCTCTCTCTCTCTCTCTCTCTCTCTCTCTCTCTCTCTCTCTCTCTCTCTCTCTCTCCCTCCTCTCCCTCTGTCTGTCTGTCTGTCTGTCTCTCTCTCTCTCCTCTCCCCCTTCTGTCTCTCCCTTTCTCTCTCCCTTTCCTCTCTCTGTCTCTTTCCTCTCTCTTCCCCCTCCCTTTCTCTCTGTTTCCTCTCTCCCCCTCTCTCTTTCTCTGTCTCTCTCTTCCCCCTCTCTCTCTCACCCTCTCTCCCTTTCTCTTTCCTCTCTCCCCCCTTTCTCTGTCTCTCTCTTTCCTCTCTGTCTCTCGCTCCATCTCTCTGTCTCTCTCCCCCCCTTTCTCTCTCGGTCTCTCTCTCTCTTTCCTCTTTCCTCTCTTTCCTCTCTCTTTCTCTCTTCTCTCTCCCTCCCTCTCTCTCTCTGTCTCTCTCTTTCCTCTCTCCCTCTTTCTCTCTCTCTGTCTCTCCCCCCCTCTGTCTCTGTCTCTCTGTCTCTCTCTCTCTCGCCTCCTTTTCCTCCCTTTGGACTATGAGCTCATATTCAGTTCTAAAAGCTAAAGAGTAGTGTGTGTCTACCCGCTCCATATGACACACTTTCGTAAAAGAGTGAAGGACTACTTCTAAAATGCATGGTTTCAGAGCGATGGACTGTCCTTCAGTCTGGAGTACTTTACTATCTTGGACTCAGCATACTCTTCCCCGTTTTTTTAAAATTTTGTGTCCGCTGGGGAGGACATCAACTCATCCATCCCAGGGTCACTGACCGTGTGTTTTCTTGAACTCTTATCAACATTGAAATTGACAGAGATGTTGGGATTTTGAGGATGTTAGTGAAGAGGGAAAGCAACACCTAAGGTCTGGTGTACTCTAAGGGAGAGTGTATAGCAAGAGAATGATTTGGAGAGAAAGCCGTGAGCACCTTGACAGCAGTCAGGCCTGAGGAAACTCGACAATCAGGGATGGGTGGATATGAAAGGCAGGCGGGCATTCTGATTACCAGTGGGAGGGAGAAAGGATGTCCAAGCAGAAATTAATTGGAAGATGAACAGTGCAATGAGCGAGGGCAAGACATGCAGCCTCCCCCAAGATTGCTTAATGACTGCTTCTGTCATGAGCCCAGTCCGATTATACAAAGACAGAAGTGATATTGATTCATTTTGTGACATCTGATGCATTCTACTCAAGAAAGGAGATGCCTTTTCAAGTTTATTAATTGTGAGATGAAATTCTTTAAGAAATATTACCTGTGATGGCCACTAGGGAATTGAGCCATTTAAGCTTTTTGCCCTAAAAGTAATTTAACAGTTTGGAATCTTTTTGGGTGACTGTAATTGCTGAAAGTTCGATAGTCATGACACTTAGTTAGCATTCCTGCTCTTGAATTCATTCTTAGTGTTTATTTGCAAAACCTCAAATACGTGTCTAAAGCCTTGAATTCTTTCCCAGGGCTAGCCATTGTACACTCCCTAGTTATGAAATATCAATTTTACAGGCTAGCAAAATGATATTTAATGGTGGCTGACAGGACAGTGTTTAAGGACAATATATATTGGATACTTAAATTTTTCTATTATCTGACTCTTGGCACAGATCATTGAATTTAAGTTGTATTGAGATTGGAGATGTAGCTGCCTTAATAACCCCTGCTGTGCTGCCTATTTATTTAGTCTCGGACCTTTCTAGGCTTTTCTGCTTTCCAAGCATGCACAGAAGAAAATAAAACAAGTTCAGCTTCTACCTCCATCTCTACTTGCGTTAGAAAGACATCTAAAAAATATGAGGGATGCTTTTCAGGATGTTTTGCCGGGCTTCAAGCATGGAGCCAGACCAGGTTCATGTGATTTGTTGACATCCGGTTTTTGCTTCTGATTTCCCTTTTTCCAAGGCTTAACTTCTTGATCATACATAAGGATCCAGGGTTTCGCCACATCGAATTGTAAAAATTGAGGGCTAAGTTTGGTAAAGGTAGAGCTCATGGTCTGTTTCATGCTCATATCATTGTCTCTTGAAATTTGTTTTAAATTGACCGTTGTGTATTTTAGGCATATTTGATGTCTTCTGAATGGCCTCTTGGATAATTCATTCTTCAGTTAGATAAGTAAATGAAATCGTCTTGGTTACTGAGCATGACTCATTTAAAATCTCATTTGAAACATTTTCTTTGTCCACCCTTTGTTAAGCGTGTGTCCCCTTAGCGTTTCTGAAGAGTTAAATAAGCCATAGAGACTATGATTTGGGGAGCATCTCACCCTGAGGACTAGCCTCATGCTTTTCCTTTGATGTGTTGCTGGTGTTCCCTTGATCCTTTGCTGTCTTTTTCTTAGTTGCCTATGTGTGTGTGTACGTGCACATCTGTGGTGTCTGAGGATGGAATGTTTGATTAAGTTGATATGATGCTGTACACACAACCTGTGGTGTTGACTGAATAAGGCACATCCATGGTTGGCTCAAATATGTATATTTGTTTGTTATTTTCTCCTCCTCTCTCAGTGAGGGACTGTTTGGGCACACCCTTTTCTCATCATTTTTATTCATTCGTTCATCTGCCATTTGGAACAATATCTTATTCTCCTAAGGCCTTGCCACTGCGAACTCTTAGGTTACAGCGTTGGCGTGTGGTTGGAAGGGATAATATCTGTAATTATTGAGCACCACATAAAGCTCTTAATAAAATGGAATGAAAAAAATAAGCAGAACCATTAATGTTTGCTTCATTCTTTTATCTTCTCTCCTCTTGAACAGTTTAGCTTTACTAGAGCTAAATTAGATGAAGTAAATAATGATAATTTACAAAGAGATGTTTTCAAGGCAGTGGCAATGGAAGTGGAAAAGGTGTAGCACTTCATTGTATTGTTCCTGAAATTCTGCCATTACAGCCGACTGTACCAACAGCCAATTTACAAAACCGGCTTATGCTGTAGGAACTTTACGACAGCAGCTCTTCAAATAGAGACTTGAGACGGCATGTGGGTGTGCACATGTGTATGTGTGCCACAGCAAGCACTGTGGAGGTCAAAATACAACGTGTGGTATAGGTCACTCCTTCCACCTTTTTGTGGGTTCGGGGGTCAAATTTCTCAGGGGCAGGCATCCTTAGCCATTGAGACAACTTTAAAAATTATCTGTGTAATGAGAAGGATTTCGTTCTTTTATTTGGTTGAGATGTCTTTTCTCTTACAGTACAATGCTGTTTGATTTCTAGTTGAATTGATTGACATAGTGGTCAACGAAATGTTTGCTGATTAGTGCAGGAGCTAGAGAAGACCAAGGACTATAATCCAGCAACTGTGGACACCTGGCCATTTGAGTTGTTACCGAATAGAAATGGTCTCAGGCAAAAGCAATTACTAAAACCTATGTAATTATAATATTTCTGGTGGATTAGTCTAGATTAAATTGCTGGCATTGTTCCCTTCTGTTCACACTCCCATTGGATGAGATTACATATATATATTTAAATTTATAGGTTGAACTGGAAAGATTTGAGGAGCCATTGGTGTTAGGCATAGAGACAGTTAGCTAAAGAGTTGCCAGCTTTGTCCTACAGTGACTGCAGCGCTTCTGGCTGCTGATTTCTTCACCTAATCTGTTTAACTTTGGTGCCGGAGCAGCCAGGGCGCAGCTTGGGGTTACTAGCTCATCAGCCAGGTACTGCCTGGCACGACTCCTTTTTCACAGTGTGTACATGCTTGCTTTCTGACCCATGGCTGTTTCACTCTTGATCATAGCGAGAAGCTGGTGTTCACTTGGAGGTTCGTGATTGAGTGATGTATGGCACTTATTTCAGGCCAGGAGCTTTGTGTGTTCTAGTGACTTTGTTTTCCTTCCTCCTCTTTCTTTTTCATCCCTCCATAGTTCCCAAAAGGGATTAAAACTTTTAAATGGCTTCAGCCTTTGAGTTTTTGAAAATAAACTTTTCAAGACTTCTCTTCCATTTTGAAGATTTCCATGTAGTCCCCATATCTGGACAGACTGACAGCTAATGCTGGGGTGGGAAGGATGGAAAAGGCTGTGCCATCACATTTCTGAAGTGCCCTTACTGCCATTTCCTTTCTTTGACTTGATTTAATGGAAGCATTTCCACCTCAAAGGAGCCGCTCACGAAGGTGCGTAATCTCACTCGTAGAGTTTGGCAGCTTTGATGTTCTCATGCCCCTGGTTGAATGTGAATTGTACAACATGGCAAAGCATCATCGGGAGCTGACCCATTTAATGTAACACTCCTAGGCTCATGGCGTTTAAAGCTGGAAGGAACATCATTTACATCTAGCCAATTCTTCTTTTTAACAGAGGTGGAAATTGAAGTCCAGAGAGATTAAGTAATTTTATTCAACAAACATTAATTGAGCAGTGCACCATGTGTTAGACACAGTACCGGGTGCCGGAGGCTACAGAGATGAATAAGTTTTAAGTCCCTGCTGGAGACAAGTACATAGCTCCCAGATCATAGAGTTTGCAATTAGCAGATCAGGGTGTAGAGGATTGGTGAATCATTCATGATCACATCTTTCTGGATTGATAAGATGGACTTTAGCTCTGTCTCTTTTGCTACCTTTTGATCATTCAATAGATGATCTTTTTTCACTTTCTAAAAACCTAAGTTCTGCGTTTATCTGAACTCTAATACCCTCTTTTAACTTTATGCTTGTTATTGAAAGATGAATAGAAACTAGACACCTCCATTTTCCCAACTACTCAGCTGCTTAGATTTGGCTGTGGTTGCGCTTCCCCCCTGTAGTAGGCGTGCTGGCGTTTTATGTGCTTATTGCCTTGACATCCTGCCACGTGTGGGCTGCACTGCCCTCTCTTCTCCCTTCTCCCACTTAAACTTCCATTTCTGAGGCGTTTCAGCGTTCTCCTTCCCAAATAGACCATCCCTCCTTCTGCACATCTCTGTCGCAACTAGTCCTTATCCTTTAAGCCTGCCCTCAAATGTGGTGCTGTGAAGACTATCACCTTCTGAAGAGTGGGAGTCCTGCCACCCTTCTGCAGCTCATAACGCCTCAGAGTGTTTTCCAGCCCCATAGTTCTTTCCCTGTATATCAAGGTTTCCCCCCTTTTTTTCTGAGAACAAGGACAATTTTTTGAGTAATTGGCATGCACACACACACACACACACACACACACACACACTTTTTAAACATATAATTGATTTACCTGGAGTGACCTCACACTTGCTCAGGGGAGCCTGTGTGATGGCTTTGCTTCTCCTTTCCTCCCAGCTCCAGTCTGCTCTGTTGTTTCCCCCTTCGTCTCCCGCCCATCCTCCCCATTTACTGGATCTGTAAGCCAGGATCTTTCATTGCTGCCAAATAGCAGCCCAAAGTGGTTTGCTGTTAATGGTAAATTTATAGTTCTATCAATTGTCTGTCAGTATATTAATTCAGCTAAGAAGCTTAAACATAATCCTTAGTTAGACTCAAATCGATTGGCAAACTCTTTTTTAATTCATAAGTTATACATGCACAAACTTGAGCTTAGCCCTGTCTGATGAAATCTGGGTTTATAATTAGTACGAGATAAATTATTGAATTTTTTTAAAAGCTAAAGTTAGGAAGTGTTACACTTTTCACTCTGGCAGAGAAAAATATCCTACATAGCGATACTGTTTCCATACTTAATTTTAACCTAGACATTTGGGGCCATCATCATGTAGGCAGTGCCCCCAACATGTAAAGACACGAATTGCCTTCTAGGAATTCCAGTGTGCACGCTGCAACCGGACATGTGTGGGCTCTTCCGTCATGCGGCATGTACCTTCGGTATTCCTGTTGTGATTCTCCTGTGCCTGATGTGAAGGTCTGCTTGTGCAGCTCAGTTGCCTGTTCCACTCATGTTGGGGACTTGTCTGCTGTGTACTTTTCCTCACTTAAAGTTATATAAATAAAGTTAAGATATGTCAAAACGAGGAGCATCCTCAAACAAAATAGCGGTCACATGTTGCCATCACTGTATTCAGAAGGAAGCATTGGTGGCTTAGGGTAGCCTTTCCTTTTTCAATTGACTTGTTCTGATGCCAAACCTTTATGTTTTGTCTCTTTTAGGGATATAGAGGTAATGATGTAGATTTTTAGGCTGGTGTGGGTGAGATTCTTTCTTTCTTTCTTTCTTTCTTTCTTTCTTTCTTTCTTTCTTTCTTTCTTTCTTTCTTTCTTTCTTTCTTTCAATAGTAACCTCCTGATGTTGAGTTGTGTTCAAATCTGTAAGATTTATTAGGCAAACATTCTGTAGCTTGGTGGCAAGATGTTCTGGCTTTCTCATTAGCAGTGACCCTGGGTAGTTTTCTCACATTCAGCAACATTTGCTAGGCGCTGCCCAGCATTCTTGTCATTTCCTGGTGAGGCAGAGCCCAGCCTCCAGGTGAGCAGGTCACCGTGTGCACATCTCCCAGAGGGTGGGGTTGGTAGGGAAAGCACAGTTCAAACTTAGTCCCTTTTCCCTCACACTTGAGCTCCGCTCTTCTAGGACCTCTGCTTGGACAAAAGGGACATGACTGGGGAGTTGACATTGGGGCTTTTGGTGCTTGTTACAGTCCCCAGGGCCTATTGATATTACACTTCGTCCAAAATCTAGTCTGTGTTTTAGTGGTGTGCCCAAGGGTCTCCACTTCGCTAAGCCGCCGCCTCTTCCTCCTCGTCCTCCTCCTCCTCCTCCTCCTCCTCGTCCTCCTCCTCTTCCTCTTCTTTTTTAAAAAACACTTTGAGAATTAAGTGGGAACAGGAGCATTAAGAAGCCAGCATGCTGCTTTTGCTTTTTGTCAGCTGTAGGGATGCACCAGTTTGTGCCAAACATTCTGAGGAAAGACAGGAGGTTTGACAGTAGAGAATTCACAGTTTCCCTGGGAAAATGTAGTGGCACATGACTATGATGTTTGTGTGTGTCTGTGTTTACTTGCTTGCTTGTTTGTTTGTTTGTTTAGAACAGAGTCTCACTGTGTAGCCCTGTTGGCTTGGAACTCCCAGAGGTCCACCTTTCTTTGTGTCCCAAGTGCTGGGATTAAAGGTGTGTGCCACTGTGCCTGGCTTGAACATGATTTTTTATTTTTAAATCTTGCAGAACATTTGACATCTTAATTAATAAGTTGATTGAGTTGATTTTTCACTGAGATGACAGTCACACTCAGCTAAATAAATAACATTAAATGGGACTAGACCATGCCTTTGTGGGGCTTATTCAGGAAGTAAACATCTTGAAGATAGTTTTGGGGACCAGAAGTGGGCCAGCTTGTTCACTTATGTTCATAAATTGTAACTGAGTAATCTCTTTTAGCACTCAACCAAATCATATCTGAAAATGCTCATATTAGTGTGGAAATTGAATTTGATCGCATGTCTGATGCTTCTCTCAGATTAAAGAGTCAATAAAATACTATCTTGAATATGCTCACTTATTTTTTTATTATGGGAAAGCACACAAAATGTAAAAAACAAGTACAGTTCAGAAATGTTAGTATACACATTAGTATGAAACACCCGCGTTGACCTTTTTCATCTTGTAACCAACTCTGAAATAGTAACTTCCATTTCCAGTGAACTCTACCCCCCACCCCCACCCCCACAGTTGCTTTTAGAAATGTTTCTAGAGCTCACTGCATGACAACATACATCATAGCAAAGCCGCTATAGTAGAAAAATGATACTCGGCTGCTGTTATCAGGGCTCTGGTGAGCTTTGCTGTCTGAACTAACTCTCACTTTATTTACATCCCGTCCCTTTACCGTGATGGTGACTTGCAAACTGTGAACCATCCCTCCTTGTGCTTGGGCTTTAAGGCAGCTGAATGATTCAGAGTGTCTAATAGCACAGCAGGAAGAGAGAAATGGCCAGTTGTATTGTGCCCTTACTGTGTGGTTTTTTATCTTGCAGGCTCCGTAGATTAGGGACACACTTGCTTGAAAGTCTTCTCTCTTTTACTCCTTGCCAGTTAAGTCTTTCAAGCATTAATTTCTTTGCCACCACATGTTTTAACTATGGAGGATTTTCATGTGCAGTGGCCCTTTCGTTTTGATGTTTGTGACCATGTGCTCAGTGGAGGTGGCCATGGGTGTTATAGAATAATTTTTCAGGAATGTGTTTATCAAGAGACTTGGCAACTAGAGCTCGTAAAGCACTTGCCCAGCATGTGTGAGGCTCCAGGTTCCAGAGAGCCTTGAATCACTACTGTCCTGTAGTCCAGTTACACAGGGACTACTTTGGGCTATTGGGTCATGTCTGCACAGAAAACAGACCACATGATTTATTTAAATAATGCAAACATAAAGAATTTGTAACAGAGCATGGGAATACTGAAAGAGGAAAGATAAACCCACTGGCATAAACACTTTTCTACTGCAGTGTGATCCTGGCTGGGCATGCTGGTGCTCTGAGTATCAGGTCTCTCAGGTCTCTGAAGCAAAGCTCATAATTCTAGCTCTGTTGGTTGTTGCAGGGATTATCACAGAGTTAATATGTTTAGTGCACCAATCAACAGCGCAGTTCCTTTTTCTTTACAGTAATTTAAAAGAGTTGAGAATGGTGCTGGTCTTGTGTATTGAGGAAGTTAGGAGACCAGTGACAGGAAAAGTGAAGGCATGGTTGTCACGGTGCAGTGGGGATATGTTGGGCATCAAAACATTCTTAGACGTAGTTTGGTTTTTCTTTAAGGCCTGACCTGGAGAATTGTAAAACTACTCTCCCAGATGTGCGTCCCGGTCCTGTGTTCTTCACAGGATGAACAGTTGTGGAGTGAGAAGCCCCTGGCTATGCCTGCTCTCCTCCACTCCCAAGTGTCTGTTGAGGACTTTAGTTACTCGTGAGCTCCTTTACAGGGCACAACCAGTGGGAAGAGAAGGATCCCAAGCAGGTGCGGTGAGGTCAGTTTTGGATGTGGTGAAGGACAGGCTTCTTCCAACACTGAGTTCTTGCTAAGATCCCTCCACGCAGTAGGTCAAGACTGATCTTTAATGCCACTGCTGAGACAGTGGATCTGTGCCCGGTGGTGGGGGCAAGTCAGTCTTTTTTGTCTTCACTTGCCCCTTTTGCATTATTGTAGTAGGGGTGGCAAATGATAGAGGCTTTGACTAATACCGTGTCCACTGTAAAGGAAAGGGGTCTTCATTGTGTAGTTGGGTGCTTGTCACAGAATAGCTGAGAGTAGGCTGGCTTGGTGGATAAAACACATGGTACTAGACATGGCAGCTTGATTTAGACCTTGGAGGAATGCAACTGGCCAAGCAGAAAGTCAGTGTCTAAAGGGAGGCCTTTTAGCCGTGCACTTACATAATTCAGTCTCCTGTTTTGAAATGCACAAGAATTTATTGCACAAATTTGACTGGAACTCTGGCTCAATTGAAGGTTCCTCTGGTACCAGCTAAATAATAGTGTCATATCCAGCATCATTTTCCCTTCTGTGTTATTCCAAGAAGAAACTTTAATAATAATTATTATTTTTTAATACGGTGAAGAAAGGAAGACATTCACAAAAAGGCATTTTCCTAACAGAGTGATACAATGCTCCGGGTAGGCCCATCCCATCCTGCTGTGTGTTATAGAGAAAATCGGCTTCCTATTGTAGGAGATGTGTTTTCCCAGTTCCTTTCTTCTCTGAGAACTGTGGGAGGGCCTGTGGCACATCCTCTGCTGGATGGGTTTCATCTGGCCTGCAGCCTGTGCCTTAAGTAACAGGGTTGTCTCTTCTGAGGGCACTGGCTCTCCATTTTTAGCATGGGTATGAAGGGTAAAAAATGGAGGAGAAAATGTCTCCATTACTAGAAAACATGGTTTGAGGCCAACTGGTTAATTATGTGCCTCCAGTGAAAAGGGAAGTGGTGCCAGTGGGCCAGAGCCAGTTGTGCAATAGCTGGTCCCTGAGTAGTGCCTAGCACAGGCACACCTCTAACTACCTCTGAGACCTGGGTTAGCCTTTGCTTCCACCTTACAGTCCTTATTACTTACTCACTCATTCTTTCTGTTGCAAGGGATTGGACTCAGTGGTAGCTCTACCCCTCAGCTACATCCCAGCCGAGCGTTTGTCTTTGAGGGGCTCTTTCTCCTTACTCCTGTCCCTTCTGCCTTTAAACCCTGGTTTGCTGTCTACAGGATGTTTAATGTCATTGCCAGTGAAGGAGTTTCCCCCTTTAACCCTGACTCTTGTTTCTAGTTCATCTGAAGAATTCCTAGCTAGCTAGAAAGAGACTCTTCTCAGTGACGCTAATTATTTTTCATTCTCCTCTGTTCCATCTGTTCATGTGAACAGCAGATGAATTCAGTCCATTTAGCAAAGCTTCATCCTGTCTGTATCACTGCCTGTTACTCCTCTAGAACAAAGGAAGCACGCTGCAGTTGTGGCCTGCCTTTCTTTCCCTTCCGCTCTCCTGTTTGTTCAGTGATGTTTCGGTGGAGGTCAGGCCCAAAGCCCGCACAGGCTAGGTGTGTGCTCTGCCCCCACTGCATCCTCAGCTTTTTCTTTCTCTGTGGTGCTGGAGATGAACCCGGGCCTTGTGCTCAGTTTGCAGACACTCCTCCTCTGAGTTCCTGCCCCAGCTCTCCTCCATCTTAGTCCCAAAATACTGGAGGACACAGTCTGCTTGGACTTAATCTGGAATGTTGTGAGGCTTTGCAGTAAACTTATTTATTTCCCTTTCTTTATTTACTTCATCTTAGGTAGTTACTTGTTTGTTAATCATAAGTTAATACACTTAGTGTTGGAGGTACTTTGAGTTTTATCAGTTCATCTTTCCTTTTATTTTGTGTTCTGTAAGGATTTCTGATTGCTAACCACTGGCTATTGACGGATTGTGTTGGCCTGTTCCCCCCCCCCCCCAAAGATTGGAAGAGTTCATTGTGTTAAACTTGTAAAGAGACAGGAGATTGCTTTAAATATTTAGCCAAGAGGGCATGGTGACATGTGCCTGCCTCTATTCCCAGGTCTCAGAAAGCAGAGGCAGGAGGATGGCAAGTGCAAGGTCAAATTGGACTTCCTAGCAACATTCTGTCTTAAGAAAAAAAGGCAAAATTAGAGCAGAGTATATTGATTATTTGGATTTTGTTTTTCACAGTGTAGGTGCTCTAGTCAGATCATTAAATTGCTCGTGGTTCTTAGTCAGCTGCTGTAATGTGAGGGAGGCCTGATTCTGTGGATTTGCTAACCATGTCATGGAGCTGCAGTGACAGCTCTCTCCTTTTTACCACTTGGAAATGTATCAGTTTCACTTATCCCCACAACCACAGTAAGTGCATTTTGAGTTTTCAGACGTATTCCCTCTTTTCTCTCTTAGTATTCACCACTGACACTTTCTAACAATGTGGCCCCATGTTGGACTCTTTTTAGAAATCATAGAGGTTGTGGTTTTTTTCTCATACTAGTCTTCCCTCGTGAGGTATGGCTGGGAAGATAAGACCTATATCAAGTAATTAAATTATAGGACTAAAGTAGAAAGTGATTAGTACTGTAGCATAGTCTTATCTCTGCCTCTTGACATTAGCTCTCTTGCTGACACCCGTGTTAGATGCTGTAACTCAGCTATATATATCTTTTTGCCTGGTTTTCACTGCAAAACCATTTAAAGGGCTCTATGATGACTTTGGTAGTCTCAGGAGGAATCTGACGCCAATGGCCAGGTAGACCAGTTGCTCCTGCCATACTCACTGTCAGGAGCCAGACGTCAAATGACTGGTAGCTTACTCCTAAAAGCGTATCGCCTTCGGCTTGCTCTCTGCTCTCTCTGCCTAGTTATCCTGGCCGTGTCTCCTGGATCCTCTCTGCTCCTCTAAGGAAGGTGATGCTGCCGTTGTTCCTCATCAGAGCCGGTTGTTTTCTTTCGGGAGCGTTTGTGGGTGGGAGAAAGGTTTTTGCCCAGTTGCATGTGGGAGGCCACACCTGTGCAGGAAGGACATATAGGGGCAGGTCCCCAGGGCCGCCGTCTTTTTAACTTCCCTTCAGTGAATCTAGGATCCACCTTTCTGTTGGCTGCATAGTTTCTTACTTGGAATTCTTGGCTTTCTTTGGCATTTGGGTCTGTGAGGTGTGGTGAAGTATCTTTTATTCTACCCTTTCCACCTTCATGCAGAAGCTTTCGCAGTGAGGTGAGGAGACCACATGGTTTGCCACACGAATAGTGGTGAGGACCCTTAGAGCCTTCAAGGTACTTATTCGTAAATCCTTGACAGGGTCTTTGGGTGGTGGTGGGGGGAGTGGGGTACCTGACATTTGGCTTCTGTTATTTCCTCCCTTCCCCACTTTTCACTCTCTGTTCTCTTTCCTCCCCTTTCTCGCTGCATCTGAGCAATAAATAGCAAGCACTTCTGAAAAGGCTCTTAGTTGGCTTATGTAATTGAGTAGAAGAGCAGTCTCATGAGGGAGGCTTTTTTCTTACATGATAGTCTTGAAAATGGTTCTTTAATTTTGGGATGTGCAAGTTCCTATGGAATATAATCATATGCTGTGCACTGGAGATAACGGGTCAGCCCAGTCAAGGACACGAGGATGCCTTCATTTGCCTGACTTCACTCACTCTCTTGGTTCTGTGAAACTGTTCTACTGGCCGTCTGCCAGGGCACACTTAGGACTGGGACTGTTTCAGGGAATCGCCACTTCCTTTGCCTTTTTCCTGTCACCGTGGTGAGTGGAGGACGCATCTGCCCGCCCCGCTCTGTTCTCATATGGTCAAGTTGGCTTGTTCCCTAGTGTTCTCAGACTCTACTCCCAACAGACTAGTTTGCACCGAGGACATTTGGGATGGTGCCTTCCCACCAGTATGTGAGTGTTCCCAGTGTCACCCATACAAAAGGTCAAGGAGCACTGAATTCCCCAGTTGTGATTAACCTACTTGTTCCTTTTTACTGAACCATTTTAATCATCAGTCAAGCACCCCACCTTGGCTTTCTAGCCTCTCTAAACCTCTGATCTCTTTTGTCTTTTGTGGCATTGGCGACTAGACTAAGCATGCTTGCATTTTTCCTTTCCTAGTCCCTATCATTTTCCGCTGTGGCTTATAAGACCTTCACTTTTTCCTCCTTTGTTCCCTTGGATATACACAAAACATTAGATTGTAAATGTAGCATTTACCCATATATGTCTTTGTAGTAGACTTGCTTATTCTTAAGATGTATTTTAAGTGGGAAATATACATAGAGCTAGTTGAGAAATAAAGCTGTCAGCCTCCAATAACTCCTGGAAGCTGCTTGTGTGCACACTCCTGCAGACACACTTTGGTGGCTCCTGTTTGGTCAGGGTGGCCACAGGTTTAAGCTTCCCCTTTGCTGTTTTGTAGCCTTACGGTTAGCAGACTTTCCTATCTGTGTGTTCAGGACAAGCCAGTGGATCTCCTTGTGCGTCCTGTCTCCTGCCTGCCAAAGGAATTGAAAGGTCCTTGATTGTAAATATGCCGAGGGCATGTGATGCTGTTCCTATTTTAAGTCTATAATTCAAATGGAAATTGCAGCCTTTGTTTATTAAAATGCCATGTGAGGCAGAGCTACTGGGACTGGTCCATTATTTACTGTTTGAAATTTTATTCATTTAAGTCTGATCATGTCTGTTCCTATTTTAATCCAATAGTCAGTTTTAAGATCACTGAGTGTAATTTTGCTTGGCTGCATTAATTAATATATTATAGTTTGTTTCATTTTTAAGACAAAAGTCAAACTTCTTATTGACCCTGTTTATTTCATAGCACATTTTATAGTTAAATATTCCCTCTGCATCATGGAAAGCCACATCTGTGCTGGGCCGTCTCTTTTTCCCTTGTTTTGGTAGGGGAAACGAATCTAATGTACGTTTTGTGAGGGGAATAACAACCAGTTAGTCTGCTGCACACAGGAATGAAAGTACAAGACATGATGAGGAATGGGTGAAGGCCATCAGCTCGGTTTAGTGGTAATAGATGCTGAACTTCTGTCTTCAGCCTCGACATTATCCCACATTGGCTTCTTAGCAGCATATATTGCATTTATGAACATATGAACGTCTCTAGGAATCATCACTAACCCTGGTTGTCCACTGTCCTTTGTCTGCCTCTTCCTCCATCCTGCATCAGTAACCATTAGCTGTGTCCCTGAAATCTGTATATATGTTCTTTTTTTCCTTTCCTGCTGATGTGTGTCTATGAATAAATAATACTCCTTTTGCCTGTTTATTCTGTATTTATATAGGGTTTTACTATGTTTTTCTCTAACTTCCTTTTCCTGCTCGATATTTTCAAATTTATTCTGCGATTATGTTGCTCTAATTCAGCTTAATTGCTCTGTATTGCATGACACAGTTACACTGTACACAGTGTTAATGTGGGCACTGTTCTACTTGTCTCCTGCACACGGGATTCTCTGGGCTCTGCAATCCATCGTTACCTGTAAGGAGCATTCATTAGTTAGAGGGGTGTGTCAGCTGAACATCTGTGTGCATTACTGTGTCAGAGTGACATTTTATATTTGTATCACTAGGTAAAGGACATTCCAATTTCCCCACATTCTTACCTCAAGTATTTTTGCCAGTGTGATGGTTATATGTACTTTTTCTCGTTATTGAAATTATTATTTTTTCATAAACTTACCATTCTGAGTTCTTTAATGAAGTATCTGTATATAGTCCTCTCCACTCTTTCATCCTTTTTTGGTTTGTTTGTTTGGTTGGTTTTGTTTTTTAATTTATCAGTTTCTTGCCATGAGTCAATTGAAGATAGTTCCACCTCACCTTCTATCCATCCACCTAACAAAAACCTGCATCTCCTCTGTGTAAGTCACTGCCCCATTGGTGCTTAAGGACATTGCTTTAGTACTTACTGCCTCTCTGCTTTTGTCGCTCATCTTTCACTGCTGGGCTGTCACTTCTCTCTCTCATCTGAAATTTAAACCCAAAACTGTCCACCCTGTTCTTCTGGCAGCTGCTACCTCATTTCTGTCTGGTTTTCAGCACAACTTTCAGAGGAATCATATGCTTGCTTTATTTCATTTTTTTCCTTCCCATTCTCTTGTATACCTATTCCTAGATCTAATGTGACTTTTACTCCTTCTATCCCCAAGAAGTACCCTCACGAATCTACCAAGACCTCTCTTAGCTGGATGCAGAGTTTGAACCCTAACCCACATAGTGCTTGGTTAACTTTGTGGTATTTCATAGTCCATCTTGGCTTCCAGGACACAGCCCTATGGCAGTGTCCCTGTGGTCTGTTCAGTGGATGCTCCTCTCTCTCCTTGTACAGATTCATTGTGTGTTAGGTTACTGAGGATCCAGTTACCACCTTGCATGCTGTAGCTTTCAGGCTATTAAACGACTTCACACACCCCAATTCCACACTTGTGCACCCAGCGGCCCGCTCAGCTTCATGTGGGTCTGAGCAGCTAAAGCTCAGGAGCCCACAGCTCAGCTGCCGCTCAGACCTCCTTTCCCTAGTGTGCAGCACCTGTGCTTCCCCCTTTCCTTTGATGACCCCTACTCAGCTCTTACCCAGACCCAAAGCTATCTTAGCCTTTTGTATTTCTTTGACAGTTCACATTCTATTTGGTATCTACCTTTGAAATTCTTACATTACTTCTTCACTGCTCCCGCCCTTTTGTAATCTAGCATCTCTTCCTACCTAGATTGCTGTATTAATTTCTTAATTTATCTTGTTTCCCTTGTTACAGTGGAAGTCCCCAGCCTAAAGACCAGGGTGATTGAGATGCAGTCACTACCCTTTCAGAAGTATTTCCAGTGGGAAATGTAAATTGAGGTAGTTGCGAAATAAAGCTGCTTTTCCTATCACCTCTCCTCCTGCCTTCTGTTCTGGGGCTTAGTATCCTTTGTCTTGTCTGACCCACCAGGCACGATCCTGGTTTGCACTTAGTTCTCTTTGCCTGTCTTCAGATGACCATCTTTCTCTTGAATTTGTAAGAAAACATAATCTCAGTGAAGGTGGCCACAAGCACACTATACTAGCACCCCACCTAAACTTCCTGTAACTTGCTCTGCTCCTTCATTTTCCAGTAAGTTTGGATTCCCATTTTTACTTTGCTCTGTCTTTTTGATAGAGAATTTTAAAAGTCTTACTAGAACATATTTAGCCATCTTTTCTTACTCCCAGACTCGTAATGTGTGTCTGTTGAACCCCAAGAAGTACTGTACTGTCTCAAGGTCATTATGTTTTATGGCTACAGATTTTAGGGGCAGGCTAGGTAAAGCCTGAAAGCAAGGATCTGTCAGGAAGTCAGCTTCTCCCCCCCCTCCCCCCGACCCCACCCCCTTTGCTCTTTAAAATATCTTTGACCCCATCCTTCCCTGTTTGGGCTACTGGCCTAAAATGCCTCCTGTCAAAAGGCCAGCTATGTCTTCCTGTGCTGAGTTGTGGGTGTGGGGCCCATGCTTGAGGAGAGGGACAGATGACTGTAGTTATCTCTTCCGTCTCTAATGTGAGTCATTGCAGGGCCTACACGCGGTGTCAGTTCTCAGGAGGAATGGTGATTACAGCACATATTGGTTTGTGTATTATCCGCCCACCAGATAAAGCAAGCATTCTCTTCTATTTTTATTTTGGAAAAAAAAATATTTCCATGTAAATTAGAATCTAAACTAGACAGTCCCTTTTAGCAGGAAGATTCAGCTGCGGTCCCGTTTCCCCAAAATACATTCCATACCTCAATTGCCTCTTGGAGATTTCAAAGGCTTTTATGTACCTGGTAATTTGGAGGAATTGCTTTTATTTTGTGGCTTCTTAGGGACTTCTAATATCTCTCCTGTAAGATGTTTGTAGATGTCAATAGCTCCTAGCTCTGAAGGGTTAGAGTAACAACATCGTTCAGTTTGCACTTGTTTTCTGCTTGTGCTATTTGTTCTTTCCTGGCTTCACGAGAGACATATAATCAGACTCTGAATTTGCCCTGTTGTTTATTAGTGTGCTTGCTGGTATATCACTTTCTTTCTTTTGAGGGGATTTTCTGTCAGTCCAGCCCTTCAAGAACATCATGAACTAGTACCCTTGTTTACATAACCATTTGTCACACATACGTATGTATCATCCTTTGGCCTTCCTTGGGATATTTCTGGAAAAGTATCCAGAAGTTTTGTCTTCCGTTTTTAGTTCCAGTTGGAAGTTCAGGTGTTGTGACATGGCATAAAGCTGTGCATGGTAAACATCATTGTTTTGCTCAATTAATTTAAAACATTTTTGTTCACTAAGGCTTCTGTAATCACTCTGCTACTCATTGTAAATAGATTTTCTCTCTTGCTTGGTGAGTGTGAATCCATTGGTTCTTTTTACTCCTGAGGGCTGATTCTGATAACCATTGATTTTGTCTCTATTAAAAATACTGTTTGAACTGGGATAGAGTTCAGTAGTAGAGAACCAAACTTTGGTTTGAGTCTTCTTACAGGGAACAAAACAAAACAAAACCAAATCCCCAAGCAAACAAAAAATAAGCAGAATCCTGCCCATCATTGGTAACTAGTCTGTCAGCCTGCCTTCTTAGGACTTCTCTGTTAAGTGTTGCATTTGGCAGCAAACATCTATTCATGACAGAGCAAAGAGACACTTCCAGCAAAGGCTGTCTTGGCAAACCAATGAGTTTACTGGCGTTACAGGAGTGGATGAGGTTCTTCACAGGGGCGCGGTGACTCAAAGATCACTACACCCCAGAGGAGCCCACCCTAACATGAGTGATGACAGGTGAGAGCAGGATCACTGTTCCTCCATGCACAGATAGCAGGCTGCTTGATAGGCTGGGGGGCGGGGCAGGCCAGGCAGGCAGGGCAACTCTTCTCTCTAGGAATTGGCTATGGGGTATAATTCAGCTTTCTGTAACTATGAGGGTGGTTTACTTCCTGCTACACAGCAACTTCTTAATTTGCTTCCGGGACATTTATAAAATATCTATATTACATCTTTGTTGTTGTTGTTGTTGTTGTTGTTACCTAGAATTCCTTTAGACTGGATAATTTGCACCAAACACCTGCACTTTCCTCTTCTCATGTTCCTGTAGAACTCCTATGTTTAGGGTCATACCTAAACATACATAACATACCTAAACAATATCAGGACATTGTGCTGAGCATGGGCACCCGACACCTGTGTTCTTTCTGTTTTTCATATGTAGATTCCCACATGTGATCTGTGAAAAGATGTGTCTTCTCTTCCTAGCAGAGTGCTGGATCAATGATCATCTTTTTTTTTTCTTCTAATTTTACAGAAGAAGGAAATGACAGTGGAATGATGAATGTGAAGCTCAAAATTCCGTGTAACTGAATGTAACTTATTTACATTCTCATAAGAGATTTTCTTGGTCATAGCAGTGAATTGAAGTGTCTTATTATGTGTTCAATACATCAAAGCTCAGTCAGTGTCTGGGAGGCAACACCTACTTCATTTCCCTTTTCCTTCATATTCGCTTCAGGATGAGTTTGAATGTAGCATTAAAATGATGAAGGTCCTTTACGTGAAAGCTGTTTAAGAAAAAAGTAAGTTGCAAATGCCTTCTTTAAGTATTACACAAATTAGACAGAGGCGTCTTACTTTGTCAGATGCAAAATAGATGGTAAAGGCAGGACCAGGTTAGCCAGCTACGAAGGATGGAAATCATTGGTTTACATAGGAAGAAGTTTCTGGCTTTCTCCTTCATATACTTTTTTCCAGATACTATGTGGGTTTTGGCCACAGTTAATGTGTACGTGCATTCACGTTCCTGTGGCACACTTACTGTGAGTGTGTCCCGAGTATACGCTAAGCCTAACTCAGATGAAGTGTGCTAGAAGAGCGGCTCTGAAGAGTTAGTGGAAGCCACACATAGGGTCTTTGCTGTTTTGGAACTTAAGCCTCATGTGAAAGACAGCGAAGTACTGATGTCGGACGGTCTGGATGCGATGCTTTCTTAAGCACATCCCCATGTTTGCAAACCCCACCAAAGGCAGGCAGCTTTGGACTTCTTAGCCCTGTCATCATGACTCACTGTTGGATTTCTGCTCCTTTATCCCCTTTGTCCACTGTGTTGTCATATTCTTTTAATTCATTTTTTGAAAAGGGTCTCATATCTCTGAAGTTCTCTTTATTCCTACTCCTGTCACCTTCCTCAAGAGTTTTTCCTTGTCTGCAGATGATGGTTGTTTAGATCAGCCATGGGAGCGGAGTGTGGGGCCCCTAAGGTGATGAGCTAAGCCGTGCGTGTTGACATACGCTCCCTTCTCTCTGTCTCTTTTCTTGTTGCTCCCCGCACCCCCACCCCCCATTCTGGTTTTCACACTAGTTTTTCCCTCTGTCTTGAAAATACCTTAAATTCTATATGTTAGTGGAACTTTTCTTGATCACTTCTTCCTTTCCATTTCTCTGAATTCTTTTTTTGTTTTTTGTTGTTGTTGTTTTTTGTTTTTTGATTTTGAGACGGGGTTTCTCTGTGTAGCCTTTGCTGTCCTGGACTCACTTTGTAGACCAGGTTGGCCTCGAACTCAACAGTGATCCTCCTGCCTCGGCCTTCCGAGTGCTGGGATTAAAGGTGTGCGCCACCACCACCCGGCTTCTCTGAATTTTTATCCCATCGTTTTGTACTTATTCAAAACTGCTCTGTGCTGCTGCCTTGCGTCTAGGATGTCTTCTCTTACTCTGTAAGTGTGCACAGTAGCTAGTTTGTGTACAGTTAGTAGTTGGTAGGTGCTTGGGTTTGCTGTGTGTGTGTCCAGTGGGTCCCAGTGCATCTTGAATTCTTCTACATTGTTTCCAACTTGGGTCCTTACAGGTACCTGCTATGGAAAAAGAAGTTCTTTTCCAATAAAGCAAATCAACCAACTATTTAGTAACCAGTTATAAGGTGTCTAGTACTTAGCTGATATTTGTGATCCAAGGAGACAGCTAGTTTTGCACATATTCCTGTGTGTTGCAGTATTGCCTGTGTTACATTTTTCATCCCTAATAGCATATTCTGTTTTGTTTGCAGGATAAGAACAAGAAGCTCCGGCCCCTGTATGACATTCCCTACATGTTTGAGGCCCGGGAGTTTCTTCGAAAAAAGCTCATTGGGAAGAAGGTGAGTGAGAGCGTACATTTGCAGTTGCTTGGCCTTGGCCTCATGCTTTAGGAATCGGGGTTTTAAACCAGCTCCTCTAGGCCCCTTGTAGGCCCTTGAGCAGTAGAGGACATTCCTGACCAAGGCAAGTGGAATTACTTTGATACGAAGAGAGGTGTGTCCATGTGCCAGGAAGTGGTTCCCTTGGGAGAGGTTTGAAATTGGGGCCCTGACCACAGTTTGATTGTCAGTGCTCTCACGGGCAGGTTCCAGGCTCAATTCCAGTTTCAATAATTGCATACCGCCCATGCTGAGCTCAGTTGGCTCTCTGGTTCTCTCCAGCCACCTCATTAGAAGGCTGGGGCCACGAGAGTTAGCAGCAAGGAAAAGTTGCTGCTTTTTTGTGTGTTTCTTCTACTTTAGAGGAACAAGATGACTGCAGGAGAGTGAAGTTGGGTTCTCCTGTGTTACGAGGATGCATTGGGAAATGCATAGTATATGGATGCTGCTTAGCCTTGAAATTCCCAGTAGCTGTTGCTCTAGCTACTGGGACAGTAGGGACTTGAACCGGAAATGCTTGTGTAGCATCTCTGGGCCTCCTGTGAAGACTGCTTCGTGAGCAGTATGTTGACTCTGCGGTCTTAGGGCTGGAGACCTAGAGCGCACATCCTAAAATAAATGTTTATGGCAATACTCTCCAAGGGTCATGAATAGTGAGCTTTTAAACATACTTTCATTTTTTTCTGGCATCTTATTCTAAAAGTCCAGGACCATTTGTGTCCCGGATGGATGTACAAAGACAATAATAAATGGTTGGCCTCCTTTAATGGCACTGAGGGAACCTGTTCAGGAAGGCTCTGTGAGTCATGCTTTTGTTTGGGATTCTAGGAGAGATTTCATATGATGTAACATGATTTTCATGTTGTACCATCTTGCAAATACTCTACCACTTCAGAACACCATAATCGTTTTGCTACGTCTTAAACATTAGACCCATGTTATTTACTCTGCCTCTAGGCTGATGCAGTTTTGACAGGTTTAATACAGCTCTGAGTCTTGGCCGGTGTACCATGCCCCCATCCCCCGCCAAAGATAAGATGCAGGGTGTTTTAAGACATCCTCAAACATGGAATGTAGTAAACACTCTACCCGAGCTCTTGCCTTCTCCTCCCAGGTTCTGGGCCTACAAGCATGTTCTCCCATACCAAGCAACAACAACAAACAAAACAACAATAACAAAAAAAAAATCCTAGGTTTGAATTAACATCAAAATAATGTATTATAAATATAGTCACTTGTCTAGGCATGGTGACACATGCCTGGGGCCCTAGCAATTGAGAAGTTCAGGCATGGAAGTTAAGAGTTCAAGGTCAGCCTAATTCTACATGGGATCCCATCTTAAATAAATGAACCATATACGGAAGTTTACTTGGTAGTCTGGTAAATCATAGCAATATATTTTGAAGATGGATGTAAGTTGGAAAGTTGAAATCGCTAATTTTCAGGTTTTTGGTTTTTTCTTTTAAAGCCAAACTGGATTTCCTAAAATGAATACTAAATCTCCTCAGGTTCCTTCAGAAAATAGGCTCATTTGTCATTGTATAAAGCTTGACAGACTGCTATATTCATTCATGAAGTGCAGTGCAAATGATGGCTTATGTCCCCTTCAATTTCCAGATCCCCTGTTATCTGATGTAATGTGTAGCATCTCTATCTCACCCATTTGATAGCACAGTGCTCATTCACTGTCTCATAAGCAGTCGAGCATAGACAACCAAGGAGTTTCCTGCATTTCGAAGGAAACCCATGTGGTCGCCCAGCACAGTGACAGCACAGATTTGATTTGTGCATATGTTATGGCACCCACTAGTTTCCTAAGTGTTGTCCTGCCATGGCTCTGTGTGATCCCTGGGCACATAGATCACAGCTTATGGCAGCCCTAGAGGGCTAGCCAGGGCTAGGCTCTCAAGGACTGTGTCAGTCTGTTGTAAAGTCCTCTGTCATAGGATAAAAGGACTGACCTCACATGTCAGGTATGATGTCATCTCTTAAGCAATTAGGTGCCTTCTTAGCAGGAGAAGCCTCCTTCACTGGTTCCTGTGCAACGGAGGTGATTAGATGTTGTTTGTGCTGAGATCAAGCTTTGTCCTCCCCCTGACAGTGACATTGTGTAAATGATGGCTACTGGGTGCATCTCAGCTCTGCTGGGCTGGAGCATTCCCGATGCAGGTCACTTTCCTGACTCACCTTCTAAAGCCTCTTGCCTGTCTTCTGGGCCTGTCAGTTACAGCAGTCAACGCCCATGAGCTCTGGCATCTGGGAGCAGGCAGGGCAGTGGCTGCCTCGTGTGTGTGTGTTGGGGGGTGTCTAGCACATCATTGCAAACTCCTGCCAATTCCCTTCAGACCTCTACAGCTGTTCAGCATGGTCCATGGTTATTAGGGGCAGCTATGAGAAGCGTGTGTATCTGTGTGCACGAAAGCTGATGAGGGCAGCCTGTCCCAGGTAAAGCTGGCTTCCCTACCTCCTTCCCAGCGAGTCAGCACTGATGGCATTTCTGAGAGACGTCTAGAAAGTTGAGAATTAAGATCGAAGGTGACATGCTGGGGTGCTTTATTTGATTTGTTGGCCCCGCTTTTGGTTGTCATTCACATTGATTTAAATCCATTTGCATAGGTTGAGTCTTGCTTTCCTGGCTTGTGGAACAGGGTAGTATTCATTTGCCTCTCCTTTCCTAGAGCTGTGCTATGAAAATACAAGATGATGCAGTCTTTTGTGTTGGTCCAGATGTCAGGAAAGGGTGGGGTTTGGTTTTGTGGGAGTCTAGTGTAGCCCTGCCCTTTCAGGTTGATTTCTAGCTTTAAGATCAAGAGAAATGAATATACAACTGGCATCACGATCACATTGTTTTTGTGCATTGTTGTTGGTGTTTCTATTGACTTTGGCTGATGTGGCAACTAACGAGCTGGTGGATGAGGATGTTAGCTTTCCACATACATTCGGTCCTATAGGGGAGGTGCGCTTGAGGGAGTGGGAAAATGTATGTCTGGCTTCATCCTCCTCTTTCCCTGTTGACCACCAGCCATCCTTTCACTACAAATACTCATGGCAAATTACTTTCCTGCCAATGTCTTCAGAGGCTCATTGTGAAATAGGAGCTATGATGATTTTAGCTGTTTGTTTGTCTCTTTAGAGCTTTCCAGGATTACATCAGATGCTGACTTATTAAAGGAGTCGTTATAACTACTGATAGGAGAAATATGCTTTATCTCCCCCCAAGCTCCTGCTGCCTATGTATTCCCTCTAGACCTGCATCTTTAAAGGACCACCTATGTATTTTGTTTTCAGTAGGTAGAATAACTGGGTCTTCACTGGGGGTTTCCTTCAGCTTTCTCACTGAGAGTATAACCCTGAGTTCCAGTATTTTCTCCCTTGTCACACAACATTTACAAGTGACATATGAATCATTTCTATAACTCTTGTCCCTTAATTGCAAAATTTCTGTCACCATGGGAACCATTGTGTTCAAAGTTGGAACTTGTTTAAATAATTGAGGGTCAAAAATGGTTGGAGGAGCTGGGACTGCAGGAAGCCCGAGTTCACGGATGCATCTGGGCCGGCAGTAGATGTTCACTGTAGGCTTTCGAGCACCGGAGACCTCATTTCTTTTAATAAATCTATGGATGAGACTCATTTGTAAACTAATGGGTGCCTTTGTTTTATTTTTATGCCGTTGAAATGTGTTCTGTGAATTAACTTAGCTCTTAAAATTAAGCTTCTTTTTTCTTGATTGATACAGACATTTTAGAATTATAGGATTAGAAATCCTTCATTGAGGGTTATTTCATTTTCAGATTGTTTAAAGTTGTTACATCTTTTAAGAATCCACCTTTCTAAAGCATGCATTTTTGGGGTGCAAGCCTGGAAAAATCTCCCTGTATTCTAAATCAAACCTGTCCAGAACTGATGTATTGTCTTGTATTAAACATGTTGCTGGTTCTTTACTAGTTATTTGGGAACTAATTATCTCTTTGTGCCAGTTAATCCTGATATAAAGGGAAAGGGAAAAACAGTATGTTTTGACTCATTAGTTAGAGGTCCCATCCATGGTTACATTTAGAGAGGATTCAAACTCTCTCGGGGGATATTCACAGGTTAAGTGTAAATGCCTCTCCAGTTTATACTATTCCTGTAGAAACAACAGTAAGGAGACAGCATGGCATGGGTTTACATTAGGCCCATTTCTTTTTTCACATATTTGTAACCTGTGGGTGATTGAATCTGTAGATGTGGAGCCATGAGGTGCTGCCCGCGTGTCTAAGTTTTGTTGCACTGCTTTTGTACCTCTTCTGGCTTGGGCTCCTGCAGGCATCTTTTTTTTTCCTTCATAATTATTTTTATTTCATGTGTGTTTACCTGCATATGTGTATGTGAACCATATGGATTCCTGGCTTTTTACAGCGGCCAAAAGAAACCATGAGACTGATAACCTGGCGCTGGAGTTACAGCCATTCGTGAGCTTCCACTCGGGTGCTGGGAACCGACCCTGGCTCCTTTCCCAGAGCAGCGAGTGTTCTTAACCTAACCATTGAGCCGCACCCCCCCCACCCCCCACAGCTGTTCCCTTCCTGGTTGCCTGCCAGCTCTCTGTTTTTGCACATGTTTATGTTAACCGGTTACAGCCACTGTTTATTGGCTTTGCTTCTCACAGTAGGCACTGGGTTGCATGTTTGATTTTTACCTACACCCTGAAAAGAATATATAATAGTCCCACTTTTACAGGTTAGACCTGAGAGCCATAGAAATGAGATACTTTACCCATCTGCTTTCACTTATTGCTATGTGAATTAGCATATACTAGAAGGACATACTTCCTCATGCATATACTGACTGGTGTCAACGTCTGTGCCTCTTACATGCTCCAAGAGGTTGATTCTTCATCTGCCTTGTCCTAGCCTACAGCTTTGGGGAGGTAATGATGGCACCATGCACCTGCCTTCTGAGTGCCTGCAGCCCTCTAGACATGATCTCATTAGTCTTTGAGATGTCCCAGCCAGTGAGTGTTTTGTTCTTCATAGAATACAATCGTAGTACATGCTCTTCTCCAGCATTACAAAGGCACCCTACCCGCTCCTATCCTACCTCACCCCAGAGTCAGGGCAGCGAGGGGCTCCAGGTACTTGTGCCCTGAACAGGAAGAGCCAGGGTGAATTCCTCAAGGGCAGAGAGTCTTTTGAGGAGAGGGCCTCAGCTCTGCTAACCACTCACTTGAGGCTGGCCAGCTGTGGAGAGTGTCACCCAGCCAGCTGCGCTGAGTGTGAGCCAGGCAGCCAGTAGGGCGGGAACTCGTACTGTAACCACCTCAGATGCATTTCAGTTTGAGTTTCCAAAACATTTCTTTTGTCATCTCCACTTCTTTCATTTCATATTAATTTGATTCATTCATACGGTGGAAAAGGCCTTTACATTAATGATCAAAACAAGCTCTAAGGTTGGGGATGCATTGTGATTTAAATTGACAAGTTTATACGCGGCTTGTCCTTGCCTTCCAAAGCCAGATGTTAACATCAGTGTGGCTATAAATTTTTGAACAAGTGTCTGTGCTTACCAGATGAAGAGATGCTTGGAAGGACATGTCTGTAGATATGTCCTCTGCCAGCAGGGGACACTGAGGTCTGCTGTGGATGTCTTTCAGTTTTTAGGTCTCAGCAGTGATCCTGTTTGTCCCTCAGGCCATTAACTATCCCTTGTTTGGTGGCATAGGGTTAACAAAAATGGCTGTGGAGTTGCCTGTTTCTGGAAGACGGGCAAGGTAGCTTTCCTCCCACTGGCACTTAAACGCTCTTTGCGATAGAGTTCCTGGTTTCTTCTTTGGTCTGCAGATTGTGCAAAGTGCCTCTGTGCTTTGGGGATCATCGTGTTGAGCTGTGTGCACAGCTCTTTGGTGTAGCCTGCTATTTTGCGTGATATAGATTGTAATATTCTCTTCAAAGGCATCTCTAAGTAAAATTAAGAAACTACACTTTTTGACTGTGTTCCTGGAAATTTCTATGCGCTCACCTGTGGGTTTGACTCATCACCCATGTCTCTGTGATCACCCTGCATTGCCCTGCTTATATTAAAGGCTTTCCTCCTTGGGTTCCCAGGTGGTCACAGTGTTCTTGTGGAAACTCTTACCTCTGTCACATGCTCTGCAGTCATCTTGTCTCAAGCTGTCCTCTTCCAGTCTTTAATGTTAGGTTTCTGGAATGTCGTCCTTGGAGCTGGAACTTTCCACACTTATTTTCTGCAAACTGAGATTTTATTTTAGGGGGAGATTGTGCTGAATCAGCTCAGCTGTGTTTGGGGGTAGGGAGAGCACAGGCTCCCCCATCCCCACTTTAAAAATAACTGTTATGTGCCAAAAATCCTGTAAAATGTGCTGAATTGCAGATCTTCCAGCTTCCTATACCTCTGGGTTTACAGAGAATAGATTCTTGGGAGCTCAAGTTCAGCGATGGAGCGTGGAAGGCCGGAAGGCCTTGTGCCGTGGAGGAGTGCGCGGCAGGACGGAGAGGCCAGCTCTCATTTCTCTCTGATTTCTTTCCAGGCCTCCATTTGCCTGTAAAGGTCTATGCAGGGATAGCCATAGGTTTACTAATTAAAAAAAAAAAATCTCATTGTGAAAAGGACAGATTATGAAATAGTGAGCCTTTCCTTTTAGAACACTGAGTTTCCGATGCCTCTCATGTTTGCACTGTCGTCAGTGAGATGGCTCACCAGTGTTAATACTCTGTACGTGTATGAGAAGATAGAATGTTAAAGTGCTGTTGGTTTTGAGGGGAAATTCTGTTGATTCCTTAGTTGTGTCATAGAAGTGATACTTTAGAGGTATGTTTATATAAATACAATTATACATTTGTATGTTTAAAACTATGAGCTCCCTGGTTAAATGCGTTTACAATGTGCACAGTGCTCATTTGCCCTTTGCTGAAGCAAGGTCTCTCGTCAGTAGCTAGAATGGCCTTGCGTACTTTTATTCCTATGATATCTGTTCTCTGGCAATTACTCAGGTGTGCCTAACAGGCAGCGGTTATGTCCCGTGCACGTGGCCAGCCTGGACAAGCCTTTCTGATGTGTTTGTGCCCTCCCCTCCCCTCCGCTCCCCTCCCCTCCCCTCAGTGTGTGTGTCTGTGTACATGGAGGATAGAAGTCAAGTATCAATACTCAGTTGCTTCTTCACTATTTTAGAAACCAGGGGACTCTCCTGAACCTGAAGCCTGCCCATGGGGACAGAGTGGCTGGCCAGCAAGTCCTGTAGATCTTTGTCTCCACCTGTCTAGCACTGCAATTACAGATACACATGCCTGAGCCCAGCATTGGGTATTGGGGCTCTGAAATCAAAAGCACTTTACTGAACGAGCATCCGTTACCGTTTTTTTTTTCATGATGTATGCGTAGTGGAGTTGATCAGTTTCCCTTCCCCACGGAATTCTCATCTGTCTGCAGTCTTAGAATGTGATCTGATAACAAACAGCATCTTTGCAGATATAATTAAGTAAATTTAAATGAAATCATACTGTGTTAAATGGGTTTCTGCGTAGGAAGGTCAGGTCATAGGAAGGAGGTGGCTGTGTGACAGTGGAGGAGGTAGCTATGACAGTGATTGCTTAGTGGCTCTAGAAGCTTGGGGATCCCAAGGAAGGATACTTCTGTGGGACTTTCAGGGGGACAGGGACTGCTTGTGCCTTGACCCTAGCTTGATGCCTCCAGAACACTGAGGGAGTACGTGTCTCTCTTTTTGCCTGCCTTTTTATGGTGCGCTGTTACAGCAGGCCTGGGAACTAAGGCAGAGAGAAGTGCATCTGTTTCTTGTATCTGCTCATCTCCCTGTTGGCTGATGCCTGGTTTCTTGGGTTTTGCTTCAGGAATGAGATTGTTTATCACACAGCTCATGGAGTAGATTCTGGTCTTCACTGGAGAATTTCTTCCCTTAGTTTGTGTTTGGCTTTGCCATTACTCCAGGCCAGGGGACAGTTGTAGAGCAACTGAAAGGCATTTCCAGTTTGTCAGTAGGCCCACCACGTTGAGGCTGTGGTTGTCTCCCCTAAACAATGAGTGCTTGTGCCCACTACGTTGTCCTGTGGCCCTCTCAGTCACAGGACTTTTCTCCTTGATCATTACCAGCATTTTGAAAGATGACACACCCTGGGAGAAATCGTTATTGGTTATAACTTTATCAGTATTTTGTGCACTTACTGTGAGCTTTATATGGACTCTAGATTTTTCTTTTGGGGCCACAGGAATTTCAGAGTTTTGTCTTTATTCTGCTTCTCTGCCCGCCTGCCTTCTTCTGGAACCTTGCTTTCTCACCTCTTCTGGCTTAATAGAGGGGCTGGAATGAGCCCGTGTGGGCTGGTGAGCAGGTAGTGCTCGGAAAATAATAGCTGGTGTTATTCTCTCAGTTTGTAGGCCTTGACATTTTTGGTCATGCACACTCAGTTAACCAACTAAAATGCAACATTATGAAATCAGCTTATTGCTACTGTGCAGCTGGTACTTTTTAGTCCAAATCTTATTCCAGGCATTGGGAAC
Organism: Acomys minous; assembly: GCF_964271855.1. Lineage (NCBI taxonomy): Eukaryota > Metazoa > Chordata > Mammalia > Rodentia > Muridae > Acomys > Acomys minous. The sequence continues at coordinate 1,011,088 of NC_140487.1, read as the reverse complement.
AGAGCCTTACAAGCGCCTCTCATGAGCTAATATTTTAAAAGAGACCAGCACACTTGCTACTTTCCTTTTTGGGGGGGGGGAATTAAAATAAATACAATATCTCTTAAAAGTTGCCTAAAATCTAACTGGAATAAGATGACATCAACATGTGAGAAATTGAATGAGGACCAATTTGAATAACTGGTAAGATAACAGAACAGTGTCCCTTATCGGTATTTGATAAATATTAATGTGAATTGCCCAAATCACAGTTATCTGTCACAGACTGGAGAGGTCTTACCTGCTGGCTGACCTTGCGTACTTAGCCCTTGGTGTCCACACATACTGCTGATTCACTTGTGACTGATTTCACACCTTCCCTTTTGGTCTGCCTCCAAGCTGTTTCCAGCTGCTGGATGCTGTTACCTGAGCACCAGTTCCAGTAGCCAGCAGGCACCTATTATTTCCAAAATAGAGCTCATAGATTCCATAGGATGGTTTTGTTTTGTTTTTTTTCCCTGCCTATAAATGGCCTTGACTTGGTTATTGATCTGTCTTAATGTTACTTCCATCCAGTCATCCCCCCTCGCGCCCCCCACCTCCTATCAGCAGTTTCCTGGCCATTAACCCAGCTTCTTAGTCACTGGATTCGCCTGACTCTGCTTCCCTTGGCCTCCTTCCCTTGGGCTTCCCAGTGAGCAGCTCTTAGTCTGTGTTTCTAATCTCTTATTTTAATTATTACAGCTCTGCCTTAACTCATTTTCCTGCAACTGTTCCTATGTGCCATCTTTTACCCTCCTGTCACAGTTGCTTTCTCTGTGCACAATCCTGATGTGCCACCCACTCTGGTGACACCTGATTGCCTGCCGAAAAGAATCTAACTCTCTTAGGTGAACACAAAAGCCTAAAAAGGAGCTGTATACATTTTGCCGTAACGTTAAAGGTGCCTGTTTCCATTTCTAGTCTCCCTTTCTTCTCTCCTCTGTGTAACCCGTCTCAGAGGCCTGATGCCCTGCAGCACGCACAGCCTTTTGGTCTGCCTCCAAGCTGTTCCCCCTCCACAGACAGGCATCTGTCTGCTGCTACGAGTCAGGTCAGGAGGAGGCAGGTCCTGGCCTGTGGGAGCTCGGGAAGATGGGGGCCGTGTAGACAGGGAGGACATACAGGGGACACACAGCTTACTTTGGGCTGGAGCTTTCTTGCCAGTTGCTTTTTATTTCTTCATGCTTACCAACCCTGTGCTCTGATTCACGGAAACCATAGGCGTGGTGACGCCTGACAGCACTGTGAGCCAAGGGCTGAGACCCAGGCAGAATAAACATGCTTCCTATGTTTTCTATTCCTGTGTTAAAGCTGTTAACTTAGCCCTGCATCCAATGGGTTACAAGACTTCTGAGGCTTCATGCAGTCAGTACTGTCCTTCCAACGTGAGGCAGAGTAGTCACGGTCAGTGGCGATTTGGGGTTATTCTTGTCTTTTCTTCAAAATTGAGACTGTATGGCACTTTTTATTTGGTCTTCCTAAAAATAACAAAAGGATCTGCTCAACAAGTAGGCAGTTAAGTTAATTTTTTTTTTTTTTGGCTTGAATTCACCATTTTTATTTTATTGCTGTTAGTGACAGAAGTTCAATAGACCCTGAATATGCCCTGCTGGGCCATGCTGGGGTTCATAAAGCTCCTGTCCTCTTATCACAGGCCACACAAATCGGAAACTAATGAATTGGTGACTTGCTCCAGTTGGGTACTTCCATACTGTGTCGTGTGCCTTTTTGTCTGGCAGGGTCTTTCTGAGCTGAGCTCCGCCTAGCCTGTCTGATGCTTACTGGGGTCCTAAGGAAACTCATGGCACCCTTCCAGGCCAGATCTCCATCCCTCTAGACCCCCACGCAGCCTTCGTCCGGGAACCGGGAGTGGCCTGGGCTTTGATTAGAGCGGAGACAAGCATGTTTGAGATGACCCCGTGGGTATCTATCTGGAGAGCTGGGATGTCCTTTGGCTTTCTGGACTCTATCTCTACAGGGTAGAGGAAACATTTCGTGTCCATGGTGTGTGTTCACAGTGCCCTTTCATCACATGTGAGGTGCCCACAGTGCTGCCCTGCGCAGCCCTCAGGTGTAGAGCAGGGCGGGAACCCAAGCAGGTAAGGAAAGCGGTAGAAGCCAGCACAGCTAATGCAGACCCGTTCTCAGCTGCGGTAAGGTGAAGGGACGTGTCTGTGACCTTGAGACTGGAAAAATAATTAATATTTCACTCTTGGGAAGACTTTTTTCCTTTTTTTTTTTTGCTATGTAGATGAGGGTAATTTTTAATTTTGAAAATTCAAAGGAATCTTGCTTTTGTCCTCTAAAAATACAATCTTACTAAAGAACCAAAATCAAGTTAATTGCCCAGGTATTTCTAATCAGAGTCTAACAGCACTGACTTAGAATTATGTAGTTTTCCCAGAGTGTGTCTGTCCACCATGAGGGTTCATACAGATGTCTATTGCTAGACACTGGCCCTACCAGTCTATCACTAAATCCCTGGACCAGAGTTCCTCCCTCCCTCCCTCCCTCCCTCCCTCCCTCTCTAACACACACCCTGCACTCATCTCAAGGGATTAGCTTGCACCAAGGAGCTATTCATAAACTTTGTTATGATGATTTGTTGCCCTTTTATGTTGATTGATCTTCTTGATTAATTTGCAGTTCTGAAAGTTTAATCTTTTTGTCATCAGAGATTTGTTTTATTTAAAAGATCGGTGAATATAAATACAGAGGGTGAGAGGGATGGGTCTAACCACTTCCTGAGCCCTATGACCCTACGGGTGAGTCTTTGTGCTGACCAGGAATCTTGAAAGTTACAGATCTTATTTGTTGATAGTATTGACTTTGAAACCTGAGTTCTGTGAAATAATTTTGCCTACCCCCATCCCCAAGCTGGGGAGTAAACCTGGGTCTTACATGTTAGGCAAGCGCTATATCGTTGAGCCATGGCTCCACCCCATCCAGCGTTAACTATCTGTGTTTCCCAATGCACCCCCTCCCCCGACAGTGAACTCCATCTTCCCCTCCTCCACTCATGGTACTGATTTATGACGAAAGGCCATCTCTGAAGTTTTTAATGGTTATAGTTAGGATTTCAGTCCATTTATTGTTGGAGCAATGTCCTCTTTTCTCTCTCTCTAGATCCATGTGTCCAAATCCCTTTCTCCCGTTTGAGGTCTGTGGTTTGTTTCCTTCAGCTCATCAGGTCACTGAATGTTGAAATGTGGCTCTAGGAGTGATCACCATCCAGGTGATTGGCGCCCAGCTGTGGGCAGGCGGCTGCTCACAGTTCTCTCCAGCTTCCCCAGTGTGGAGCTCGCTGGCTGGCGGGAGTGTGAGCAGCGGCCGCAGCAGCATGGACGCCACAGCTCGGAAGGGGTTTGAAGATGAAAGACAGGATGAGTCATGTTGCCATTCTTCAGTTTTTCTGATTTGGTGGTAGTTAGCCATAGATTTCCGAGGAGAAAATGGTAGCAAAATCGCTGAGTCTAGATGGATTTATAATGTCTCTCATCAGTTAGAGACTGAAAGAGATCCTGAGAGCAGCAATTATCCCCTACTTCATAAACATAAGCTCCTTCCTTCCTTTCTATCTCTCTGACCTTACTTCATTTTCTCACCCTGCTCCTTTCTTTTCCCCCCCTTTCCCCTTTGTTTTTCATTTTTTATCCTTTTTCTTGGCAATTCTTAGACCTTTGATGTTAGACTCCAAGCTGAGCTCTCGTTTCCAGTGTGTACACTCTGCCTGCCTCAGTGCCCGGCTCGGCTGCTCTACTGGATTCCTGGGATCTACTTGGCCTTGAGAAGAAAGCATTTTACTAAATGTTTACTAAATGTCATCCTTTTTCCCCTGTGTTCTTCCTCCCAGCAGCTTGAAGCTTGGCTAACTACCAGAGTTGACAGAGCCGTACCCTCTCTCTGAAGTCCCACTTAGTTTGCCTAATTGTCCCAGTTTCTGTTTCAGTTTGGGGGATTCTTGGATGAACATCTAGACCTTTCTAGGCTTAGGTAAAGTGTGGTACCTTTAAAACTCTATATTGACTGCCATTTACTACTCTTCATGAAGAGGGGAAACACGAGCAAGGAAAAACTTGTGTCTGCCAGCCCCTTAGCCAGCCAGCCTCCTCTGAGGCCTTCTGGTTGCCCACTCGGGTCTAGGGTGCCTGTGACCTTGTGTGTACTGATAATTATCACTTTGTTCCTGCTTCACACACAAATACCATGCTGTGTGCGTGGACATAGCTGTTCAGATAACCCATAACCTGCTTCAGGTTCTATGTGACGTGCGTCTCCGTGCATGGCCCGCTGGGCTCTGTGGCATGGTTCCTTTCTCTACAGAGCCAACGCTCTCCCGGCTCAAAGGGCAGGTTGTGTTTCTCCGATTCTCTTGTTTGCTTCTTTTCTTTCTCTTACAAGTATTTTTTGTTATTATTTTTTTAACATGGATAGGACTTTTTTGGTAGACAACCAAACATACTTTTCTGTATAAGGCTTTTTGTATTTAATTTTTAAAGAGGCAGAAAGAGAATTTTTAAACGTTTTATATAATGTAAATATATAGGGTAGAAAGTACATACATGAATAAAGCAGTGGTTCTTTTTGTTCCCAAAGACTTTCAAACTCAGATAAAGACAAATCAGTGAATTTTGTTGTTTTATTTCCTTGAAACAGACACCCCGAAGTCACTGGCAAGAAGGCCAAAAAAATATGGAGATGAGATTAATGCCCCCACACAGTTGTTAAATAAAACAGACTAGACATTTAAATTATTTAACTTATCCTCTAAATTTTTTAAACTAGAAAACTTATTTTCTGTTGTCTTTTCATCATTACTTTGAGTAAATAGTTCACTTACTTCAAAATTCAAATTGTAATGAAGACTTTGTGGAAAGGCCTCACACTCTGCTCTAGGCTTGGCTCTTCTTCTGTTCTGAGCATCTCCTCAGAAGCAGCCACATTGTCATTTCTTTAATCATTTCCTGAGACACCCTGTAGGCCTCCATAGATAAGCATGTTTGTGGGACGGAGAGCTATGCTCTCACATTTTATACACATTATAGCACCATAATTGTAGTTAACCCTGGGGGCATGTAGCCAGGAGTAGTGTCCTTGCATTTGTGTCTTGTTTCTGTGTGCATCCAAATACTAAAGCCTTAGCCTATTTGATCTTTACAATTTGGGGGAAGCTTGCTGCTACCCTATAAAATTCTATCCTAATTTTCTCTAGACATAATTTTTACTTGAAAATACGATTATAAATCCCACTGAGAGTGGAAGTGCTGTCCACTCTGCCCATGCTTGTGACATTGTCTTCTAGTTCGCTGTTTTGTCGCTTACTGCCAACTTCATCAATCATAAGAACAACACTTGCTCATTATATAAATATATTATTATTATCAAAACAAGAGGAAAGGATAAAGGAAAAGTTGGGCTTCCCAGGAGCAGCATCTGCTAACACTCGAATGTCTATTAGTCCAGTCGTCTTTATGCATGTGGCTGGCTATTAGCATAATTTTCATTTTAGCTAGTAATTACATGGTGTTTACTGCTTGGTAACCTTCAACATGATGATTTCCATGTGTCATTAAGTAGTCTTCTACATGAGGTACTTTTATCATTTAGTACCAAGTGAATGCTTAATCAATATCCTGTTGCTGGTTGGTGTAGTGGTTTGGTGGGTGGGCTTTGAAACCACATAGACTTGAGTTTGATTCCCTGGGGCAGCATTACCTAACCTGAGCTGTCATGAGCATTAAATGACATAATATATGTTAAGTACTTAGTGCGATGCTCGGCACATCTCAGTTGCTCGATCGATATAAGCAAACTTCTGAGTCAGGGCTTAGGAAAATTAAGAACAGAAAGCAGTATATAATATGACAAATAAAATGACCTTGTTGTATTATGTCCTGATAGGGCAAAATGTGTGTGTGTGTGTGTGTGTGTGTGTGTGTGTGTGTGTGTGTGTAATGAGCAGTGGGGGAGAGAGAGATACGGTGAGGACTTATGAGGGAGGTAGCCCACGCTATCTGTCCCTCAGCAAGGCTTTTGCTTCCCATGAGCCCTGCCTGGGCCTCTTGGATCCTACAGTAGCTCTGGCCTGAGGAAAGCAGAATGGGAGAGAATTTGAAACATTCCACTGTGCCTGCCTGCCTTCCTGAGCAGGCTTCCATGTCTCACAGCCTCAGAGAATTCCAGATTTCTCATGGGAACTGGCAGGACTTCTGAGGACTGTGGCCTAAGGGAAGTTGAAGAAAGGACAAAATATACCCTACAGTTGTTCTTATACTCCGAATTTCTCTGAAAGTCTTAAGCTCGTGATTAAGGATTCCTTGACTCCTGAACAACCATCTAGTCATCAGTGAGGAGGAAGTGCTGCCTGCCCTTCCTGTCAGCTCCCAGAGGGTATCCAACGTTCCTGAAGCACACTTCCCGCATACCCCACTCCCTCTCTCTCCCACTCTATCATATTTTCTTTTAAAAGCAACACTGTTAATTGAGCTGTCATTGATGAATTCAGGTATTGACTAAATTTGAAGTAATATTATGAAGTCAATTATTTCTGATCACACAGGCAGCATATTTTGCTAAAGTCTCTTGATGCTTTGAATGAGAAATCTGCTATGGTTGACTTAATGTGCGATGACTCTATAGTCAGCAGTTAAGCAGTGAAGAATTTACTCTGGTATTAAATATAGAGAATGTTGAAAGTTAAAATGGAGTAGAAATTCTGCTTTATTGAAAAATGTATGAAGTCTGTTTAAGGCAGACTGGTTAGGAAAAAGCAGCGCTGTGTTAGTGTACTGCCCGTTGCCGTAGTCTTGTCTTTAAGGAAAAACACTTCTAAAATTAAGTACGTATTTGCCAAATTCCTTGTTGAATTAAAATGCCCAGTTCTAACACATTTTCAGTAGCACTGTCATATTTCCATCTTAGACAAATCATCTGCCAGATTATTTTTTTCTTCCTGGTTCTTTATAGTCAGCCAGTCAGTTTCTCATTTTTAGGAAAGCATTGGAGTCTTGTTTTGTTTTGAAGCATCCAAGCTCAATTCCATGATGCAGGTGAAATGCCTCTCTCCTTGTTCACTGGAGAAAGACCTTGGTTTAACACCAGCTCTGAGGGCTTCCTTGTGGCTAAATCCTTATGCTTTTTCTGTGAAGGCCAAACCAATTTAGGTTCAGGATTCACTTTACCATAATACCTAGAGTTAAATTCTGATTTATATGCAATTTTACTGCTCTAAACATTTTATATTTCCTTTTTTGGTAAGGGCAGCCTTCTGTTATGTTGGACATCCCTCATTGTGACTGTGTTAACACATGTGAAGAGCAGAGGTCATCTGGGTGTCCTTCCTCAGTGGAAGCCATCTGGGGTTTTTGTTTGTTTGTTTGTGACAGGGTCTCTGAGCAGGACCCGGGGGCTTACGGATCAGGCTAAGTTGATGAGCTAGCCAGCAAGCTGCAGGGTCTGCCTGACTGTTGTTGTTGATGTGGGCCCTGGGATAAGACTTGGGCCTTGTGCATTTGCATGTATTCTACTAAGTGAGCCAGTTCCATGAACCGTACCACTCCCATCCCCTCACACCCATGAAAGCTTGTTTGTTTGTTTGTTTGTTTGTTTGCTTTTTCGAGACAGGGTTTCTCTGTGTAGCCTTGACTATCCTGGACTCACTTTGTAGACCAGGCTGGTTCAAACTCACAGGGCTGGAGAGATCATCTGTTAAAGGCTAGGCTCACAACCAAAAATTTATTTTATTTATTTGGTTGGTTGATTTGGTTTTACTAGGCAGGGTTTCTCTGTGTAGCCTTGGCTGTCCTGGAGCTTTCTCTGAAGACCAGGCTGGTCATGAACTCACAGAGATGCGCTTGCCTCTGCCCCCCAAGTGGTGGGATAAAAGGTGTGTGCCACTGTTAACTGGCCACATTGTTTTGAAAGAGAATTGATTGACAACAGGGATATCATTTTTGGCATCTCTCACTGCCTTATTTCCTTAGTTCTTGACTCCAGGAAGCTTTGCAAAAAAAAAAAATATCTTGATCTTTCATTGTAAATAACATTGACTTAGGGCTCTGGTAGGATGTTTGCCAAATTTGGGTCAGTTATTTTTTCTTTTTATCTTACATATAACTAAAGTAAATTTGCAGGTACAAAATAGAAAAATAGGAACTTAAAGGCACTAAAATAAAACTGACCTGTTTAGTACCAGCATTTAGGAGAATTATAATCGGAACATTTAGTCTCCTAAGTGTCAGTAATACACAGGCTATGGTCGGCAAGGGTAAGAGGGGGGAAAACCTGTCTAATTGAAATAATATTTTGGGTGTTTACTTAGAATTGTTTATATATGAATCAATTTCTATGGCCTTTTAATTTACAATAAAGTATGTGTGTCTTCCCACATACTTAAATGAAATAAAATACTTTAATGGCTCTGTCATTTTATTCTGATTATATGATTTGTTTAGCCAGTATATATTCATCTTAATTTCTTCTGTATGATTTTATTTAAAATGTTAATAAGCAAGTTATATTATATATCAGAGTCATCTGTGTTCTACAAAGTCACAGACTTGGAGAGCTGGGAAAGTGGAAAGGTAGAAAGTGGTGGGCACAGATATTTCACATTTCTTTCATTTTAATCCTATATATTTTATCTCACAAGAAAATTCAAACTTTTATGATTCATAGGGTTTTGTTCTCTCATTCTAACTTTAGCTTTATTCATTTTTATCTTAAATTTATTTGACCTATTTTATGCTTAAATTCTCAGGCTTCATTCTTTATATAACAACAACATAGCAACAAAATATTCCCTTTTATCTTAATTAAATAATTCTAATGTTGGAATTGGTTTTCTGTAGACAAATGTGGTATGGTTGTAGGGTGCTTAGTTTGAGATAACCAAAATCAGTAACAGAAATTGGAGATTTTAACCCTTCCTACCCTCTTCTGGGTTTTGTTGGTTTATTTGTCGGGTGCAGGGATTGAACCTAGGATTCCACCTCTCAGAGGCCTGTGCTTCACCACGGGCCCTGCTGCCATTCTCTGTGAAGACCAGCGACAGGGACTCAGATCTGGGGGAACTCTGGGCCAGCCCCCTTAGACTGTGATGCTGTTCAGACAAATAATAGACTCGAGTTATTGAAATGATAACAATACTTTTCCCTTTATTATAGATTCTTACTATCCCAATGCAGATTTGATTTATTTTGATATGTAGGAATCTAGTCATAACTTTTATTTAATAGGTGTTTAAATTTGGAGAAGTCTCGAAGCTTTCCTAAATCGATTTTCACCTCTGTAGGAGTGTGAATTTGCTTTAGGTAATAACCATGATTGATTTCTTTCATACTTAAAATAAGACCATTCATTTATATTTGTTCCTTAAAAGTGCAGTTAAGAAATTAAGATTTGGAATAAACACTAATAGATTTTTCATATAATTGAATATTAATCATCTAATGCCTTTCACCGTACAAGTTGTTGTTGTTGTTGTTTGTTTACATTATAGTCTTGGTCATTTAAATTTTTTATCTCATGAATTGCAGAAGACGACCCCCCCCCATCACTTCCAAGTGAGTTATGTAACTTTCCAAATCTCTAATAGCTATTACTGTTTTTACTGCTGTTATTAATGTGGCTTCCTACTATTTTCCAGTCCAATTATCCTTAAGTAGCTAAAGAAATTTCACCCAGCGCTCAAAAGAAGTGTAATGATAAAACAGAGAGAAGCACTAGGTCTCACTGCAGGCGCTGCGCTACCTTCCGCTGTGGAGCTGCTCTGTGTGGCTCTTGCCACTAGACCAACACCAACTGATACTCTCAGCCGCCATTTGTTCATGGGAAGCCTACAAACGCCTTCCGACCATGAGATGTTTTTCTAGACCTTTAGCAACAAAATTATCATTGAATATTATATTCACAGGAATTATAGCTGATGTCACTAAATAATGCTCATTTCATTAGATTTGATGCAAAATTTCAAATTATGACCTCCTGTCATCTGTAACCGCTCATTATGCAGATTCTATTTATAACTACATAATTTTTTATTCAGTCTTAACTATGCCTTTGCATCTTGGTTTGTCTTTTATGGAGAAAATCAAGAAACAGTACGTAATAGTCCTCTTTTATCTATTTTAACAGATAATTAATCTAAAATCAAGTCATTTAAAAATTTTATTAACTTTACTGTATTGTTTCATTTCCTTAGTAAATAAATATATTGAGTTATCATTTTGCTCTTTTTTTTTTTTTAAACATCAAGTTTTTACTCCTGTTTCCTGATCCTGCTACTTGTACTAGAACGCACACTCTAGTCTCTGGGGTTTAGACATGTGTGTCTGTGTTTTACCTGAAGGTCTTAGGTAGTGATTGCTGTAAACTCTTGTGTGCAATTGGAAGCCACACTTGCTGATTCCTGGGGATGTTCTTGTCTGGGTTGCTGTGTCAGGATGTTTTCTGAAACTGATGGTGCATTTGCTCATTATTTTCTATAGGTGTTGTGAGCTTTGGCTTTGTTCTTCTTTTCCATAGACGTGCCTGAAGTTCTGTGACAGTTCTCTAGTGGTAGAATATTCTTAAATTTCATCACTAAGTGCCTGGAGAGATGGCTCAGTCACCAAGAGCATTTGCTGCTGCTGCAGAGGATCGAGGTTCAGTTCCCAGCACCTCCATGAAGGCTCACAACTACACATTAACTCCAGTGACACAGGGAAAACACTCATACACATGAAATAAAATAAGTCTGAAAAAATCACCATCATAAGCTCTCTGCTTGGTGTTTTGACAACAAGATATTAAGTTTAAAGCTCGAAACTTTCTTGTTTATAAAGATATTAACTCTTAGGCTAAAATACAAAGACTTTTCTGGAAGATACTCTTGTGATATCACAGGAATAGAGCTGACAAGATGACTCAGAAGGCAAAAGTGCTTGCTGCTAAGCCGGACAGCCTGCGCTTAATCCCCAGGGCCCACATGGTGGAAAATGAACTTCCTTCCAAAAGCTATCACAAACACACAAACTAAGATTATTTTTCTATGTGTGTGTGTTTGGTGCCCACGGATGCCAAAAGAGAGTGTCGGATCCCCTGGGACTGGAGTTACAGTGAGCCACCATGTGGGACTCAAACCTTGCTTGGTCCTCTGCTCTTAACCAGTAATCCATTTCTTCAGCCGTAGCTTTTAAAAGAATAATTTTTTTTCCATGTTAACTTACTAAGCAGAGTTTCTGGTTATCCTTTGACTGCTGTGCTATAAAAAGAAATCTTAATTTTCCCAATGTGAACTCCTACCAGTAGAGATAGAAGAGGAATCAGACTAACTAGGAATGACCCCAGGCCACAGATCAGAGCAAGGTCCTCTGTATACAAGCAGTGTTTCTAGAAGATCAAGGCAGAGAATGAGTTCCTGAAGCCTGGATCAGCTGGTTCCTTGAAGCTCCGAGTGCAGGCTCTGCAGACGTTCTGTGTTTCATACCCACATCAAGCTACACACTTTCTAGTTTATTTTAAACAAGTAACTGTTGTGGGGAGGTTTCCTTTCCTCTGAAGTGATTGATTCCTTATTATTTAGAGAGTAACACCCAGCGCCTCCCCCCACTTTAATGGATGTAACCCTAACCCTGAAGTTGGCAAATAGGAAATTACATTATTTCCATGACTTGACTCTGATGGCTTGGGTAGTTTGTGTGTGTTTGCTGCCCATCGCTCTGTCTACTGACTCCCAGTGCCCCAGCTCTCAGTGTTCCAAACAGGGTTGTCGTGGGTTCTTACTAGTACATTGGTTCTTGCTATACTTTTTCCTACAGTGCAGTCCAGTCTCAGTAGTATTACCAGTTCACACCACCTGCCTAAGGAAGCACCGAATCACACTAACGCATTGCAATATAAGTGAACCTCAGATACGTGCTCTGATAAGAAGGAAACAGATAGCTACAAATTATGTGGCTTCATTGTAAGATATTCAGAACAGCAAAAGCCACAGGGACAGTAACCAGGGTGGTGATTGCCAAGGGCTAAGGGAAGCTGCAATTGCAGAGTGTTGCTTGGTGGATACAGGGCTGCTTTCTGAATGGTAGCTGTGTAGTGGAATTAGGTAGTGGCTGTGGCTGGGAAGTATCATAAGTACACCTATGATTCTAAACTGCTGAATTTCATGGTATCAAAGTGTTATGAATTTTATCTAAATTAAAAGGTAAATCTGCTTGTTATATGGAGTAATTACTGAAGAAACATTTGGTGTTTTTTGGTACTCATGATGGCTGGCATTTTATTCAATGCGTTGAATAGTGCTGAGAGATGGTATAAGCAAGCAGTTAAACGTGGGTAGAATCCTCATTTAGAAGCATGATGTCCAAATTGATGGGATGTGCTTCTCTCATTCTGATTATCAGTAGATGTGCAAGGGCTCCAGGTAGCATGCGGGGCCAATTCTGGCAATCTGCTATGTGCCACTGTCTGCTGCTTAAACTCTACTGAAACTGGTTTTCAGGACATACTTAGTAGTTTGTTGGCTCAGAGTAGTAATAACCCTAGTGTTTTTAGATTCTCTGTTGTATACAATGAACTTAGGGTTCTAATTAAAGGAGCACATTGCAGGCCAGCTTGCTGGTCTACAACCACATTTTCCACGATTGTAATCTGCTGCCAGATTGAGCCCTGCTCTGGAGCAGTATCCCACCGGCTGGCATTTATGACTCTTGATGCTTCACCCTGCACTTACTTCTGTGTTACATCACAGTACACAGAGAAGCCCTTTGGCACGGTTCCTGTCCTCATTGTCTGTGTTATGATAATTTAAGGGAGACAGAAGACATTCAGTTTATGTTGGGAAAGTGAGTTCTCTTTTCCTCTCTCCTAATGGAGCATGGTCACTGGGCTGAGTGAAGATGGGGCAGAGCCCTGCTACCCTAGAATGCTCAGAAGGAGAACAGCTGCCTACGCTGTCACAGTGCTGTGTCATCATGGATCGTCAGTGGGCGAGCAGTGTCCTCTATCCTTCACCCACTCTTCTAACCGTGAAGGGGCTGCAGTGAGGTACAGCAAACATCAACCAGTAGTATCAAACTGTCAGTCATCAGCATGCCAAAACACGGCTCCTTGTTACGTGACAAGTAGGGGAAACATATGGCAGGCAGGTGGTGGTGGTAGGGTCATTATCAGCTCACAGTGAGATTGGCAGTTTATTTGCAGACAGTGATGCCCACCTGCCATGGCAACAGTGCACCCCTGGGCACCTGGAAGCCCTCCTGGTCATGTCCTTCTAACTGCATAGTTCTTGCTTCAGGCAGATGCTACTGAGCAGTGACCATGGCCTCAAAGTGGGAATTGTGATGAAATAGATACTTGACACTGAGCATCCTGGTTGTGAACAGGTTGTTTCAGCTCTGCTTTTGAAGGTAGATGTTTTATTATATGTGTATTTCAGATTATCCTACTGTTATTTTTTTTTTTAACTTGCAACAGAAGAAAAGTACACTAATTGTAACTTCAGAAATAAGGTCTTCTGTGCCAAGTGTTTTCCTCCAGATTCTATGCATCTCTTACTTTTGTTCCCTCAACTGGAACCATATTCTGTATCGTTGAGCAGTGACTTTTTTTCTGAACATTTTCCCATCACAGATTGTATAGAGCACCCCTTGCTTCCAACAGCTTCATCGTAATACATTGCTAAAAACAGCCTGCGGCTCCTCCAACTTGGATTTCTTGGTCTCAGCACGTAGTTACGTGTTTATGTTAAGCTGCATCAGTACAAAAGGACATGGCTCTTTCACTAGCATCTTCGGTCTTTTAGAATGAGTTTTTAAAAGTAGAGTTGCTCGGCCCAAGGACATCCTAGGCTGAATGCTGTCAGGCTTGCTAACAGGACCACAGTGAGGCATCAGGTTGCTGACAGGGGTGGGAAGTACCCTTTGGAGAAGCACATCAACACGCAAGTTGATTAGACAAAACACAGGTAGGAATTATTACATCCAGTGGCTGAAGAAGTAGATCAAAGTGAGGAAATTATAATGGGATGTCAGAAAATTCTCAACAAAAGTAAACACCTGTAGGTGACAGGTCTCTTGGGTGAGGAGAGGCTATTCCTCATAGAGAAAATGTGTCAGGGAGCACTACCGCAAACGATTGATCAGTTCAGTCAACACTATTTACCCCTGTCTCCCAGGAAAAGGCAGATGATTTTGTCCTATATAAAGAGTGTCTTTGATCTCTATTTATTGAAGTTATTAAACATGATTTCAGTTACCTTTGAGAACTACATCTTTCCCTGGGAATATTCTAGGACTACCCCCTTGATGTAACCACGAAACTCGTGATTTTGTAAGAATAAGCTTAGGTCTGCCTGGCCTCTGCCACTCAGCTGCCACAAACTGTTGCTCAGCCATGGCACGCATGGATAGCCGACGCTGGTGGTGCTAGCGCACCGTAAACGTCACCTTCAGAAGCACTTCTAGTGTTCCTTTACACGGTTGTGCCCTTCCCACCACCATCCGCTCCTAGGCCGTCCTCATGTGGGGAAGCCACACTCAGTAAGCACCCTCCCTCCAGCCCGGCCACGCTCCAGTATCCCTTCTGCCCTCTTGAGTTTAAGGGCTCTTGGCACTTCACTTAAATGGTGACACTTATGTCCTTTTATATATCTTCTCTGCGACTAGTTTCTTTTTATTTAGCATGAAGCTAGCATGTAACATGTCAAGAGGGTCCTTCCTTTGAGCCTGAATGGTATTCTCATGTGCCACTCAGTCATCCCATGGTGCACATTTCTCCTTTCCACATTTTGGCTACTGTGATTTATTTTTGCTGCAAACATGGGCATTCAGATTTTCTAAGACTCTATTTTCTGTTTTAAAAAATGTATACCCTGAAGTGAATTGGTGGATCAGGTGGTGTGACTAGCTGTTTGAGGAACCTAAGCAGTATTTTTGCTTCATGTAGTTGATAGCTTAGGGATATGAACTGGAGGGCTGGAGGACTGTTTATGTAAAGAAATGCCTCGAGCTGCATCCATGTACTTCAGTGGTAAAGTAGCACTCTCATAGAAAGGTTAGTTATTTTGAAATGCTTATATAGCTACAGAACTAAAAATAATTAAGATGCAGAGTGAGCTCTTAATACAAAGCACTCTTATCAGACAGTACATTGTTGCAAACAATTCTTAAAGAATGATTATATCGTCTCCACAATTTTCCTCTAAGGTCATGCCACAGCTCTGCGAGGCCAATTCACCATTTAGCATTGGCCTTCAGTTAACTTCCATGAATATATTATCCTTATTCAGAAAGGCTTCTTTACGTCAGCTCATGGCCATGCCGGAGAAAAGAGAGTGAGTGTTTTGTGCTGTGGTGATACAGGGCATCTCAGCATGCCTCACTCCCACAGCAGTGGGATGCTCGAGGCACTCACTGACTGTTGGCTGGGTTTCCTGAGTTTTCCCCGTAGTAAGTGCAGGGTACATTGCACATCTTCACAGGCTGGCTTTAACATATATAACATAACTTTTACTTTTGTACATTCCTTAGTAACACTCTACCTCCCAGTAATTCTTACAAGCTATTAAGCACATTCCCTTTCTGCATATCCCCCTGCCCCCCCAAGCATCTTCTCTTAGTTTTCTTACTGATAGCTGGTGTAAAGACTGGGTGACATTGTATGTATTCTCCACCAGGGCAAAGACATAAGTATCTCCATGTTTTTCTCCTGCTTACATGGCTGGAACTCCTCCAGGGAGACTTCTAGACATTGTGATTTAATCTCCCCTGACTGCTGGTGACCTTGGAAATTTTGGACACAGATGACTTTGATTGACACTGTACAGAAGAGAAAAATGACCCACCCCCAAGTTCTGCCCCCAGGGAACGCAGTGCGAAGCTATACTTGAGATAGAACAAGTTGGAGCATACAAAGGGGCACAGGGGACAGTTGGGGCAGTGCCGCTGAGTGTTTCTGTAGAGACAAGCAGTTTGGCATTAAAAGTTATGGATAGTGAATGACAGTGACATAATGATGAGATAATGAAATGTTAGGACAAACACCAGTTACACTCCTTAATTATATATGTGGGATATAAAGACTTAAGGAACAGAAGTTTGGGCCTTGAGATGGCTCAGCAGTTAAGAGCACTTGGCTGCTCTTTCAGAAGAATGTTGAATTCCCAGCACCCACATGGCAGCTCACAACTGTCTGTAACCCTGTTCTAGGGGATCTGACAACCCCCCCCACACACACACACAACAGACATACATATAGGCAAAACACCAATGCACACAAAATAAAACTAAATCCTTTAAAAGAAGAAAAAAGTCAAGGAGTCTAATGAAAATGCTGGCATCTGTGAGGATAGTTTCAAATGGTGATCTCTATCTTTTTTTTAAGTCCCCATCAGATTTAATTAAAATAATTTTGATTTTCAAGGCCATATTTCCCCATTAGTTTCTATGTGTTTTTGTTTGCTTCCTTGGTTAATGGCAAAGTGTATTTCGGGTCATTTTAATTTTATATTTGTTGTCAGGAAGCTATCACTACTGAGAAATCTCTGCCAATCTCAAATGGCCCCTAACATAAAATGTGTCACCATGTATTTTTGAATCTCTAGTGTGTGTATGCTTCTAATTAAATATTTATCAAGCTGAAGATTTACCAGCCAGAAATGATGTCCACTTAAACGAATGCTTAATGTCAGGTGGGAACTCTTCCATTTCCTGTGGCGCTTGGAGTAGAGTAGGAAAAGCTGGAGACTCATTGTCAGAAAGGCATCAAGTAAGAGAGCTGCTTGACTCTGGGCTTTTCAAGGTTGGAAGCACTGTAGGTTACCTCTCCATTGATGAAGATGAAATGTGCCTAATACAGATCTGTGTGCGGAGCTGGGCAGGGCGATTGTAGATGGGAGAGCAGCACAAATAAGTGAGAACAAACAGCCAGCCTTAGCACCTAATTACAGTGGTTTGGAAGAGGGTGTTCCAGAATCCATCTAGGCTGAGTTGCAGAGGTAGCCCAGGAGCGCTGCTCTGTCTCTTTCACTCTGCTGCAATGTATACGAAGCAACAGAGTACGTAAGCTCTGTGAGTGCTTATTGTAGAGGCTATTGTAACTTAAGAGACATAAATACACAAAAACGGCTGATTGAAACAAATAAGTTTCAGCTTTCATGGATATAATCTTTTAAAAAGACACATCATATCTAGAAATTGCCCATTTTCTTTTTCATAATAAATGCAACCAACAGATTCTTCATCAGTAAGTTTAAAAAGCATTTTTCAAACATGAGCATTAGTGACCATTCAGTCACCACCCATCTTAGAATAAATTTTAGACTTTTAGGTAAAGAAGACTAGAATTGGTGCTGGCAAGTTGAGCATTGAAACTGCAGCTGTGGAATTAGTAAGCACCATTGGAAATTACCTTCAGAAACTACTGAGCAGAACTAGGGTGTGGCTTGTGGCAAATCACTTCCTTATAAAGCTCTAGGTTTGATTCTCGATTCCATTGAAAACCTAACCAGAAACTAGAAAAAACAGACAGCAACAACACTGTTGAGCAGAGCATGTTTTATACTTAAAAGACTAGGCGCCTCCCCCCCCCCCCCCCGCTCTGATTTTATACAAATATATTCAGACACCAAAAATGGCTTTTAGAATTAACAGAAGTATGGGTTATGTTTCTCTAGTTTAGTCAGATCATATTTTCAAATGAAAACAAGGGATAAACATTTTTTGTTTTCAAACATTTTCATAGTATTCACAAAGACTCATCAAAACAGAAGAAAGTAAAAGTTCACAGGGGAGCCATACATGGTGACGCACACCTGTAATCCCTTTAATCCCAGCACTCAGGAAGACAGAGGCAGGTGGATCTCTGTGAGTTTGAGGCCAACCTGGTCTACAAAATGGGTCCAGGACAGCCAGGGCTCCACAGAGACACCCTGTTCACAGAGAAAAGCAAAGGGAGAAAATTAGAACCAAGAAACAGGATCCTGTAACAGAAGAAGGAGCAGGGCTGGAGAGAGGCGCAGAGGCCAGGAGCTCTCACATGAGCCCTCAGCCCCCACATGACAGCTCACAAGTGCTGGAACTCAAGTTTCAGGGGGTGTCGTGCCCCCCCTCTGGTCAGTTTCCTGTAAGCAGCTAGTATACTTAAACTCGTACAGCAAGCACAGATCACATAAATAAACAAATCTTTGTGCACTACAAAGGTCTTAAATTCAGGCTAGGAATTCAGTACCACGTGTGTACTAATGACTCAGGCCGTTGCCACATGTGGCTTTGAGTACTTGGACTAAGACTGTCCAGAGATGTGCTGTACATATAAAACATACCAAATATTAAAGTCTAGACATAAAAAGTTTCTTTTAGCTTTATATTTGTATGATAGTAGTTTGTACATTTTGAGTGAAATAAATAAGATTAATTTCATGTTTCTTTTTAAATACTTAATGTTGCTACCAGGAAAAATGTAAACATGTATGCATGGCTCTGAGTTTTAACTTGTTTCTTTTGCATATTGACTAGAGGTAGATACGTTTGTCTTGTGAAAGTCATATGGTTCTATATGCAATTGTATGTTAAAGAGTCATTTTGCTAGATGGTAAACAGAGGTTACGTCTGGAAACAGGACTAGGGGTGTCCTATTAATAGCAGCTTGATTTGAGATTATTCCATTCCTAGATGAGTGGGTAACTGACCTGTTTCAGTCTTAAAAAAAAAAATCTAAAATATCTATCACTCTTTTCAAAATGATTACATAAGGTGCTTTTTAACAAGGAAAGGATTAAGGATGCATAGTTTAGTGAGGAGTGTTGTGTATGGACGGTCCTACTAATTGCAAATCAAGTGCACTCATGGTCTTTCTTTGATGTTCATTGTCTTCCTCATTTTTAATAAGTCAAGAAGCATCCTACACAGAGTTTCTCCAGTTAACCTACTGATTGAGGTGGCTAACAGCATTCTCTTCCATCATCTTCAGGAAATAAAATACCTAATAACTAGGACCTGCAAAAGTAATCCTTAAAATGTTTAAATAAATACTAAATAGTGTATCGTTCTTTAAAATAAGCTCTCCTTCCCTCAGAGCCAGGATGAATATGTATGAGGTACACATCTTGTTTGCTGTGACTCCTTAAGGAGAAAAGTGTGTTTAATTGAGTCTGTCTGTCTAATGATTGCAGAAGTTTAATGACTTAAGTCAACATGTGTCTTATTTATGCATATATGTATGGATAGGTGTGTTTGTTTATCTCATGCATACTTACTTAGCACTTCTCTGTTCCAGGCACTGTTCTGAGAAAATCAGTACCTGTTTATCTAAAAATAAGTGATACTTGCATGGAACTGACTCTGAGTCACCCGTGTTGTAGCGCCCCATGCACACGAATGCTTCTCTTCTGAGCAGAGCAAGGCAGACATGAGATACGAAGTGACCCTTGGAAGTTCACACAAATGCTGTCTGGTTGTTGGGAGCCAACCCTCTATGTGCAACTTGGATTTAGGCCCAGACGGTGCCGTCTTCTGTGTGTCAGAGGTTCATAGATGCCTTCTCTATCTACCCACAGATTCTGCCATGAGAACAGTCACAAAACAGAGCTTATTTCTAACGGCAGAGTATTTTTTGCAGCTTCCTGTGAATTCATGATTCACTGTGTGGACTAATAGGTGGGATTATGTGGTAATTATACAAAATAGCTTCACATAACAGCTCTATTTATATTAAACTTAAACTGTGACCTGGAAATGTTATAGATATGCAATTGCTCTTCTCCTTAACCATCTTTAATGCTTAGGTAGGTTACATTTCCCCACAAATTAGCATCTATGGAGTTCTTTGGCGATTTGGTGTTTTCTAGTCAGTGCTTATGTGAAGAATGTCCATAGAAGTGTGGTCCAAGGTGATTTTATTATACCAAACTGCTTTCAGGCTTCACAAGAGACAGAAATGTAGACTGAGTTCCTCCAAAAGTTTCCTGAAATTGCTTTCAAAGAATTTTCTGCATTGTAGTGGCCAACGATGGGTTAGTTTGCTGTTCTTCTGTAGCTTCAAGAACAAATTTTATGAGAAATGCTATAACGTATACTTTTCTTGTTTTGTCTCTCATGGTAGTTACTTTTTTGGTTAAACATTGGTGTTTCATCACAATCCTAACATGTTTCCCTCCCTCAGGCACTCACCACCACACTCAGCAGTCGAAGTCATTGCTGTCGTTGCATAAAACAGCAGAATCGCCAGCAACTTTTCAGAGTGTTCTTGAAATGCCCAACCTCCTCATCTCAAAGGTGTCCTCCAGGATTTTATGCCTGAATGTGTTCCTGATTACATACGTTCATTCATGCAATAAATATTTACTGTACATTCAGCTGCAAGTTCTGTGCTGACTCTTTCACTGAGCAGAAGCTATGGTTGTCCTTCTCTTGGCACTTAAAATCTGTCTGTTCCACTTAATTGTATAAAAGGAAAGTGTACATCACAAACATGTCAGGAATGAGTATATAACCCACCATTCTGGGCTGTGCTGTCTGACACAGTGTGAGAGCCGAATGGTACTATAAATTCCAATGGAGTGCTCTCTGTTTCCATGTGAAGATGTCATACATGTGTAAACCAAACATTCCTGGAGCATCCTCAGTTGTTTTTCTTTCTACCTTATCTTTAAAGGCTAGGTAATTCATATTTCATCATTTTATTAACATAAGCATCTTTGCTTAAACAGGAGAGACCACCTTTGTATTAATTAGTTTCTTCTTTTTAACTTGGACCATTTCATATGAACTTACCACAAACCCAAAATTCAGGTATTCATTTCTTCAAACAGACATTTCTAAGATTTTCAGTCATTTTAATTGAACCTGTTTAAACTTCAGCTTTTCAGCATGATTGACAGGTCAGTGATGAATATCTGGAGATGCAAAACTCCAAGGTAGAGGAACAGATCTACGAATCCACAGGAGAGGGACATGAATGATTAGCTTTCATTCCTGGTTTGTCATAGTTGCCTGCAGGTGTGTATCTTGGCTGTGGGCTCTTCTCAGAACCTCACTTGTATCTGGGATTTTCTTTAATAATGTTGCCGCCACGAAGAGCTCTTTAATCTCTGACTCATTTGCAATTCTCTTTCTCTTGATACAGGAAATAATTAATTGAAAGATGAACGTAGTTGTTATTTCTTCTGGTTATTGCAGGTTAAAGTGTGTGGGTGGGAGGTATGTTCCCATGGGTTCCCTTGGAAGGCAGGTCTCCCGGGGCCAGCACCTCAGGCTGGCCGCCTGGCCTGGAAGCACGGGTGTACATGATTGTTGGTTGTAGTCGTAACTCCACCATAACCGGAACTGTCCTTGTGGAGCTAGAGAGGATGCTCCATGTCGTATTTCTGTTCTGGTAGCTGTCCCCTGATGCCCTGTACCCCACCCCCCACCTGTGGCCGAGGAACAAGCTTGGCATTGGCAGGTACAAGGTAACTTTGAGAGTCACTTGGTTTATTTTTAAGCAGTGGTGGTTTCTTTTGCTTTCCCCCTGCTAGTAGAATTAAGGGCTTGAATTTGTTGGGTGGGTTATTTAAAAATCAGGCATATGTCTACTTTGTTGTTTCCATGTATTTTTATTCTTTGAAATTTTCATACAGTACACTTAGATCATTTTATTGCCTCCGAGTTCCTTCTAGATCCATTCCTACCACCTCACCTCCCCAACCTCACCTCCTCTAATAAATCCATGTACTAGTTTTTGCAGCCCATGTGCTTCTGGGTATGAGCTATCCACTGGGTATGAGCAGCATGTCTATCAGAAGCCACAGCCTTAAAGAAAAGGAACGCTCCCTTCCCCAGAAGCCATCAATCAGCTCCCTAGAGCTTCTCAGTTGAGGTGAACTAATGAACCCCTTTTTATCCCATGCTGTAATGTTGACTGTGTTGAGTTTGTGCAGCCACAAGCTTCTCATACACCCCATCATGACCAGAAGACACTGTTTGCTTTACTTCTCCATGGCCCTGGCTCCCCCCGCCCCCATGCTCCCTGAGATTTTGGGAAACGTTGTGATAGAGATTTCCCATCGTGGCTGAGCACCTCACAGTCGTTGTTCATGTAATTATATGTAATTGGGCCAGTTGTAAGTGCTGTCCATTGCACAAAGGAACTTCTTTGATGAGGTTTAAGGCTGCACAGTCTGTGGATCTAGGATACTTTTAATTCCATGTTTGGCCACCCTTGATATTTAGCTGACATTTTGACCACCTATGTGGTTTTTTTCATGGCTTCAGATACTCTTTTTACTTTGCTGGTATCTCAGTTTTGTATGTATGCTGAAGAGTTCTAGGTGAACTAACTTAGCTAGAGTACTTCCCCCTAGTCTGAGCCACTCATACCCTCTCTGGGTGCAGCCCTCCCATCCTTGTCCTGACTTTGACCTGTATTAACTGAGTTCAGCTGCATCAGGGAAACATAAAACACTCGAAGTATTTGTTGGCTAATCCCCCTGCCTGTCCACCTTTCTCATGTTTACACAATGTGAGTGCAGACGCCTGCTTTTAGGGGCCGTCCTTACTACCTAAGACGTCGCAAAGAAAGATTGAGCTGGTCTTACTTCTTCTGAGCCGAGTCTGGGGTTTTGTTGTTGTCTTATTTGTTTGTTTTTGAGACAGGGTTTTTCTGTCCAGCCTTGGCTGTCCTGGACTAACTTTGTAGACCAAATGGCCTGGAACTCAGAGGTCCGCCTGCCTCTGCCTCCCGAGTGCTGGGATTACAGGTGGCTGGGCCTATACTCTGCTTGGTGATCTTCAGGTTTGTGATTTGACAGTTGACTTTTTATGTATTTTCATGTTTGCATACATGTGTTTACATGTCTGTAGAGATTAGATAGAGGTTGTCCACAGGCTTCTTTCACAGCCATTCTCCTTGTTTTTTGAAGCAGTTTCTCTCATTGAACCTGGAGCTCAATTGGCTAAACCAGCTGGACAGCAAGCCCAGGACTCTCTTGTCTTAACCTCCCAGAACTGAGTTTATATACAGGCAATGTTGGCCTGGTTCTTTTTTAGGTGGACGCAAGGATAGAACTCAAATCCTTGTGTATTTGTGGGACACACTTTACCAACTAAGACATCTCCTGAGCCCTTCCTTGTTCTGTTTTTAAAACATTTATGAAGAACAGACAAAGTGAAAGGATTGGAATGGCACTGGCCAGAACTGGCCGAATGTGATGCCTGCAGTATGTGCTGTCCATGTGCTGTCCTGAGATCTGACAGTGGGCAGAGAGAAGGCACCGTGGGCTCGGGTGGCTTCACAACGCTTGAGTCAGGGCTGTCTTTAGTGTAGATAGGCGAGGCTTGGGTATGGCGTACAGATGTGACCTGTGGTATTTTCTAATGGATCCCACATAAACAAGTCTTTCATAAATATGCGCTCATTCATTTATTGTACAGTAACCTCATGCCTGCAGCTTCCTGTTTGTATGTGTGTCCTTTGTTAGTTGAAAACATAAATATTCTTTTGCTCTCTTCTATCTTATATGCCCTGAATTCTTCCCAGTACCTTGCTGTCTCCAACTCTGTTGCTATTAGACCTAGTTAGCTGTGTCACTTTGATTTATACACTGTGAAATCAGATCCAGGCATCCTTGTGATTGCCATCTTGTTCTTCTTGATAGCTCTTTACTTGCCCAAGAGAAGTTAGGGCAGACAGCAATTACATGCAGCCTCTCTGAGAAGGCAAGTCATATTTAGACACAGGTATTTTGATGGAGAAATGGTCTAAGAAACATTTTGCCATATCATCTGACAGTCGCTCAAGAATTCTGCCATCTTTGACCATCAAATGGAATTGCTTTGGACTTTTCTGTTTAGCCAATTGGCTTCTTTGAGCTATCTGTGTTTTCCTTAAATTTTTTGGAGAAGGAGGTGAGACAGGGTTTCTCTGTGTAGCTCTGTCTAGCCTTGAACTCAAGAAATTCACCTGACTTTGACTAGGATTAAAGCTGTGCACCACCTCTGCCTGGCTTAATTTATATTTAAAAATAAACTTTTCGGATGATTATCCTAGGTCCCAAGTACAATTCCTAGTAACCATCTATAAATGGCTCACAACCGTCTATACTTTTGTCTCATGCTGTTTTCTGTTGTGCAGACATATACGCAAATAAAATGTTCATATACATACATAAATAAATCTTTTTAAAAAAAAAACACAGCAGAATATATAGAGACTTTCTATGCACTCTGTTCCCTAACCCCTGCCCAGGCACAGTGTCCCACACCAGAGAGAGATGTTTGCTAAAACTGACAAACCAACATTGACATACAGTCATCACTACACACATAGGGTGTCTGGTATTGTTGCACTTCTGTAGGCCTTGGCAAGCATGAGAGTATGTACCATCATCTTTGACAAACATAAGAGCATTGTGCTAACAGGCAGAATACTTCTACAGCCCTCAAATCTCACAACTCTCTCCAGTTCTGCCAACCCATTCCCTGGGTATCACTGATCCTTTTTGCTATCTTCCTAGTTTTGCCTTTTCCAGAATGTTAGACAGTTGAGACCCTGCAGTCTGAGACCTTTGTATACAAGCTTCTTGCATTCAACAACAAACATTTGAGGTTCTTCTGTGTCTGTTCGCGGCATGGCAGCTCAGTTCTGCACTGAGTACTCGTCCATCAGCAGCAGACTATTTACAATTTATGCTTAGTTGTTTCAGAACCTAGTGAACTTTGTTCCAACACTTGATACCGATGCCATTTTACATTCCCAGCAGTGTTGAATGAGAGTTCTTTTGTTCCACGCTCTTGTAAAACCTTCAAGTTATTTCTAATGTGGAACTTGTCTGTCCTATTATGCATATGGTGTGTTAGTGGGGGGGTATGTTTGCAGTGCTGCAGTTGAATATAGAGTCTCGTATAGGGCAGCCAAGCACCTCGTTACTAAGCGCATCCTTAGCTCATATTTCATTGCTTAAAATTGGACATTTGGAGTAGAACACTGTAGCCAATGTTTCCTCATCATCTATATGTTGTCTTGGAGTTGTTCAAATCGTACGGCATTAACCAAATTGTCCTATTGAGCTTCGAGAACTTTTTTCTACATCCTGGGTAGTCCTTTATCCAGTGTCTTTTGTAGATATTTTTTTCCGCCATGTGTTAGTTGGCTTGTTATTGTTGTCCCTGCCCCTCCCCCCCCCCCCCTTTTTTTTCTTTTTAGACAGGGTTCCTCTGTGTAGCCGTGCCTGCCCTGGACTCACTTTGTAGACTAGACTGGCCTTGAACTCACAGAGATCCTTCTGCCTCTGCCTCCCAAGTGCTGGGACTAAAGGTGTACGCCACCATGCTGGCTTTTATTGTTGTTTTAATCTTAGATACATAAAGCCCACCTGAGTTGATTGTGCATGTGCCATGGCTGCCAGTGTCCTGGCATAGACTTCCAAACCTAACTCGCTTGATTATTTGTTTCCAGGTCAATGTGACTGTGGACTACATTAGACCAGCCAGCCCAGCCACAGAAACTGTGCCTGCCTTTTCAGAGCGGACCTGTGCCACTGTCACCATTGGAGGAATGTGAGTGTTCTAACTAGCAGAGGCTCGGCTGTGGTTTCAGTAGCTGAGCACTCTGCCCGGTCAATCTCGCCCCTGCCCCCCTTGCTTTCTCCTGCACTTAACCCAGTGGATTATAATTATGTGCCTGTGTAGCACTTTATATTTATAAAGTACTTTATAATCACTCATTAGCTAATCATATACTTCCATTATTGTTATTATTTAAGATTTATTGGGCTCTGTGTGCTTGGCCCTGTGAAGTACATTATTACTATTAATAATGCTATTTATTGAGTATCAAGCTGTCCCTAGGTGCTATCCAAAACTAGTTAAGAGCTTCTGCATGTTGGTTTAGGAAGGTGAGTTTCAGATACTCCCACCCTTTAGTAAATTGAGAAAGAAAAGGGAGAGAGAGGTTAACTGAGTATTTCCTTTGTATAGAGATAATGGACTGGCTGTGCCCTAGCTGTATTCCTAGGTCTCTGGGTAGCCTGCCTGATGAACAGAAGTGTTAGGGAGGCATCTGACAGCAGAAGGAGGAAGCCTGCTGGGCGCGCTTTCACAATAAATATTAAAACAATCAGTCAGTCCCCAGTAGTACCTCTCATTTTGCATAAAATATACCAGCATGGTCATTGTTCCTTTCTCTCCTTAACATCTTAAGTGCTGTTTGTTACCACACTGGTACTTTTCTTTTCTTTTAAGGGGAAGCAAAGAAGGGGCTTTCAGCAAAAACAGGGACTGCCTTACTGAGTGTGCCAGGAAGCCTGGTAGGAGACCTGAATCCAAGTTGACAGAAACAACCGGAAAAGGAGGATGGAGGTTTACTGTGTAGCTTCCAGACCTCTCCTGTCAGGCAGGAGCTTCATCCCTGAATTCTTGCTTTTACATTTGAAAAGGACTGTTTTTAGGCAGTTCTCACTCCAGTGTTTATTAATGTTGCTAATGTTCACACAGCAATTGTAGGTTTCATTTCTGTGGGACGATCTCAATATAGGCATTTGATGTCACTACCTCACACTATCACAGGTTTTATAAGAAGCCAGCTTCTTGCAAATCAGATGATGTCTTCTAATGTGGAAAGCGGTGTCACATTTCAGTCAGCATTCTATTTAAATATCTTATAATATTTTTTGTCAGTTTAATACCAGTTCCTTAAGGCCAGGCATTTGGTTCTCCATTGGCTATGCTGGAGGTTAGTTTCTCCTGTATGAAAATTGTGACTGGACGAAGTACAAATCACCTCCATAAACTGCTGCTCCTGCTTTCTAATTCCTGGGGAAGCTTTACATCTGTGCAGACGTACATCTTTATTTTTGGCAGATGGCCTCCACCACCATTTAACACTTCATCAGAGTGGATTGTCTCACTTACGTACCACAAAGTAGACTTAAAAATAAATTTACATTGCCTAAAAGGAGATATTCGGGGACTGGCTCTTCGGGATTCTTAAGTTTTTAGGATAATCTGGGACAGCCGACTTCATTGTGTTTCCACATTGTGGAAAGAGATGTGGCTGCCCAGACCTCAGGTCCCAGTTTATTTTATAACTCCCTCAACCTGGGCAGGTTCTCTTTAATTATCCACCAGAAGAGGACTCACTGAAGAGAACGAGGGAGGCGCGTCCCCAGTGTTCTGTGATGGCTCTGCTGCCCACACCCTGCTGCAGCCTTTGGGGCTCCTCACTGTTGTGATCATGACCCTCTGACTGGGTGAGACAAGACCTTGCTGTCCCTTTGGGTGTGTGCCTGATCACCAGTGGTGACGGTTATGCTTCAGCGTCTTCATCTGACTGCCTTTTGAGAAGTACCAATTTCAGTTCTGTGCCTGTTTTGGTTCTGTTACTTGCTGCTTGGCCATTGAGTTCTTAAGAGTTTCTCATATATTCTGTACTTGGTTTACCCAGAAAGCAGAGACTTGGTACTGTCTTGACATCAGAAGTTACCGATATTGCTGACGCCGTCATGGCCTAGACTGGTACCACCCTGGCATTAGGGAATTTTGCCTATTCCTGTCAAAGCTCCAGTAGCCATCGGACAGTAGAACAGGAAATGTGTTGACTGATTTGTTAACTATAATGCTGTGATGGTTTCTTTAGGAAGCGTACCTAGAAGTGCTTGAGTGCTTCATCCCCTTCCTGGGTGTCACAGTTGAGAGAGAGGGAGGGGAGTATGGCTGCATATAGAGGTCAGGATAGCTTGGATACCTTTCTCCTTCATCGCTAGGTTCTGAGGATCAGGTCTGGGCTAGTCTAGGAAAGACTTTAGGCTATGCTGTCTCTCTACCAGCTTTGGGTTATTTATATCTAAGCAGGACTAGTCACTGGAAGTTTGCCCCCTTTACTTGTTTTAGAAGCTTGGTGACAAAAGTAGGTGCCCTCCCCCCCCACCCCCCACGCAGACACCACCCCCCCCCCCCCGCAGGTAAAACCCCCAGACGCGCTTCCCACTGAAAAAGCTTCATTTATTTTCTTTTCTTCTTGGTTTGTTTTTACTTATCTCCTTTCACCCCTGAATTTTCTTTAGTTTAGAAAAAACACCTAAAATGATATTGTAGAAAATTGAGTAATTAATAAGAATCCAATCATTTAGTTCATATTCAGAAGTAAGCTGTGTTAAGACCCCTTTGTCTGTTTTAATGGTGACTTAGTTATGTATGGAGAGGATGATTTTAGCTAAGCTAATATTTCTCTATATGGGGGCAGGGGGTAGGGCTTGCATCGGCCACAGTGCCCCTCTGGGGGTCAGGGGACTCCTTGAAGGAGTCCAGGGATGTAACTTACTCTGTCAGGCGTTAGCAGCACCTGGGCCCACCGAGCCATCTCACTGGCCCTGCTTCTCAGAGCTCTAGTACTGGGTGTCTAGTGAACAGCATAACTTCATGTCTGAAAGGACTCCAAAAGACTAATTGCAGATCCTTATAATTTTGAACTTTTTGTTTTGTTTTGTTTTGTTGTTTTGTTTTTGTTTTTTGTTTGTTTGTTTCTTTTTTTGTTTTTGTCTTTTTCTCCTGCTGTTGTCTGGTTCAATTATTTTCAGCCATTTTAAAGCCCTTCCTTTCTAATCAGCTGTTAAGGCATGCAGGTTTTCATAAACACCCTTTGTGTTTGTGTGACATTTCACTGCTTAACACAACATTTCAAGAAAAGCACACAATAAAATAACAAGCACAACCAGTAAAGTATTGACTTGGGGACAAAGAAAATGACTAAATAAATTCAGTGAGGTGTCCAGGTTTATGAGAGTGTCCCTGTGTCCCTCTCAGAAGCACAGTTGCTCTGGTCATGTGTTGCGTGGGTGTGGTGAAGAAAGGTTAAGGATGTTGTGGTGAGCATTTCCTTTCTGGAAGGCAGGCTTAGCCCTGCTTGTCACACTAACCTACAGTGAAGAGGGCCTGCAAGAGGCCTGCCCACATCTCAAGGCTCTCCTGCTGTTCAGACTCCTCTGACTGGGAAAGCTTCTTTGAAGGTGGTCATTCCAGGGAAGCCAGAAAAAAGAGGCAGATGAGATGGTGTCCTGCAAAGAGCTATTTCAAAGGGGACTGTCAGATGTGCCTCACATGCAGAACATGTGAATTACCTGTATTCTCAGTCGGGCTCGGTGCAACCCTCTCGATGTGTGTGTGGGAGGGAGGAGACTCGGAGGCCCCTGTGTCACCCAGGCATCAGCTCCCCCGTCTTACCCCCTAGGGAATCAATGCAAACAGGGTTCATCATTGCTTTAATAGATTAATTTTTTTTATCTTGATTAACTTCACTGTGGAGTTGGCAAGAGCTGTTATCTGTTAATCAAAACAGTTTAAATAAAAAATAAAAAGATCAAACTTTGAGCCTTTTCTCATTCTCCGGCTCTTGGGTTGGGAATTAGCTGATCTTTTTCGGCCTGGTTTCTGAAGTGAAGCTGTCAAGATGGCGCTTCCTGTTAATTACTTTTTATTGTATTTAAGACACTTAAATAACTCTTCTTGTGATTTAGTCTTCTATGTAATTAGCTGCAGTGATTAAAATCTCATTCTTTCTTTCTTGCCAGTGCATTCTTGAAAAGTGAGATTTTTCTGGGGTGACCTTTCCCTGTGCTGGACTTCCCAATTATTTTGAGCTCCAATTTGGCAAATCCATAAAATCTATTTGCTCATAGCTCATGTTTTTTTCTGCATATCACGTACTCAAAGAAAAGTATTGTAAGAATATTTGTTCATATTAAAAGACACCTAGAATATAACTAGGGTCAAGCCTCACACTAATACCCACTCCTCCTCGCCATCTCCTCAGCGTCATCTCTGGGAAACTCCTATCAAGATACAGTTGTCAGCCACGCCCTCTCCCCAAGAGCCGCTTCTTAGTAGAGGCATACTTCACAACGGCAGGAGGTGATGGAGGGGCCGGTGTTTTCAGACAGGCCACAAGCGGCTCATAGATGGGATGGGGAAAGTGAGCACTGGGGAGGTGCTGGGCTATCTCTTTACAGGCTTATTTTTTGAGAGAGACGATTTAGGGGTTTGTAACAGTTTTACTCTGTGCTTCCCACCTGTGTCTCTGCAACACCCTTCTTGAGCCCTCTTTGCCTCTACCGCTCACCTTGACACCAGTGTGAGCACAGGGCTTTGCCGCCCAGGGACTGTCCATGTTGACACCAGTGTGAGCACAGGGCCTTGCCGCCCAGGGACTGTCCATGTTGACACCAGTGTGAGCACAGGGCCTTGCCGCCCAGGGACTGTCCATGTTGACACCAGTGTGAGCACAGGGCCTTGCCGCCCAGGGACTGTCCATGTTGACATCAGTGTGAGCACAGGGCCTTGCCGCCCAGGGACTGTCCATGATGACACCAGTGTGAGCACAGGGCCTTGCCGCCCAGGGACTGTCCATGTTGACACCAGTGTGAGCACAGGGCCTTGCCGCCCAGGGACTGTCCATGTTGACACCAGTGTGAGCACAGGGCCTTGCCGCCCAGGGACTGTCCATGTTGACACCAGTGTGAGCACAGGGCCTTGCCGCCCAGGGACTGTCCATGTTGACACCAGTGTGAGCACAGGGCCTTGCCGCCCAGGGACTGTCCATGTTGACACCAGTGTGAGCACAGGGCCTTGCCGCCCAGGGACTGTCCATGTTGACACCAGTGTGAGCACAGGGCCTTGCCGCCCAGGGACTGTCCATGTTGACACCAGTGTGAGCACAGGGCCTTGCCGCCCAGGGACTGTCCATGTTGACACCAGTGTGAGCACAGGGCCTTGCCGCCCAGGGACTGTCCATGTTGACACCAGTGTGAGCACAGGGCCTTGCCGCCCAGGGACTGTCCATGTTGACACCAGTGTGAGCACAGGGCCTTGCCGCCCAGGGACTGTCCATGTTGACACCAGTGTGAGCACAGGGCCTTGCCGCCCAGGGACTGTCCATGTTGACACCAGTGTGAGCACAGGGCCTTGCCGCCCAGGGACTGTCCATGTTGACACCAGTGTGAGCACAGGGCCTTGCCGCCCAGGGACTGTCCATGTTGACACCAGTGTGAGCACAGGGCCTTGCCGCCCAGGGACTGTCCATGTTGACACCAGTGTGAGCACAGGGCCTTGCCGCCCAGGGACTGTCCATGTTGACACCAGTGTGAGCACAGGGCCTTGCCGCCCAGGGACTGTCCATGTTGACACCAGTGTGAGCACAGGGCCTTGCCGCCCAGGGACTGTCCATGTTGACACCAGTGTGAGCACAGGGCCTTGCCGCCCAGGGACTGTCCATGTTGACACCAGTGTGAGCACAGGGCCTTGCCGCCCAGGGACTGTCCATGTTGACACCAGTGTGAGCACAGGGCCTTGTCGCCCAGGGACTGTCCATGTCCTGTGGGTTTAGGGGTTCTGAGGTGACCTATTTGCTCTGAGTGCCACCCAGCACATCTCCGTTCGTGAACTCCCTCCTGTGAGGGAGTCTGTGTGGACTCTCCACAGACAGAGCATCACTTCCCTGTAGTCATATGAGCCAGACTTTTGAACGTACAAGGAAAAAAGGTTGACTTGACTTCAGCTTTTCTTCGGTTTTGATTTCTCAGGAGTGCTTTTGTTCCAGCTGTTCCCCTGAAGCATTGGGCTAAGTTGTCTCACTGTGCTAGAATAATCCTTTTTTATTCCTAGTTGGTTCTCTCCTCCCTGACCCCCACCCCAACTCAAGTCACAATGAGAATAAGTGTCGTACAGTCTCCAGCTTTTGTAGTTTGAGTTCCATAGCTTTGATGCTTTTCCTGTCAGCCAGTCTCCTCCTCGGTTTTCAAATCCTAAAACATAGCCGCATTATTTCACTTTCAAGCTGTACCTGGAAAGAAAGTAGCTTCGTGATGTTCTGTTTTCTGGGCAAGACTGATCTTACCTGTGTCTAAAAGACATCCTTAGATTGTTTTCTGGGACGCTACTTGGGCTACTTGATTTATGCCCTTGTATAATTATCACCTTGAGTAATAGAAAGACTTCCGTTGGTTTTGTCCTATTAGTAAGTAGTTAATAATACTTAAGAAACTAGTTGGCACTATCCTTTGATAGCTCCAGCATAGCAGTTGTTTGAAGAGACTTTTCCCACTAGAGACCACCAGGACATGACAGTTGGACAAGTTCAGGACTGGAGTCTGGGAAACAGTGTTGAGTTTCAGACAAATCCATCTCTTTTGTTCAGATCTTTTGTGGCTTCTCTGAACAGCTCATGCTGCCAAGTCTTGCGTCTTTAAAGCTCTTGGTTTCTGATTACTTGATAGCCATTGCTATTTTATGGAGCTTTAGGGTGGCTTTTTATAATGGCACCTGTGGATGTGCAAATTATGTGAGGGCTTTTTCTTTCCCTATTTTTCCTCTTACAGCAACAATAGAGTAGACTGCCTGGCCACAGAGGACTTGGATATTTCCTGAGTTGATTTAGAACTCTTCCTTTTCTCTTTCCCCGAGCAGACCATGGAGAGCCTGAGAGCCAGTGAGGCTTTGTCTCATACCAATAAGTCCGTCCTCAGGGAAGACTGCTTTGGAATATTGGTTGGTGTAGACCCAGCAAGGGAGGGGCTGGGCTGCTGAAACTGTCTCCTAAGAACTGTGCGTCTTAGACGCTATTCACTGAATTTTGTGTGTACTGGTATTCTGCCCACATGTATGTCTAGGCACTGTTCTTGAGCCTGGTGCCCATGGAGGCCAGAAGAGGGCATCACACCCTGTAGGAGTGGTGTGCAGATGCTTATGAGCCAGCGCATCATTTAAGTGCCTAGAATTGAGTTCAGGTCTTCTGGAAGAGCAGCCTTAACCCCTGAACCATCTTTTTGCGTTTTAGTTTTATTTAAAGTATGTGAATATGTGTGTGGGTGGTGGTAGAATATATACACGTGGGAGCCTACGTGCTTGTGGGGTCCAGGAGAGGCTGGTGGATTCCTGAGAGGCAGAGTTAACAGGAGCTGCCGGATGTGGTTGTCAGAAACTCAACTCACGTCCTTTGTGAGATTGGTGCAAGCTTGTAACTGCTGGACCATCTCTAGTTGCCCTCTTCTCCCCTCTTGCCTCTTCCTTTCCCTCCTTCCCTTCCTCCCTCTCTCCCCTCCTTCCGTCCTTCCTTCCTTCCTCTGAAATAGGTCCCCATATCCCAAGCTGACCTCAGGCTCTCTGTGCAGCGGAGGGCAATCTCAGCCTGAGGACAGGGCTGCCATCAATGCCACCTGTCATGGACATTCACTGCCTGTGCCATGTTTATGGGGCTTTTTTATTTCAAGAAGCAGAAGTGTTGTTATTTGTTTGGGGCATAAAAGGGTTAATTTTTTTCCAGTTTGGCCAGGCTTTTGCAGAGACCTTACCTTACCACTCGGAAATAGGTGAACTTTGAGAACAATTTTTTTTTTATAACTGTTAGGTCAGCAGTGGCATTCATGTGCCACTCACTGACATCTCCCCACCCTTTGTTCTGGGTCATTCAGGATGGAAAAGCTCTGGGAAATCCACCAATGACCATTGTTGCTGCCAGCTAGCTCCAGGTTCTCTCAGGAGCCTTCGAGGTGGCTTCGTTGGTGGAGCCTGGATGTTAACGTTCAAACAGTTGGCTTATAGTGTTCAGTTCATCTGCTTCTGGTCACCATAATTGACTTCTATGATTTGTCCACAAATTCATCCTAAAGGTTTAATTCTTTCCCCATAGCAAGCCTATGGCAGAGAATATGTGTTGCTAAGTCTTCCAGGAAGTGCATTGGCTTCTCCCCGCCCCTTCCTGTCTCTGTGCTTCATGTTTAGCTGCCACTCACCTCCTTGTTTTCTCTGTGGTGTTTACTTTCATCTCACTGAAAAATCTTTATTTTTTTCTTTTTATCTATTCTGTGTGAATAGCACACTCTGGATTCCTGTATGTCTAGAACTGTCTTCTTTGTGCTATACTCTTGATTATTTTAGCTTCAAAATAACCAATTGGTTTTTTTTAACCGATAAACTTTGAAGTCTTGACATTTTTTAAAAAATAATATTTTATTTATTTAAGTTTGGTTTTCTGAAATGCTATTAAGTTGTTGCTGGGTACTTTCACACACATACTTATTGGGCCCTTTAAAATGTAAATATTCTTTTTTTTTTTTTTCTTTTCTTTTTTGGTTTCTGCTTTGTTTTGTTTTTGTTTGTTGAGACAGGATTCCTCTGTAGCCTTGGCTGTCCTGGACTTGGTTTGTAGACCAGGCTGGACTAGAACTTACAGACTTCTGCCTGCCTCTGCCTTCCCAAGTGCTAGGATAACAGGCATGTGCCACTGTGCCCAGCTGTAACCTTTCATTTTTGAACGTTTTGTCTTGTATTTGGTCTTGAAACAGGACGCTGCTATATAGTTTAAGCTGGCCTTGCACTCATTTCCACACTCCTCATCCTTCTGAATGCTGGAAATACTATGTACACAGTACCACACTTGGATTTTAGGAGACTTTTAAAACCTTACATCTAGGATTATTTTTTTCCTTGTTTGACTGTCTCTATTTAAATGTACTGTGATAGTCCCATCTCTCTAGTTTATAAGCACAATTTTCTTTATCTCTCCGAATACTACTTAATAGGATGCACCCCTGTTTCCTCTGTGAGTGAACACTTTCTTGATTTATTTCGCCCTTCTCAAGCCCCTGAGCATAGTGTGTGTTCTGACATGTATGTGCGGAGCAGAGCAGATGTGTAGTAGATGAACTAGGATGGCGGTTCCACTGTCACCATCAAGGAGGAGCTGGACAGGCTGTTTCTGAGGCAGCTGTCCTTACAGCCCAGAGCAAGAAATCACGGAGCTCAGGGAAGTTTGCATGGCAAACAGCGCTCTGTTGGGAGTTTGAGAGTATTCACAGGACAGAAATGGGCTGCAGTGTGCTGTGCAGTAGGTGTCTCAGACCTCTGCCCTGCTTTTCGGTCATGCCTCACAAGCCATCTGGTCCTTCCAAAGTTACATTTCCTACTTATTGTCTGCACTACTGTAGCAAACTACCTACCTGCTGAGTGATAATTTGGAGGCCAGCTTTGTTATCAAGTTGGAAGTCACATTCATTTAAAGCGTATTCTGAACCAGGACTAAAGATGAAGGAAGCCTTTCCCTCCTGTAAGAGAGTTGTAGAGTAATGAAGCTTTATGTACAAATCTGGGGCTCTAAGTTGAGGAATCTAGAGTTTCAGCTTCTTTTCGTATAAGGTGTGAGAACTTCAGTCGCTTGTAGAACATTCATGCTGTCTTCTGTCTTATGGGTGACCTCTGTAGCAAGCTGGCAGTGCAGACAGAAAAGCTGGAAAGGTGTATCCTGTGAAAACAGTGGACGAGCAGAGAAGGCTAACTTTGTGTCATTTTTATATTTTGATTAAAATGGCCTGTTTCCAAAGCATCCCTCTCTTCGTTACCTCATCTGGAAGGAGCAGGGGGCGAGGGAGCCTGCAGAATTTAAAGCCATGCTGTTAGTGCACATTCAGTGTTGCTTGCAGTTTTATCAGTCCGAGGTCTACAGAGATCCATGGGCTTAAGGCGAACATATGTAGCCTGCTTTTCCTCATGAGCCCTTTTTAGGATTTTCTGCAAACAACTTGTTCAAGAATGGGATAGCAGACATGTCTTTGGTAGCACACCTGCTTATTTGACAAGTGTTAGACCAGGCCTTTCTGTTCTTGGGGATTCTGTGGGCTTCAGGAGACCCAGGAGTGCTCCCTCTGCCCAACTCTTCTGAGTGGGGTTTCAGATTGATAGTGTGATGGCGCCCTCAGGGCCTTCTCAGTACGGTCCTGTGTGTGAGGTTTTCTGTCCAGGTGTTCGTGCTACCTTTCTCCACCTACCCGGTCCTTTCTGCTTTCCACCTCTCAAAATCCACACGCATTTCCTGCTTTGGGGTTGCCATGCTCTCTTCCTATCTATTATCTTTAGACTTTTTATTTATTATTCTATTTCTGTGTTGGCCTTTGCCTTATTTTGTTGGGGCCTCGTAAAGGACGGCTTGCAGGCATCCTTCCAGACTTGCCATTCTCACGGTCCACAGCATCCCTTCTTTATTTCTTTGGCTAGTGCAGTTGACATGAGGGACAGGTGGCCTGCTTACCACGGACCAAAATGCCTGGGTCTTTTAACTGCTGTTTTTCAAACTTTTTCTATGTAGAATGCCTGTGGCCAGCCAGTCGAGGGGAATAGGAATGGAGTTTTTACAGGTTCTTCTATCTCCCAGTTGTGGTAGTTCTTATGAGACTTTCTGCAGTTCATACCGAGTGGTCTTTTAGAAAGTTATAGAAATTGTAGAAACATTTTCAAAAAGATTTTTTTAAAAATAGCGGAGATTTCTTTCCATTTCTCTCAGGCCCAATAGTAGCACTTGTTTGGGTGAGCACGGTATTCCTTTTCTGGGAACTTAATCCAGGAATAGAAATAATTTGACCACTTGAAGCATAATAGTTAGATGTCATCTAAAACTAACTCTTTTGGGTCCCTAAGATTCTATGGTTCTTTTTTCCGAGGTAGACTTTGGGCGTAAACAGACATGAAGTAAGAAATATCCATTTTACTATTAGATGCCTGCATAATCTTAGGCCTCAGCTTATTGTCTGCAAGTTAGAGACTAATGGTGTGCTCCTGCCACTATTATAAAGATTAAACATGATGATGCGTTTTCACATCCAGCCCAGCAGTCTCTCCACTCAGCCGGTATCTGTTGATCCTGTATCAACAGTGTCTCCCGTCTCTCACCCGCTTATATTTCTAGCCATTTCCTTTCCTCGGATATTCACTTCCATCAAATTTTCTCTCATGTTTTATATGCCACCTTTTTCTTGTTTATCACATTCACTTATGGGCTCAGCCACAGATAATACTTCCCTACCAAATTAACTGAGACATTCATTTAGCATGTTCCCCGAACTGAGTGTTCAGTGGTAGAGTGCTTCTTTGCCTAATATATTTCAGATCCTGGCTTCCAATTTTGTAACATCTCCCTCAAGTCCTGCCTCCCAAAGAAACTCCCAAACAAAACCCACCTCCCACTGGCTTGTGGGTTTTACTGTTGCTTTAGTGTTAGAGCCCTTTGTCCACATAAGACAGTAGTTCCTGCCAGGTCTTGCATAATGTAGAGGAGTGGACTGCGCCGCTCTCAGTATGTCGTGAGCCTTCCCATACCATTACTCTTAGTCAGCCCAAGTGTGCTGGCCTCTTCCTCCTGGGCCGGCTCTAGCTGCCCAGTCTGCTGTCTGTCAGCCACCTACATATGGGACTTGTTGAAAGTGGAAGGCTACCAACGTGGTGTGACTGGGGATGGGCAGATTGTCCAATGGCTGTCTCTGCCTTGAAGCCTTTATGAGTTTTTCTGCCCTCAGTGAAAATGAATTTAAAATATCAAGAGATAAGAAGTTAGGAGAAATTTAGTAAACATCAGGGTCTCCGAGATAAAGGCTGGTGTTTAAGAGCAGTGGCTTTGTGAAGGAGTTTGCGGTTGCTTTTTCAGGGTTTTTTCCATGGGTTTTTTTGTAGGGCCTTTTGACTGTTGGATGTGTCTGCTTACAAATAACTAGAGAGTCAGCAGGCTGTTGCTCTAATTTGTGCTTCCATTGTGTTGAGATTGCGATGTATCAGCTGTCAGGTGTCGGGCCAGGTCCAGGGGGAGCTTTCTGCCGCTCTCCTGCCATCCTGATCCTCCTGTAAAGCAGTAAAGCATCCGAGCTGTGACTGGTTGCACTCTCCCTGCTCCCCATCTGCGGGCTGTGCGCTCCTCCATGCGTCACTCAGCACAGTCTGCAGCGAGGGAAACATCAGAGCAAGAGAAGGTGACCACAGCCCTCTCAGCAGCTTACTGGCTTACTGTGTCTCAAAGCGTGAAACCAGTCACACTTCCCTCCACACAGGGAGGGAAAGTAGCGTGCTTGGAAGCCTTAACCTTTTCTTGGGCTCACTTGTCCTTTGCACGAGAAAGACAACACATTTAAGTGAAGTAGAAAGTTCTGTTTTTTCAATTTTTAGGAAAACTTTTGACCAGTTTCCCTACCCACATTTTTGTTTCCATGTGTAGTTAGGTTTTACTGGCTCTTATTTCTAGAACTCTTAATTACATGCCTTTTAGACTTTGTATAAAAGTGAAAGTCTATAGCAGCTGCCATATTGTGGGCCTCAATAAAGGTAGGCCTTGGATCTGGTCCAGGTGCTAATAAATTCTGGGGAACAAGAGCATACTCCCCCTGTTCTTGTGCCAGCTGACTGGGCTGTGGCCGTGAAGTGTGAAGGGACAAGTTGGAGAATTCTGCCCGTTTTTCCCCCTCATCCAAACAAGACAAAACTTAACTTGAGCTTTCTCCCTGAGAAGCAGCCTGTGCCAAAACAATTTTGTTCTGTCTTATCAAAATGACTGGGTTCAGTAGAACAGTTACACTTCCAGCTAGTAGTGGCTTGGTATTCTCGGAGCAGAGTAGCAGCCTTCTAGAGTCTAGATGATTCCCTTGAACCTTTCCACTGTGAATGAAGCACCGTTTGCATCACTACATGCACAAACCATCAGGAGTGTGGAAGAGACTCCTGGGCTTGTCCCATCCCCACTTTGGACATTGCTAGGCCTGGCTGGCTCTGCCTTCTCTGTCAGAGCAGATCATTCCAGATGCCATTGTGTAATTTTCCATCTTGGGGTATGTGTTTGTGTGGGCGGGTGGTTTTGTTTTGTTTTTAAGTGGTGTTTAATGCCAGGCTAATAATAAACTGGATACGTAGGCCTGGTTTTTTGTCCCATGAGTTATTTGTCCCTGTTCTTCAGAGAGGCAGAGACATACCCTCCCCTGCCCTGAGCGATGGGTGCATTTTGGAGGGGGTTCTTGTCACTTCAGCCGCCTAGGAACTGCAGCATGGCAGCTGGCAGGTTCTGCTGTGAAGATAAGGACCTTCCCCGTGGTTGCTATCACAACTGACTCCCTTACTTTCTTACAACCTAAATAGCAGCGTCGGGAATGCTTTGCTGTTTCTGAACAATTGATGGCATGTGGTCTGTTCCTATCTGTACTGCTTGGGTACTATTACTTTCTGAAGATCAGGTGCACTGGCAACTTTATGATTTTAGGGCGGGGCCGGGTAGATTGTGCTCAGTCATTCTTGGTTTTTCATCTATTGACTAATTGAGTATATATGCTTTTTTTCTAAGAGAGAGATTGTACTGTTTTTCACAAAGCTTATTTAGATTTCAGTGGGACACTTGGAAAAACCGATGGAACGTGCCCCCAATTAAAATTAAGTACTAAGGCTTGGGGTTTTAGAAATAGTGATTTCACGCCTGTGGGTTTTTGCTTTTTGGGTCTGGAACAGAGCTGCCATTCAGTCTTACATGGTGGTTGCAGTGACAGAGGAAGCCTGTAGAAGAAGCAGAAGCCTCCCAACGCAGCATCTTCCTGTCCTCCCAGGTCAGGCCCCAGCCGAGTTGTAGGTAGCAAGATGAATGAAAACCCTTGCAGATAGCCGCCTGTTCCATCACTTGCGGTGTCTAAGCACAGCCTTTTATGCTTCTGTTTCTTTCCCCTACCCCTCTGTAGAGCGCACAGGGTGGCAGAGCAGTAGGGGCTGAGCTGCTGGAGGCTGTTCCCAGCTCTGCTTCCGGCTCAGGGAAGTGTGATGGAACTGCTAGTGTTCTGCCGCCTTCATGCACTCCCTCCTGGCCATCTACGACTGACAGCGGGGCTGTGTTCACTGCTGCTGTATTGGGGGTGAGAGAAGCAGCAGCCATGGAGTGGGTTTCCCAGTGGTGTTAGGATTTCCGGATAACCGGCCATACCCCGTCCCTTAGCCATAAAGTGACTATCTCACTTGAGAGCCAGGATGTACAGGTCTGTGCAAGGTGCCTACCCTTCAAGACTGCACTCAGACTCTCCCAAGCAGTTACCTATCTCCTAGTGATGTCTTTGTTTTGTTCTGTTTTGGCTTTTGCTGAAGAGGGGCTCTCACTAAACAGCTCTGGCTGGCCTGGAATCTATCTGCCTGGCTGAAGCATTGGGATTAAAGGCACGTGTCACCTTTGCCTCCATAATCTCGTTGCCATTAGCTGCCAATATGGCCCTAGCAGATGCTTTCCTGAGAGAGCAGTGGCGTGCCTCAGGAGTGTAGTGAGTTTGATTAGGCCTGTATGGTTCCTTTTAATCCTATATTTGACTGGTCATCAGATTCAGATTTACTTACTTACTTAGGGTGGCCAGTGATCAATGTAGTATTGTAAGATTCCCTCCTCAACAGAAACTCTCAGGTTGTATTGGTCTTAACCTCATTTGTTGCCACTGTTGATAATTAGTCCAAACTGCATCTCCAAATAATAAACACCTTTCAAATTCCAGGGCCATTTATCCCTGTATCAGGCTCAGTCAATACCATTTGTGGGCCTAACTCTATTTTAAGCCAACAGTAAAATAGCCACAAAGAATAGTTATTGTGTTGTGTTTGGGGATAGACCGATGTATCTGAAATTAATAATGTGTGTTTTGATGACTAAAGCCTGATTATGTGGCAGCCTTCAGTCCATACTAATATCCTGGAGTAGACTTGCTCTTTTATGTTGATGCCCTTCTAGTTATAACCCCATTTATAACCCTTGCCGCTTTCTGTCATGTGCTCCTCTTTATACACAGGTCTTCCTTTCAGCCAGCATAGGCAGAATAGATAGAACCAACTATCCAGGGCCATAATGTTAAATATTTTGAGCACCATTTATGGTGATACAACACAAGACTTCAGAATTAGAGCGCTTGGCCTTAGAGGTATCTGAGACCTTCAAGGTGTCTGTTCAAGAGAGATGTAGTCTCATTCTTAACAGTCAGCAAAGAGGATTGGCAAGCACAGCACAGTTGTCCCTCAGCGTCCACAGGGCACTGACTACAAGATCCATACGTGGTCATTGTTTACATACAGCCTGCACGTATAACCCCATGTACTCCATCTTCTCCGGATTGTATATGATATCTAATACGATGTCCGCTGTGTAAGTAATTGTTACATTGTATTTTTGAAGGAATAATGGCAAGCAATATAAACGAGATTCTTTTTTAAATAGTTTTGACCTGTAGTTGGTTGACTACATAGGTGTGGAAGCTACATGTATAGAGGGCTGAATGTATTCCCAGTTTTTGTTTGAATCCTTTGAATTCACAGTATTTTCAGTACCTTATCCAGAGCATGTCTGAGAATAAATGACTGCGTGTAAAATGGGACCTAAAACAATAAGAGTTCTGTTGGGCTGTGATTTTTTTTTTTTACCCCCAGTTTGGTAACTGTTATGTATAGACAGATGGTGCCTACCATTTGTTGTTCACTGTGGATTTGAAGATGGTTTGTGAGGGTCAGCACGTTACAGCCCTCCTTCCCAGCCCTACCTACAGCTTACCTTGGTTTTATTCACTGGGCAGAAGTTCTGTCTTGTTCTTCATGGTTACTCGGAAAGCCTCCAGTGAAGAATGGCTCCGTTTATAGAGTCTACTAAAAAAGCAGGGGTTGCAGATCTGTAGCCACATTCTCGTTATTCTAAAATGTACTGCACGTAAGCCTGTGTTTCCTGGGCATAAGGTGCTGGTGACCTGCAGCCCCAGAATTACAAAAGTCAAAGGGAGCAGTAAAATTTGGACAATTTTCTAGAACTCTTATGACACTGTTAATATGTCTCTTGGAAGTTATTTGCCCAGTGATTTTAGGATGATGATCCCCCATTACTGACGTAACTTCTTTTGCCCACTGTCTCTTCCTCTTGTTATAACAAAATTGCTGTGATAGCTGTCCAACCTGTTTTAAAAAGATCAGGTAATTCATTTCTAAATTGGAGCTTGTTTCTTTTTAATCAGCCTTGTAATGTATTGCAGACATCACTCTCAGCATTTGCTACAGACGTGATTTAATGCTGGCTCTTTAATGACTCCTTCATTAATCTTGGTATTCTGGGATTTAACACTCACTGGCCTTTGACCACTGGAAATGATGAAAAGTTTGATTTCATGCATATTGGATAACACTGGACTGTTGCTGGAGCCGTGAATCTTGCCTCTGCAGTGGCGTGTGTGATTGACGGTGCTGCGGATGGATGGGTGTGCTTCCCAGGCCGTGCTCTGCTGTGAAGGGGTGGCCATGATATCTCTATCAGCTCAGGGTGACCTCTTCCCAGGACCGTTGGATTTGAAACAAGAATCTGTTCTGACAGCTTCATCTCCCAGCTAGCTCTCTGGCCTTGTGAAGTCGGGGCTTGCCTCGTCATCCCCCTCTGAAGGTGCCGTGTTTGAGAACATGCACCATGATGTCTGTCTTTGACTCCTTTCATCTAACTGATAGAATTTTACCGTTGGAAGCCGCTTCCAAGACTGTG
This sequence comes from Acomys minous, assembly GCF_964271855.1. NCBI lineage: Eukaryota > Metazoa > Chordata > Mammalia > Rodentia > Muridae > Acomys > Acomys minous. The sequence goes on along the minus strand of NC_140487.1, from coordinate 968,794 downwards.
CAGTGTACGTCTGTCACCCCTTCGCCCTGCCCTGCACCCCTCCCTCCGCACCCACAGACAGGACATAGGATCCAGCAGGCGCAACACAACCAAGACAGTGTTAATAATAATGAAAATTAACAGCAGCAGCAGCGATTCCCTAGCACACACTAGGCTTCCTATGTGCCAGGCAGGGTCTAAATATAGTCAGTTATTCATTTTTCCCTCAGAGAAGCTTCAGGAGGTAACACTGCACAGCAAGTCCAGTGATCCCCACAGCTTCTCTCTGGAGCTCCCACTGCGGCTAAAAGCCAAGAGGATGGTGCTGGTTGCTCTCTTTCCTCCTAATGGAAGCACAGTGAGTGTTCTTTGGAAGAGAGGTGCGTGCTTATTTACCGCGGTGTCTTTGGCCAAAGTGTTAATGCCTTGGATAAATGCCAGGTTCTTTTTGCTCCCCCAGAAAATTATTTCAAGAGAATGAAAGTCACCTTTATCCCAAGGGTTTTTAATAGAGGCTGCTGTGTTTCAGAGTACTTCTTCAGTTGCATTGAAGACAGCCTCAGAGGTACTGTGTGAAAGTTACTTGAAGCATTCACTCTCCGAGTCATTCTTGAGGTATGGCCTCCTAACTGTAAGACTGGTGTTCTGGAAGTAACCTCTTAAGGGTGAGTGTAAAGAGCAGTGCCGTAAGATAGACGCTGGCACACTTTCCATAATAGTAAACACTTTCAGCTCTGAGAGCCACGTGGTCTCCAGTATACCTATTCACCTCTGCCACAGTCAGTACACAAACAAATGGACATGGCTGTGCCCCATTAAACTGTGATTATAGCAGCGGGCCCATGTTTGCCAGCCACTGTTTGGGGACTTGTGGAGATGTGACCATACACCTGCAGATCATTTTGTAGGGAGAGAAACTGAAAGAAAACTCCATGCTGGTGCTACGGACTCTTCTATCACAGACGCAGGTGTGAGCATAAGTCAAGCTGAATGCAGTGGCTTAAATAAGACTTAATTGTAGATTAGTAAACATAATAAGGAAATGATTCAGGATAAACAAGAAACTCACCCAGGTTTTTGTTTTAAGACATCTGGAATTGCTCTGTATGAAAGTGCATTTTCTTGTAGTCTCTTCTCTTGACCTGACCAGAAGCTCAGCTTGTAAGGAAATGGCTGGTTAGAACCAGGCTGGCTAGCACCCACTCTTTCCTCGGGACGATGTTCTCTGGTTCTGTGGTCCCACAAGCTCGGTCTTGTTTCTCTTGTATCTATTTCCTTGTGCTTTGTTCATGCCACCTGGTACTCTGTAAGCAGAACGCTTGAATGCGTCAACATGGAATCTTGTTAAGTCCTGTCCCTGCGCTACTGCTCACCTGATTTTCACTAACCCCCTTTAGGACCTTTCTCCTGTTTGTTTCTCTTGGGAACTGAGTCGGTAGTGGTTTGCCTTTTCTTTTATTGTATACCATTGAGGGTTTTGGTAAGGTTCCATACCTTTGTGCACAGTAAGTTTTGCTGGTCTGGTATGGATAATTTCTTCTTTATTTTCAGCATGTTCCTTTTCTGATATATTTCGGATAAGAGCTTCATGCCCAGCTCTGGGTCAAACACAGAAGGAAAGTTTTCCATTGGCAAACTTAGTTTGCCTGTGCTTGATTCTTCTGCAAGATACGGAGGAGTCAGTTCCAGATCAAACCCGTCCCCAGCAGAGTTGAGGGACCAGTTTTGATGAGGTGTGGGTGGACAACCATGTGTATTTATTAAATGTAAGAGATTAGACAATCTGCTGTAACAATTCTGTTAAATATGATAGAGAAAAGTCACCTGCAAGGCACTGTTCAGTCGGTGTGCAGGAAGTGAGCTCGTGCCTGACCAGCAGTCAGAGAGGGGACACCGCCACTCTGTCCCACTGAGGACGCACGCGCTCACTGCCTACGTGTTCTTGGTTCTAGCTCTTTCTAAGTTTTAGGACTTTTTTTTTTTCTCCTCTCTAAGGAATACGAGGTGGGATTTTTCTGTTTTGTTAGATTAAGAAGGCCCAGACTTGTAGTGTTTGATTAAACGAGTATTATGTAATTACAGAGTTTCTCTTCAAAGAAAGATACCAAACACATATCAAAAATATTTTATCAGAGAGAAGAGAAAAAGCAGGACACATTCTCTGTGCCTTTAATTCAAGATTTAAAATAATAATAACAATGGGCAAATTCTTGGGCTTTATGTTCTCCAAGGGGTCAGGTCTGATGCCACAGCTTTTCCCTCTGCAAATGGTTTCCCTGGTGTACTCTGTTAAATCACGGCTCCACTTACCCTTTTGTGTGCTGCCGAGCACCTGCCTTTTATTTCTCTTTGTCCCCCGTAACACACACCTGCTTCCCATTTCCACTTGTGCGTGCTGCTCTCATCTCAAGGCCAACATGCTTAAAACTAATGTTCTCAACCTCAAATGTGGCACCAAAACCACCTGTGCAGCATATCAGAGCACACCTCAGACTGTGCTGCCACCCAGGTTACACAGTCCTCACGGCTAGCTCTTCTCCTTCCAAATGATCTTTCCTTCTTCCTGTCAGTTTTTTGTTTGTTTGGTTGGTTGGTTTCTTGTTTTTGTTTTTTCTTTCCTGTTTTGCACTTGGGAAGAGGAGGGGCATGTAAAGAAGGACATTTCTGAGGCGCTCTGTGGCTGGACGGACAGGCTGCGCTTTATCTAGGCATGCTCTTTGCATGTAATGGACTAGTGGGATGAGTCGTAAACAGTTTAGATTGGTAAACTGAGTTCAACGCATTTGAGATCAAGGAGTCTATAAACGCTATGAGTTTGCCCATTTGTAGCTGTGGCTCCATCCAGGAACAATTTGATCCTGCTGTTGTGATGGGCAAGCTTTTCTGGAAAACAATCTTTGTTACTTAATTATGCGACTAAGTATTATGTCACCAGTCTTTTCTGTCACCGCTCCGTTCTGCACATTCGACAAGTCAGATCCATGTGAACACAGTACTTTTCTAGATAAATCCTTGACACCATAAGCTTTGCCCCTTTCCAGTTCTATGTGGTGCTGCTAGTTAATTCCACATAAGTGCTGTTTTTATGCTTCTACTTTACTGTAACCACCATTTGAGGCTTTCACAATAACATCAGCCAAACCCTCTACTGTCGCATCTTTTTTGCTGCCACCAGTCTCATCTCTTGCTTTATGGAGGAAATACAGATTTGACAGGGACATCCTGCTTCTCTCACAGTAAATTTTTTACCTTCTCTTTGCTACCATGCAGATTTCATACTCCTCTTTCCACACTGTTTTCTACCATCTGTGTTCTAGAATCTAGTCTTTTGTGGGGAGCTTGGCACCATTAGTAATCCCATTTTATTTGTTCATTTAATTATTGGTTTTGCTAAAACAAGCTCCCTGTGTAGCTCAGGCTGGCCTCGAATCTGTGAATCTCCTGCCTCAGTCTCCTGAAATTATTTTTGAAGGTAATGCTTAAAACTGTTCTTTGGCTCTTTGGGTTTTGGATGTTGGGGAGGGTGCATTTTTGTTGTTGTTGTTTTGTTTTGTTTTTCCCCCAAGACAGGGTTTCTCTGTGTAACTTTGGCTGTCCTGGAACTCGCTCTGTAGACCAGTAGACTGGCCTCGAACTCACAAGATGTCTTTACTGCTTCTTTCTTTCTTTTTTCCTCTTTCTTTCCTTCCTTCCTTCCTTCCTTTCTTTCTTTCTTTCTTTCTTTTTTTCTTTCTTTCAAACTGTTAAGAGATATTTATTACTAAAAATAAAGGCAACTGAAGTTTACCCAGGGTATACTGTGAGCACAGGACCATCACAAGGAAACAAATGCGCTAGTGCCCCCTGTTTCTCCGCTGCTGCCTTCTTCCACAGAGTAAGTTTTAAGGGGAGGAGGAGTTGGACTCCACCATGATGGGGACCTCAGGTGCTGCAGGGACGTGTCCGCCAAGGACTCATGTGTCAGGAACTCAGGCTGCTAATGTGACACAGCGGAAGCTCAGGTAGGTCCAGGGATCCTGACAGAGTAGAATCCTCACCACCATCATCAAATGGCTGTGTGGAAAGGCTTCAAGGCTCATAGCTGCATTGCTCTCTGGTAGTTCTTGGGAGAGCTGTTCCTTCCTGGGTCTGTGTGCATCAAATTTTACCACTGGAAATTGACCCTCTCTCTTAGTAGGCCACTTTTCTGGTGTTTCTCTGCGCCTTTGACCTCTTCTTAGGCAGGGGTGAGTGCCCCTAAACAGGTGTTTCTTAGGCCACGTGTGGTGGCACATAGTTTTAATGCTGGCACTTGGTAGGCAGGCGGATCACTGTAAGTTCAAGGCCTACAAGGTCTACAAAGTGAGTCTAGGACAGCCAATATCACAGAGAAACCCTGTCTCAAAAAAAACAAAAAACAAAAACCAAGTGTTTCTTTCTAGGCTGTTGTTCTCATTCCTCTCCTTACCTCCACCTGTCTCCATGAACCTCCATCCTACCTCAGTTCCGCCCAGATGCTGCAGATCCCGCGTCTCTAGCCCAGGTCTTCCTGCCCGCATTTCCACTGACAAACTCAGCGCTGACTAGACAGCACCTGTTAGGTTGCACATGCGCTTCAGGACTCTTTCCCTTCCTTGGAGGGTTTCCTTCCTACTGATGGCGCCACCATTCCCTCACCAGCTGAGATATCCTCTTCCTCTTCCCCCTCACTGGGAGCCGTCACTCCCACACGGTGCAGCTCAGACACATTCCTCCTGCTCTTCTTACTTCCCGATTGCAGCCTGGTGAGCTCAGGTCACTCTTCCTGTTCATCTGCCCGTCGGCATGAAACAGCATAGCAGTGGATACTGGCCCTTTTGGTTTCTGCTTTTACTCTTCTTCGATCCATTTTCTGCTTGACTATTGTAATTTTCTCTTTGAAACAATTCTGATTGTTATCTCCCAGCTTCAGTGTCTCCATCCATCACGCCAGTGCCCTTGGGATTATGCAGATCTGTGATCTGCCCCGTGTTTGTCTCTTTGTGTTATGTTTATCATTTTCCTGTTCTCATCCATCATTTCTGAGCAAGGAAACTGAGCCATGAAAAGAGACTCGCTGTTGTTTGGCTCGTGTGCTCTGTCTAGAGTCTGCATTCCACCTACCTGGTAACTTGCTCCTCACTCAGCACACTGCTAAGAAAAAATATGCCCGGGTCCTGTGCCAACCCAAACTCAGAACCGGTCATTTCCTGCACACTCCCACCTCTCTGCTTACTTGTTACTCTGCAGAGTGTTTTGAGTTAATATATGCTCAGATTCTTTCCATAGTTCCCCATAGCCTACCTCATTATCCCTAGACTCAGCTAAGGTAAGCCTGAAATGAGGACAGCTTTGCCTTTCGTGGCATCATTTAGAACCTTAGTCCTGTCTGGGACCTTGAGGTCTGCCAGGTCTGTCTCCTCGGTGTAATAGAGGAGCAGAACAGGACTGGAAACATAAGCACCTCTTCTTAGGTTTCTCTAATTAAGGCCAGATTGAAATGTGAAATTTCTATTCCTGATGTGAGCACATTATAACTCTATTTACATGCCATCCCCAATGTATACCGATTTCTTATGTACTACAAGCATATGACATAGTCATCACTTTATTTCTGTTGTTTAGGGTTTTTGTTTTTGTTTTTTTTTTTTTGGAATCAGTAGATCATTTAGTACATGATGATGTTGCCAAGCTCATCTCTTGGCACTGGAAATAAAGCGGTGAATGTAGTTCAGAGACATCATTTTTACTTTTTTAAAGCTGACAATATTTCCAGTGGGGAAGCGCGTAAAGACATAATGAAAACATTGATGCTAAAAAGTACTGCAGAGAAAAATAAAGCTAAGAGGAGGTGAAAGAAATGTGGCAGGATGGGGCAGGTGACATTTACAGCAGGCTGTCCAGCAAAGTCTCAGTGACAAGATGACTTGACCAGTGTGGGAGGTAAAGTAGGAAGTAATGCAAAGGCAGCCTGAGTGCCAGATGTAGACAAGTCGGGGTGCGTGGAAATCCGCACTGCAAAGTTTGGGTGGGAAATGGCTGTATTGCTGAGGTAGAGAAGGAAAGTAACAGACAACATAAGTTTCACAGGCCTTTCAATGATTTTCCTTTATCTATTTTTTTTTAAGTACAAATTCTATTGATGTTTTTAAAACCTGATTTTGTAGTAATTATAGATGGGCTAAAAAACACCAAGCATAGTCGTGTGCCCTTCACCCATTTCCCCCACCAAGCATAGTCATGTGCCCTTCACCCATTTCCACTGGTGGCTGCATACCACATAGTATAGTGTATCATATAGTGTATCATATGGTATAGTATCAAAACCAGGAAGTGGGTATTGATGTTTATACACTTACATTTATATTTTGATGCCATTTATCATTTGTCAGTTCACATACAATAACATCAAGGTAGAAAAGTATCCAGTCATCATAAAAACCTATGTTGACCTTTGTATCCTTTCTCCTCCCTTCATTCTGACTCTTTAATTTTGCTTTTTCTTGCCATACTTTTGTAAATTGTCCTTATATAAATGAAATATATATATATATATATATATATATATATATATATATATATATACACACACACATATATATAAAATATCACCCTCTAAGGTGGACTTTGTTCATTTAAGATTATACTCTTGAAATCCATCTAAGTCACGGCTGGCATTAGTATTTATTCCAGTTGGATTTTTCTGGTCTGTATGTATGATTTTATGATGTGAGACCCAAATTCTAGTCTAAGTTTGTCACTTGATTTTTTTTTTTAAATTTAATGTCTTCATTTCAGTCCATTTCAAATAAAAGGACAGGATTGTCTGGATTTGTTAAACAGAAAACTGACTTTTCCTAGCTCTGTTGATGAAGTTGTCTTGGTTCTAGTATCCCCCGTGGTCCTTCATATATTGTCAGGCTCATAGGCATCACTTAAGAAGTATCGCATGATGGTTTTACTCACGTACTGTTGCTACTTACATTTTCCAATATAAACTAATAAGCCAAAATATTACTTGTCAAGCTGTGTGAATGTGAAGATAAGTTTGGTTTTCAGCATTCTCAGTGCTGCTATATGTCTAAGTATCCTAGTTTACATAGTACACAGTGCGGGCGCATCAAATAGGGACAAGTACTGTTAAGTATCGGTTCCATTCAAGCCAGCGCTCCTCCTTTTAATCCATTCCTTGAACACATTGTTGCTAATGAGCTCGGTCAGTTACAGATGAAAAAAGATGATTAGCCACAGTAAAAGCGAGCCAGTGAGAAAGGAGTCCTGAGGGTCCGGTGTCTGTTTCCCTAGTGAGGCTTGTTACACCATCCCCTTTGCCACGTGCTCGTCTTCTCTGCTGTATTACACTACAGAGAGCTTGGATGATATGTTGTGTATTAGCAGGGGGTGAGGAATCAATATTTTCTCATGACTCTGCTAAGCACCTTTTACCAGCATGGTGTGTGCACAGCAGATAGGAGCTGGGGAGTCTCTAATGGGAGCCTAGGGGGAATTCCTAGTGCTTCCACAATGTTCCACAACCTAAGTGTGTAATCCCTAAGTCATGTTAAATACCCTTTGAGATGACACACAGTCTGGTTAGCCTTGAATGTTATCACCAAGTATTATAAGATGGTTGCTGACAGTGTACATTGAATGTATATTCCATGACCATTGATCAGTAAATCCTAGTTCATGTTTAAAAAACAAATCAACAATATGTGAGCTAGAAAGTGTTTTGTAGACATCTAGATACACTTTCTCATCTTCGGGTTATGGAAACTGGCACAGGCTTAAGCACACAGAGCCAGAGAAAATGTGTGTGAGGCCCCCAGTCCTCTGTGCTTTGCCGTGTTTGGGATGAGCTCTGGATGCCCTGAGGCTCTGGGAGGTGAGAAGGAGAGAGCCCTGCACAGGCCTTCCAGTCAAAGGACAAGTGTTCCTGCTGTGTGTCACCATATGCGTCTATTTCTCTGTGTTCTCCCTCTTCATTTATTTGTATTAGGCTGCCCTTTAAAGGCAAAACAGTTTGTCATACTGTAAAATGTCTTTGAGAAAGTTGGTTTCTTGCATGGCTTTAATGACAGAAGCAAAGCTGCAATGTAGTATTTTTTTTCCGGTATCCACAGCTACAGGCTTGTTTAGCTGGTAAGGAGTGTGCAGCCTGTGATCTGTTTATCCATTAAGGTGAATGTCATTGGGGCATAATTTGTGTTTATAAGTAGCAGCAAAGTAGCTTCTTCATATTTACCCTACTCGTTTCTCCTTATAAACCTCTGTAATTGACCCTTTGGCTTTCTTTTTTACTTTACAATAATCCTTTTCCATGTACTCTACACTTTAATATGTTGTTCATAGATATAGCTGCACTGGACTTAGATTCTTTACCTGGAGTGGTGTCAGCAGAAATGTCTGCCTTTCATTGCTGTTTTTCATTTGCTTTCATTTGCTTAGCAGGGTGGCTGGAACTGTTGGGTCACAGGATGCTTGAGGGTGCAAACAGCATTTCTCATGTTTAGATGGAGCGCACACCATGAGGGGTGCTAAGGTGACAGAAGAACAGACTCCCTCCCTCTACTCCAGCTTCCTGCCCTGAACCCCACCACCACCACCACAGCAGGGAGTGTGGGACTCACTGGAGTAGAAAAAGCACTGCTGGGCCTATCAGATGTCACTAGCCTGTCACCCTGGGCCTGAGCTCCCTTGTGACTTGTTAAGGAAAGTGTGGCCTATGTACTTCATGCTACTTACTTGTTTAATTAGCTGTACTGAGGCAGTGGTTCTCAACCTTCTGTACAGTTTCTCATGTTGTGACGACCCCCCCAGCCATAAAATTATTTTTGTTGCTACTTGATAATTTTAATTTTAGTATTGTTATGAATAGTAATGTAAATGTGTTTTCTGATGATCTCAGGCAACCCTTCCCCCCCCCCCCCACACACACACCCCATAGGCTGAGAGCCATGGTACTAAGGATTGAGCCCTGAGGCTTCATAAATGCTAGGCAAACACTCTTATCACTGAACTACATCTGCACTGAGCCTTCCCCCGCCCCCCTTTTAATCTATTTTGAAACAGAGACTCAAGGCTGGCCTTGAACTCATAGGCTGGAATGTGTCATCTTCTTGCATCCTCAGGCTCTTGAGTAGCAAGGCCCTGGGATAATGGCCGCTGCCACCAGGCTGGGTCAAACCTTTTGTTGTTAAACTCTTAGGAATGATGTCAGAGTCTGTGAAGTCCGTTAAGATGATGCTGGATGCAGAGAAGAGTGACAGTTCTCCCTGTTGTGTAGCGGAGCTAGAGGGGGGAGAGCTATGGGAAGGCAGAACTGAGACTAGAGTAGATGGTGGCAAAACAGTGCCAAGAAGCAGGGTTCATCAGAGTGGCTGTAATTAGAAGTAGCCTGACCAAAATAGCCTTCCCAGCTTCACTGGGTGCAGCTGCAGGGCCAAGTTACTGTGGTGAAATTCTAACTGTCCCTTCAATCTGTCACTGTCAAAGTGACTTTTCTGCCAGGGATAAGAGCAAGGATGTGCACTGATGATCTTCTTCCATGGGATGTGGAACATTACCACCTTGAAGGAAGGTGACATTTGTTAGCTTTCAGACACATTTCAATGTCATTTTATACCCAGCTAGTTAGAATCTGAGTCAAGAGCTGGGTGGTGGTCAGCAAAAGAAAGAGCCTGGCGTGAGCCTGACCAGGCTGCGGGGGAGTCTGCAAGATCCCTGAGAGAAGGCAGGAGCTTTCCCCTCGCACCTAAGTCCACACTTGTCATGCTGCATTTCTCTTTCTCTAAAGCAGTTCCAAACCCTTATACCTTCTGAGCATGTGCTCCATCACTGAGGTGCAACCCGGAGCCAACAGTGATCTATTGTGAAACACCACTTCTCAAAGGGTGGAGGAGCAGAGGGAGTACAAGATGAAGGAAACTTTGAGGTGTTGCCAGGGAGTGTTTCTGCTTTGTGTTGGAATATGTATTTAGGGACCAAGAGAAGACAGCAGTCATTTTCAAGTCATTCATCCCTCAGGTAGGTTCTTTGAATCTCCCATTGGCAGGCAGTTATTTAATTAAATGTCTAATACCTATTTTAGCCGGCTTATTAGTATTAGAGTGGTCAAATTTATAATCTTAACATGAGTAGATTATTTTTAATGTGATGATATATTTTTAATGCATTAAGGGCATCTTATATTTATTCCTGTTTTATAGAATGTTAAAAGGACAGCAGTATAATAAGGGGAAATGGCCTAAGACCCAGAGGGCTCTCAGGTGTCCACTGTGATGGTGTCTCTCTTGGTTTTTCCCTTAAACAACTTGCTTACAATTTTTCTGAGTTTATCTCTGGGTCTGTCTTCATCTCTATATGGAAGCGTTTGGATTAGTTTATCTCTGTGGGCTCTTTTTGCTAAAAAAAATTCTATGACTCAGTCAGTTATTACTTTGTTTTCATCTGACAGCCCACAGGACCCCCTGGGAACTCAGTGAGTGAAATCAATCTGCTACCCAATAAATATTTATTGAGTGCCTACTAAGTGTGCAACTCTCCAAAGACCAGTAGGGAATACAATCTAGGTGATTTGACAAGATGTGTACAGCAAGGAAGACAATAACACATAACAACTACGGATAAGTGCTAAGTGTGTGCGCCACCACAGAACACAGGGAATGGGTGGGTGCCAGGTCTGGGAGTGGCCAAGAAGTGCACTGCATGGGTGAACACCGGAAAGCTGGAAGGAGCTTCCTGGAGAAGGGCTAGAGAAGTCTGCGAAGGCTAATCTGTGGAATAATAGTCTCCTGCTTGTTCTGTGTGGCACTGTTGAGTGAGAAAGACACTAGATTTAGAATCGGAAGACTTGGCTTCTGGTTGCAGCTCTGCCACTTACAGTAGGATATTGTGCTGCAAATCTGAAAGGATTTACTCTTTGGGGAAACAAAAGGCATGTCTGACTCTGTATACGTAGAAATATGAAGCAAGATACTGTGTGTTAAAATGATAGTCCTATAGTAGCTCCCGCAGATGTCTGCTACAGCTCCAAAAATCTTTCAGTGACTCTAAGCTGTGTCATCAGACACTGACAGGTTAGGTGCTAGCTGAGGCGCTCTGCATGGTCTTTGTTTACTAAAATGCCACCTTGCTACTTGTGTTCTCTTCCAGTGTCCTCAGAATCCTGTGGCTATTTAGACTAGGACTCAATAAAGACCAGTCTTCCTAGCCGCCCTGGATCCCTTGTCTTTTCTCCTTTTCTGCCTCTCTCTCTTCCTCTCCCCGTCCCCCTGGTTGACTTTTCCTTCTCATACTTCCTTTGTTCTCACCAACATCACTTCAGGTACAGGAAGTTCATGCCTGTCTCTGTGTCGAGACCCTCTGCGCATGTGCTCCATCGAGGTGCTGCTGGTGCCGAGCTTGAGAATGGGGAGAGTGTGCCATCTGAGTGCCCTAAACAGCTAGGCTGCCAGTGTTACCACGCTTAGCACTGCAGGAGAAACAGGCAGGGGGTGCTGTGCAGACTGTAGACAAGACAGTGGGGCCCTCAGCTGGGCTGAGGAGAAAGAAGACATTCACTAGAGAAAGAAGGAGGTCTGAAGCCAGAGATTCTGCTTCAGGAATCAGCAGTGGCAGTCCTGTGTGGACAGAGGAGGTGATTTGGTGCAATTCAGCAGAGTTTTTAATCTAGGAATCTGTTTTATTTTTGAAATGCTGAGTTTTATGTGATGATGAATCACGCAAATTCACATGTCCTGCAAATAGTTGGAAATGTGAATGCATGACATATTTAGCAGTGAGTAGACTGATTTGGCTGAGTTGGAGGCACGTGTTTTTTAGACCATTTACTTTTTCTTTTTCTTTTTTTTTTTTTTTTTAAAGCTAGCTCTAAGGGCTGGTGAGATGGTGCAGCAGTTACTAAGGGCTGGTGAGACGGTGCAGCAGTTACTAAGGGCTGGTGAGACGGTGCAGCAGTTACTAAGGGCTGGTGAGACGGTGCAGCAGTTACTAAGGGCTGGTGGGATGGTGCAGCGGTTACTAAGGGCTGGTGGGATGGTGCAGCAGTTACTAAGGGCTAGTGAGATGGTGCAGCAGTTACTAAGGGCTGGTGGGATGGTGCAGCAGTTAAGAGCATCTGCTGCCTTCCAGAGGAGCCCCAGTTCTGTCTCCAGCACTCACTTCAGGAGGCTCAGAGCACCTACAATTCCAGCTCCAGGGAGATCCGAGGCCTCTGGCATCTGCAGGCATCCACATCACATGCAATGCCCATGCACAGGGACCTGCACGCGTGCACACACACAATTTTTAAATGCCACTTCTAATATTTTTTGCTCATGTTATTTAGGAGGCACCTATTGTCTCCAAAGAAAGACATCCATTTCTTCTATAAAGCAAGCCTGTGGTCACTATCGCAGTTTCTCTGTCATAGGAGAAGAAGAAGAGTCAGGCAAGCCCATGCTTGGTTTTATGCCTTCATTTTATTCCACTTGACTGTAATGGTTGGAGATAGAGGAGAATGGTGTTTGAAGATGGGTGTTGTCTGTCTTACTGCTGCTTAATATGCTCAAGTATGAGGACACTTGAGGCACATCTGTCATTCTCCTCACTTCCTCAGGGGTTTGGCCAACTTGGAAGTGCCCTGGTACTGGAGCGGAGCTGGCGTAACAAGTAGAATGCGGGTTATACTTGTGTTGTACTCGTCGCATAGCCATAACCTTGGCATTGCTGGACAAGTGAGTCTGTTAAATAGGAGGCGTGATGAGATTACAGCCCTGCAGACATCCTGGGGCACACTAAGATTGTCTGTGCACTGAGCAGAACTGTCGGGTGTTAGGCTTCTTCCCCTCTTTACTAACCCATTATGACCCATATTTTCAGAACTACAGTCTCCACTATTCAGATGTATGAAGGGGCTTAGTTGTTTAATTGTACTACTCTTCATCTTGTTCCCCCATCGGTTGTTCTCTCAGGAGACCAAGTGTGGCATGCTCACCGTGGTCGGTGGAGCACGCATGGAGTAGGTAGTGAGTTTGGTTCATGCATACACTAGCATATAAAATTCACTGTTTTGCAGGGCGAATGTGAAGCAGCATCTCATCACTTGATTTTTAGAAGGTGGGAACCTGCATCTCTTTGGTTTTATCTCTTTTCTTCCCAGTCTGAAGAATGCTATTGGAACTCAGTAGAGCATGGCCTCTGAATGCAAGCCTAATTTTGTTGGTGTTGTTTTGTTTTGTTTTGTTTTGTTTTTGGTTGGTTGGTTGGTTTTTTGAGACAGGGTTCCTTTAGCTGTCCTGGGCTCACTTTATAGACCAGGCTGGCTTTGAACATTCAGTAATCCGCCTCCCTCTGCCTCCCAAGTGTGGAGATTACAGGCGTGCGCCACCACACCCAGATAAGCCTAGGATTTAAGTTTAATCATTATTAAGTGATTCATTTTTAATGAAATTTCAGTGGATATGTGAGGCAGCATATTCACGGAGGGTTTTGTTTGTTTGTTGTTGGGGTTTGTTTTGTTTTGTTTTTTTAACCTCTTTCCCATTTTACCTTTGACTTCCTACCTTTACTCCGAAGTATTTTCACCAGTCCTTTTATGTATGGGTAGACTGGCTTCTAACTGCATCTGTCGAGTTCCTAAGCCTGACTGAGTCCACTCATACCAGTCTCCATCGTTTTCATTCCCTTCCCTGTGATCTTTTCCCTTTTTACTCTGATGGTTAAAGAGCAGAGAAAAATACCAGCTGTTAGAAGATGGGTGTCATTTTATTACAGCTTACGTTCCAGCCACATCGTCCTTCTAACTTTCCCAGATGTTTTGCTTCTTTGGAAGTGCACTTCCCCATGAGGAGAAGTGATTGTGACCTACTAATACACATAATCATTGTTCCTAGGCGTTTCCCTTGTTTCTTTGTTGTTTGTTTCACTTCTAGAGATGGGCTCTCAGTGTGTAGCTCTGGCTGGCCTGAAGCGTGTTCTTCCCTCCTGCCTCTGTCTTCTGAGTGCAGGTATTACAGGCGTGCATCACCACACTTGGCCATAATCATGGCATTTGAATTTCTAGGTTTGTGTATGTGCATGCGTGCGTGTGCGCGTGCACGTGCTTTCATAGCTCTTGGCAGTAAGGTAAGGCCTCATCTGTATTTCCTGCTTTCCTTAGCCTCCTGCATGCTCTGGTTATAAGCCACTAGACTCAGTTCTAACTATCATGCTGGCATGTTCATGTGTTTGAAATCAGGCTCTTTGTGAGCCATGCTGCACTTCATGGTCATTTAATTGCAGCTGGTTTGTCAGAACAGACACTAGGCACTCAGAACCTCTGGTGAGGCTGCTTTGCCCCAAGCCTCACTGTTCTTCATTCTGCCTCAGATAGGTTTCTGGTTCCCCTCCCAAGTCACCCTCAGGACTGCAGCTGACAAGGGACACAGAAGCATTGAGCCATCCCTCTTGTTCCAGTCTGTATTGTGAATGCTCAGAGAGTCTCTAGCACTGTCAAGATCTCTCTGACTTCCCTGAAGGTGATACTTGTTAAATGGCAAAGATTTAAATATCAAATTGAATCAGTTTTAGAACTACATAAATTTAAGGAGGAAAGCTTTTGGTTTGGTTTGGTTATGGTTTTCTTTTTGTTTGTTTGTTTGTTTTGTTTTTGTTTTTTAAGATACGATTGAGGGAGAGAACTTAGAAAAATCTATAAAAGATATGTACCACCTCAAATGTTCCCAATTATTGATGTTTCTGAAACAAAGCATCCTGTCTGCACATGCTGCTTGGTTGTGTGAGAGCGGCACCTGGCCGTCTGGGGTAGGAAAAGGGTTGGGCAGGGAGCCATTCAGCCAGTAGAAACTGGGAGACCAAAGACATTGTTATGGAAATGTGCGAGGGAGTCTTTGGAAAGGTGATCCTATTAGCTTCAAAACGCTATCTGTCACATCCTGCGATTTTGTTCCTTTTTTAGGTCTGGTTGGAAAATACCCACTAAAGATTTTTCTTCCTTGTCCATTGTCTCTTTCAGTCCGTCTTGTGCTGAAATTTTGCTCTTTCCTTTATAGACATATTTTTCCCCAAGCTTTGAGAAGCCAAGTCTGTCACCAGCCTAAAGTGCTGGGTTCCTGCCTCTAAGAATATGAATGCTGGAGGTCTTTGTGTGAACAGAAGATCTTTATGGAGCCTGGTTTGAAGGGCTGTACGCCATTAGGCATTTGGAATAGTATCAGGGTTAATCTTCATTACCAACTTTATGGGACTTAAGATAGCCATGGAAGGACATCTCTGGCTGTGCCTCAGGGTGCTTCCAGAAAGGTGTGACTGGGCAGGAAAGACCTACGCTGAATGTGGCCAGCACCTTCCCATGGACATGGGACAGAACGGAAGCAAGGTGAGCATCAGCGGTCATCTCTCTACATCTGCATTCTGGGATGCAGTGTGAGCAGCTGTGTCATCCTCCTGCTGCCACACAGACTCACCCTCACACTGGCAGCCTGAGGGAGCCGTGCTCAGGTATTTTGCCACAGCTTGAAGAGCAGTAACTGATAGTCAGAAAGCCCCCATTCTCCATATGTCCCCAGGAGTCTTCTGATCTGTCTCCTTGAATCTTTCATTGAATTTCTTCATTGAACCTTTGCTTCTGTACTGCCTCAGTTGAGCTGCAAAGGCAGCCATAAGCCCTCTATAGATAGATTCTGGCCTCAGTATCAGGTCCACTGTAGCATGTGTCTGAACAGCTGATGAGAAAAAAGTGAGACCAACCATTTTTATGGAGCTCTGAGGGGAGTCTGTAGCCCAGCACTTGTGAGAATGCCTTCACTTGCAGCAAAAGTATAGTCAGCATGCAAAAAAGAAGTCGCTGCTGTCTTCCAGCATCATGCTGGTGTAGCCGTTGGGGGTGTAGGTGGCGGAAGCCTCCACTGTGTGCCTCACCTCTCACAGTATACAGGCAGGAAGTGCAAGTTGTGCGTGCGGTTTGACCATCAAGTCCTGGAATTACTGTAAAGGTGTGTGGCGAGTGTGTGCAAGTATGCACACACTTGAGATACGCGAGGTGCCTGTGCTGAGCATACTGAGCTTTAATGACCATGCAGGCCTTTCCCTTCCGTTTCACTGAGATACACTGCAAAAGCATTTCTTTGTGGGTTTGCTTTATTCTGAGTATGTGCCTACGTGAGTTTGCCTTAAGGAAAATATTTTCCTTTTATAATCTCCATGGGCACCTCAGTAACTGATAAAATGCAGATGGTTTTTAAGTGGAAAGTATTAAGCTCAAAGGACCTAGATAAAAATCTGAGAGCCTAGAGCACTGAGTTATCTGTTAGCCCTTTCAGATGGAGAGTGAAGGGGGTGGCCTGCAGAGACGAGACTGTTACTCTTCTGCCCACTCTTAAGGTCTTTATCCATTTGACCCGGGTTCTATTTATCATGGGAAGTATTTTTGGTTAGCTCTACTTCTAGGCACCGAGTAATGGAAGTTGCGCAATGTCTGCGTGAGGGAAGTATATGCGTGCGTATACAGAGAGGTTTCTTTTAACCCTCTCTGATGAATATGCATTAGCATTGACTGTGACGATAACCAGACGGGTAAATGCGTCATGTCTAATCAGCTAACTCATGAAGTAAGAGCATTATTGAGAAACTCTCTGTCTTTTCATAATTTAGCTCTGAAAAGTTAGCGGTGGTTGGTGTTTGTAGACGAATGGAAGCAATTTCACCTGGAGGTACTTAGAGCTCAGAGGAGGCACAGCTGCTCACGGGAGAGCCTGACTTGAAGTATCAAGGCCCAATGGGAGGTTATGGAATTTGTACATGGGCAGAGTGTGTGGCAGGTGCACACATCCATGTAGGAAGGTGGCTCAGAGCCAAAGCCTTAGTGCCCGGCCAGCAGCTCGGTAGGAGGTGACCGCAGTGACACAAGCTTGGTTCCCTTCAGGAGTGTGTACCCTGAGGGCAAGCACACTGAAGGAAAGGAGGAACGCCGTGCTGGCACTTGTGTCACATCATTTTGTATTGGTGCGGCTTCTCCAAGAGGTAGATGCCAGGGAGGAACCTGAAGTGTCTTCTGGAGGAGAATGAGAAGGAAGCTGTGAGAGGCCGTGCGACCAGAAAAGCCTTCCGTGGGGAAGGGAGGGGATGGAAGGCTGGGAGGAGGAGTCCAACCTGGGGCAGTAGGAAGGACAGCTTCTCAAGTCTGATGGTGAATCTTTGCTGTGGTTTCGGTGTATCCTTCTAAATTTACTTGTTGCCTTTCCAACACAACAGTTTTGTTAAACAGGGCCTAAGAAGAGGCGATTGGCTCACGAAGGCAGAGTCTTTGTGAAGAGAGTAACATAGTTTTCTTGGACCAGCTTAAGTTATCAGCACAGTGAGCTCTTTGAAAGCGCTCACTTAGCCCTGTATGCTGATTTCAGCATGACGGGCCTTGACAGATGCAAGCACCGAGGTCTTAGGCTTCTTAGCATTCAAGAGTAGGAGCCAAATACCTGTCTTTTCTTTGTAAATTATCCAGTTCTAGGCATTCTGTTAGAGGTAAGAAAGTTCTCAAGTCCAAATTAAGTGTCAGAGGAGTCCCATGTCTCTCAGTGGTTAAACAGCCTTAAGGTCTCTCTACTGGGCTAGTAGTGGCTGATGGGAAACATAACCTGGCCTAAAAAGCAAACAAAACAAAATGATGGATTTTAGGGCACAGTAGTAGGGCTGTGGTCAGAGAGCCAAGAACCATGTTGTTTTCATGTCTGCCACTTATGGTTTTCAATAAATGTATGTGGAAATAATAGATTGTAAGAGTGGGCTCTCCGATAAATGCTAATCCCAGAACTAGGTAAGATACACACGATGAGCCTGAAGCTTGTCGTGCTAACGGAGAGGAGATGCTCAGACATCAGTGGGGGACTGAAGCGGGCGCCCTTATTTCCAAGTTGGGAGCAATTTAATACCAAAACAAAGAGCAGCAGCAGCAGCAGATTATAGCTGCATAGAAGGAGAGCCTGCGAGCTGACAGAGAACTGACTCAGTTAGTGACTGCGGAGTGCGATGCGGGATAAAATTATGTAGTTGACAGTGCTTCTTCACAAACTGCCTGTTAATCCAAAGAGGAAGAGCAGCCTCACAGTACAGACTCCTGTCAGCTGCTGTTCTAACCAAGGGGTCAAGGGGTAACATCACCAGTGCATTACCACACCAGAAACAGAAAAGGCAAAACAACTGGCCTCTTTCAAAACTACTGATTCTCCTGGGCCTGGGGGCTCAAGCCTTGGTTAGCCTGGGATTCACCAACAGATCTCTGTGAATCCCAGACTAACCAAGGAATACACAGAGAGACTGTCTCCAAAACAAAGCAGACACAACCCCACTCCATGCTGTCAAAGACAGAGATGGTTTCATTTTAAAGAGATACAGAACCTTAACGGCGCTCTCGATTCTGAATTACATCACTCATCTTTCCCTACACTATCTGTGGTCAGCTGCTACACATAAAAATGCAGGAGTATTTTCAATATTGAAGTCTAGGGAGGCAATAGAAAAAGTAGACAAAACTATTCTCATGCTTAGAGCTTCCTGTAATTAAAATTTTATTTTTATTTTTTTTCAGCCTAGTCTACAGAGCAAGTTCCAGGACAGCTAAGGCTACCCAGGGAAACCCTGTCTCAGAAAACAAAACAAAACAAAAAAAAGATTCTTATTCCCTTTTCATGGGCTTAATGCCCCTTTGTCCACGTTTGTAGAATATAGTGTCTGATGGCCTGAAACTGCCTTCTAGAGGGAAGCTAGGCTTGCTGTAACCTGCATGCTCTGTGGAACGGATAGGTACTCTTGTAGGCACGGTGAGAAAGCCTGTGCTTGACCCCGTGCCATGTGTTTTCTGCGAACACCTGATGCTGCCTTATAGCAACAGTTAATGGTTAATAGAGCCCTTAATGTCTCCTTTAGTTTGGAAAAGCATTTCAATCCCAACATTAATGCTCTTTCTGGCCAATGCAGAGAGATGATGTAATGTCGGACAGCCAATGCCCTGTTAGGTCTGTTGTTATATGCTGGTTGTGAATTAGCCATTGCGCCAGCCGTGTAATTGTGGTAGAATTACTGACACAGTCAAGAAAGCAATATAATGTCACGGAATATGGTTTAATGTTTTCTTTTTTACTTACTTGGGCACCTGATCAATGCACTCATGTTAGGTTCTAGCCATCTTTTGCCAGGAGAAAAATCTTCCTAGCCTTTTGTTAGCAGCCAGAAGAAATAAACCAAACAATCAAGTGCTAGATCTAGACTAATTCTATTTGTGCTGGCTCTCATTTTTCCCCCTTAGTTGTGGTCTCAGGTAATGGAAAATAGACAGACAAAGTAGAGAAAGCCTGTAAAATCTCTTGTCCTTTTTTTCTGTGCTAGGCAAGCTTGGCTAGGGAAATCCTTTTAGAATTCCAGCACTGTATTTACAAAATGACTAGGAGATTTTCTTATGCTTTAAAGAGTATCTCAATTTTCTGGATGTTTTAAAACAAACTAACTTGCTGTAATTTTTCCCCTTAGTTTTTTTTTTTTTAATTCTACATAAGCTAATTCCAACCCCCCCCCCCCCAAATTTTTTTTTCATTCTCCACCTTGTGCAAAGTGCTGTGCAAGATAGCTAGGAGCCTGTGCGCTCAGAGCACATTGCCAAGACAGATCAACAGTGAGTTAAAAGCTGTTATTATAATGCACTGTTATTACATGATGCCTTCTGATGCTTTATCACCAAGACATGTGACTTTCACATGCCTGGAATGTAGTAAATACTCGGTAATGAGATTGTTATTATTTCCTGTGCTTTTACTCTCTATTCCTGAGCACTGGCAACTGTTCCTTCAGGGAAAATCCGTAATTAGGAAAAGAAGCTAAGAGCTGCAGAGCTTTAGGGGGAGGGGAAAGGAAAGTAGTGGGCAGGCTGTGGAGTGAATTGGGAATCTGAGGCCTCAGGAAGTCTGGTAGCAGGTTTAAATTGGTTTGTAAACATTTGCTGATGGGATGAGGAGGGCAAGGATGATAAGTAGGGGAGGATTGTACCCAAGGTCTCTGTTGGCCTGGCAGGTACTCAGTAATTCTGGGAATTAATTTGAGTGCATTAATGGGTGTGAATCATTAAACACTTGCACTGTTTTGCTTAGTATTCTCCAGATTTTCATATCAAAGCTTGTTTTTAATGAAAATTTCTTGCTTGCTCTGCCATTGCCTCTTTCTCCTCTAGACCTCATACATTGACTGTAAAATGTCAATGCTCCATAATTCAGAATGCAGCAACAAACATTTCTTTATTCTCTTGGCATTTAAAATCACTAAGACATCTCCACCTGTCAAAAGTGGAGATGACTTGTGAGCCACTCCCTAGCCTTCTAGCTTGATGGGTGGGTATAGCCATTCTCCTGCCCTCGTAGGGCTCCTCGATGACAACCTTAGTGAAAATCCTCACCATGAGTCAACATCTACATCTGCTGATTTGGGGCTGTTGCTCTCTCTGTGCTGCCAAGCACAACTCTGTGATAATGACAGCGTATGCCAGCACGCTTCTGCAGGGACTCAGGAGACGGTGGCCAGCCGAGCAGCCTCTTTGTGGGAGTGGATTTTAAGAAGTGCTAATTCCATGGCGGTGTGGAGATATTAATAATCGCGCTGGCAGTAGATAAGCAGGCAGCAGAGGGGCATATAATGAGAACAGAATCAGCCACAGCATCTCTCCCTTTACCACCATATTTTGTGCTGCTTCTCTGAAAAGTCTGTTCTCCTAGGTTTAGGTGGATAGACTCCTTCCTGGTTTAAACAGACAAGGCCTAGTGGAGCTGCCAGCAACCCTACCCTGTCATTTGCTGAGGATCACCAGTGAGCTAAGAGTTAACTCCATTTTCAAGCAGTACTAAATCATAGCATATGGCACAGTAGCCTATTGCTTACTGTACCCTCTCCCTAAAGGGCAGCGAACCAGATGGTGTGAGTGGGGCCTTTGGTGCAGTAATGACAGACACAAAGAAAGACATAACCACCACTCCCCCTCAGTGGTACCGTCTCTTACTTTCCACCATTTGATATTGACATTTTATTATTGGTTTTTTTGCAGTTGGCTTTTCATATCAAAGTTCTCTTTCCAGGCTAGGGAGAAACCATCAAAAGAGCTTCATTAGTCATTTGAGTGCCATTCCCCATGCACTATTCTCAGGATAGTGGTTGGACACAACTTAAAAAGGCATGTCACAGTCTGTAGTGGGCACAGTGTGCACAAGAATTACTTGAAGGCAAATTCTCATTTGAGGTCTGTTGTCAGTTGGAGTGTTGTTCCAAATCTGATCACCTCAGATTTTATTCCTCCTCCTTCATTTGTTCCCCACCTGGTTTTCATCTATCAGAATGCCCCTTTCTGCCTTTCCCTCTCCCCAGTTTGTTCCTGACTCTTCTCCACCCCCACTTAACATGGAAGATCTACTGTGAGTAGTGAGAAGAGAGGCGTGCTGAGTATCGTGTTACACCAGTGTTGGTCACACTGTGGAAGTACACCTAGCCATCCCTTAGGTTCCATAAAGGCTGCGAAGGAGCCTGAGAAATTTAGGTCGTGCATTTATGTGCTCATTTTTTATCTGTGTGCCTGTTATTTCATAGTAGACTTTTCTTGAGGGCGGTAGCTTGTTTATACCGTTCTGCAATAGCCTGGCCTAATGCAGGCTTCCTACAGTCAGCTGCTGCTGGTTTTGTGTACGGGTTGATGTAGCATCTGATGCCACTAGCAAGAAAAGTGCTGAGCTGGGGATCTTTGCTACTCAGTTTTATTTGGATTCCAGCTTAACATCCTCAGCCTCTTCCTCCCACTGCCGGAACACATTGTGACCTCCAGGTGCTAACTGATGTTGTTCCTGTTGACTGAGCCCCATCTGCAGCCCCAGTGTTCACTGACCTATCTTTTCCGTTGCAGAAACATTGCTGAGGCTCTTGTCAGCAAGGGCCTAGCCACGGTGATCAGATACCGGCAGGACGATGACCAGAGGTCTTCACACTATGATGAGTTGCTGGCTGCAGAGGCCAGGTAAGTCGAGAAATTGCTAAACATGCTGAGACCTATGCCTCTACCTGAGCAGAGTAGATTGGAAACAACATGCAGGTAGAGTCTAGATAATTTTTGTCTTTCAGCTTTCACCAGTGGATGGCAAGAGAGCATCCTTTGAACTTTCTGCTTAACCGTGATTAAGTACACTTAGGCTCCCCCCTCTCCAAATCTGCAGCATACAGAATGTGGCCACCCTGTGTTGACATTAGAAAAGGAAGGAAGCATGGGTGTGAGCACCTCATGATGATCATCGCTGTCCTTGGGACTGCTGGGAAACTCTGGCTCATGTGTGCAATGCATTTGGCTTTTTGTCTTTCCTTCGGAGGCTCCCCCATTCCTTTCCCTCTACCCCTCTTCCCTTCCTTCTCCCCCCTCCCTGCTTCCCTTCTCTATCCCCCCTCTTCCCTTCCCTCTCCCCTCTTCCCTTCCCTCTCCCTCCCTTTCCTCCCCTCCTCTTCCTTTCCCTCTCCCCCCACTTCCCCCCCCCTGCTTCCCTTCCCTCTCCCCCCCTTCCCTCTCCCTTTCTTCCATCCTCTCCCATTTATCACCTCTAGACCTTTTGTCATGTACAAAGGAAATGAAAACATTTATTAGGAAATGAGTTTTGGTTTCAAACACTTCTAACAGCTGGCAGGAAAGCGTTTGAGAGGCCCTGTGACATTTTCCTTTTGTCCTTCATCCTTGTGGCTGGTTACCCAGAGGAGAAATGTAGTGCTCAGTTGGGTTTCTTGCCACTGACATTCCTCAAGGCTCATATTCTAAGAGACTTTGGTCAGTGGTGCTGGTCGTTCCATGGTTTTCAAACTTCTTGAGACCCAGTAAGAGCTGAACTAATGCTAAATAGTTGTGCGCAGTTCAGCCTTCTGTAGACCCACAAGCTATCCCCATGTGTCAGGGTGGTTGCATGGGTTTGCCTCACTCTGCAGCTCTTCAGTGGCCTTTAGGACCTGGTAGTTCTGGAAGTTTGTGCATCCCATTAGAGAAGGTTTGAGTTGGCACACATGACCTAATTTTGGCTTCACAACTTGTCATTTACATAATTTCTCTCACTCTTTGGCCCAGAACATTGTCTTAATACCCAACATGTCCCTTTTAACACCACGTTACATCCTGCCTGGTAAAATACCTACAGAATGTCATACAGAAGGTCAGCGGGGAAGTCAACCTGTCAGCCTGTTGTGGCCTTTCTGATTCTTTCCTGTGGCTGTTCTCAACTGTCGTGCCTAGTAATGAATCATTACAGGTCTTTGATATAATGCTTAGTATCCAGTAGCCACTAAAATGTAAGGCTCTCTATGCCTGCTTTTTCAGCACTTGGTAGGTTGAGACAAGAGGATCTTGATTTCCAGCCTGGGCTTCACAGCAAATTCTAGGCCAGCCTTGGCTATAAGTAGACTCTGTCTTAAATAATCGTAATACATTAGTAATGTGGTATAGATTCAGAAGGGGTATTTCTCAAAGATAGGTGATCTGCCCTGCCTTCTGGTGAGTCAGTACAGTGGCCTAAACCTCCATGATGAGAAATTGCATACACACCTTTCTTAGTACTCTACAGGCCAGGCCCCTCAGGAAATACACTTTCATTACACTTGTGCAACTCCTGGGGTAGGCCGATGGGCAGCTTGGTCATTTTGATCCAATGACAACTTGAAGAACAAGTGAGGCTTTCACAGTGTCACCATCACCAAGCAGAATGGTGGAATGTATAACCATATTTCCAGGTCTGGGTTCACAGTGCTGTAAGGAAGCACTTAATTCTAACAGGCTGGTGGGCTTGGGCATAATTTGCTAAGGAGCTTAAGAAAAGAAAACCAGAGTCAGCTCTTATTACACTATTAGAAATAGCCACAGTGTGAGGATTATTGTGAGTGTTGTCTAATGAGTATACGTAGATAAGGAAATTTGGGGGACATTCATGTTTTAAGAAGAAAACAAGCCTCTTTAGTGCAAACTTTGTGCTGAAGTAATGTAACAAGATGCTTGCTTGCTAAAGCAGTGAGCTGCCTTGCCTAGGGATAATTGTGTTGAGCCATTGCTTTCAGACTGATGGTGGAAAAATTGGTTTTTGGGTCTTTGCACTGTTGCTGGTTGAGTAAATAGAGAGAAATTAACCACTTCCGCAGGCCAGGAGGCATGCCCGAAGGCAATAGGGCCCTTAAAGGATTAAGAGAAACAGCCAAGAGGAGCCCAAGTGGATTTTCCACTGGACCGCTGTTGTCAGTTAGCCCTAGGATGGTGGCTCAAGCATGCTAACCCCCAGTCAGGTGAAGTGAGAGTCAGGGGCTCCTGCCAGGCAGTGGTGGTGTTTTTATAGCTACTGGAAAGATTTCTCATGCAGAGTGGACTTGTTTTGCAAATGATCAAGCCAGTCTCTGTCTCCAACCGTGTTTGCCTTCAGTTCACCCCGTCCCCCCATGACACCTCTGTCCCTACCCTTGCCTGTTACTTACTCACAGCTTGTCAGAGCTCCTTGTGCATGTGCCTGTGTCCCACCTCCTGCCGGTTTGATGACTATTACCCAGGGTTAGGGCAGTTTTCCCCTAGATGGATTAGCTTTTATGTTTCCAGTTGAACTCTGCTGTGTGATCTGGCGCCCTAGTCGGTTAGGTTTCTCTACCTTGCAGCTTAGCGTCCTCTGCAGATCTCATTAGTAAGTTGTTTACTCCTTTTCTGGGCCATGAATAGAAGCCCTCAACAAGAAAAGCTTTGGTGTTGACCCCAAGTCTCTCATAACATGGACAGTCTTTTGTCTATCATTCCTTCAGCCACTTTTTAATCTTCAGTGATTGTGTACTGAACCAAGCCAACTTGAATTAATTTCCCAAGGAAATTTTCTCGAGCAACTATATCTAAGGCGTTAGCAAAGGCCAAATTAGTAGCATCTACTGCATTCCTGTCAGTCAGTCATTCTGAGCTCTCAGGTCAGTGCAAGGCTGTCATTGTCATTAGTTTCTTCCCACAATGGTGTCGATGGCTACAAATTTCCTCGCCCCTGACCTTGGCTACCTGCTTTTCTCTGGTTATCACTGGTGGGATCGGCGGTGGCACAGCATGCTCTTGCATTGACTTTGCTTTCCAGTGTACTGCTTGGCCATTAATCCTTTTAGAGAAACATTGTAAGCTGTGGGAAAAGGGCAGCCTGTTAACTCCTCTGACTTCTCGGGTCAGCCATGCTGCCCGCCTAGAGTTGATGAGCTTTCTCCTCGCTCTGCGGCTCCTACTTCCTCTGCAAGGGGGTGTGCTCTGCCAGCCCTTCTCAGCTTATCTGATAGGAGCTCAAGGAAGGATAAGGAATGATACTTGCACTCGCTGAGAGTCCAGGTGAGATGAAGGGATGTTCCTGCACAACGACTTACTTGCTTGAGACATGCTCTCCTTTGCTCTCTCTTCGCCTTGCTGACCCTTGGAGGAGCCTTTATTTAGCTGCCGGTCTGCTTATGGACAACCCTCATTATGTCTCAAACGGCTGGCTCATCTAGAGGAAGCCACAGCTCTTTGTTTAAAGAACAAATAAGCCTGTTAATTCCCCAGAGGCAGCCATCCTTTCCAGCGCAGGTGTCCATCATCAGCCACCTCCTCCCTCATTACCTTGTGTCCAGGCAAGATAAGGTTTTGGCATTTCCTGGAGTGCTCTCAGGCCCGTTTTCCTCCTGGGCTCCATTGAGGAGCCTTTGATTTTTGTCCCAGGGTCTGACAGATCCAAGTTGCTTGTCCTTGGAATATTTTTACAAAAAGAATTTAGGTGCACCTGACGCTTAGTTCACTGTGACACCTTTGAATTTGTTTCCTTTTTTGTGGCATCCTATGGGCCCCTAAGGTGCAACCCAGATCAGTTCTTGTCTGCCTGGTTCAAATGTTAAATGCCCAGGTTGGTTTGCTGTGCTGTCTGGATGAAGGTTCTTAGCTTTAGGCAGAGTGCCTGACTTGTGAAGGAAATTCTTTCCCCTTGCCTCCTTTTGAAGAATTTCCAAGCCCCTCCCCCAGCCATTTTTTTTTCCTGAAAAATGCTAGAAAATGTCACATATTCTGTCCCCTGTATTTGCTGTAACACATCCAGTTTGATTTTGTAAAGGCCAACATGAAATTTTTATTCCCGTGGGAGATGCCATTACTGTGTTTTCTTGTTGACATTGTAGCATAGGCTTCAGGCTCCCTAGGGCAGTCAGGGGTGGAAGTCTGCTTGCTTCCATCTGCAGAGTGCAAGTGACAGCGTGGGCAGCCACACCCACCTTTTCATGTGGGCTTATGTTGAACATGCTACTCACATTGCAGCAATGCCTGGAGTCAGATCAAAGCCTGGCTGGTGCCGTGCTCTCTTTGCATCTGTACAAATGGGGAGTAACATCCATGTGTATTCTCTCTCCTGTAGCTACCCAGCTTTCTTTGGAACTATAATATTCTAAACTGAAACATGCCTGTTTCAGCATGTCCCAGCAGTTATGTGTCTTAAACGGGAGGAAAGGGAGTTCACAAAATAAGCAAAATTAGCCAAACAAAACAAAAGCCAGAAAGCTGACCCCTTAGTGTCTTGTTCTGTTTGTTGTTGTTTTGAGACATCCCACTATGTAGTCCTGGCTGACCTGGAACTCATTATGTAGACCAGGCTGGTTTCAAATTCACACACACCTGTCTGCTCTGTCCCCCAAATGCTGGGATTAAAAGCATGTACTACCATACATAGTTTACAGCCTACCATTTAAATTATTTCTGTAATGGATTAGAATTTGTGGCTTACTGCAGAAAAACTCAGATGTTGGGTGTTTATTCATTTAAGACAGTTTTTAATCTCAGATTTTGTGATTTCAGGGTTGGATGTATATATTCAAAAAACATCCATAGCCCAGCTTGACTGTGGGAAACACTTGTATTGAGCAGTCTAGCACCTGGGCAGATTTAACTAGTTTAGATTCATTCTGGACAGAGGGAATGCAGTTTGTGCTATCCCATGAGAAAAGGGCAGGCGTTCTCTCACCTTCTTGTGTGTATTCTGTTTCTTTGTGGCACATTGCAAGCTTGAAAAACTGGTGCTGTCCTTAGTCTCTGAGAGGCAAGCACAAACATGCCCTTCTCTCTGTCTGCGTGGTTCCCTCAAGAACTCACTTTTCTGATTGAGCAAAGTCTCTCTTTAGAACAACAAAAACCAAGTGCTCCTGTCTTGCCGAGTTCTGTATCTCCAGTCTCCAAATCCCACAGGTGGCAGGCTCTTGCTTTTTCCAGTGTGATTGGCAGTGCTCCCCATTGTAGGCTTCTCTACCCGAAACGCTGGCAAAGTGTATGAGCATTTCTATCCGCCTCTGATCAAAGGCTGTATGCTTGTAGATGACCCTTCCTTTGCTAAGCCAGTATCAGTGACATTATTATAAGGGATATAGCTCTCATCAGATGCCTCTTGGCAGTGACTTAGGGGTCACAGTGGACTTGCCAGTATCCACACACTGATAGTCTCACTTAGTGAATGCATGTTTCATGTTCTGAAGTGTTTTCAGGGCCGCTGGAAGAGAAGTGCTCTTGTACACGTGCTCAGTCAGAGCTGCTCTCCTGCTGTTCTCGCACAGAAGGAAGTTTTCTGTAGACTTTCAAGAAGTAGGAAAACGTCATGCCTTTCAACACAAAAGGGAAGGAGATGAAGTCCTCCTTGCTGTACCTTCAGCGGTACTAGCATTTGCTTGCTGCTTTCATGAACAGAATAGGAGGGAGAGGGTGTAGCTCAGTGACAGAGCCCATTTCTAGGATGCACAGGATCAGTCCTCAACACCATAAAACCAAGACAAAACAGAGCCAGTGAGATGGCACAGAGGTTGAAAGCTCTAGCTGGGAAAGCTTGAAGACCCGATATGATGGAGACATCTGCAACCCCAGCACTCCTGCTTGAGATGGGAGATGGAAACAGGAGAATCACCCAAAGCTCCAGGCCAGTTAGCCTGGAGTGTGCAGCTCTACAGCTCAGAAACAGTAACAGGAAACACCCTGCCTCAACAGACTGAAAAGCAGACTCCCAAGAGTTCTCCCCTGATCCCCATCCACACTCAATGAATGAATGAATGAGTGAATGAATGAATGGCAATGTAAAACATTATGACTTGGTAAGTGTAAGAAGTCAATGTACTTGTATGGCATATTTCCAATTTGATAAAGATGCTGAGCTGAAAACATAGCAAGTCTAATCACTTTATAGTATGGAATTTGAATGTGTGTTTCCTACAAATATTTGTCTATTTATAATGTTAAAATTGTTATGTCCTATCAAAAGATGTCTAGCTAGGGTTTCTATTTCTGCAACCAAAATACCATGACCAGAAAGAAGGCTGGAAAGGAAAAGGTTTATTCAGTTTATACTTCCAGGTCATGGTCCATCATTGGTGGAAATCAGGACAGGAACTCAAGCAGGGCTGGAGCCTGGAGGCAAGAGCTGATGCAGAGGCCATGGAGGATGCTGCTTGTGGCTTGGTTTCTTATAGAACCCAGGACCACCAGCCCAGGGGTGGTACCTCCCACCATAGGCTGGGCCCTCCCATACTCATCGCTAGTGGAGAAAATGCCTTAAGCTGGATCTTATGGAGGCGTCTCCTCAGCTGAGGCTCCTTTCTTTTTGATGACTCTAGGTTGTGTCTAATTACACACAAAACCAACTAGTACACAAGGTATAGATGACATGGGTTAACTATCAACCAGTACACAAGGTATAGATGACACAGGTTAACTACCAACAACTCCAAGAAAGCAGATCTTGCTGTCAGGAGCAGTTGTTCAGCTCTGCTTTATCCTGCATTCATTTCTTCTCTTGATTCTCTCTGCCTCATTTTAGTACGTCCTGGATCACAGGCATTGAGAATAATAATGGTGAAAAAAAAAGAGAATGGACTCAGCTTTTTACAAAGCATGCAACCCTAGAAGGATGAACATTAAATAATTTGAGTGGTTCTGCTAGATATTACTATTTTTTCTATTTCCTTTCTGTTCTTGCCTGTTTTCTTAGCCCTTCCTTTTTCATCCTATTTATCATTAGCACTGCTTGCCTTACATCTTTTTCTATTCCATCTCTCATTTCTATTAAAATTTCCCATGACAGTGTCTCCTTGAAATTCGTCGTTTCTGTTCAGCCTCTGTTCTTACCTTCTCAGTAGTTTAATGCTACAGCTTTAAATAAACTAAGATTTCTCACTTTAAATCTAATGACCTCAACAAGTGAAAATTGTCTTTGAATAAAAGTGGAACTACTGAACAGTGTTAAAAACAGCTTTTACCTGAAGCTTTTCTCTTCCCTGATGATTGGACAGACTCCATAACACCAAGGTACTTCTGGCTTTTCGCTTGAGCATCATAGAAAGAAGTAGATGAATCCTTGTCTAGCCTCTTCACAGCTGCACTGCCTCATCCCAGGGCAGCACTGAAACTGGAAAGTGGCCTTTCTCTGAAACAGCCGCTGGCTTCCATTCTTCTTAACTCTGGAGATGCCCCCCCACCCCCCTATTTTTGGACTGCAGTTCAGTGTTACAGTCATGAGGTTGCTAATTGTCTTCCGCACATGGTGGGGTTTTGGGGGAGGTGGTTCACTGTTGGGGAGTAGGCTGGATCAGCTATTGCCAGTGGATGTGGTAACAGGAAAATGCATTAAAAGAGCTGGTTTGGGGAAGTGATTTGAAGACACAGCTGAATGTGGGGAAATATAGCTTTTTCCCTTTCTTCAGAAAAGATGATGCACTCAACATCCAAATAGCAGTAATCAATCTGCATTTAAGGCAGCACAAATGGCCACTTCTGGAGAGCTGTGTAAGGCCTCCGTTTCCAATGAGTTTTCTCCTTCAGGATATTAAGAGGGTCTGTTCACTCCCTCCATCCTCATCTCTTCCTCCCCCCCCCCCCGCCCCCCTGGTTCTGATGTGAGCTGTGAGAGCTCACTGGTGACCCAGGGGAATGGGGCTAAGCTGGAGTCCATCCGCTCTCTTTGCTCCCTTGGGTGTGCCAGGTTTGTGGAGAGTTCTGCCAGTCATGGTCAGATAATAAGCTGGTAAGGAGCACATCTTACATAATATTTCCTGCAATCATTAGGCTGTGCTGATTGTGTTTCTTCAGCGGACATTGTTCCAGACTTGCTTTCTGGGCCGTCTGATCACAGGCGCCATTCTTCAATGCGTGCAGCTGGTCTTTTCAGAGAGCTTGTCTACGGTTGGCCTTCCCACTGTCCTTAGCTAAGTTTTTGGTCCTTCCAGGGGTGTTGAGGCATTTGAAGATCATCATATGGTGAATATAATTTTAATCTGAAATAAACTGTAATGGTGAGGTGATAACTGATTGAGGAACACAGCTGTAAACAATCCATGACCACTGTAAAGCAAATCCCATTACGTGACCTTTTATGGCAGATTTAATCTTCATTACTTTAGCAATTGTAACCATGGTTATAAGCAAAGAGAACAAGGCACGAAGCTGACAGGCTTACACTTCTCTGCATGCCTGACTCCTTTCTTCTTGACTCCGGTCTCCTTCATGCACAGTGTTGGCTCCTTAGTCTTATTGGTTCTGAGTAGCCTTCACCAGCTCTTCACTGGCGTGAAATAGTCAGGAGTGCCATGATGCTTGCTTGATTCAGCTCCTCTGCAATGCCAGGTGGCATAGTGGTCCTGAGAGCTGAGATTGCATTAGGTGTATCCCTAGCCTACTTGGCTATAATCCTGGGAAATCTCTTAGAAGGCAGATAATTTGAGTAATTAAACACTGATCCATCAAGGCACGGTATTGTATAGCTGCTTGTGAATCCACTTCATAGCTTTCTTTCATTTGCCAGCTTCTTTGCATCTCAGTTTCTAGTAACCTCCCTCATGCATTTCTGTTTTATCTTAAGCCGCCTCTGCTCCCCCTCCTGCTTTGGACCCAGACATTGAGAAGGATTACTTCCCATTCCTCCTGCCTTTGCATCAAGTTCAGAGAGCTGAATCTCCAGAGGATGCCAGCAGGTTCAAGCCAGCATAGCTCACACTGGAAAAGCATTTTCTGAAACCTGTGCTAAATATGTGTTGCTTTTTGCTCAAGTCAAAGAACACATTGCACTTTTCTATAACTGGGCTGGAGAGATGGCTCAGTGGGTAGAGGTGCTCGCTGCCGAGCCTGAGCACCGGATTTCCATTCCCTGGGACCCACTAGATGGAAAGAGGGAAGAGAACTAACTTTCAATCTGTCTGTGTAATAAATAAATCAATGTAATTTTTAAAAAGCAATGTAAAAATATTCTATTGCTGCCTTGTGTCTGTTAAGCAACATAATTTATCAAGTTTATTGTGATAAATTCAAGAGTTCAAAATATAGAGATGATTTAGATGAGTAAGTAAGTAGTTGCAAAAGCAAAGATACAGCTTGAGGAGTGAGCTGCATACAGCAATCACCTGAGTCTAACGTTATTCACCAACAGTGTCTATAGAGCCCAGTGTGTTCTGTCCACTGTCCTTGTGGAAGGGGAGCACCAAAGATGCGTCACTTCCTCCTCACTCTGTGCCATAGCAGCGGTTCCATGCCTCAGAGTTTTTAGGAAATGTGTTGAAGGATTATTAATATTTAATATTGAATTATTATTTTAGTAATATCAGCAGTTTCTCCTTAACCAGTCTTATGCCCAAATAACCACACAGAGAGACCAAATCTATTTAATTAGTCTATAGCACAATGCTGCACAATAATTACTCCATCCTAAACCTCAATGCTAATAAAATTTCCTCCCATTCTCATTTCCCACTTTAAAAAGCAGGCGCTTTAAAATCATCTCCTAGGTCCAGCTCATTCCTGCTGGTGCTTCCCAGTCTTCTCCACATGGCTCCATCCTCTCCCTCCTCCTCCTCCCCTCACTGGACCAGGATGTCCCACCCTATTCTCTGTTACTGCTCAGCATTGGCTAGTTTGTTTGAACTGACAACACAGAGAACAAATGGTGACATGTTTACACAAACTTGAAACTGGAGATACTTAGAATAAACATCACAGTGCAATGTCTGGATTGATCCAGAGAGTGGGCTGGAGAAACCAGCATTTGAATGGACACGGGTGAGCTGTGCACAGGCCACAAGAACATTATGCCAACAGAAAGAATTCACCACCTGCCCACTAATTTATTTTACAGTTGTTCCTTGTGGCTTTCTTTATAGTAACATAAGTATTCTTTTCATGGACCTATCTAGCAATAAGGGATTGATTAAATTTGAACCATGAGGCCGGGAGGTGGTGGCACACGCCTTTAATCCCAGCACTTGGCAGGCAGAGGCAGGTGGATCTCTGTGAGTTCAAGGTCAGCCTGGTCTACAAAGCAAGTTTTCCAGGACAGCCAAGGCTACACAGAGAAACCCTGAACGAAAAACAAAACAAAAGAACCGTGGATCCATGAGATGGATTTACTGAGAACCATTAAAAATGAAGTAATGAAATCAATGACACAAGGAAGTGTTCACTTAGCCATGTGATGGGGGCTGGGGATGATAAGGGCACAAAACTATCCACAGTGATACCATTTTTTAAAAAGGATTAGTGGGAAGATATGTGTGTTGGCTCTCAGAAAACATTAAGAACCTTTATATTAGAATAAAATTATGAATCATTGTTTTCTCTTTTGTTTTTGTTTTATGATGGACTTTGTATTGGGGACAGCAAAAACTAAGACAATTTAAGTAATCTGTTTCCTGAGCCTTTTTTGATCCCTAATGACCACTTATTTCTACTAATACCCCTTTGATCCTAATCTGGGACCAGTAGTGTTTGCTTATCTGCAGCTGGGCTCCCCTCTTTGTTGTCACTGCAGACCCAGTGTCACCTTGCACAGCATCGTGTGCCTTCGTTTCCATCTTATATTAGCTTTAGATGAGAGGGTGACCTGGAGTTCTTTGTTATTTGCTTCACTGCCTTAGATATCTACTGACTCACTAGTCCACCCGCCTCCCTAGACCCGCAGCACTCAATTTCCTCATTTCCAGTCTGTGTGCTCTCCATCTTTTCTGTCCGTCTTATCAGCGGTGCTCACTTGAGTTGAAAATGCACCTGCATAGTCTTAGTCGGTCCCCCCCCCCACCTGCCATTCTGCACCTGTGTCTGCTCTGTGCCTCATTTTCTGAAGAACAGACCGACAACCCCCCCCCCCCCCCGTTGCTCCCTCCAGCTGCCCAGGAGCTAGTAGAGAGGCCAAAGGAATTGTCTATGGCAGCTATGTTTCAGGAATCCCTGCATTTGGTTGGTGCTGAAGTACTATACTCATCTATATGGCTGGAAACAGTGAGAAGTGTTGGAGAGTTAGCATTCTCCTTCTCTTTGTTCTGATTTGTAACCTTTTTGTTGAGATTATTTTCACTTCTAAGTCATCTGTCATCAACTGTCAACACAATTGGGCAGTCTGTCACTTCTTTACCCACCCACTAGGGTCCAACACACAATATTCCCGGAGCTCTGCCCCAGAGCAAGGGAAGTGTGAGCTAATGGCAAGCGCAACACTGAGAAGAGCCTTCGGGGCAGCAAGCCTGGCTCAGCAGAGCAGTGCTCTTCCTGGTTTCAAATATACAGTGTCCTATAGTTGGTCCTGGTGTGTGTTCTTTTTAGACCTGACATACGGATGTTTATAGCTTTATAAAGAATGTAGGTCTGGCTCCAACTCAGACCAGTGTCCACAGATTCTTGTTCTAAGACATGTACCTGCCGTAGCTCCAACTTGATGATAGGCAAGTTAATTTTGCCAGAGATGTCTCAAGTGGGTTATTTCTGCAGCAATATGCAGAGCACAAGAACCAAAGTGACTGCTCAGGGAAGAAGACTTCTCACAATCTCTCTTGCTCTGTGGCTTGCACCCCATGTACTTCCTGGGTAGCAACACCTGAATAGTTAGCCACCTACGGTGATTTGTCAGTTTCTTTCTCATTGTTAAGAACAAACAGGAGGAGCAGTTTCAGGGTCGTTAAAGTTTTTTTTCAATTGTACGTGTGGGGGGGTGTATGTGTGTATATGGGGTGTGTTATGGGTGTGTTTGTGTGTGGGGAGGTGTATATATGGGTGTGGGGGGGAGTGGGTATGGTTGTATGTTACAGTTTGCTTTTGTTTGTTTGTGAATATAGTCTTGTCATGTTTTCCAAGTTATTCTTGAGCTTCTGAGCTCTGCCTTCCCGGTAGCCAGGAGTACCAGTTCTTGATATCACAAATGGAACAGGAATCTGGGAATATGATGTTCTACCTGAAAAAGGTCTTGCTTCTATTGATGCATAATATACTGCTATTATTGGGTTCTTTTTGTGTAAGTAAAAACAATAACTTGAACTTTTAGGAATTATCTATGCTGTCAACTTTAGAAGAAAGAATTCCAATTTACTATGCTTAGTTGGTACCAAACAGAAACTGACAACCGTATTGGTCTGGAATCATTAAACTGGAGTTTTTTTCTGCAGGGATAGCACACTGTAGTAAATGTGTATACTCTTGTGTGGGCTTGAGTACAGAAAGCAGTTTTCTCTGAATAATGAAAAGCAGGCCTGATGTTGCCATGCCCCCTGGCTGTGCTACCTTTAACACGTGTTAGACTTGATCTAATGTAACCAGCCTAGCGTAAGCATGAACCAGCGTACCTGAAGCTTTGAATGAATGCCTGAGTGCAGGCAAGTGCCTGATACACTTTTAGAACAAAGCAGAGCACATCATCTTTGCTCTGTGTTTAAAGGGAAAAAACAGCAGCATTAGGACTCAGTTTTAAAGAACTCTGTTGTTTCCAGTGTTACTTCTGCATTGCAGTCCACATTTTCTATTTGCATTTTGGTAGCTGCATGTTGCTTTCACCTTGGTTAAGTCCCAAGTCTAGAACCACAGAAAGAAAGCAGAATTGTCCCCTGCTATACCCTTCTACCTTTGCCTGGCTTCCTAATTTACTTTTCTTTTCTTTTCTTTTTTTTTTTCTTTTTGGTTTTTGAGACAGGGTCTCTCTTTGTTAGCCTTGGCTGTCCTAGACTCGCTTTGTAGACCAAGCTGGCATTGAACTCACAGCGATCCGCCTGCCTCTGCTGGGATTAAAGGTGTGCACTACCACGCCTGGCTGTCCTAATTTACTTTTCAAGCCCTGTTTTTCTTTATGTGTAAGAGTTGTATTCCAGTCTAGGAAAGTCTACAGTTCAGCAGCCTTTTAACTTGAACCTGTATGTCCAAGGAATATTTTTATTTATTTTGGTGGTTCTCCTTGGGAGAGAGCACATCTTCAGGCACCTGGTACCCTGGAACATTCAGAAAGGTCAGAGGCCTCGCCTTGTTTTACCTTCTGGGGTGAGGGGCACCCAGGTGGAAGTCAGTTTGCCAGGCCTTCTGACGGCCGAGTCCCTAGGTTTACATGGCCAATTCAGGAGTGCGTGTGTGGCAGGGAGGTGGTGGGACTGGGGCTTTAGTGAGTAGAAGAGCCTTATCTGTGGCTTCTAGCTGTCGGGTCTGTCTAAACCTTCATGTCCTGTCAGCTGTGAATCCTAAGAACAGGAGTAGCCCATCCTTGACAGTCAGCCCTCGTCAGAGGCTGTCAGTAGGGTGCTGAGGGTCCCACACTAACTGTGATGAGTCCCTCTACCCATTTGTAGTTGGATCCAACTCAAGAGAAACCTCGGCAGCCAAGAAACTGAGGTGCGTGTCCGATCAGAATGTGTATGATTCTTTTTTCTTGCTAATTATCTACTTATCTTTAGTGTAGAGCAGAAAATAGACTGTGCCTTATGACTCCACAGAGGGTATAAGGGACCATTTAGAGGCTCTGCTGCTGAAACTGCCTTCACCAGACCTGATGGACTTTTTCCCTAGGTCTGTAGCAACAGATTTATTTTCTATGTGACTAAAAGATTTAAATGAAGAAAAGAAGCAGTAGGAAGTTCCCATGTAGCCACCATATAGTATGGAGGAAGTTGGATGTCCACTGGGGTTCTTAGCCTCTTTAATTAAAAAAACAAAAACAAAAAAACAAAAACAGACTCAATCAGAAATGCAAGAAGAATTTACTAGAGGTTAAAAGAAAAGCCACACAGTAGGCAGACTGTAAATTCTTGAAGCTGCCCAGAGGAAGCAAGTGGAAAAGCTAAGCCAAAGAGGTCAGCCCAGTGGCAGGGAGTCGAGCTTTATAAAAAGACTAAGGAAGCCCAGAGCATTAGGGAGTTTCAAAGCATTCTAGGGCTCTGGCCAACATCCAAAAGCAAACGAAAGGAGAAAAGGAAATAGTTAGGTCCTTCTGAGTCAGGACTTGCCAGGTCAAACAGCCCCTGCCAAGCTCCTCGGCAGCTCATAAGGACTACACTACAGGATGGGAATACTAGAAAGAATCCTTAGGCGCTCCCTGGGGGTGACCCCCTAGTCAGGGCCTGGGCCTGCCCAGGTGAGACAGGGGCATATTCCAGAGCTAGAGCCCATTCCTTACTATAACATAGGATGCAACCCAACTTCTATCCTTTGGCCTCACACGGTGGGAGGAGAAAATCTACTCCCCAAGTTACCCTTTGATCTCTGAAGGTATGTGTGCACGTGCACATGCTCACACAAACATATTAAATACATGCATAAGTGTAATTTTATAAAATAGGTATCTCTTCACCCCAGATAGGGAGGTTACCCACAGACCACGGTTACCTAAGACCATTTTGGTAAACCTGTGAGGTGGTTGTGGTTATTTACAGGAGCCATTCAAAAAACAGCTATATCCCCAGGAGTTCCCCCTGTGCACACTGACTGGAACTATACCTCTCACTCACTTGCCATAGCCATGCCATTGTTCACTGGTGGAAACAGCCATGAAAAGAAAAAGAAAAAGGGAAAGGAGGGTACTGCCACAACTTCTATGTAGGACGGAGGAGGAAGTGTGGCCCTGGTCCTGCTCTAACAGCTTTCTTTAGAATCCAGATACTCCACAGAGGCTGGAGTAAGGACCCCCCGGACCTTTACTGTGCGGAGGTCTGAGGCTAACAGTACCCACGGGGGCCTTCTCTAGTAGCGGAATGGCTTACTAGCTTAGCCAGCCAGCTCTGCGCGGCGCCTCTTCTGTTTCGCCAGTGACCACGCCCAAGTGCTGGGTAGTTAGTTGAAAGGTGGGAGATTGGTACAACCAACTCATGGTCAGATGTGAATTCCGGAGTTACCAGCCCACAACTAATCAAGATGAAGCTTAATATCAGCTATACAGCACTCGCTAATTCCCCCCTCTCTTAAATGGCTTTTCTGTGGAATATTGCTTCATTCCGGGCAACTTATCTTTTTACCTGGGAGGAACGTATTTCCATTAGAATTGGAACACTAGCTACATATTTTGCATTTAAAATGTTTCATGTGATTAAACGCTGAAACATTGTTACTTGTGCTTCTTAGGAGTGCGCACTTCCAACCGATTCTTCCTTTGTGCCCAAAACAATGCTTTTAATTTGGAAACAAGTAAGGGAATTCTCTGATTATCAGGCACACAGTTAGCTGCGACTGGCATCCAAGTACTGGTAACTAGGCTGGGGAGAAGAGCAGCTTACACTGCCCATCAGCCACTGCTGCTCACTGTCTGGCTGCTCAACAGCCTACACCAGGGCTTAAGTCGCGGCATATCCCAAGTCAACAGTCCCCTCACCCTCCACTCCCAGACTCTTCCCTGCTATGGTTTTTATCTTAATGGATTTTTCTCTTCTGCCCTTACAGAGCAATTAAGAATGGCAAAGGACTGCACAGCAAGAAGGAAGTGCCCATCCACCGAGTTGCAGACATTTCTGGGGTGAGTTGTGCCCTTGAACCCAACTGTGGCCTCACAGCCTCAAAGAGCCTTTGTGTCTCTTACTCACTGAAGGACTCTGCTTATGTGCTTTCTGTGGCTCTGTGCTTTTCAGGCCCTAAATGTGTATTTCCCAGGGTATTTTTAAGGCATGTGTAGTGATTCTGGTTTACATTGTGGAAAAGGATAATTTTAAAAGCCCTCATTCTGTTTCTTTACCTGAGCTGTCTCTCTGTTGCTTCTCCGTTTTTAACTGTTATAAGTTTAGAAGATATTTTATACTTTCCTGTTGTACCGAAGTAAAATTAGCTCTCAGGTTTTTTTATACCTATTTTATTCTGTGAATGAGAAGTCTTCATGGGAAAAGGTCAAGTGTAGGTTATAAGAGAAAGTCTAAGAATTACTTGCGACTTGTTAATGAGTTCTTTCTTGCAGTTTGCCTGTCAACCCAGACAGAGTGGAGGAATATGTGACCATCCTTAGAGATAATAAATAAAGACAATTTATAGAAGAATGAGGCTGTGTTCCTAGCAACATTTTGCAGTAAAGACTTAGCCTTGCCCATTTAAGATCTCTTCTGACTGAGAGTATCCTGCTTGTTGAGAGGATTTCTTCCAAAAAGACTTAGTGAATGAGCGCCTCCTATATGTGGGGCTGCTCTCGGCACTGTGAATATAACAGTGGGGGCTGCGGGGAGAGACCGAGACCTACCTTCAAGTGTGTGTGTGAGAGAGACAGAGAGAGACAGAGACAGAGACAGACAGACAGACAGACAGTGCTATCTTCTATGAAGATAGGTAATACCAGACAGGGGAGGTGAATGAAGACAGCATTGATTTTACTCTGGCGACTAGGGAAGGCACCCATAATGCACACTGTCCTTTTCAGCTCCTGCACTCACTCACTCACTAATGGCTAAGCAGGGGATTGCTGTGTGCCATAGCTGAATAGGACTACATTGCACCAGCAACTGAAGGAGAAAGGACTGGTGAGTCTGAGCACAGACACACAATGAATGTGCCTTGTACGTCAAGATGTTAATACCAATAAAAACAAGTTCTTCCAGCCAGGCGAGGTGGCACATAGCTCAGCACTCAGGAGGCAGAGGCAGGTGGATCTCTTGTGAGCTCCAGGACAGCCAGGGCTGTCACACAGAGAAAACAAATCAAAACAAAAAAACTTCCATTTCTCAGCCGGGTTCCAACCAGAGAAGAACGTGAGTGTTCTGCCATGTTACTGCAAATGTGTCTGGTCAAATGTGTGTGGGTGTCCTCATACCCTGTAGAAAGCAATGGAACTTCAGTGAGCTTTTTAAATTTTTCCTTCAATATAGCCAATTAATATAGCAGATTAAACAGGGGTGCCTACTTCACATGAGCTAGGGGTCAGTCTCTAAGTTGGGGGTCTCTTGTAGGTGGGCGAGATGTAGTGAATCACTTTTTTTTTTTTTTTTTGGTGCTTAGAATCCTGAGAAAAGGGCCGGGCTTGGTGGTATACACGCCTTTAATCCCAGCACTAGGGAGGTAGAAGCAGGTGGATCACTGTGAGTTCGGGGCCAGCCTGGTCTACAAAGTGAGTCCAGAATAGCCCAGGCTACACAGAGAAACCCTGTGTGTGTGTGGCGGGGGGTAGGGGATGGGGAATCCGAGGAAAGAACCTTCCTGGTAATGGCCCTTCAGCCCTGGGGTCTGTGGCGCCTCTGCGAAGGCTCGTTGCTGACAGGGATGATGCGTCCTGCGTGCTGCTCTTCAGCCAGTTTCCTCTGTGATAGCCTGCCGAGTTGTTCTTGCATACATGTTATTAATTTCTATAGGTATGTGCAGTGGTATTGTCAACAATGTTTTCCCTCATGTTCTCTTGCTGAAGAGGTTACTATAATCATATGGCAATTTGGGGAGTATTCAGCTCCAAGGAAAGAACTGTTATAAATACTTGTTTTGTAAAATGCAATGGAGGCTCCTCTACATGAGGACCATCTGCCCATGGGAATGTAAAATCACACTCTAGGACCTTTTCAGAGCTCAATTAAACCTTGAAAAAATATATAATTTAAAACTAAAAACCTATTTAAAAAAGTTAGTATATCACACTAGTACGAGCCACACCTCCTCCCAGATCAGCAGAGGAACAGCTCACGTGTGCACCCTGGCTCCAGCTTTGCCCTGGCAGTGAAGCTGGAAGTTAGTTGGGCAGAGGTGTGCTGCCGTGGATTTTCTCTTAGGAGCTTGGAGGACAGGGTCAGAAATCTTGAGTGCTGTCTTCCTCTCACGTGCCACCTCGGGCCCTGGTCCTCTGTTGTGTTTCTTAGCCCTTGGGTTGCGCTCGTTGCTGACAGTGGTGCTTGTGCAAGCTTGCCTTCATCTTTATAGTCATCACTGCTGATATTACTGTTCCTAACCCACCGACTCACCCTTAAACTGGGGCTCATTTTCGTACCTGTTTTTTATTCTCTTTTCTGTCTGGAAAAATTGGTTTGCTCTTAAGTTATTTAAAAATAAATGCCAGTTAAATGTCCCTCAGTGACCACATAAATAAGAGAGGAAAAGCTTGAGCAGGTGGAAGACTGGGAGTGAAAAGCTATTCAATTTAAATAGATGTCAGATATGACCTTGTCTGCCTGGATCACAAATTATTCAGCTAAGGCTGCAATTTTTTGTGCCCTGTGTAATAGAGAAAGTTTGTCTTTTCCCCCTTCTCACCTCCCTGTCCCTCCATCAGTGTTAAGTATGAGTATGGGCTGGGTGCCCTTGTGCCATTAAGTGAGATATATGTGTTTTCTGCTCCCTAGGGCATGCTGGCAATTTTGCCATCTGAGGGACAGGTGGGCATGTAAGGTCATGGGCAAGCAGTGTGCCGCTGATGGAAAACAGACCCCCCGTAATGACAGTGTAGTGTGCACACTTACATAATAGCTTCATAAAAGTTTCTTAATCCCTTTCAGATTTTCAGCTGTGCCCCTCCCACCCCCCACTGCCCCAGACTGACTCTCCCTTTTAGTTTTAGGTCATGATAAATGGAAGATTTTGTTGAGCTGACAGTATATGCACTATGCTGCCAAAATAATTTACTGTGAATGGTTATTTATGCATAATGCCTCCCTCCACTCTCCTCCCACCACAGTGCATATCCTTGGAGAAGAAAAGGTAGGAAGAAGTACACACTTTGTCTCCTAAAGACACACATAAAACGTGCTCTGCAGAAGACTTCCTGTTATGACCCTGAGGAAGTAGCCGTGGTTCTGTCCTAGGGTTAACTGCATCTCACTTTAGAAATCAAGTTGTGCCCATTCTTCCTGTCTCTCCTCTTGGCTTCTAGTTTCACAGTCCAGGAGTAGGAGCACTAGAGTGCTTTCATGTGGAGACTTAGCAAAAGCAATGGCTTTCTTGACCGACCATGTGCAGTGGTGGATGGGGGGGTGGGACATGGGGGGCGGGGAGAGAATCTAGGCATGGAGTGGGAGATGAAAGGACTGCTTAGGAAATGAAGCACTGGCTGGGCTGTTCTAAGAACAGGTCTTTGTTTATGAACATCAGGCACGTTTAGCACTAGGTTGAGTCTTTGTAATATAAGCAGATAACCTGTGTGATATCAATTGGATAGACCTCTGTTTGTCCACACTTTGGTAAGAGGTTGGCCCATCTGCATCCTTTGCACTTATTTTCAGAGTGATCTCTAAGGAAGAAAAGTACTGGGCCAGTAACTTAGGTTCTAAAGAAATGGCTGGTGAGTTGGCAGAGGCAAGAGCATCACCCAGTGAGTTTAGCCAGCCTGGGCTACATCATACGTTCCAGGCCAGCCAAGGCTACAGAGTGAGACACTGTCCCATAAACAAGAGGTTTCCGGGTTAGAGTTAGCCATGTTTTGTAATCTATCATCTGTTCAGAGTAGGGTGCCTCTAAAGTAAACCCAGGCACAGCCGTGACTGGCCCCACTCTAGATCTCGTTTGGTTTAAAGAGTAGTTCTATGGCGAGTGCTCCATTTATGCATCCGGTCTGTCTTCTCAGTGAGTACAGTTGTTTTCCTCCTCCCCCTCCTCTCCTTGCTAGCACACAAAAGTGAGGCTTTACATGTCGGCACATACAAGGCTGGTCTTTATCTTAGGTGTATGGTTTTGTTTATTGTTCTGCAGTAAACACAGTGTCCTGTAGATACAGAGCACAAAACAGGGAATAAAATGGGCTGGTGAATGGCCAACTGCTGTTCTGGTACATGACACAAATCAGTTCTGATTCCAAAGTGAAGCACAAGTTTCCCACTCCTGCAGGGCACCCAGTGCTTGGAGTATGCGTTGCTTCCTCCGCCTCCATCTCTTCCTCTCCCATCTGCGCTGAGGAATTGTAATGAGTCGGGGTGTGTGTTTGACAGTTCCTCTCCGTCATCTCTGGTCTCTTTGTTCTGATACTTGGGAAATTTTAATGATGGTGAGTTGTTGATTGCTAACACAAAGAGAGGTCAGCGCCTGTGCCCATACCCTCTTCAGTCGTGTGTCCTCTCCTGTCAGCCCTGGTCTTTCTACTCTGGTGCATGAGGAGCTTTGATGATTGTGTGGGATTATTGGGTGGTCTGTGAGTCAGCTGGTTGGTGATCACAAGAGGCTGGAGGCCGTGCCTGTCGGATCGTACTTCTGTAATCCGAAAGGTGTTGTGGTATTGACAGGATGGGGATCATCCGTAACTAAGTCTCTTGCTGTGTGGCTGATAACTCATCTGCTAATTCATTACTACGTACTCACTGAACCACTATGCACTCTTGGACACTGGTCAACTTGTGACTGTTTCCTGCCTAGGTTTCATACTGCTTCTGAGCATCTCTCTCCCTGACTGATTATGTTGGCGACACACAGCATTACAGATAAAGTCATGTGTGAGTTTATTCTGGAGTGGTGCAGGGGCTAGCTTTGGGGGACAAGATTGGAGGAAATGATGCTGTGGGCTCATTGCTCCTGGAGTGAAGTGCGCCATAGAAAGAAGGCTTCCAGAGTGAGCCAGCAGGGCTTGACTTGGAAATATCAAAAGATAGATGTCCTCCATCACAGCAGGAGCTGGGTAGGCGGGGCAGGCTTCATCCTCACTTTTCTGGTGTTCCCGCCATCTTTTACTTGAGCAGTGCTGCTTTGTCTTCCTTTCTGAAGTAGCCTCGGGCCCTTTGTGAGTGTGCCTTTCCCCAGCTCCACAGACAACCTGCGTCCTGATAAGAGAGTAAAAAATAAATACGCATTCTTCTTTGGGACTGAGAAGTATTAAAAAGAGGGCCGGCAAGATCGCTCAGCAGGGCGCTTCCTGCCAAAGCTGCTGACCTGAGCTTGATCCACATTGTGGAAGGGAAGAAATGACTCCTGTCAGGTGTTCTCACGGCCACACTCACACTGTGGCGCACACATGCACAAGTAAATAACTAAAAATGAAAACTACTTTTTGATGTTG
Organism: Acomys minous; assembly: GCF_964271855.1. Taxonomy (NCBI): domain Eukaryota; kingdom Metazoa; phylum Chordata; class Mammalia; order Rodentia; family Muridae; genus Acomys; species Acomys minous. Next base: position 925,640 of record NC_140487.1, on the reverse strand, counting down.
AAAGAGATTGAGCAGAGAATAAATTCTTGATAGGCTCGGTAAAAGAGCAGCTCGTGTCACGCTTCTGTGCTAGGCCTGTGCTTGCTACATTTCCCCGCTGTGTCTTTTGACCCCCTAAACCTCTTCTCATAGGATTCTAGCGTTCTACTCAGCTGCCTTTCTTTTCTTTCTATGCACTGATAATGATACAAATCTCATTCTTTGAACTTTATTTGTGAGATTCCCCTCTTTTTTTGCTGTGCTGTAGTCCCAAAGCATGTCCTGGTTGTCTTGGGGCCTAAATTACTATACAGATGGCGCAAGGGCAAGACCTGTGTTTCTTAGTGTGTTTCCCTGACCTGGAGGAGTTGCCTGGAGTGAGAGCTATGTTGGCATATAAGCCATACTGCTGGGCTCTGTATTTGCTGTCCAGGGCAAACAGAAGCAGAGGTAGTTCACTGTCTGGGGCAAGCATGTTGTATTCCATGAACAAAGCTGGTACCTTGGTCGGAAGCTGTGGTGGTAGCAGTGTTGGAGTCTCCTGGCTTTCTGGTGCCTATGCTGCATTTGACGGCTCGGGTTCGTACACACTGGAGAGAAGATGCTGCCTTCTCAGTTCTGTCTTTCTTGAAACAGTTGGGCTGCAGTATGCAGCTAATTGACTTGGATTGTCTCCACACAAAAACACGCCCCACAGCTCTGCAGCACTCAGCATCTCTAATGGCAGGGGACTGCTGGATTAGCACTCTCCCAGGCTGCAGAGAAGGTCTGAGGCACTTTGTTTTATTTTGAAACAGGAACTCACTGTGTAGCTCAGACTGGCCTTGCCATTCTCCTACCTCAGCAAGACTGCTGAGATTATATGCATGCACAACTGTGTCTAGCTTCTCGGTCTTTCCTTGGTTCCTTAATTTTTTTTCTATGTAGCCCTGACTGTCATGGAACTTTCTGTAGAGCAAGCTGGCTGGGACTTACAGAGACCCTTCTGCCTCTGCCTCCTCAGTTCTGGGACTAACAGCGTGCGCAGCCGCCGCCACCAGGCTTTTTTTTCCCTGTCCCCTTTTCTTCCGTTTCCCTTTCCCTCCTGGAATCCCACCCTCACTATCTCTGTAGAAAAGTTGGATGTCATCATGAAGACCTTGATTGTGGCCAAAAGTTTGAATTAGTCATTGCCTCATTCTCATGGTGGAAGCATTGTTTTGTTGGTTTGCGGGAGGACAGAGGGTTGGCCTGTAGAGCCACACAAATGCTGCTCCTTCTGTCCTTCCTTTGTTTCAAAGCCCTCATTAAGTTCTCCAGAAGTGCAGGGACATCGCTCTCCCCTTCCAAATAAATCAAGAAGCATTTATGGTTTTCATGACAACTTTCCCAAGATTATATTTCAGCATTGACTACAGCCACTCATGGTTGTGTTCGAGTACTTCTTAGGGAGTTTTAATACATTTTTTGACTGAGTTGTATTTCTTTTGTGTTCTTTGCACAATGTAGGGCACCAAATTTAGGACATGGTCTCTGGCCTTTATTTAGTTTTGGGTATCAGGAAAATTGTTCAAGACTTTGAAATAAGCAGGAAGATTACTGAGTGTACTTCCAATAGAACGCTGGGTGCTGCCTTATAAGCTCCTTGGGGGTGATGAGATTCTGAGTTTTGCTTTGTTAGTTTTCTTAGTCTGTTTTGCACCATTGTAGAGCGAGAATATGGCTTATGAAAGGCTGATAGTGATACATGTAATTCCTGAAGACATGTTTTTTAGAGACACAGCTGATCTCACACTGTGAGAGAAATGTGTTCAAGTTTGACTTTTTTACTCTATATTTTCATAAAGTGAAAATTAACAAGTTTTCTTCAGCATTCCTAGTGTCCTATATATGTGTGCTCCTTACTCTTTTCTAAATCTATTCCCCCTCATTAATAAATAGATTAAATTGAAGCTCTAAAATGAATATCTCTTTCATCTGCAAAATGTCTGGTTCCATATACCTTGTTTGGACTACCATTTTGTTCACTGAGGGATTTGGCAGGTGGGGGTCTATAGAGATCAGAGAGAAAGCCAAGCATTCTACTACTGGGCTGTCTCAAGCCTTTAGATATTTGAGACAGGGTCTCACTTGGTAGCCCAGGCTGGCTTGAATTGTGGAATCCTCCTGCCTCTGTCCTTAGTGATAGAATATAGACATGCTCCACTGTGCCTGGCACTTATTGGCAGGCTTTTGTTGGGGGAAGAATCCAGGCACTGCAGCCGTTAAGATTGAGTGTAGGAAATCTGGATGTTGAAGGCAAAGAGCAGGATTTTGACAGTTGGTTGAGTGCATCCCAGGTCTGCTGTTTCAGACCTTGAAGAAATGCTGGAGCAAGTGACTTGCCTGGAGGTAGGTTACTGTTAAACACAGGAGTCTTGTTTGTTGCCTCTTATGAAGAAGACATTTTAATCCCTTTGTACTCAGAAATCTTGATGTGTTCTTGCCATGAATTATATTATAGATAAGACAGACTTAACCATGCTCCCTCTGACTTCCTGTTTAACTATAACTTTACATAGGAATACACATGGATGAGCTCTATAGCGTCAGGATCTGTCCAAGTTTGCTTTCTACAGGTGTGATAAATACCATGACCAAAAGCAACCTAGGGAGGGGGCCTTAGTCCATCGTCAGCTTAGAGTCTAATGAAGGGCCGTGGGGAACTAGAGGCAGAACCGAAGCGGAGACCGTGGGAGATGCTGCTTTCTGCCTTGCTTCTCGCAGCTCAATCCAGTTAGGGGTTGGGTTTTTGTCTTTGGTTCTAGCATAACCCAGCAGTGGCGCAATCCCCAGGAGGCTTGTCCTCACTCCCAGCGATTTAAAATAGGCCCCCACAAATTTACCTGTTGCCAGTTCCTTATCAGGATCCTTCTTCCTAGATGCCTCCGGCTTAGGTCAAGTTGGCAACAAGTCATCAGCACACGGCCCTAAATCCCATTGCAGTAAACTAAGCTATAGCCTTGCTTTTGTTCAAAGAAAGGAGCAGAAAACTGAGAGAGTCCGGGGCATTGTTCCTGAACCCAAGGCCATTTCTTTCCAAAGAGGAGTGCTCCTGCACATGGACTCTGCCGTCTCTGGTTCACGGCCTCCCGTTTTGCCCATTCTCTGAACACGTCCGGATATTGCTCTGAGATTCTGTTGCATAAGTGAGGATTGTTTAAATGAGCACAGGATGGCATAAGCAAGCACATGTAACCGGTATTTTCAAGGTGTTCACTCATGTTCCTGGCTGCTGGGCTAAGGTGTGGGCCTGGGTTGTCTGATGTATCCCGTGTCCACAGTGATGTGATAACACATGAAGTGCTCCTGGGCAGCCCTGCCTCACCCCTGCTTCATCAGGCTGCTTAGCCCTAGATTGAACTCATTTTTGTCCTGTGGCTATTGCTTATGTAAACATTTCAAAGAAAGTCATTTTACCAACATAGACATTCTGCTTGCTTGTATTTTAAGCCTTTATTTAGCATGTTTCCAACATATTCCCTACAGACTGTGTCGCACAGAATTTTGGGAACTCTGCAATGTTGACATCCAGCTATTCTTGAGTTAGAGTTCAGGGTACCTTTGATATGCCCAGTAGTTACACAGCCCTAATCTACAGAAAATGCTATTCTGAGGGGTAAATTATAGAATTTCTGACACAATATTGGATTTGGAAGGTCCTGAGTACATAAGCTGTTAGTGAGGTTTCTAAATTTGGAGAGAAAGGCCTGTGTTCTCTTGAGTACTGCTGCAAAGTCAATGCACAGTCGATTAAGGACTTAGATTGTGTTCAGTCTTTATCACAGTAGAGGGCGGTGTCTTATGTCTGGAGTGCTGTCTCTCCTCTCCTCAGGGCCACGCAGTCTCACTCCTTCTGTTTAGGCCCCTGTACACCCACCCTGCCCTCTGACTGCCCTGCTTTATCATCTACATAATTCCATTACTGTGATCTTGTAAATGTTGACAAATAGGTAACTTTTCGAGTTGTTTAAAGATATTCTCCTTATTAGCTTCTAAACCCCAAGAGGAATGAATTACTTTTATACTTATTTATAGTGCCTTGTTTAGATTTGATTTCTCAAGTATTGCACTTCAGGGGTGAACTAGTATTTGGAAGAAAACTAGTGCTGGCTCCGAGTTCAGAGTTCCTACTGGTTATCCAAATAGGCAGCCCGTGAGGGGACGCCATAGGCGGACTGCGTGCTTCCAGAATGGCGGCCTGCTGTAGCCTCAGGCCAGCGAAACTCACGTTAGGACTCATCGCTTGTTACTTGGTCACCTGAAGAAATTGTTAATGTTTCTGTTGGCTTTCCTATCTGTAAAACGGGTGTGATGGTGGCACTTGCTGTCATAGATGGTGATGTAATTGTATGAATTAATCCATCAGAGAATTCTGAACAGTTGACAAAGCAAGAGCTCAGCAGAGGTCAGTGGCTAACCCTGTGGTGACTGCTACGAAGTGCTCAGCATTCTGCCTAGCACACGGAAAGTCCTCTGCGAGTGATAGCTCTCATCATCTGTAGTATTTCTACTTCAAACTCCTCCAGTTCAAGTTCCAAATCATAGCACTTCCTCCTTAAGCTCTTTTCCACTGTTTTACCTCTTTCTTAACACTGAATGTACGCCATCTTAGGCTTCCCCCATGCAGTTCTCATGCAGTGTCAGTAAATGAGTGATCGAACAGTGTATATTTAGTAAGAGCTTTCTGAATGCCAGGCACAGTGCTGGACACTGAGGGTTAAGCCAGACAGATGCGTTCTTTATGGACACACATAGTTGGTTATATAATTATAGTGAAGATTTGAGCAGAGTCCTGTGAGAGTATAGACTAATGACCGCAATTCCTTCAGGATGGCCTGGCAAGGGAGTGCTGGCTGGAACTGCAGAGTCTAAATTAGTGAAAGCACTAGTAGAATCTGGTGCATGGTCAGGGGCCAGGGCAGGAGAATTAGAATTAGATCAGGTTTCATGGAACAATACAGCTAACTGTCACAAATAGCTCTTTGATCGAACTGTTCTTTTCCCATATGGCAAAGTTTGTCAGAGTACATTTGAGAATAAAGTTAGGAATTTCCAAACATGTTACTGTTAAGCATGCATGAGCCATTGTGGTCTCTAGTCTAGGGGCACACGTGACCCATTAGTTTAAAACTGTTAGATGCATAGATGCATATTACATACATATAATCACCTCAAATATTTTTTTAAATTAAATCCAATTTTACTATTATTATGCATGCAGAGTGTATGTGATTGTAGGCATGTGCTATATATATGTAGAAGTCAAAGTTTGGGAGCTGATTCTCTTCAACAGTGGGTTCTGGGAATTGAGTTACCCACAGAGTGATCTCACCATCTCCCTCTTAGCTTTTCAATGTTGTATTTATTATCTATCTATCTATCTACCTATCTATCTATCTATCTATCGTCTATTTGAGGCAGGGTCTCATTATGTAGCCCTGTTTGGCTTGAACTGGCTATATAGACCAGGCTGGCCTGGAATTACAGAGTTATGCCCGTCTGCCTCTGCTTCCAGAGCACTGAGATTAAAGACACACATTGCCAGCCGGGCGTGGTGGCGCACACCTTTAAGCCCAGCACTCAGGAGTCAGAGGCAAGTGGATCTCTGTGAGTTCAAGGCCAGCCTGGTTTACAAAGGGAGTCTAGAACAGTCAGGACTGTTACACAGAGAAACCAAACAAAAAAAGGATGCACATTGCCACACCTGTCTTTAAATTTTTAAAATTTAATACTTCTGGGATATCTGTGTGTGTGAACAACAAACCCAGCCTATGGGTAGTGGTCAGAGGACAAGACTCAGGAGTAGGCCTCTCCTTCCATGAATTCCAAGAATCCAGCTCAGATAAACAAGCATTACCACCCCTGAGCCATCCCACTGGCTCCATGGAGCACAGCAAGGAAAGGAATGTCTAGGCCTTGGCCTTTTTCTCAGTTTTAAAGGTCATAGAGTAGCCAGCAAATTGCTGGCAATGGAAATTTAAAAGCTTGTTGCCCAAGAGACAGAGTGTCAAAAAAGTGTCACTGCATAAACCCTGCTGCTTCACCATTAGTTGAGATGAAGACTTGAGAACTGCTAAACTGTAGTTTAGCACCATGATCTTAGTTTGTGTAGGACAGAGGGAGCAGAGTGCTGATGGCGATGGCAGCAGAAGTTAGAAATCAACCGGACTGGATTACCAGAAGAGCCAGCACACTTTCCAACAGTGTGTACATGTGCTAATGGTGTCTGTATAGTCTGAGTGTCTGAAAGCTCTGAGGGTGCCTACAGTTCTAAGTGCACTTGCTGGAGAGAGAGATGGAAGTGAGACGGGAGATCCTTGATTGAACACATTGCTCTTCACTTGACCAGAACTCATCTCAGCCCCAGCATTCTGCCAGTGAGGATTCCACTGATGAGCTGGAGGTCATCCGTATGGTCCACGTGTAGCTTACCTCCACGCTTGAATTCTAAAGCTATAGGGTGAGCTAGGAGTACGCACTGTATACAGCCTTAGGAAGAGTTCAAAAACCTCCAGGCACCACGATCTACATTATAAGTACCGTAAAGATGTTTTTCTGCAGGGTTGCTCCTTTCCTTTGTCAGCTTCTACAATCGTTCCCACTTCTGTCTGTTGCTGAGCATGGCTTTGAGGCCTTTTACAGAGTGCTGCTGCTTTACTAGGAACATGTGTTGTTGTTGTTGTTGTTGTTTTAATTCTCACACCAGGCTGCGGTGTTAGCTTTGTTTATTTTGTACCGTTCTGACTTTGAACCATAATTATCTATGTTAAGCTCCATTCCTGTAAAGGACTGTTAAGTTTGTCAGCTGCACTGGGAGGCAGCCTGCTTAGAACCCTTTGATTGAATCATAGAGCAAATTCCACATCAACTTCCAAAGAAGGTTTTCACATCTTCTACAGACTGTTCAACATCAAAAATACCTGTCTCAAAACATAAAGACTCTGTAGAGGACTCCAGAACTGGAGGGACAGTTATCTGACCCGTCAGATTTGTAAGCATATCTTAGCAAAGCTGAATTAGTCTCAAATGTTCATAATAAATAAGAACACATTTTTCCTTACATAGAAAAACTTTGGTTTTAACTGAATCTAACAGCAGGTGAAAAGGACAAAATAAAAGTCATCTTCGCTTTCATACCAGAAAGATGCATGTTAACCATATTATACCCTCCCTCTCCGTTTCCTTTACCTTTTTAAGTGTTGTAAGCTCTTTTCAGAGCATAGACCGGATGGTTTTTTTCTTTTTTTAGAAGTTCATATTGATAGTTTTCCAGTTGGCAAAATGTTCGTTGTACAAAGCGATAGACTTGATGGACATTTTCTTTCAGGTATATCATGTACTTTGGCTGTATTCACTCCTCACACTTCCTTTTTCTCCCCTGCCCCACACCCGGCCCTTCCTTTACCCCCCTCCTTTTAATGGCGTGTGTGTGTGTGTGTGTGTGTGTGTGTGTGTGTGTGTGTGTGTGTGAGAGAGAGAGAGAGAGAGAGAGAAAGAGAGAGAGAGAGAGAAAGAGAGAGAGAGAGAGAGAGAGAGAGAGAGGGAACATAGCATTTTGTGTGTCTGCATAAAATCTAAAATGAGAAAAAGAATATGATGTTTGATTTTTAGTTTGTTTAATATGATGATCAGATTTCCTGGAAATGACATGATATCTTTCTTTATGGATGAATAAGATCTATTGTGACGGCTGGAGAGATGCCTCAGTGGTTAGGACCCACGCTGCTCCTGCGGAGGACCTGTGTTCACGTGCCTCAGTGGTTAGGACTCAGGCTGCTCCTGCGGAGGACCTGTGTTCACGTGCCTCAGTGGTTAGGACTCAGGCTGCTCCTGCGGAGGACCTGTGTTCACGTGCCTCAGTGGTTAGGACCCACGCTGCTCCTGCGGAGGACCTGTGTTCACGTGCCTCAGTGGTTAGGACCCACACTGCTCCTGCGGAGGACCTGTGTTCACGTGCCTCAGTGGTTAGGACTCAGGCTGCTCCTGCAGAGGACCTGTGTTCACGTGCCTCAGTGGTTAGTTCAGTTCTCCAGGGCCCACTTGGAGTAGCTGTTCTGACTGCAGCTAAGGGAATCTGATGCCCTCTTCTGCCCTCCAAGACTACCTACACTCTTATGTGTACACACACATACATGCACACAATCACTCACATAGATTAAATACAAATCTTTTTAAATTTTTAAAATGCATTATGAGTGTATATATCACATTTTATATGTTCATCCACAAACATATTTAATAAATTCTCAACATCATGCTGATGTGTAAGCTTTGTTTGTTTGTTTTGTTGGTTGGTTGGCTTTTTTTTTTTTTTAATCTTCTAGCTCTGAACCATAACTTTTAAAACCTCTGCTCCATGGGAGAAGGGCAACTTGCTGTGAGCTGCACCAAGAAGCCTTGTGCTTAGATCCTTCAAGCCCTGGAGCAGTCCTGACACGTGGCCCGATTCCTAGAGAGACTGCAGTGAACGTGCATGTCATGGTAGTCAAGAGGGCTGGAGCAGGTCAGATGGCAGCTGTACTCTCAGCTTTGTGTTGTGTCTTGTTTTGTCTAGGAACGCTCACACTGGTCTCCATGGTGTTTGGCAACTTTACATCCCCACAGCAGTATATAAGGAGTCCCCACATCCTCGCCAGCTTTTGGGTTTTGTTGTTTGGTTTTGGTTTTAGAGTGTGTGTGTCTGTCCAACTGTCCACCTGCCCTTGGGGTTGTCAGTTCTTTCTTCTACCTTGTGGATCTCAGGGACTGAAATCAGGTCATCAGGCCTATACTGACTGAGTCTCAATATAGTTTTCATTTTCATTTTCCTGATGGTTACGAACATTTATCATTTTTATGTATTTAATGACCATTTGTTTTGACAGCTGTTTGTAAAGGACTCCCAGTTGTTCAGAAAATAAAACCAAGAGTTAATAGGGTTGAATGAAATTAAAATTTCTGCATGCCAACGGAAATACGTAAGTGATGAGGTGATGTTAGAGTGGGAAGAAGTCTTGACTAAACATTCTACAGGAGTAATAGCTCAGATATATTTTGTTCTCAACTGTACAATCAATTCCTAGAAGAGGACTTTTAAATCGTAGTCAGTAATTAAAACAATACTGAAAAGTAGAATAGAATATGCCATAAGAATAGCATTCTTTATTATTATGGAAAGCTATTGAGTAACATAAGTGGGTTTTCAATTTGATACATTTTGTGTCATTCAAAATATTACCTTCTGTTTTAGTTAATAAGTCTCTGTCATAATGGTTGACATTTGCCTCCATATTGCAGAAACTAGAACTTTCTCTTCCATATTGTTTAACTATCTTATTTTTTTTATTAACTTTAGAAACACCAGTCTCTGAAAAGTGTTAATTAAACATAATAAAAATGTTTTTGCTTAACATTGTTGGATCAAAGAATACTTTATATATGGTTGACCTCTCATATGCTTCTACATCTACTCAGCCATCTACATAAAGAAATATTTAGGGCAAAAGTGGCTTTGTCTCCATCTAATAGCTACTTGACAGTTACTTAAGTTTTCTGAATTTTGTGTTGTAGGTTACTGGCTGACATTTTTTTTCCCTCTATCCTTTCCTGAAGTTCTGTTCTTGTGTGGAATAGGGCAGAGTTTTGCATGACATCAATTTCCTTGCCCCTGAGTTCTTGATTTGCCCATGAAATGAAAATGTGTGCTTCATCAGGCCATCTTTAAATTCTTTTCTCTGCACTTTTCATTTTAATTATCTCTTGAACCATTTTCTGATTCTGTAATACATTCTTACCTATAACCTATAAAGACATTGGAAGTAATAAAATTCTGTCTGAAACTTTTAAAGAAAAATAATATTTCACACCTGTAACTTACTTTTTAATCCAGCCTTGTAATAGAGACCCATCCACAGCCTCTGGCAGATGCGCGTTATTCTGTGTGCTAGTGCCACATGCCCTGGCTAAACTGTTTTTACGTTATTCTCTTGCCTCAGTCCTGAAGGCGCCATTGTGGTGTTGCAATAAAACTCTGTTATTTGTGCAGGTGTGGTGTTGCAGGGTTTAACCTCAGCATTGGGAGACAGAGGCAGGCAGATCTCTGATTTTGAGGTCAGTCTGGTGAATATAAGAGTTCCAGGCCAGCAAAGGCAATATAATGACACCCTGTCAAATAAATAAATGAATAAATATACATTATTTGATCTTTAGAAAAGAAGCAAAAAATTGTTGAAAGTTTTCGGGTTTCCCAGTTGGCTATATTATGCTTCTTTTCAGTGTTGCCTCATCAGTTTAGAGGTTTATTTGGATAAATGAGGCATTTACACTAAGAAATTGCATGTTTGGGCAGAATATTTAATCGGAAAATAATTGAGAGGTGTTTCTCTCAGTTTGTTATGCTCTGCCTGTAAACATTTTTCCCCCTTACAAATTGGTATTTCTGAAGCAGAAAACAAATTGCCATGTCTCCTAGCTATTTTTAGAGAAATTACAATTGTTTTATAATTAAATAATGCTTTTGTACATCATAGCTAAAGCATTCAGCATTATCAAAAGTATAATGTGTTGTTGTGCTGTTGAATAGTTGAAAGGGATTTATTACTGATTCTATCTAGGCTATCTGACAGTCTTTCTTCTGAATAGAAATATAATAGCAATTTTGTATTTATTTACCTGACCTCAGAGAGAGAAGGCATTTTCTCTGTGAAATATGAAGAAGTTTTTTGTTTGTTTGTTTGTTTGTTTATGGTTTTGTGTTGTTGTTGTTGTTATTGTGGTGGTGGTTTGAAAAGGAAAGTGGATGAGTCTGAGAACCACAGTCCAGGAAAGGGCATGGAGGAGTCTCCAGGGTCTTGATGAAGGAAGGCTGGCAGATCCCCATCGGGAGCAGCAGGGAGGTGCAGAGCCATGGTGGGGGCCTGCAAAGAGCCAGCTGTTGGCGTGTGGGATGTAGGACAAAAAGCATGACAGCCAATTGAACCAAAGTTGTAATTTTGTTCTGTTGACAAGTTACAAGTACCGACAAACAGGAAACGGTAAAGGAAGACAGTTTAGGATAACCCTGGGCAGAGGGCAAGAAAATATGGGTGTGTGTGGGAATCTTGTTTGGATGCCCTGACTGAGTGATCGCCTCCCTCTGGCTGTGCAGTCGGCTGGTCTCGGGAAGACTTGGCATCCTTAGTCCTTCCCTAACGGCCACAGTGCATGCCATTAGGAAGGAAGGCTTGAGGACTAGAAGAGAACAAGTTAGTGTGTGTATTTCTTTATTCTAAATTAGGTATATTTTCTCATCCTTCTTATGTGAAGCGCACATATGCCATCATCTGCCATTTAAATGCCTAGCGTAGCTTACTTATAAATAGGTTGAGGGCATTATATTTCCTATTGATGATAAAATGCAGATTTTACCACTAAAAGGCAATAACTTCATTTCTAAAGGTTAAATCAAATGATTCTCACAGCTTATTTTCAGCTGCTTAACTTTGGGAAGCTGAACGTCATTCAATAAAAGAACAACCACTAAGCCTGTATAGATTTTTTCTTTTACTTAAGAATTATTATTTCATTCATGTTGTCGTATCAACTGATTTTGTTTCCAGATAGGTATAAGGACTCAATGAAAGTTTTTCTATCTTTTTAAACCTCCCCCCAACAACAACAACAAAAAAACTTTTTACATTTGTTTGTTTGAGTGAGGAGGAGGAGGAGGTGAATATGGACTGCAGTAATTGTTTGAGGGTCAGGGGAAAACTTTCTACCATGCAGATCCCAGGAGTTGAAAGCAAGTGGTCAGCCTGCATCCTTTTTACTGTCTGAGCCATTCTGCCAGCCCTCGTGTGTGTGTGTGTGTGTGTGTGTGTGTGTGTGTGTGTGTGTGTGTGTGTGTGTTTTAAAGATGTATTTATTTATTATGTATACAGTGTTCTGCCTGCACATACACCGCAGGCCAGAAGAGGGCACCAGATCTCATTACAGATGGTTGTGAGCCACCATGGGTTGCTGGGAATTGAACTCAGAAACTTTGGAAGAGCTTCTTAACCTCTCAGCCATCTCTCCATCTCTCCTGTTTTTGTGTTTTGCTTAAGCACAGTTCTATGTAGCTCAGGCTAGCCTCAAACTCCCTATGTAGAGGAAGCTGGCCCTGAACTGCCTCTTCCACCTCCCACGTACCTGGACCATGATTAACTCACACTCTTCCCTTATTTGAACAACGCATGTCCTTTGTCAAGTGAGGGTGGCATCTGCTCTGCTGCTCTCTTTTACCTGTTGCCTAAGAGGTGAAGCTTTGTTATGCAACTTTGGCAAAACTGGTGAGGTTGTTCCCCCTATTTTCCTGTCTCGTGTAATCCATTTTCTGCTTAGATGGGTATTATTATTATTGTTATTGTTATTACTATTATTATTATTAGTAGTAGTAGTAGTAGTAGTAGTATATTAAAGTAATCCATATAAAATTAACTACTGAGCTCATAGTTTTGAACTTAATGATAAGTTAGTTGGCTAGGGTAAACGTCTTGAATTTACAGTTAAGGAAGGAATATATTATCTTAAGCATGTAATTCTGTGAGCCTTCACTTTTTCCCTTTTGAAAAACAGTCTCCTGTATCCCAGGTTGGCCTTAGTGTCCTGGTGTAGCCAAGAGTGCTAGGATTATAGGCTTACACAACTGTGACCAGTTCCATGTGATGGTGGCATGGAACCCAGGACCTCATGCATGTTAGACAAGCACTCTACCACCTAGCTCCTGCAGCAGCCTTGGCAGAAATATTATGTTGTAGAATTACATATTTGAGATTTATACCAATCCTGTCATGTTTTATGTCGGGTTGTCACAAGCTAGAATCATCAGAGAGGAGAGGGCTCAATTGAGAAAATGTTCCATAATATTAGGCTGTAGGCAAGCCTTTACAGCATTTTCTTAATTAGTGGTTGATAGGAAGGGGTCCAGTCCGTTGTAGATAATACCACCCCTAGGCTGGTTGTCATGATTTTTATAAGAAATGTTGAGCAAGCCAGTAACCCTCGATGGCCTCTGCATCAACTCCTGCCTCCAGATTCCTGCCCTATTTGAGTTCCTGTCCTGACTTCTTTCAGTGTTGGACCACAATGTAGAAACCCAGTAAACTCTTTCCTCCCCAACTTGCTCTTTGGCCATTGTGTTTTGTCACAGCAGTAATCACCCTAACCAAGAAAATACCTATTGTGTGTATACCAGTTCTACTGTAGAGTACTATTACATGTTGTGTCTACACTTGGTTTATCCCAAACTGATGAATTGCTAGGCTGTTCTGCATTTTAAATGTTTATTCAAAGTCCAGGATATATTCTGTGACCTGTTGCATGGCCTGTTGAGACTTTTATGATTGTCGGTCAGGATGCCATTTGTGTGTGTGTGTTCATTCTGAGCAAAAAAATGAGTCTTCCTAGCATTTACCAAGTCCTGATTTCTTTCCTCAGTATTGTACATGGGAGAAAGAAGGACATAGATTGTCCGCAAGATCAACCAAATGGGATCATTTATAGATGCCTGTTCTTTGTGGCACTCCTGAAGTAGGTGTATCTGCAAAGTCACAACGGATTTAGTTCCTCCTTATTTGGAAGAGAGATCATTCTGGAACTAAGGTGTCTGCCCTCTCCCAGTTCCAGTGGTGAGCACTTCATTCTGGCTTCTCCTGTCTTTTGTCTGTCCTTAGCTTGCAAGTTTTTTGGATATTTGATTTAGCTGATTGGGTTTTGTTCCTTCAACAACAGAGAAAGGTACAGAAATTTCAACTGTAAGAGAGCCACAGATAAGAGTGCAGACTTCTTTCAGTTCATGCTCCTACAAATGTGCTCCAAAGTCCTGTTGTAGAAGTGGAGTCCAGCCCAGACAGCTGCTTCTCTGCTCTGTCATGTGGGAAGCCTGCGTGATGTGATGAGCCACTAGGCCAGCAGTGTGAGGAGATGTAAGCCAGACATCACTTAGTGAGAGATTGTTGATGGCCTACACTCAGCACCTTGAGGAAAAAGTGGTGTAATGCTGTTTTGTTCTGAGTGATTTGCTCCCTGGTTCTCTCCTATGTCTCCTTCATTCCTGTTGGATGTGCAGCTCACTGATGTGTGCACACACACGTACCGGACCCTCACACGCTCTTATATGAAGTATTAATAACCAGCCAAACTCTGTTGGCTTCAGAGTTTAAGTGCTTTGTGGTAACTGTAGAGCTGGGCTGCATTCCCACGTGCCCTCCCCATCTGAGTCCCCTTTATTTTAAGAGATTATCATGCTGTACACTTGGCTTGTCACAGAGAATCATAAACCTGGCCCAAGAGTTAAAATGTCAGTGTGGCCACAGAACCTGGAGGAAGAGTGTGGAGTGATGGGTGGTGTGTTTGTCTTTCTGGTAGGGGATGTAGTTGTGATTTGTCTTCTGCCGCCGCAGAAGCAGCTCACCTAGTCTGTACAGCCCTGCAAAGACATAACCATGGCAGCAACTGAGCGCGATAGTCTTTAAAATGAGAAAACACGTTCACTCAATGTCCTTAGCGATTAGTTCTGATCTGCGCATTCTTATCTGTGTCTGCCCTCTTGTTTCACTGGTTATGCATTATGATGGGTTGGCCCATAGAGGCCTAGTAACACAGCCGGTTCTTGCCGGGAGGAGGTATTCTAAGGTAGGGAAAATACCTCTGGTGCCTCCATGAAGGCTCCTTCGTCGATAGTTTCTTCAGCATTGAGCTAGCTTCCTGGGTACTGATAGAGTTCATCTATATTAACAGCTTCACCTGTTAATTTGGTTTGCTTCAAGGTTATTCTTTGATGTTAATAGAAGAGTGATTGCATGTTGATGAGAATTCATTGGTGAGCTTTCTTATTAAGTTATCATTTGAAGTTTGCACATGATAATCCTGAGTGGTTACCTGGTGGCTAACAGGCTTACCCTCTTCCCGGTTCCCCATGCTCTTTTGAGTACGGTGATGTTTCATGTCTTCCGTACAGTGATTGTGGGGGCGGGGAGGTGATAGGATTTCTTTTGCTAGCATTAGGAGCATGTGGACAGCTTCATAGAGTTCTTGTGTCTCTAGGTTGGGCTCTTCTAAGATGCAGGTGCCCTGACTGCCCGAGGACTGCCCTCACAGCCCCGGTCCACTCCATCAGTTCTCTTACTTCCAACTAATTTTATCATTCTCCCAGCCCTGGTGATTGCAAAAATCATTTCTAAAAACTACTTGTATTCACAGGAAGGTACTTTGCTTAGCTTGGTTTCTCCCCACCCCCCTTGGTTTTTAAGGCAGTTTGATGTATCCTGGGCTGTTTTCCAGCTCACTGCATAGCTGAGGATAGCCTCAAACTTCCCCAGTGCTGGGATGGATTCCAGGCGTGCATCCCACTCCCCATCTACGTGGTCCTGGGGATTGAGCCCAGGGCATGCACTCTACTAGCTGAGCCATATCCCCAGCCCGTTTCTTTGTTTTCTAGAGACATGGTCTCCTGTAGCCGAGGGTAGTCATGGGCTCCTGATCTCCCTGCCTCCTTCTCCCTAGTGCTAAGATTACATGTATGCACCACCATGCCCAACCCACAGGAAAGCACTTCTCGGCGAAGAGTTGCAGCCCAGCTGTTCAGAGCGATTTTATATAGCGTAGAAGGATGTGGTGGGAGGCTGTTGAAGTGGCTCAGTAGGTAGAGGCACGTGACAATAGCCTGATGGCCTGAGTTCAGTCTCCAGCACCTGCATAGTGGAAGGAGAGACCCAGCTCCTTAAAGATGTCCTCTGACCTCCACATGAATGTTGTGCCACATACATACAGTAGATAAATGTTTAAAAAAGAAAGCTCTGAGGTTTCCACACTTGAAAGATGGGCCCTAAGCCAGAGCAGGGCAGAATGGGAGTCTGTAGCTAAGATGTCATTATGTCCTCTTACTCTCTGAGGAATGTCCAGCCTTTCTTGGGGGGTCATTCGGAACCCTGTTCCTCTAAATCTGAGGTATAGATATTAACTGCTTTGAAATGAAGTCACCCCAGGAACATTTGTTGCATCATTACTTTCTCAATTCCAAGGTGTATTGAGGAGGCAGAAACATTCCTTAAAGAGATACCATCCACAGTAAAAGGCTAAATATGGCTAATGCAACCTTAAATTAGCTCTTCCAAGAGTACAGAAAGATGCGTGCGCATGGTTTATTGTGGAGCACAGATAATGTGAAAACTACCAGTGCAACAAAAAAAGGAAAGGCTTTGTCCAGAAATATAGTTGTTGCTTTATTTTTTACACCAGTGGAGGAAAATATTGGTATAGATAACAGAGAACCATATCTAGTTTATCTGCTTGGATTCTCAAAGCCTTGAGCCATTGGGAGACCAGGGAACTGTGGCAGCAGATTTCCCAGTCCTTTCATGAGTAAGCCACCACATAGAAAAGCCTGAAGATTAGAGTCTGCTCATCTACGCAGAAGTACCTAATGCTGCCCGGAAACGAGCATTTGTTGCTACGTCTCAATATTATCTTGAGATCTTTAATGTCTATTTTTAAAAACAAACTTGGGGCTACATTTTTCTACAAAAATCTTTGATATTACAAAATTTGAGTAGGTTGTACTTCTGTGCTACTGGGAGGGGACTGAACCTACCATGTTAGTGTCATCTCTGAACTGTACCACAGTCTTAGCTTTAAGATCTGTTTGCATTTTCAACTTCACAGTAGAGTAGAAGCTGGTGTCTGTTGTACTACATTTCTTGTAGTCAAATTTTACCTTTGTTTACCTTTCTCTGATCAGCCCTAAACATGACTCTGAGGCTCAAACACTTTTTCCATGCTTGCATAAGCTCCTTGAAAGGCAACTTGCCTAGCCACTTTCAGTCCACTTTGTTGTAATATACTCTGAATCCCTAAGATAAATAATTTCTGCATCAGGGAGTGACTTAAGGGTTCATGACCTGAGGAAAGTTACCAATATTCTTTACTATTCTTTCATCTGAGCTACTGAAATAGATGGTCTCAAGAATTTTCCTATTGAAAAGGAGCGTGCCAAGCAGAGAAGTGCTTGCTGTAACAAGAAAAGATAGACACGGTCCTGTGGCTGTGACTGAGATTGGAAAGAGCTGACATCTCTTGGTTATTATAGTCAGTTTAATTGACTTCATAAGATCCATTCATTCTTAAGATGCTGTCAGCTTGGATGAAGTCTCCATTCTTTCTCCTAATGGGTGTCCCATGCTGTTTGCTTGCCTTGCCTCCAGAGCATGGCGTTCCACGAGCATTTTACACGTTTGCATCTGGAGTCAGCATGGGAAGCTGTCGAAGTCTCAGGCCTTCATTTCCACGGCTGACTTCCTCTTCTGCTCTCCTGCATAGGCAGTGGCGTTCCTTTCTCTGTCATCTCTCCATGCGTCATCTCTGGAGCCAGCCTGGTCGATGGTGAGCTGAGACATCAGCGCAGTGGAGGCCTCTGTGCATTTCATTACACACAGAGCAGTCAGGTCCCTGAATTCCCTTGATTGTTCTGAATAAGCATCTCTCTGATAAAGCAGGGGATATTTTATCCTGTCCTTAGCCAGCTTAGCAAAATGGGAGGATAAGGACACTGCTTTCTTGTTAGTAGGAGAGAGAGGGAGAGAGAGTCCTGTAAACATCTTTTTTTTCTCTCTACCCCCACCCCCCGCCCCCACCATATAGAGCCAAAAGACAATGGTGAGCAAAAGTCTATTTCTGGAAAATATAGATAGCTCCAGGTTTGGAGGAAGACTTCCTTTTCAGTGATATTGGTTGCTTCCTGATTTGCAATAATGTTTGATAATTGTTGTTGACTTACTGGCTCAGCTCATGAGTAATGCCCCAGATTTAGCCTAGTATAGCAAAAGGATTTGAATCAGGTAGTCCTTTTGTTCCCTTGGAGCATTTGTCTTGCTTGACTGTTCTGGACTTCAGCCAACTGCCAGAAAGGCATTTTCTCCTCTCTATGTGTGTAGTAGAGTATGTGTCGCTTAAGTGTTCACTGGGGGAGTTCCCAGTGCACTACAGCCCATTGTTAGCTTACCTATTACCAGGATGCCATTAGAATGAGTGAGAATGCATGACTGTCTCTCCTCTTCTGTAAGAATCTGTTTGAAAAGAGGCTGGATCTCATTACTATAAATATTGTTTTCATCACAGCCTACCTCACTGATTCTGAGGGAGAGGAGCACCTTTGGCTGCTGTGGAAACTCTGTAATACTTGATGGCTTGTTAAATTTTCATTATTGTATGTACATTAATTTAGATACAATAGCTCTGTTGCTAGGAGAAGCGTCGGAATGGAAGAGCTTGGCTGAGTGCAGATTGCCTGTGTCGCAGAAGTCAGGGGAATCTGCAGAACTTGCTGTCCTCGGAGGGAGTTTGCAGTTCTGCTGGCGGGGCTGAAAGCCTCAGAAATTCTCAAATCCAACGACTATTCCCCCAGCATATGTGATGTGATATTTTGATGCTTGCTTCCTCTATCATCTGTTTAATTAGCTTGAGAGACTGAAAGGATTTGAAAGCCCCTAGCGCCTGTGTGGTCAAGAGCTCTGAGACTCAAAATGCTTGTGTTTAGTCCCCTTGAGAGCAGATGCATGGACTTGTGTTGATGTGGTGGGAATGTTTGAGAACTACTAGCTGGTTCTATGTCAGAGTTTCCCCCGCGTTTCTACAGTTATTTGTGCTGATGTGGTGTGGTCTTTGCCTTCATGCTACACATCCTGCTGTTACAGATTCCCTGAGTAGGAGACTATCCCCTGCGTGCGCTCTCTCTCTCTCTCTCTCTCTCTCTCTCTCTCTCTCTCTCTCTCTCTCTCTCTCTCTCTCACACACACACACACACACACACACACCGAGAATGCAAATGAAACAGAGATAGTTGAGATAGTTGGCTCATGTCTGGAGAAGGCTGGAGCTTTTTTTTTTTTTTTTTTTTTTTTTGGTTTTTCGAGACAGGGTTTCTCTGTGTAGCCTTGTCTGTCCTGGACTCGCTTTGTAAACTAGGCTGGCCTTGAACTCACAGCTATCCGCCTGCCTCTGCCTCCCGAGTGCTGGGATTACAGTCGTGCGTCACCACTCCTGGCTGAGCTTGGAGTCTTATATAGCCTGTTAACATATGAAGATACACTGGTTGTCTAGGACTGTAGGTACTGTGTGACGAGGCCTGAACATCTTTTTTTCTTTGTTAAGAAAGTTATAGTTTCAGTTAGCCGCCACAGAAGGACAGTATTAGTTTTCTGAACTCCGTTCCCAAGCACTCACCTAACTTAGTTACACAGTGAGTGACTAGTTACTGTGCAGAAGGAAGCATTGGCCAACAAGAATGTTCTAGAAGCCGTTGCTTAACGATATTTCTTCTAACAATGTCACATGAGTAGCGCATCTGCTTCACGTCTTCATAAATTACAGATTCTTATGTGGCTACTTGCTTACTTTCCTCTGGACTTTATATCCCAAACCAAAAACAAAGGGCCATCTATTTGTGTCCAGTGCTCTCCACTGACTTTCCTTCTTTTCTCCATCAGGACACCCAGAAAGCAAAGCAGTTCCTGCCCTTTCTTCAACGGGCAGGGCGTTCCGAGGCCGTGGTGGAGTACGTCTTCAGTGGCTCTCGCCTCAAGCTCTATTTACCTAAGGAGACCTGCCTCATCACCTTCCTGCTGGCAGGTGAGTGTCATTGCCCATATGACTCTGAATGTCCTTATGGGAAGCTGACCCGGACTTTCCCCGTAGCCTCAAGCCGTCCTGTTCTTCCTCCAACCCTCCCACCAAGCGCATGCCTTTGGATAACAGTTTGAAAGACAGCACAGAACCTCGTCCTGCTTAGACAGAGGGAACTCTAAGCCGAGGAAACGAATTATAGAATTCCCACACTTGGTATTAACCATTTAAGGTCATCTGCCCCTGCCATGTCTAGTAGGCCTCAGGGGTGAACTGGCCTTGGAGTTCCCAGGCAGTGCCGCTTACTTGTTCCTTTTTTCCCTTTTTCTCAAATGTCATCAGGCTCCCCGTCCTAGCCATGACAGTGCTTTCACAAGCTCCTATGTCTGTAGATTTCTTGTTGAGTGAGGGTGACATGCTGGGCAAGCCCTCTTGCTTTCCCTGCCCCCTGTGCAGCTGCCTCTCATAGCCTGCCATTCTGTGTCGCCTGGTGTCACCCAGCTAGCAAGACTGTGTGAACTGTGCTCTTTGAACAACTTACATTTATGTATTCAGGGAATAAACCGTTTCATTTCTTCGCTGCTGGCAAATAATAAAGATATTTATTTCTAGTCAGGCCTTGCAGAAACTGTGGTCTTTGAAGGAACGCTGTCATTTCATCCTCCCACCACTCACAAAGCACACGTGCCGTTGTGTTCCCAGATGTACGCTGCCTTTCCTGTTACTGTCCCGTTGCCTCAGCACTTCTGTTGAATTCCTGAATAGAATTTGCTGTGGTTGAAGAGAAGCAGGAGCCTTGCTTTCTGTCTGTCCGCTGCCAGATTCCCTTGGCCCCTTTTTCTGGAAGGCACTGAGAACTTCTTGTCCATCTAAGGGGCTCCCTCAGGCCCCAGCTCCGTACAATAAGCCGCTCCCTGAGCACTGGCTGTGCAGCTCACCACACTACGTCACTATCCCTTCTTGACCAGGCACCTCAAGAGCTCTTACCAGTTTGATGGCTGCTACACAGCTCTGTAGGTTTCCTGAAAGCATCCAGTGAAGTATGACTCCGTGTTCAGGGGCAATTGTGGAAAGAAGGCTTGAATCAAATCCACGCCTTACTGGAGGGCCTGTGTCTGTGCTGCTGGCAGTTGTAATAAAGTGAAACTGCTGGGCGGTATGAGTCTGTTCCTGTGGCCATTTGTGCTCCCTGTTCTTAAGATTTCTGAAGATGGAAGGTTTCTTGTTATGGAGTTTGAGGTGTATATTCATCTCATTCTTTGCTCTACCTGAAAAACAAAAGCAGCCCCTTGGCAGTTTAGTCAAGGTGAACAGTAGTTTAAAAAGTCTGGTTGTTTCCCAGAAACTTGGTCTCAGCCAGACCCACAGAGAAGAAAAACACTGCCTTCCTTCTAAACTCAGCTCCTTAAAGGGAGCCAGCCTAAGGTGTGCGCCTGGTAGGAGAGTTCCTGCAGGGAGCTAGCTGCTTTTGTTCCGCTTTGTTTAGAAGGAGGCCATGTTACCACCTGACTGTGGCAACCATTTCCTCTGTGCACTTGGCATCCTAAGCGTCATGGCTCCAAGACATTGTTTAAGTTAGCTTTCAGCCTGAAAGACAGATTACATAGCAGCAAGTATGTGCTAAAAAGTGTAACCACAAATATTTAGGAAGTAGACCTCACTTGTGTTAAGATGAGTGTTGGGGAGAAAGTTAAGCACCCTGAACATGAACCTTGGAGTAGATTGATGAGGCCATAGTCAAAGTCAACACAGAGCTAGGGCCCGGTCAGAGGAATGGGTGACTGCTTTATAGTGTCCATGGAAATGTTGAAACTCATCAGTGGAGCCTGGGCAAATGCTCAGATCAGAGTACTCAGCACGTCAGGCTCTCTGAGTGCCTGCAGAACAGCTTTTGGAGTGGTTCACCCCACCTCATGTGACTTAAACCACCAGGGAACTCGGCATAGGCTGAAGATCCAGATGCAGACGGCAGTGAAGATACGGTCCAGGGAAACACAAAAGCCCTGGAGAGGAGGCCTTGGGACGCTCAGGAGACAGAGTGCTCCAGGAGCCAGCACTGCCAGAGTCCACATAGAAGGCAAGGGGACAAACAGGGAGGTGGTTTTGTTCCTGTTTATCAATCAGAAAGTCACAGTGACCTTTGTCATATTTTCATAGGAATTGTCAACTAAAGGCAGAGTCCAGGTGATTAGAAAGTACCTATGGCTGCTGTTAAGTAGCAGACTTACCAGATATAGATTGCTAAGCTCAAAAAAAGAATAAATAAAATAAAATCTAACCAAGAATGGAAAAGAATGCAGAAAAACTGAGCTGACTGGGTAATGTAGCAAAAGGATGTCAGCACGTTAGGTACTTCTAAAGTCCATACATGCTTTCAGACCACGAAGGTGGCGTGTTAGAGCTAGGGATCTAACCACTGAGCTGCTTGCTTTTCCTAAAACAGTTATGGCACGTTAGATAAAACTCAACAACATTTTCATACAGGAAACACTGGACACTAGCCCAAGGGGCATGTCTCATGAAAGTCTTCACTTACCAGCAAAGTGGGATAGAGGTGAGGACATCCTATTGGGACTCTAGGTGAGAGAAATATAGGACATAGGGAAATAGATGGATCCAGAGGGTCCTAGAAACCTACAAGAAGAACTCTATGATGGGCGGATCTGGGCCCAGGGGTTCTGCTCGATCTATGGCACCAACCAAGGACAATACGGGCAGTCATCATCAAACCCCTACCCAGATCTAGCCAAGGGACAGAATATTCTCCACAGTTAAGTGGAGAGTGGGGACTGACTTTTACACAAACTCTAGTGCCCCATATTTGGCCATGTCCCCTTGATGGGCAGGCCCGATGGCACTCGGAGGAAGGATAGCAGACTACCAAGAAGAGACTTGATAACCTAGCATCATATTCAGGGGGAGGACGTCCCCTCAGTCACAGTCATAGGGAAGGGGAATGGGGTGAAAGAGGGAGGAAGGGAGGAATGAGAGGATGCATGGGATGGGATAGCAAATGAGATGTAATATGAATGATTTCATTTTTCAATTAAAAAAAAAAAGAAACATAGAGTAGCCAGAACTGGTGGTAAAATCCTGTAATCACAGTACTAAGTAATTGGAGGCCGGATGATCCAGCGTTTGAGGCTAGTCTCTGCGATGTATCAAGGCTAACCTGGGTTCCACGAGACGGTCTCCAAAGAGAGTGTGGGCATGGGGAAATTGGAAAAAATTCCTAGGGAACATGCAGTTTAAAGTGCTGAGGGGCCCTGCTGAGAATTCCGAGAGAGATTGTGACAGGATAAGGAAAAACACAATGACCTGGAAAAGATGAGTCTTAGCTGGAACAGGGCTTGAGTGAGTCTGCTTAGAGGCTATTGAGACAGCAAAGGTGTACGCACAGACCTGGAGGCCTGCGCCGTGTCAACTCACGCCACACCATATAAAATGACGCTGCAAAAATGGTCTCTGTTTGCAACTAGGAAAGAATCTGCATTGCAGTTCTCAAGGGGAACGTCCAGACATTTGTTGAGATCAGCCCCCTCCATGCTGCTCTCGTTAATCTGAGCCTTGTGGAGAGCCCTCTGTACTTGAAGGTGGAGTGGACACTTTCCATTTTTATGTGGCCTTTTTTGGGCAGACGGCCCCACAGCTTGATAGGGAGTGGCATTTGGCCCGAGCCAGCTGGCCTCTCTGTCACGGTTCCTGCACCCCTGTACGTGAAGTGATTGTTTAGTCAGATGGGATAGCAGGTGGGGCCGGCACGTCAGCTGCAGCTGACAGGTCAGCGCCTCCTCACAGCTCCTCGCCCTTTGGTCCTCTCAGCACCTGGCCTAGGTTTGGTCAGCGAGCAGATGACCTGAGCTCATCAGAGCCGAGACTGTTCAAGGTCCCTAAGCCTGCTGCTGTGACCTCCTGTGCACACTCATTTGGTCTTGAAGGCCAGTCACGGTCCATTCCTGTCTGTTGCTGAGTTAGCAGGAAGCTGAGAAGCCAGGCCTCGTGTGTTTGTGTTTAAGGCACTGGTTTTCCTCAGGTAGCCTTCCCCATTTCTGTCCACCAGAACAAAAGCAGCAAACCTTGGCCTTTGATTTCAGGTTGTGCTCACTCACTTGCCACGTGTGTTAAGCTTTGTTTTGGTATCTTGTCTAAGAAAAACTGAATTGTATATTTACAAATCATGTACCTTGTGATTCATACTTTTACAAACATTGTGACCTCTGGGTGGCGTTTTCTCATTGTAAATCATGTGGTGCCTCTGGTGCGTCAAGGCCATGCTAAGGGCACAATTTCGGAAATTGCCATACTGACTAAGCATAGCAGGTGTGGAGGTAGTGTCCTGTAAACAAGACGCCTCCTCCAGAATTAAAAGAGAAGAAGAATGTGAGGCTTCTGGGGTAAGTAGCATAAAGAATCACAAATTGGGTATCTGGGATCTTTTGCCAACCTAAGTTAAGATACATACAGGCCTCTGCATTTCCATGTTCTTAGAGGTGAATCCCAGGCCCCTGTGAACGGGTGAGGGGCCAGGGTAGAGAGCACTCACCTTACACAGAACCAACTGCCTAGATGGCAGCAGTGCTTGGAGGGGTTCCATGTGGATCACAGCGGGTGACTTATAATTAACCAGCTCCCTGGGCACGTGGACCAGGACTGGAAAAGGAGGCTTCCCTTCACCTGCCCTCTGGCATCTGCTTTACTCTTCTGTCTTTCTTTGTGATTATAGCTCCCCGCTGGTGATAAGGGTCTAAATGTCTGTGTTTTAATGAGTAGTAGTGGGTTTGTTGCTGATGAATAAAAGGTGTGGCTGTGTGTCTGTCCTTCCACCTTGAATGCCTTTGAACGGAGTTCCATTCCCTTCCTTCACTTGTAAAAAGTCTCTTCTCCTGCCCATTGTAATTGGAATATCAACTGCTTGTTGCAGTCGACCAAAAACTTGTAATGAGAGGAAGGAGTGGGGGAGGTAAACAGGAGTCTCCTCATCTCTGGGCCCCAGGAATGGTGGATCCCCATTGATTACCAGTGCCTAACCAAATTACACAATTAAAGCCAATGTATGTTTAAGTGAGAAATCCCATTCTGCTATCACAGAGGTGCTAATGAATCAGCCCGTTTCTGTGGCTGTGTTTGCTAGGCTTCTATCCTTAATTAAGCAATTACAGGGTCTGCTGATACTTATGAATTCTTTTCAGATGTTTTAATTGAATTGCAACTTAATGGATATTTGTAAACTGGGGTATTCTTTCTCTTGGGACTTCCCAGTTTGGATGTCTCCTCTGCCTGTGTGTTTTCAGTTGGGACCCATCACCTAAAATGAACAGTGTAACAAGAGACCTTCCTGGAGGTTCTCTGGTTCTTTATCTTTTCATAATAAAATTGGAGATACATTCATTTTAGAACATCCTAAGAAGTCACTTATAGGAACAGGTTTGGGGAACATTTATGACAAGGCCCAGAGTGTTCACAAGTTATTATAAGGATGAACATAAATTTACAATATTGGTTATGCTCTCAAATAACTTTTAATGTAGTAGTATAGACAGCCATATAAAACCAAGTTATAATGAGATTAGAATTAGTAAAAATATAAGCAGCATATCACAAGAATTGTCTTAGTTCCTTCTGTGTCAAGACCATGAAATGCCTAAGCTAAGAATGGGTAATTATCAAGGGAAAGAGGTGGATTTGGCCTCTCAGTTCTGGAAGCTGCATTATCTAAGACCCTGGAGGCGGCACATCTGCTTCTGGTGCAGCCCCCTGCTGCTTCACCATGTGATGGAAGCACTGGGTAGCAGGTCACCTCCTAACGGCTTTCTCCTACAACAAAGTTAAACTTCCTGCCTCCTGGCACTGCCACTGTACCAGTCAGATTTCAGCATGAATTTCCCTGGGGTGGAGGGCTGTGGGGGAGAGGGATACAGAGTGGCAACCCAGCACAGCAAAAGTACAGAGGACACCACAGGTCACTGAGGGATGGAAAGGCGCCTCCAAGAAGATGCTTTTCACTTGGCACATTGTCTATAATTCATCTAGGCAGAGCACCTTTGCCTGTATCAGTTCTCAAAAGAGTGCCTTAAAGAAAGGACGCAGCAGTCGCCTTCACTTTTCTCTGCCTCTGTGTTAGTGCATAAACATCTTCTCAAGGCCTTTCCTGCCAGTGAGCTTCAGGGCAGTGGCTCAGGTGAAGTCCTTGCAGGCTGACCACTGGCCAAGCAGGTGACGTGCACAGTTCCGCCTGTAGTAGGCTCTGTCTACCATCTTTAACTCACAGATCATCCCCAATTGGGCTGGCTCATAGCTTAGGAGACATTCATCGGCACGGTTACTTAATAATGCTCTTGCTCCTCTGGTGACCATCTTAGGAACATAGAAATGCAGGAAGGAATGTATAAACATGAAGGGAGCACATATTTTAAGGGTAGGGTAGCCAGGCTTGGTGGATCACATCAGTATTCCCAGCACACGGGAGGCTAAGGCAGGAAGAGTGCCATATTCCAGGCCAGCCTGGAGCACAGTCTCAAAACTGTAATCACAGCAAGATAAAATGTGAGGTAGGAGAAACATACCCCAAATGACAGACACGTGAGAAGCGCTTGGAGGTTCTGAACCTGGAAGTAAACACTGTGACGCCCTCGGGGCTAAAGCTGTCCTGCTCTGGAAGCCAGAAGTGGCGTTTGGGCTGAGGCGGGGCAGCCTAATGCATGGTATTTCAGTGGATCCAATGAGAAGAGAGCTGAATAGTGATCGCCTGGAAATGTCTGTATCTGGGATGAACCACGGGGCTCCAAAGAACTTAGTGGGGGTGTTTCAGGGCAAGAGAGGGAGGTCCTCGATCTGCTCAGTGGCCACTTCAAATCTTTTGATAGAGGCAAAGTAATAAAGTCATCAATAGAAATGAATTTGTTCAGCATAGTTTAAGGCAACCACAGACCTTGTGGCTAAAACATTTTAAGGATTCTGATTTCCAACGTCCTTATTATTTGTTTCAATCAGACCAGCCTGCTTATCTTGGCATGGTGCTGTGACCAGGGGGTGAGGGAGACAGCAAACCCTCTGTGGCAGTACTGTGCTAGCCTGTGTCAGCCAGGGGCTTTTAGCTGAGGGAAGGATGCTAGTCATCATGGTGCCCTCTGTGGAGTCTCTCAGATTCCCGTGGTCTCCAAGGCAGGGTATTCAACCCACACCATGTCACTTGGGTTCTAGGTACCCAAAAAAGGTAGGTGCTGAAAAATGCTCCACTGGAAGGGGCCCTCGGAATGCCTTTGGCCAGTCACTGAAAAGATTCTCTCTGAGCTCTTGTACCCTGCAGAAGGCTGCCAGTGTTTTCTGAGCTCTACTGCTTCAGGGTTAGGGTTAGGTAGGATAGAGGATGACAAAGCCTGTCATCCACAGTGAATAAAAACCCTGAGGGTGAGCTAAAAGCAGGTCTGTGAGCTTATTCCTTTTCAGTTCCTCCTCCTTCCCTCCTTTTTATTTCAGATTTTTCTTTTCTTTAATATTTCTGTATTTTACATATGAGTGCTCTATCTGCATGTCAGAAGAGGGTATCCGATCCCAGTATAGATGTTTATGAGCCACCATGTGGTTGCGGGGAATTGAACTCAGGACGAACAGACAGTGCTCTTACCTGCTGAGCCATCTCTCCAGCCCCCTCCTTCCTTCTTTAAAAAGGGTCTCATTCTGAATGAAGAGGAGGAGCTTTCCAGAAGTCTGATAGCTCACTGGCATGTGTTCAGCAAGAGCACCTGTCTCTCTGGTTGTGCCATTCCATCTCAAGGCTTTCTTAGAATACATTTTGGTGAGGGTTGGTTGCGGTGGTGGTTTTCTTTTTAGCACCATTCTGTCAGCTTGCTGGTGTTTTCTGTCGACCACTTAGGACTGATGGTCACATCAGTCCTGTATGGACTGCTCTCCGCTAGCCTGCATTATGGGGAAGTCTGTTTGGCCCGAAGGATTATAGAAGCAGAACCTTGGATGATGCTTCAAGAAAGGGAGCGTAAAAATGGTTTAATGATTTAAAGTTAAAGGGAGGTCTGGAGAGATGGCTTAGTGGCTAAGAGCACTTGTTTTCAGATGACCCAGGTGTGATTCCAGCACCCACAGGGCATCTCACAACTCTCTGTAACTGCAGTCCCAGATGATCTGACACCCCCTTCTAGCCTCCACCAGTACCAGGCGGACACGTGGTATGCAGACCTGCATGCATACACATAACAATAGTTATTTTTTAAGAGGCATGCTATGGCGTCTTGTAGTGGGCAGCCTCGGGTTGAACAGTGCACACTACTTACAAGCCGCTCCTTGGTTGCTATGAGAACTACGTCTCACATCTTTTTTTTCAAACCAGTTTAAGGAGGTTTAACGTCACTTAACCTGTTCTTCATCAGTGAACAATGAAATAGTCTTTGTCCTTCTCTTCATCCCCAGGTCATTGCTCTTCTTGCAGTTTGTTCATAAAGTTATTGGGGTTTCTCCAGCTGCGCTCTGGATTGGAATGAGATCGTATGGTCTAAGTGGGTGCTGCACACTTAAGTTGTCCAGTGTGCGCCGCCTGGACATTCCTGCAGATGGCCTTTCTAAGGAGAGGCCTCACAGACCTGCACTCGCCATGTGTGAGGCCACTAAGGAGGCGCTGGGAGCTGTTCCTCATCACTGTGCAGTAGACACATTCCCTCTCTGATGCAGAGGGGCCAGAGTGAGGCACAGAAGTCCCTGTCATATGTGGAAGGCATCTGAGACACAAACAACATTCACCACTGAAGCTTTTTTCCCCATTTATTTCAATTAGAAGCTTTGGAAAATTTTAACCAGGGTTTCTTTTCTCTTTGCCTGTGTTATGAAAAATGAGATGTACATCTTCTGTGGCTCCCTTCAGGCATGGCTGACAGGCTTCTAGAATGGGCTTTGGGAAAACTTCATCTTGGAGCTTTCTGGCTTCCTGTAGTCTTCCGTTCTGTGTATTCTAATGCTGCTTTACCATAGAATTCCGAAATGTACACTGCGCTCCCGTGCATACCTTTACTGTGGAGGAAGACATGTAAGTCTACAGTCAGCAGACTGGCAGAGAAGTCCCTGTTTCCCTGCCCTTGTGTGCCTCCTTTTCCTGAGCTTGTACATCTGCTAGTGATTTTTCTAGGGTTAATTTGGGTGTTTTTATTTTTAAATTGGAACATGGTGTCTGTCTCTTCTCTCTGTGTGTTTTGGATGCATCCCCTGTGCTAGGCATGCGGTTATTAACTCCACTGATACACCAGTTCACTCATTAGCATTTGCATTTTAAATTACAAGCTAGAGCAGACTACATTTATGCTATATTTGTACCACTGCCTTCTTCATGAATGATGTTGTATGTGCAGGGAATGCAGAAATAGCTCTCCTACAGCCCTGATATATTTTAGTCTCTTTTTCAGCAAACTGCTATTTCTTTTTACTCTTGATTCTCATTGTTTAATAGGGATTTTTTTTTCTTCTTTTCCAAGTTTAGACGTGCTCGTGAGTGTTACTGATTGGGAAATGCTAACAACAACCAACCCTTCATATCAAAATAGGCACATTGCGTAGAGTGGCCATCTTTCTCGCTCACGTGGTATTCCTTGTAAGCAGTCTGCTTTGAGCTGAGAGGAGCAGAGTTCTCTTCTTCCCAGAGTCGTGGGTGGGAAGACATGGAAACGGAGGCTTGTTCTGCTAGTAACTGCGCTCCTTCCTTAAAGGGATTAGTCAGTGTTACTTGCTAACACCTGTGAGTGCTCAGCACTGCAAGGGGAAGAAATGAAAATGGTGGGGGCCTTCACGGACTACAGTGCCTTCCAGCGTGGAAGATGCCAGCACAGCAGTGGGCCCCTTAAGATGAGGGGTGTCCAGCTCCTGCTCATGGCACATGGTAACTTCATTGTACACATCCTGAGAACCAGAGGAAAACTGCAGCCCTGGCCTGTGAGCAGAGCCTCCCTAACCTAGCGGTTGCTGACTGACGCCAGAAAGCATGCTCTGGCTGATAGGACTGCACTCGTGTTGTGCTTTTCCTATAATTCAGTGTCTGGTTTTGTTTCTTTGAGTTCTTCCTTACAACCTTTTTTGTTGTTGTTGTTGTTAGTTCTTTTACACCCCCCCCACACACACTTTTTTTTTTAACAGAATTAATCCACTTTATTTTTCTTGTAAAAAAAACCCTTATGTGGTAGCCACAGCTGGAGCCTGGGTCCTCTGAACAGACACTCTGGTGTGGGTTTTCACAAGATGATCAGTGAATTCCTGATAAGGAGACTTGGTGAACACAGTTTCTTTCCAGAGATCGGGTGTCAGGTAGCTGTAGGTCTTGGAAATGGCATCAGAAGTGGCCTTGGCAAAGTTGCCCAGGGTGGCAGTACAGCCCCTGGCTGATGTGTAGCAGTCATCAATACCGGCCATCATCAGTAGCTTCTTGGGCACAGGAGCTGAGACAATGCCAGTGCCTCTGGGGGCAGGGACGAGACGCACCAAAACAGAGCCACAGCGGCCTGTCACCTTGCATGGAACAGTGTGTAGCTTGCCAATCTTGTTCCCCCAGTAGCCTCTCCACACAGGGATGATGGCTACCTCCTTGGAACACTTAACACCAAGACCAACATGACCATTGTAGTCCCCAATATCGACAAAAGCCTTGAACCTGGTCCGCTGGCCAGCTGTGTCTGCTTCTGCACTGGTATGATCTTGAGAACCTCGTCCTTTAGGGATGCGCCCAGGAAAAAATCAATAATCTCGGATTCCTTAATGGGCAGGGAGAACAGATAAATCTCATCCAAGGACTTGATCTTCATATCCTTAACCAGGCCGCCCAGCTTGGTGATGGGGATCCACTCCTTGTCTTCGGCTTTTCCTCCACAAGCCCCGTGGCCTCTACCACAGCCCCTAAGACTGCTGCAGAATCCTCCACAGAAGCCGCCTCGCCCTCCTAACCCTGGGCCCCCGGGTCCTCCGGGCCCTCCCGCTGCACCGGCGTCATCTGCCATTTGATGTTTTCCCGAGGAAGAAGAAGCCCCGCACACACTTCTAAAAGAACATGGAAGGGGTTCAGAAATGCATACTGAAAATAAAGTTGCGTTCTGGGTAGGCAACCAAAATTCTGCAGTTGATATATTTCCCTTTCTTTCTAAAGGTTTTCCTCCTCTGTTACTGCCTCTGCTAATGAATTCCTGGGTAGATAAGACACAAACACGTGTGAGGCTGGTGGCCTACACATGTCTAACTCACTAACTCATGGCCTGATGGCTGCAGCTGAGCATGCGCTCTCTGGTTGCCCATTGCCTGGCATGTGCAAGGCTCTGAGCTCAGTACTTAGCACTGATTTTCAAAAATAAAGTAAAATCCTGGGCCTTTAACATGTCTTATTGCTGCACATAACGTGTCATATGTACGTAGTGTAGAAACTACATGCTGTAGACAAAAAGCATTCTGGGCCTACTTTCATGATGGTCTGCCTCCTGCACTGAGTTTGAATTTGTAATTAAAAACTGTCACATCATACTTATTTATTCCTTGAGAGGATAAGTCTAGTATATGAAGGGCGGGGCTTGGTAGCCCTTGAGCTTTATTGCTTCCCTGCATTCCACGTCACGTATTTGATACATGCTTCTGTGTGGTTTCTACTTTTTATTATTAGTCTTATAAACATATCACCTGGGCTGTGCCACTTCAGAATTCTTCCTACGAAATCCACACCCAGCAGGCAGTTCACTGAATGGGGTTTAAAGTCAAATGAGGGGCCCTTCCATTGACACGTTACAGTTGGGGCTGGTCAGCTGCTACAAACAAAGCACAAGCACAGCTCTCTTTCAGACCTGGTGACAGTGGGCAGCAGCTTAGGTGATGAGCACTTGTTAACATGCACGACACTCTGAATTCAGTCCCCAGCACCACATAAGCTGGGCTTGGTGTCCTGCGCCTGTTAACTCCAGTCCTCTGTAGGTAAAGGCAAAAAGATCTGAGATCCTTATCATCCATGGTTACATAGCTTATTAATTTAAAAACAGCCATACCTCTGCATCTTGTCTTTAGAGAAGTCCCTTTCGGGAACATGCAGTGTTCAGCACCCATGAGCACAGCAACTGACACAGGCATTCTGTGCTCAGTCTTTACTACTTTCTTTTGCTTTCTGAGCCCGTTTCCTGGTGAACCTGTTCTCAGGGAACTAAACTGTGCTTTACAGGGTAGCACACAGAGCAAGGAGTGATGATAGGTCCCCAGAGACACCCAAGTGGCAAGGCAGGCCAGACCTTTGCCCTGGTGGTGTGACCTTGGCAGTCCACTTGGGTGGTGTGGCGGTCGGCATCTAGAGAGCACCCTGTGCGTTCACTCAGTAACATTCACAGATGCTGCCTGTGGGTGCGGCTCCCTGGCATCCCATAGCCTAACTTAGTTCTCTTACACTGGCCGGCCAGTCCAAGTGCTGGTTGCTGCCAGTCACTCCCCATCCTGCTGAGCTGCTTCTCCGTGGGAGGAGAATGCGCCTTATAACTGTGTCCCCGCAGCCTCCCAGCCATCCAGTCCTCCGTTCCCTGTACCTGCCTCCCCTGTGCCCTGGCTTCTGACAGACCCTGTGAATTAAGTGGGTTAGGAATAAACCGCTTGACTGCGTGTGTGCAGATAGCTTCTCTCACCAGCTACCTGAAGTGCTTTTTGAAATACACGGGAGCCTTTTGTAAGCTGCTTTATAAGCTGTGAAGTCCATTGTTGCTGCTCTCTGCAGCCAGCGAGGCTCTACCCTAAGTAATGTCTCCTTGGCTCCCGGCCAGGGCTGGGTATTGCAAACTCTAGTAAGCAGGAAAGCCGCCCACCAGAGTCAGTAGCAGCTGTTGCAGGTTGGAGGATTTGCAGAAATTGAGATTGCTGTTCCCAGATATTGGCACTTGCCTGGTGATGAATGACCGAGTCTGTGCAAGGGGACTCTGTATGCTTTCCTTCAGCCTTTTCTTCTCAGCCATCTATTGTGGCGCGCGCTCAATGGCCCCGTTGTGGAGGAGGGCCGCCAAATGCTGGAGTGAGTGGTGCCTCTGCCTCCATTCCCTCCTTCACTTGGCCTGAACTGAGACGTTAAGAATAGCTCTTTGATCCCCTGATCAGATTCTCGAGACAGGAATTTCGTGGGGCATAACCCAAATGCCAGGGGCTAAGAATCCAACCTCAAGAGGGAAGAGAAATGAACTTCACCTGAAAGAGTCTGAAGTGACTCAGCTTTGATCACTCTGCTGTTCTTACCCTAACCCGCCCATCTTCACTAGAATAGCCTGGGAGGCCCAACAGTGAAATTCTTAGAGGGCAAGGCCACTCTGATGTTTACTGCATGTGTCCATGCGTATGCATGTATGAATGTGCTGAAGCTAGTGCTACAGAGACCAGCTGAGGCATGAGTGACCTCAGGTAAGGCTTGGCTAACGCCTTGCTCCAGTTCCTGCCATCACCTTCTCCTGTCATTGTCTTGGCTGTGTAAGATGCTTGCAGACAGAGATGTTGCCAGCCTTGTCACCACTTAATGAAGGAGTGAGTTGGTTGGTTGGTTGGTTGGTTGGTTTTTTGGGGCAGGGGCGGGCAGCTTTGCTTGGGCAGGTAACATTTTGACTATCTAAAAATTCAAAAATAAATTATCCCCCACTGTGTTCCTTCTGACTGGTAAAGCCATGTCACTTCTAACGTCTAAGAGACCAAACTGGGAGTCTCTTGAGAGAACCTGCATAATGCTTGGTCTGCCCCAAAGTTACAGAGCTCGGAACAGGCACATTAGCCTCTGTGGCCTCTGCTTTTTCATAAGATAAATGGGCTGAATTGGATTTTTCTGGTTTGTTAGTGGTCTGACCTCCCAATAATAGCATTTGCTTAGTGGATATTTGCTGTGGTTGTAGCTTTAGCTCCAACCCCAGTACAGTCCCTGTTTCACAATGAGAGAACAGGGTGTAGAATAGTGTGTCAACCTGCTAAATAACAGCACGTTTTAGCAATGAGCACAGTTACCCAGATCTCACCTCTTTTATTTCTGTAGGCAGCAAGGGGGTTTCCCAGCCTTTGCTCATTCATTGCATCCTCCTGTGCCCTTGCTGGCTAGAATCCAGCCCAATGGTGCCTTTCTTGTGGCATAACCAAAAACAAAGCTTAGAAAGGAGATGGAGATAACCACCACTCCTGGGAAATACAGCAATGGAGATAGAACATTTTAGTAATCATTTGGGGGTTGGATTTGTTCTCTTGGCCCAAGAGGTGACTCCAATAAGAAGGAACACACATACCTAAGACGAGAGCATGGCTCGGACATGTGATTGTGGAAAGAGCAGGTCAGACCTGTGGGGTGGGTTTATGAGCCAGGGTGTTTATAGACAAATTAAACTTTAGCCCTGAGTAAGCAAAGTCCTAAGCCAGTTATTACTGCCAGGACACTTCTAATGGGCCCTGTGCAACCTTTATAAATTATTCAGCTGCTTTACTAATAAAAGGCCAAGCAACTTGCCTGGTCCTGGGGGTACTTAAGTAGATAGCTGAGAACAGGTTGGAGGGACAGAGGACCTGCTGACCACCAGGGAGCCCTCCTTTCTGACTTGGTGGGAAAAGGGTTAAACAGATGGCCTTGGATAGTGGTGTGGTAAAAGAAAGCATTAAATGGCATGGAGATGCTAACAGTGTTGACTAACAAGGGGGCTGTCCATGCTACTTAGCATTCCTGGCATCTTACACTCTGTGCAAGATACGGTTTTAAGTTGTATTTCCCCTACAAACTCTTGTACCTTTTTATTTTGTTACGATTTTAAAAGAAAAGTTTGAAAAACAACAGAGTTTCTTCATGTATTCATTATTATATTGTTAACTGGCCCATTTGCCATCCGTGTTTGTAAAAATCAGAAGGTTTGGGTGTGATTGCTTCCTGCTGAGATCCACAAGAAGTGGACAGAAAGGTTCAATTTGGTTTGTTTTTTTTGGTTTTGTTGTTGTTGTTGTTGTTGTTGTTTTCTCCATTCCATGGCCCAGATTTCACAATTCCCATGTTTACTTGCATCTTTGGGTTTTTTTTTTTAAGCCCCAGGTGTCCTCAAGGGTTCAAGATCTGGAAATAATATCATGTGAAAAACATAGTTCCCAGATTGTCTGAAAGCCTGTGTATTGAGTGTACATGTCCTAGATAGCAATATGTTTGCTGTCTGAGTTATTTTCTGTTACCCCTAGACATGATAGGAGATTTATAATATTTAATTTTCAACTAATAGTGGGTTGGAAGTGTGCAAATAATTTCTTTACCTGCAACCTCTGGGATTTCTTGATGACCATAAAAGGATGGGTTCTAAGCTCCTGACAGCTGTAGCTGACCAGAGAAAGAGGACTGTCAAGCCCACTTCTTACCAGCATGACTAGAGGCTAGCACAATGGCTCAGGTAAAGTGCTTGGGGTACAAGGCTGACCCATGCTCAATCGTCAACACTCATGTGATTACTAAAGGAGAGAACCAACTCTACAAAGTTGTCTTCTGACCTCTGCGCGCGCGTGTGTGTGTGTGTGTGTGTGTGTGTGTGTGTGTGTGTGACCTCTACTTGTGTGCATGTGCACGCATATGCTTGCACTCGCGAGCACATGTGTGTATGTACACATAACACATGCACCCACAGTGATAATTTTTTTAAGGTGCAAATAGCAGCTAATATCCCAGACTCCTTATTTAGAATTTCATGGCCCAAGACATTAAACAAAAGACTCTTTTCAACTTTGCACACTCTTGTCATTTTTGTTCTCCTAACCCACGTCATGTTACAGCAGCAGAATTCCTGCTGAGATGAATACCATATTGGAATGTATGCGCATCCTTCTCATCACTCATGCTTATATCTTCTTACTTCTTAAAATATATAGGTATCTTCAACTATGCTTTTTTTTCCTCATTCCTCAGAATGGTCTTGGTTTGATACCAGCAAATATTGAAAGCACCGTTAACATCTACCTCCAGGAGCATTGGCTGAGTTGGGGGGTGGGGACTCACACATGTGGAAGCCAGTTCTTTCTAGCCACCCTATGATTTCTCCTACTCAGATCCCTCAGCACCCAGTGGTCCTGTGGGGAGCTCTGGGGTTGTCAAGTTACATTGTCTTGTAGCGCGGCTGTTCCACACAGAGTTGGTAGAGAGCTGACTCGGGGTATAAAATAGCTGAGAGATGAATTAGAAACATTTTAAAGGACAGTTTGGTGTATAAGAAAGTGAAAGATTGTGTTTCTCACTCAGTTCCTCCTGCTTCTAATACAACATGTCTTTCCCATGGCTGCCTCTCACTGCCTGCACTTTTGTAGGCTCTACCCCCAAAATCATTAAGTGCAGGTCACAGCCTGGCAGTGTCGCTTTGGACTGCATCAAGTAGTAGCTGATGTCCCTTCAAGGCCGTGATCTTATGAACTCCCCTCCTTACTCTTACATGTTGAGTTTGAATTCAAGTCAGCTGATCAGTAAATTGAGTTGATTAAATTTTCTCCCTGGCATAAATGTGATCTGTATGAGTAGGAGATGACAGCTTAGAAGACAGCCTATGTCATCCCTTGGTTCATCAGATAAACCCTCTAATTGGATGACAGAGCTCAGTTTTAAAAGTGTCCTGAGCTCAAAGGTGAGCTAGCCAAGGGCTAATGCTAATGTCATCGATCCAGTTCCTCAGAAGAGCAATTAGGGCCTAATGAGATGAGGACCATGAGCCTCTGGGCTGGGCTGGCGTTTCTCACCAGCATCTCCGAGGCAAGCTGATTGTTGAGGTCCGTCCCTCTCTGCCTTAGCCCACCTTCCTTATAGTCCTGCTTCTTTGCTTGCTGGGATTATGGCTTTGTTTTGCTAACTTGGTTTTATTTGCATTAGAGACAAGCCAAGAATAATCTCAGTAATGAAACAAAGCAAAAGTTAAGCAAATATTTATTTTGGGGTGAAAAAAGTGTACCATGAACCATACCTGGCTAAGCAAGCACAAACAAGAACTTCCTTGGTTTTCTGCCAGTGCAGCTGGTGACTGGTTTTCCTTCGTTAGCTGGTGTCCATGCTCAGAGTCTTTCCAGGCTATGATGGTGCATGCTTTTAATTTCAGCTCTGAGGAAGCAGAGGCAAGTACACCTCTGTGAGTTTAAGGCCAGCTGAGGCTACATTTTTTTTTCTTTTTCTTTCTTTCTTTTTGCTTTTCTTTTTTTTAAGCAAAGGGGAAAAGGGAGAGAGAGGTTGAGTGCTCCAGGCCATCAGGTTGTAGAGGGTAGTAAACAAAAGTTTTACAGGTAAGGAAAACTTATGAACATTGGCCCTCATCAAGCTAGCTTCATTTGATAGGGAAAAAAGCAGACATTTCTCACATCTGATTTTGGGAGGGGGAGTTGGTATTTGTTTTTGTTTGTTTGTTTGTTTGTTGAGAGTGGATTTCTCTGTCCCTGGATGCCCTGGAACTCTTTCTATAGACCAGGCTGGCCTTGAACTTGCAGAGATCCACCTGCCTCTGCCTCCTAAGAGCTGGGACTAATGGTGTGTGCCACCACCACCCAGCTGAGTTTTGGTTTTCTTTAGCTTTAAACACATGAGAAAGAAAGGTTTAAAATTCTGTTAGGATTGAAGTTTCACCTTTTAGCAACAGCCCAATTAGTAATTGCCAGAAACTGCTATGTGCATCATGGGACCAGCAGTTGCCACGAGAGCCTTAACTTCACATTCCCTGACTCATCTTACACAAACAGTGCAGCTGAGGAGAGATTTGAAGTGGAGGGTGAGGAGATGGAGAGTTGGCAATGAATCCCTTTTCTCTCTTAAATCACTTGGAGCATTAAACCCCCTGTTCATTCAGCTTTCCCACCTCCTGCAAGTTTGTTTCCTCTAAATCCTTCAGAAGGAAGTGAAATAGTTTGACCTTTATTTGCATCAAACTTAAAAGCAGTTCAAGTTCAATGCTTAGCTGGAGATTGCCTTTAATGAGCCAAGTTTAAAGGAGGAGCGTTTTAATCTCTTAATGTTTGCGTGGGGAGGAGATGTGCGTACACAGTAAGAAAACGCGTCTACAGCTGTAACTATTGCATTTAAGTGGACTCACTCCTCCCAGCAGCACTGCAGAGCAACAGCCCAGGAGAAAATAGTTTCCTTTGTTGTTGTTAGGTTTTTTGTTTTTGTTTTTTTGTGGGGTGGGGTGCGGGGAGGGCGAAGACAAGCCTCTCGTCCCCAGCCGTGTGCCTGTGTGTAAAATCCCGAACTAGAAGGACTCCACTGGGTGCTCAGAAGTCATCTGCACTTGATTTACACGTGGCCTGAGAAGGTAGTCCCACTGTTCCCAGGGCCTTCTTCTACCCTGCTCCTGTGTCAGGATCTGGCCCCAGCGCAAGGTTAAATGCAGGTTAGATCCTCCAGAGGAGGACACAGTGCTGCTCTCAGCTTTCGTCAGCGCCAATGCCAGCTGTGTTTAGTGCTCCATCACTTTGTTTTTTTCTGTCCCTGGTTATTTAATGGGCTGCCTTTTATGCTGAATAGAAGATAAAGAGACCGTTCTCCCCTTCCCTCTAATTCCTCTTTCTCTAGCTGCGCTTCTAAGACAAATGGAATGCTGAGTGAGGACTTCTCAGCTTATACTGTGGGGTGAAAGCTTGGAGGGACTGGACTGGCCCCCAGTGGGTTCTGGGCCTCTCTGGTTTGTCTCCCTGTGTGTCAGGACTAAGGCATTCCTAACACATTTCCAGTCATGCGAGTATTCATAGCTCAGATCACCCATGAGTGGAAGGGTCTATCCTTCTCTTCCTTGCTTCTCTTTCTTCTAGATTTGGAAACTGTGGAATATTACACAGATACACACACAGATTGGTGAACCTGCCTACTCACTGTAGTTTGAGTTTGGACTTTCCCATTTATTATGTGAAAACTTCAATTTCCATAGTAAAGAAATGGAGGCTCTTTGCAGAGCTCTTTGCAAAGCATGCTGGGCAGATCTGTCATTCGGACCACACCGAGGTGAGCTGTGACGGATGTTTCCTGCCTTCATGCCTGGTGTCAGGTAGTCTGTGAGCAGCAACAGAAAGGGCCAGTTAGCTTGCCACCCGGAAGGGGGTAGGGCAGCACTGACTCCAACAGTGGTCTGCTGATTCAGTCTCAGATGTGTGTAAGATTACAGAGTCTTTAAAGGATCCAACCAGTTACGGCGGATGCTATCAAAGAAACCAAAGATAATAAATGTTGGCAAAAGTGTGGAGAGAATGGAACCTTGGTGAATTGTTGGTAGACTTGTAAACTGCTCCTCCGACTGCTGTGGAAGGCAATGTGGAGATCCCTCGCATTTTGGATTTTTTTTTTTAAAGTAGGGTCTCATACTGCTAGTTCAGGTTCCCCATGTACCCCCATTGAATGCTGACATTCAGGTTGTAACAAGTACAAGTGTGTACTGCCACATCCATCAGATTCCTAAAAAACTTCAAAAATAGAATGTCATATAGTCTATCAGTCGAACTTCTGGGGCCATACCTAAGAAATGACCAGTATCTCAGGAAATATTTACCCCGTATCCATTGCAGAACTGTTTACAGTAGCCAAGACGTGAGTAAAGAAAGCGTGGGTGAGACATGCAGAAGAATGTTAGGCGGCCTTTTACAGGGGGGCTCATGTCATTAGCTACAGGCAGACAGGCCAACCTTCAGGTCATTGTCACATGGAACAGACCAGTCAACTGCCAGGGAACGAGTACTATGTGCGTTTACAGATATGTAGGTAAAATAGCCAAACACAGCAACAGAGTAGAGCAAGTGATTGCCAAGCGCTTAAAGGAGGGCGAAGCGGGTAGCTGCATTCACCAGCTCTCGAGTCTCAGTTATTTGGGGTGAATAGAGCTCTTCGTATTTTTGCACAATGTTGTGCCCATTGTTGACAATGCTATACTGTGTCCCCAAGTGCTATGAGGGTAGATCTCATGATAAATGTTCTTACTCTATTAAAAGAGGAGTTGAGAGCCAGATGGTACCACAGCTCTGACCCCAGCGCTCCAGAGGCTGAGGCAGGGTGACCACAAGCTCAGTGTCAGCCTGTGCTGTGTAGAGAGACTGTCCCAACAGGGGGCGTTGCATGAGCTGGATAGGCTGTAGGATTCCTTCTAGGATATAACGACAATTTGTTTGGAACAGAATCTGGTGTCTAAAAGCAGGAAATGAGTGTGTGGGCCTGGATAGGCCAAAAGCTTTCTGTGAAGCTTTGTAATCCTGGTCCAGGCTCTTCTAAGATAGTGTACCATCCTCACATGGTCCCAGGAACCACTGGAAAAGCAAAGGGCTGCTTCCTCTAGCCTAGGAGCCGTTATTTCTTTTCCTGGTCTTACTTGAGTTTGTGAGGTAAAGAATCTGCTTTTGCCACACTGAAGGAAGTAGCTCCTGCTGTACCTTTATTTAAGTGTCTTTCTCCTGTGGATTCTAGTGAATACAAACCCTTTCTCATTGTCTGTGCACCCAGTGTTCCCTGAGTCCTCCCACGCTTCATACATGCTTATTTACCATAGGCCTTAAATTCATGGTGTAATGCGTGTGCTTGCTCCAAGCCTAACAGTCCCTGGCTTGTAATCAATACTTAATAATTGTGTTACTAAGTAAGTGTAAATTTGCCTTTTTTGTTGTTGCTGTTGTTGTTGTTGTTGTTGTTGTTGTTGTTGTTGTTGTTTAAAGCCAGGCTGACCTGGAACTTATAATTTATCTGACTGGCCTTACAGATTATAGACATGTGACACACTGTCTACTGAGTTTTGAAGGTACCAATTTTTCAATAGGAAATAGAAAACAAGGTCTGGAGAGATATCTCAGCCAATAAAGGCTGAGCTCTGAACCAAAAAGAAAATAAGAGTTAAAGGCCTGCACCACCGTGCCCATTCTTTGGTCTTGGTCTCTATTGGCTATCCTTCCCTGAGTACTTTGGCTCTGAGGTTGTAAGTCTCCAGAGACTGTTCCGCCTGCAGGAGTAAGGACCAAGCGTAAGTAGAGATCATCACTGACTTCCAGGGCACACAGCAGCCACACAGGGTGCAGACTGATGCCGCCAGCTTGGCAACAGGAGCAAGCAAACTTGTGTGAAACTATCAGCTTTAGGCAGACAATTAAGAACTCTTAGCTCTTTTGTATTTTTCTTGCCCCATGGCCTTAGCTGCCTCTGGAGATCCCTGAGCAGAACCGTTAGCCATGGAGGAAAACACCGATGTTATAATTTATTGACTGTTTGTGTAGCTTTCTGTGCTAGGAACTCATTTTTGACATGACAGTTTATTAAAATGTAGATTTGTTTTTTGAAGTTGCTTATCAAAATTGAAAGTGTCAGATACCCAATATTTTGAAGCCGGTAATTAGCTGGGACATTTGTACTTACGTAGATGCCTGTAAAACATCTTTTCTGTATTAACAGAGTCTTGTCCATTTTCCTAGGCTGGGTGGCTATAGCACGCTTTAAGAAAAACTATTGGTAGAGAAGGATGTCAGTGGAAAAAGGAGTTGGCCGCCTGCCTGACAACCTAGGTGTGCGAGTGGAGCAGACACGCTCGGCCGAGGCCTTTCTTCTCCTGACGTGCACTCTCAGTTCCCACTTCTCTTCCAGGTTTTTTAGTTTAAGCATATTTCCTCTTTACCTATTCCATTTATTCATGCTTTGCCCCATCCCCCACCGCGCCCCACCCCCATCCTCTCCAGTTGAAAACAGGTAGAAAGGGAGTAAACTTTGAGGAGGTTCTGGGAATCCGAATCATAGCCCTGTGCGCACTGACTCTGCCACTGAGTTTGTGTGTGGATCACTCCTTTCATCTCCCTTAACTCCCACAGCGCCCCTCAGTTGATTTATTGTCATGATACTAATTGGGCAGTAAAAAGAAAAGTCCGATGGAAAGTGCTTCTGATGCAATGAAATCTTTTCCCTATCTATTCTGTCTACAGATTCTTCTTACTTAGGTTGGAAGCTACTAGAAAGCAACTCTTGTTAATTTTCATTTCTTCGGCAGCTGCTTATCCAATTTGACAGTTATTATTTCCTCCTCTGGTCTCTCCTGCTGCTGCTCTTATCTCAGCCTTTTCATTGTTCCCCCACTGCCACCAGGAGGGGGAAGGGGAGGACACAGATTTCATTTCATCAGTCAGTGATTATGAGGCAATTTATAAGTTTGGGATGGGCAACATTTAGGTTTCACAAACAGTATTGGCTTTAAAAATAGGATGGGGTTGTAGCTGAGCAGCGGAGTGACTGTTCTGCATACAGGAGTCCCTGGGTTCAAAACTCAACACCAACAAATAAGAAAGTTTTCAGGATTAATTTCTAAGTCAGCTCTTCCTATAAGCACTCTATAGACAAAAATGAACTGGCCAAGTAATGCAGACTGGAAGGTACTTGGGTAGCCAAACAAGTATTCTTCAGTGGCGTGACCCAGCAGAGCCACCTTTCCTTCCCTTGGGCAAGTATTCATTGATCATACATGCTCCTGAAGACCTGACTACACAGGACAGCACCTTCAGTAAGTTAGCAGAGGGACTTTGTATGGCGGTCTATGGTGAAGATCTTACCCGTGGATACACGAACCTCTCTAGAGTGCTAAGTGTAAACCTCCTGATACAGAAGCCTTGGTATTTCCTGCTTAAGGGAAGATGATGCCCATCCTCCCATTTCTACTTGATTCTATTTCTCTGGGTAAACATGGCTCTGCAGGTCTCTGAAGCAGGGTTGTCAGAGACCTGGGCGAGACCATCTGCCCCTTCTCTCCTAGGTCCTCAGCTCTGAGTGCTGCAGCCAGAGCTCTCCCTGTGGAAGCTCAGTCTTCCTCCACGTGACCACTCTCCAAGAGTTTTGTATTTGTGTTGGCAGAAGTTGGGATCTGGAGAGCAATATTTCTTGTGGATTAATTGTCAGGGTAATTATATTGTGAAATAATATGCATGATTGATACTTAATATATCTGTCTCCAGGGAGCTGGAGAGCTTCCTTGATCTGAGGAGATGAGCCAGTTGGTTGTTTAGGGGCAGAGCTTGGTACAAAAAGCCAAGCTGTCCTGATCATAGAGGCAAAGAGCAGGTGACATGCAACCACCTTGATCGTAAAGGGTACTATACAAAAAAGTCTTCACTGGACATACCTCAAGAAGTTGCCAGTCTCTAGGAGGTATGTGGCAGCAGGTGACAGCCAGCACATGTCCTCGTTCCAACACCACTGATTCAGAATGACTCTCCCTAGACTCCTCCCTACCCTCTTGCTACCCCACTGGCACTGGTTTGAAGGTCACCAGCTCAAGAGCAGGCTCCGGCAGTTGTGTAAAGTCTCCTCCTCTCCCTGCTGTGCATGTAGCCTCTCAGTGTGGGTGGTGTCCACAGAAGGAGGATGCCTTATTTATTTTGGGTCCATGAGCTTGCGTAATGTGCCTATTTAACACTCCTAAAAGCGCTTTTTCAGCACATGAGCAAGTAACAAAGCCCACTAAATCCTGCCTCTTCTGGGCACAGTGGGCTGTTTAAGGTTGTTCCCGCCGCTGAGTATTTATGGACAGGGGCTGGAGTTATGACATTTATCTCTGTTGCTTAGGGCACTGATATATATCTGCCTGCATCTCCCACAGAGAGCTGCACCTTATCTTGAG
The DNA here is from genome assembly GCF_964271855.1 of Acomys minous. Classification (NCBI taxonomy): domain Eukaryota; kingdom Metazoa; phylum Chordata; class Mammalia; order Rodentia; family Muridae; genus Acomys; species Acomys minous. Next base: position 882,450 of record NC_140487.1, on the reverse strand, counting down.
AGAGAGAGAGATGAGAGTGCACCTATAACTCATCTTGGCACCAGACTACCAGTGTGGGAAACCACTTCACCTCCTGTTCACCTCCCAGCCGGGGGCTCTGGGTGAGGGTAGGGAAGCGTGTGTACATGGCTTACATACAATGGAGTCTTTGGTAGTTAAATTATCCAGGACTTAAAATAGTAGGATGCAAAAAATGCAGCTGTTAATAGGCTCTCCTTTGGGTGCCCTGTGAGGACTGCCTCCGGCATAGTCCAAGGAATCCATGCATTCTGAGGAATCTGTTCCAACCATGCTTTGCCATCACACGGGTCACGTCACTGGCCTGTTGGTTTGTTCATTGTGCCTTTTCTCTGTTCAACTGTTCCGCATAGTGTGTCTCACTGCACATTCTGCATTTGTGCATGCCAACTGGACAGAAACCCTGGGGTAATCCCCTGCTAGCTCTACCCACCTCCTGCTGCGGGCTCTGCGTGCTTTCTGAGATCAGGAACTTAGATACTCCACTTCCTCCAGTTTCCCCACTGTGTGTAGCATCAGACAGCATGAGCAATACTAAGTAAGTACTTTTTATAGGAACAAGGATCAGGTAAAAGGCTGCTTTGTTAAGTCACATTAGCTGACATAATGAGCATCTAAATGCAAATGGGGTAAGGGGTAGGCTGTCTTCAGAACTTCATGTGTGATGCAAGTGAAAAGATAGAGTGGTCAAGAGAGTCTCCAGAGCTGTTTCTAGCTCTGCCAACAGTTACTGCTGGCCTGCTTCTAAGCTCCGAGGATAAGCACAAATCACAGTAAAGAACAGATCAGCTCCTGGTCACTGAAGACATGCACACTGCAGTCAAGCATTGTGGTGACCCAGGTGTAGTCATCAGTGTTCATGCATGATTTTAGATGGGGGCGGGGAGGGGGCAGCGGGACACAATTCCTGTTTGGGCCACATTCGACAACACTGTATAATATACTAGCTGAGCATGTTTTCCTCTTCAGAATTCCATGCCTGTGGAGACAGTCTTGTCTCAGGCATGGCTTAGGAAGTGGTGGGTATTAATCTAAAGGGACCAGTTTTCTGAACAGGGAAATCTTGGGAAGCCACCTAGAGACCTAGCATCTATCAGTGTCCCTCTTCAGAGTCCAGTGAGCCCTGGAACAATGAAGAGTGAAAACACGGTGGCCCTGGAGTTTTATATCTAGCTTCCCTAAAAAATATGTCATTTTTCTTCAGAGCTGTCTTGCCAACTTGTCCCTGTTGCTTCTAAGCTTTGGAACAGAGAAACGACAGTGCGGAGACCACTTGAAGTCCTGGAGAGGCACCATAGCAGCCCTTATGCCTGGGAATCCTGCAGGGCGCTCAGCTTCCTGAGGAACGCCTGCCCTGTGGGGGCATGGCCAGCTGAGAGTGCCTTGGAGGAGTCGGCGTCTCTCCTGCTTCTTGTTCCTAGGAAACCACAACTGCCACCCTGTGGATTCATAACAGAGACTGATGGCATGGCCTGTGGGCATGCCTTTTAGCAGGCATTCTGGGAAGCACTGGGCTGGAGGTTTCTCTCTCTCTCTCTCTCTCTCTCTCTCTCTCTCTCTCTCTCTCTCTCTCTCTCTCTCTCTCCTTCTCTCTCTCTGAGAGATCATATCTTGGTCCATAGCCACAAGGCTCCGAGATAGAGACAGAGAGACAGAGACACCTTGGGAATCTCAGGAGGCTTTGAAACCTCAAAGCCTGTCCTGGGTGACATACTTCCTCCAACAAGGAATCCTTCCTGAACAGTTCTACCAGCTAGGGACCTATGTGTCTGTGTCTGTGTCTGTGGGGGCCGTTCTCGTCCACAGCAGAAGCTCCTGAAAGAACAAACATTAAAGCTCCATCAGATTCAGGTTTCATTTCAGCTACTAAGATCTTCATCCCCGTCCAATCACCTGGTCTCATTACTGTTGTAGACATTCTGCATTTACTAATGCTTTTGCATGCTTTACAATGAATAATTTTACACATGTAACAATTCTGTTTTCATTTTAACTTTCATTCTTATTTTACTGAGAAAAGAGCCCAGTCATAGCTGTGCACGACGGCCCTGAAACACAAAACTAAGATAGACCATGACACTTTGCATTTGAGTACAAAAATAGCAGGGACATTAACAACAGAGTCTTGCAGGGCTGGGGTTCAGGCTCCCCATCAGGGATCTGTGCATGTTGTAGAGTCTGTTTGTTCCAACCGTGTTTCACCGTGTGAGTGCCGTGTATCTGAAGCCCTTGAAGTACGGCGTCTCTTCTTCATGTGGTGCTTGTTTTCAGCCGTGCTTCTGCTCAGCGTATCTGTTTGTTCTCTGTGGAGCCCTGCCTGCTGCATTTGGGGGGAAAATTCAAGTGGAGCTCTCCCTGACCGCAACCATCTCCTTCCCTGGAACCTCTGCAGAATGCAAAAGTAAGGGCGAGCCGCAGAGGAGTAAGGCTGCAAGCAGCATGTGAGAGGCACTCGGCATGAGGACAGAGTACACACAGTGTCTTCTCTGCCCCCAGATTCTCCACATATATGGGAAATGTGGCCTGAAATGACAGTAAAAGTACAGAGATCGTGAGTGAGAGCGTGCGGCATGCTAGTATGTTCACGCATTACCACCCTTAGTGCAATTCTAAGGCACTGTTCAATTAGCCAATTAATAAAAATGAATATGCCATCAGAAGCTACATTTGTGTGGGGCTCTTTGTTGCTGTTGTTAAATTGGCTAATTTAACACCAACCTAGGATGTTACTGATGGTAATAGCAGCAGCCCACGAGTTCAGGAGAAGGTGGGGTGATTTCTCCAGCAGAGCTTTCCCAGGCGTTGCTGTGTGCCCTGTGTCTTCACTCAGAACACGGGGAATACGCCATAGCTAGACACCTGGTGGTATCTGCCCTTGGACTCTGCAGCATGGGTCCTGGGGATACCACTTCGCCGTTTTCCCCACGTATTCTATCACATTTTTCTGCCCACATTCATAGTTCACGTAGCTGTCTATATTTTTCTTCATCCTGGAATGCCATGCTAACAGTGGCTTTCCATTGCCAGCATAGTACAAGCTGGTTTTTACTCCGGCCTGCCTACCCGTCCCTGTGTCTCCTCCCTTTTGCCTCATCTTCAGTTCCTACCACTGCACTGTCTGCTGCTGAGTTGAGACCTTTGCACTTTGCACACTTTGCCCTGAATAACTCAGTTCTCCCATTTGGTCAGATGACACGTTTTCCATAAAGTTTTAGGGATCCCTCTTTAGAGTTGCAAAACTGGCCTCAGCACCCTGCCGTGTCTAACTCCCCCCGCCTTACCCCATACCCACCCCCCATCTCTAGGACTGTCACCATCTAACACAGTATGTAGGAAAGCAAATACTCTGTTGAACATAAAAGCCCATAGTAGGTAGGGCTTCTTAAACATTTGCTCAATGAGTATTCAGTGCTTATTAGTATTCAGTGTAGTCTTGCATGGTATGAAAGTATGGGAAATTATGTCATAAATATAGGCTTTCATTTCTTACTACTTGGCAAGCATCAAGAGTCCATTGGTGGTCTCCGCTTCCCATCTCTTGTCTCTTGCTTCCACTCATCTCTCCCTCCTCGCCTAGGTAAGAAAGAGCTGGAGAAGATTGCTGCCTTGGCAGCTACCCATGCTGCCTATGGAGTTGACTGGGTCCATGAAACAATATCCAGGCCAATATTATAATTGTTGACATAGGCACTCTGTTTTTCTCAGGTTTCTAGAACAGACTTTGTTGATGTTCTAGCCATACTGGGAGCCTTGGTATTGCTGTCCTTACTTATTAAAAGCCATTAGCAGCAACCAGTATTGCAACAAGTAGAAATGTAGATTAAAGCAATTGGCTCTCATGAATGTGGACTCAAGTCTCCCTAATCCCCCGCCGCTCTGCCTCTCAAGGTCTTATTGTACTTTGACTTTTTCATCTGAAAGAAGCGCTTTACTGTAGCTCTGTGGCATATCTGAGGTGCCAGCATCAATATTCTTGTGCTTTGGGGCCACTATTAAGTAAATAAGAGCTGCTTGAACACAGTGCTGCAGTGCCACACAGCCCGCACAGTCAGACCCGATCAGCATGGTGGCAGCTAAGTGACTGTGGACAGCACACGGCCCAGACTTTCGCGCTGTAGAAAACTTATCAATTATTTCTGGAACTTTTTATTTAATACATTTGGACTGCAGCTGACTGTTGATAACTAAAGCTGTGGCTAAGCAGGGAGCATTGCTACCTAAATATATTTTTAAAATACTTAGTAGCAGGTTTTTCATAGAGGAAATACACATGTCGTTTACTTGCATAATTCTTTACAAATGACGCTACATGATATTGGGATCTAGATTTAGGCTGCTTCATTCAGACCTATATGAAAAGCAAGCTTGGAAACTTTAGGTGATAGCACAACAAATAAATTCTTGATTGTTTGCTACTGTTTTTTGTTTTGTTTGTTTTTTAAGTGCACAGACACTCATTTTTGAGAAAGGAGGGAGGGAAGAAAGCAAAATCTAGAGCCAGAACAAGCACAGTTTGAATCCTGCTTCTGCCGCGTGAGATCGTCTCGTCAGCCTCCCTCTCTTCTCCTGCCATCATCAGCTTCTGTTTGTTCTGCTCCTTCCATTTTCGTTTCTTCATAGTCTTGTGAAAGCAGAAAGAGTACTTGCATTGGAACAAGCTTCCGCCCCATTTTCTCAACCATAATAATTCAACCCAAACGCCAGTGTCCGCTCTCGGCTGGCCTTTAGACCTGCGTGGAAGCCTAGAGGTGTGCTTCACCACGTGGGGGGCGGAGGCTGAGAGTCTCAAGCAGAAGGCAGCTGTCTCAGCACCGCCTGTGAGGAGCAGAGCCTGGTCCATAAGCATATTAATAGAACGCTGCATAACGCAGGAAATAACAGTAGTTTTTAAACATGATAGCTGCATCAGTGCACATAAGGTGGGCCTTTTCTTATTGCTGTTTTAAAAGGGGGTAATTCCAGAGAGTGCTGGCATAAAGCTGAAAACCTCTTTGCATAAGGGAATATGATGGATTCCCTCACTACTTAGGATTGCTGTGCTGGAAAGAAGATGGGGAGCAGGAATGAGTATAATCAAATAAATTAAGCCTTGAAACCCAAATAGTGCCGAGTAACCAAGCTGACTACAAATCAAACAGAGAAGTGTTTGCTACAGAGTACACGAGCTTAGTTGAAGCTGACAGGAAAGAGACTGTTTGTGCGTGTGCGTGTTTCTCTTGACGTGTACAGAGAGTTGTTGCACTTCCCTTGGTTGAAAACTTCTTTGCCATAGAGCAACAAGCATCCTCCATGGAGAAAAAAACTGAAGAATGTGTTTGGCCAAACAAGGATAACCTTCATCGGATGTAGACAAAGCTGTTCACAGCAGGGAGCAGGATGCATGTGTTTTTCTATTTTCTACATTCAAAAATTTTTCTCATGCCTCTGTGCATACATGTGCATGCATGTGTGTTTACACACATAAGTGGTCTGTGTTAGAGAGAGTTGTGTTTCTTATTGTTTTTCCATTTTCCATATGTTAATACCGGAAGATTGGGTCACAGTATAAGGCATATCAACCTAGCCCAGAGTGTTTATTCTGTAGAGCTGTCCCATAGGCACCCCTGCCGGCCTTTCTGATGTAAGGGTTGAAGTCTGTTTAGCCAGTGAAAAGAGGTGGCCTTATTTCAATCCCAAGCAGAGACTTCACCCACCGGAACCGTGGTTCTCAACCTTCCTATTGCTGCCACCCTTTAATACAGGCCCTCATGTCGTGGTGACCCCAACCATGAAGTTACTTTTGTTGCTTCTTCATAACTGCAAGTTTGCTACTGTTATGAATCGCAATGAAAATATTTTTGGAGATAAAGGTTTGCCAGAGGGGTCACAACCTACAGGTTGAAAACCAGTGCACTGGAGTCTCAGCTCAGCATTTTGTATGCAAGCATAAAATGTTCTTAACTTACCTTTGTTGAACTGATAGCTCTCACCTCAGAACGAAAGCTAAATAGAACATCAACTCAGCCACCGCTATAATCTCTTAGAGTCTATAGAAAGCTAGAGTGAAATATATTTGGCCTCAAGTCAAAACAGCAGCTGCTCTCTCATTCATTTTGATAAGGTGTTGAATGATTATTAATCTTTAATATTGAATTACTATTTTAGTAATATCAGTGGTTACTCCTTTACCAGCTTTATGCCCAACTAATGACAGAGAGAGAGCAGGATTTATGTAGTTAGCCTATAGCACAGTGCTGCACAAAAATTACTCCACCCAACACCTCATGCTAGTATAATTTCCTCCCATTCTGATTTCCCATTTTGTATTTTCTTTTTACTCATTTCCTAGGTCCGGCTCCTTCCTCCTGGTGCTTCCCCGGCTTCTCCACCGGCATCCCTTCTCTGCCTCCTTCTGTTTCTCCTCCCCTCACTGGACCAGGGTGCCCCACCCTATTCTGTTATTGCTGGGTTTTGGCTAGTTGGGTTTTGTTGGCATTACAGAGAACAAATGGTGACATGTTTACACAAACTTGAAACAGGAGATACTTAGAATAAACAGAGAGTGGAGTGGAGAGATCAACATCTGAATGAACAAAGGTAAACTGAACACAGTCCACAAGAACATTTTGCCAACATTTTCCTTAAGTTGTTAAATACTGTTAAGAAAAAAAAAGATTATATTCTGATCTGAAAAAATCTGAGATTTTTTTTTACGTTTTTTTTTTAAGGATGGTGTGTGTGTGCACGCGCATGTGTGTGATGAGTGCAGGTACCTGCAGAAGCCAGAGACAAGGTGTCCATTTGGAGTAATGTAGATGGAAAAAGAGAAGTAAAGCCTAGAGTTAGAGATCTCTCAAGAGGACCCCGTGATACTTGAGGGGAAGCAGTTCTTATGAGCGATGCCCCATTGAGCTGCAGGATGCCTCTGCCTCACAGCCTTCCCCTGGCTTGTGCATCTTTTGGGGATCAAGAAGATTGAACAAGTCAGCTAAAACTTAGAGGGAACCTTCACCTCCCTGAGGGCTCGTTTATGAAACAACACTTCTCTTCATGGTGTTTGGCTTCCCATGTCCCCCTCCTTGTCCCCTTCCTCGGGTGTCTGTTGTGGAGCCCTTCAAGAAGGGCTGTTGTTAGCGCGTAACAAGTGAAAGTGGGAGGCTCAGTGAGGATGTTGCTTGGCCAAGGTCACACTGCTTCGCTAAGGCGAGGAAACCCGCACTTCCTACTCGAGCACTTCCTGCCTGGCCTCTTCAGGGACGGAGGAGGAGACCAATTTGATTTGTCCTTTTTGGATGTCAAAACAATGTTTCTTTTTTTAAAATGAATATTTTAAGCTTTTCAATTCCAATCTTCCACTGAGACAAGTTCTTTACGCTTCTGCCAACGATTGTGGCCTCCTGTCAGTCATACATCGCCACCCCTCTTTAACCCATTCTGTTCTGTCCTAGAAGTTATCTCAGCAACAACAACTGTGGCCCATGGTGTTTGATGTGCATATGTAATATAGTAAAAGCCGTTTCCGTTAAGAATTAGAAGTTAAAGATTATTGTAAGATGTGGGTAATTATAAAATAGCCTACTTATTTATCTTTTAATCTTATGTGCATTGGTGTTTTACACACATGTAAGTCTGTGTGGGGCTGTTGGAACCGCTGGAGCTGGAGTTAATGAAGGTTTTTTGAGCTACCATGGAGGTGCTAGGAATTGAATGTGGATCCTCTGGAAGAGAAGCCAGTGCTCTTGACGGCTGAGGCATCTCTCCAGCTCAAGATAGCCCACTTTTAACCTTGACTTCCCTTTGAATTTTTGCTTGGAAAGTTTGATGATTAGACATCAACAAAGGGAAGGTGAATGCTGTGATAGTAGTTCTGAGATAGCTCATAATTTTAATTAAAACTAAATCTGATAACATGAAAATCTGTGTTTAAATACTGGTTATACAGAGTTGAAATAATCATTTTTATGTCTGAAATTTCCACAAAATGTGTTGGGAAGAACAAGCATAGGATACAGATGTTGTTTTTTTCCTGAGGCGAGGGCCTTAATAAGGCTTAGAAGCAAGAGAATAACAGAACTAACTCTTGTACTTCTCCAAAGGGAGCCGAGTAGAAATTGAGAGTGATTTATTGGTGCCCCCACTGTTTCTATGGCATTCAAGGGCAGCTAAGACGCCAAGCATCCAGCATTCACCAGATTTCTTCCACATGGAGATATGTTCTACCCAAAGCCCAGTTTGCTAATTCTCAGAGGGAGACTCTTGAGTTTTCCCTGCTTTTGTCCTGCATCCCAAATGTCAGACATCTTTCTGTCACTGGAACTATCACTGGCATCCACCAGTGCCGCCCGCAGCTGTGCATGAGCAAGCTCCTCTAACTGGTCTCCACTCAGTTCTCAGCTTTCTCAAAGGTGATGTGCTGCCTCCATCTGTGCATGAGCCTGCTAAGTCAGAAAGTCCAGAGCTGGTACACAGTAGAGACTTAGTAACTAGTTGGTGGGCAGGTAAATTGGTGGTAAACTGATCATCCTACACGTGCAGTAAGGCCCAGGTTCAGAAGATCATGGTTCAGTAAGCATTCTTCAAGGACCCTCATGTCTGGCCAGACAGCTAGCCCGCACTGTGTCCTGCTGAGCACTGCTGCAGAAGCATGCTCTGTGGGGAGGCCGCTTGTGTAATAGGATGCTCTGTTTGCTCCTGGGTTCGCTTCACTGACTATGAATGAGAAAGGTGGAATAAAATAATTGTCAATTGAGTTCTATCCTTGGAAACTCTACTGTATCCTATGCTGAGGGAGGCACTTCAGTACTCTTCCCCATAAGCATGAGCTGTGGAATAACCAGAATAGGCTCAATTATCTCTCCTTTATTTAACCTATCTTTGTCTTATTTTTCTCATGTGCAAGTTATAATAACCCTAAGCATTAAGTAGCAAGGTACATGTTTTTCAAAAGTACTCAGTCCAGCGCCCAAGACAACACCTACCATTTTGTAGCATTGTTCCATTAATTTCTTCTTAAATATGCCATCTGGTCTCTTCTTGCACTTTGAAACTTTTTAAATTACATGTGAACCTAGCTGTAATACTTTTTTTTTTAAGTACACAATATCAGATTATCTGTTAATTCAGGAAAAGATACCAAAAGGCAGAATTCTGCAAAATAAACCAGGACTCCAGACAACCCACACGAGATGAAGTGCATTCAGCTTGAACTGACAGGATCCAGTGGAAACACCTGCCTGTCAGAAGATAGGGCTTATAATCTGCACTTGGTTCCCATGTGAACTTGCGTAGGTCACTGAACTGCTCTAGTGCCCTCCTCTATTAGAATAAGGAATTTAGGCGAAAGTATTTCTAAGGTTCTTTCCAGCTGTAAAATTCTGTGAATGTTTAGATGATGTGTGGTGATGCCTTTACTGGCATGTACTTATTTAATAGTCTGGGAAAGAAACCTAAGCACTGCTGTTTTCTCAAGTTAGCCAGTAGGCTCTGAGTATCATGAACTATGGTCAGGTGCAAGTGCTTTCCACATGGACATCGTTAAACATTTGTTCTTAGGCCTTTCCAGTGTTATTTTGATTTTATCTTACCTTTTCTCTTGGTGTTTTCAATCTCATGTGTTACACATATCAAGAGTAGGTCTGCAAATCCTTCACCGAGTGTGGAATATCATCACATTTTTATAGGGTCACAAGATCAGTTGATTTAGGGCTCGGATTAATTCGTTCCTTCTGTTTTGCTTTGAGTGGGGAGCACTATGTTTTATGCCGGGTGTGCCAGTGCATGTGGAGGCCAGTGTTGACATCTCCACTGTATTTTTTGAGAGAGTCTTTCTGAACTACCTTGTGGACTAGACTAGGTACAGTAAGCCCATGGCGTCTCTGACACTGGGATTCCAGGAATACAGCCATGCCTGGCTGTTAGGTCAGTGCTGAGTATTTGAAGCCTGAACTCTCACGTGTATAACAAACATGTGCTCACTCAGCCTTGTCCACTGGCCTTCCTTCACAGTCATCCCTCAGCCTCCTCTGGTTTCCCAGCCTCTTTTTCAGCCTCCTCTGGTTTCCTAGCCTCTTTTTCAGTCTCATTGTGTTGCTGTTTCTTTGCTATTGAGCTTGTTTGCTGTTGTTTTACAAATCTTAAAAAGCTGTAGTCTCTAAAATCCCTTGATTTTAAAAAGGAAAAAATGGTGACCAGAAATGGTGACAAAACATTGATAGTCAAAAGCACATATAGTTCAGTGTGGCTGGCTGGCTAGCTGCTCCTAGAGGGACAGTCTCAGAAGGGCCTGAGTCTGTGCTGCTTTGTTTGGATTGTGCCTTATAGATCAGTTATTGATGACTAACTCGTGGCAATTCTCAGGGATTAATAGGAAAACACTATCTTTGCTTCAAGAAATTGGTGCACACATGAAGATTTTCATGCAGGTTCACTGGGTCCACTAAAGCTCATATGAAAACATGACACAGTAGGAGATGGCTGAGGCATTATATATATAATTTTTTTTTAATTTTAGGTATCACATAAAAGTTTTAAGTATGCACTTTGTTGAGTTTTTATCTGTGTACATATCCCCAAGTAACAATCCTGTGGAAATAGCACCCACTTCTAGCACCCTAGTATGCTCCTCTGTGGCCTTCTGCTCAGGCATAGCCAATGTCTGGCTCTTTAATCATGGCTTAGTTTCGTCTGCTTTGAACTTCAGAACAGAAATCAGTTTAAACACTTGGCAACTTTTGACTATGGGTCCTCCATGTTACTAGATGCAGCAAAGGGTTCTTCTTTTCCAGTGCACTGTGCAGCTTTAGATCCCGCTGACTCCAGTAGAGAGTAGCGTTGGGACGCCCTGAACCAACACGAGTGTGTGGAGCTAGCTGCGATTGCCATGGACTGGGTCAGCCAAGAGCTGAGGCAGCCTGGCAGAGCAGGGCGGCAGAGGCAGGCCAGACCTGACCCGAGAGTAGCCCAGTGGGGTTGGGATCTGTGGGGCTTTGTTAGTTGCTTGGTGATCATCAGTGAGAACAGGGCATCAACTTTCTAGGTTGTAAATGATGAAGGGTTTGCTGAGGTTAGTTTTGAAAGCTTGTATGTTAGATGCCTGTAGACTTTTGTAGGCACGGGTGAATTCAGAAATGAGCATCAGTTCTTAGATCGCTTTCAGCTTATAGTGAAATAGAAGCCCAGCTGAACATCTGACTGCTCAGTGATGATAAATACTGGAATAAAAGCCAAGAATGAGCCACCATGACGCTCTCGCTCTTCAGAAACAGTCAGGAGAAAGGATGAGAAAGCAGGGACCTGGTGCCATGGTGGCAGGGGCGGGTAGAACCAGGAGAAAGGGGTAACAAAGCTCCAGCATGGCGTTTCATACACATGGCCTTCTGTCTCTAGCCTTGAGAAGTGAGGGCTTTGAAGCTACCTCGTAGTCTCTGGCACCCTTTGCCGCAGTCCCTAAGCTTGGCTAGAGTTGGCACTGGGTAAGATGGAATCTCAGAGCTTCATCAAGCAGGACCCTGGTCAAGGCCATCAGGACACAAGGCCCTGAGGCCTACCTGGGGGTCTGGCAGTGCAGACCTATAACCCAGACTCCATAAAGGACTTGTTGGGGGTCTTGAGAGCACTGACTGTACCAGGAAGTGGTGTTCTTGATGCACACCAGTAAGCAGGTGATCTCTGTCTGTAGGCGCCATCTGATTGGCTGAGATCTAGCAAACAGGCTTTCTTCTTCAGCCAGCCACACTATAGGTGTGGGCCAGATGAATGTGGCCCAGGGACCAGTACGGAGAGATATTGAGAGTCTCTGCAGCTGCCCCCGTTTACTGCCTCGCTCTCCAACTTTTTTCTTTGGGATCCTCAGATCTGCACCCGTCTTCCTCTGCGAACTATGTGGATGCTAATGCAAGATTGCATTAGCGTCTCTCCTCATTACTTTCCCAAATCTAGCTGAGTAGACTTTCTCTGTAATAAGAGGTCACTAAATGGCTGCGTTGCATTTATTTATCAGACAGTGTGAACAGGGCAGTCTTCTCGCCTTAGACTCCTTGGATGTCCTCTCACTGAGGAAGCTCAGGCTCAGCCACCAAACTGTGGCAGCCTTAAAAACCTAGCTCTGCCGAGGGCAGCAAACAGTGTTGCCTCTCTGGGAGTGCCACCGTCTTCCAGCAGGCTGGGTGGCTTCTTCCCTTACGTAAGATGTGTGTGTGCTAGCCGAAGAGAGCTGCCGGAGTGAGTGTTTAGCAAAGATGATTTGTGTGGAGTTATTTTGAGACCCCAGGGGAGGGAATGGCAGCCAAGCCTGCAGTATTTTAAACCGTATCACTCAACTACAAGGATTAATATGTTACAACATCTCTGCCAGGGCACTGGTAAAAGGGAAATAAGAATTTTAGGGGCCCTACAAATTATAAATGCCAACTGTGTCTGAACACACAAGGTCACTTCAGTGGTTTCCATCCATCCTGATCCCTTGGAATTTGTCACTCTGTGTCCTCACTCCTGCCTGCCTGCAGAGCCCTAGTGCACTTCTGTGGAAGAGAGAGATGACATTCTTTTGTTCCCTAGGTATGGGGCAGGTAGGTGTCTGAGTATGCCGAAAAGTAAATGAGTCCATATTCTGGCAGCCCAGAATGCATCTGTCATTATTGACTGAACCTGGATGCCCCCCTACCAAACCTCCACCTGTCTGCTCATGCCAGCCTGAACAACTGTCTACTAAGGCTGGGTGAAACACAAAACAAAGGTGTTTTGGTTTAATGACCTTCAGGGCAACAGCCTCCATAGGAAGCACTTACCTGCGTTGGGTTGTTTTGTTTTGTTGTGTTGTTTGTTTTCCTTATGGCTGTTCTGCTGAGGAATTTGCGTCAGCAGCCCACCCTTTCCTAGCAGCTGTGCTCTGCCATTCAGGAGCTGCTGTCTCTGGAAAGGCTGCCTGGGATGGAAATGCCGACACACACATTGTTATATGGCCCTAGCGTGAGCATTTCGTGTGTAGAGATCTAATTACCTTCTGATCTAGAGAGACTCATTTATGGGTCATGAAATGTCCAGGCACTTAAACATTGTGGAAGGCAAAGCCCAGAAAGATACCTGTCCAGGACTGGCCACTTTTATTATTATTTTATTTTGCTTTGTTTTATATTCAAAGAGAACATGCAGTTAATTATGACCAAAGCTACAGGCACTAATGATTTGTTTTTACATGAAATATGTTATTTTATCAAATAGATAACTACAAAGCATGCATCTTCCCAGGTCCTCCAAGGTTCCACAAGGTCTTTAGCCCTGTATTTCTCTTTATAATAATTTAGGGGTCTTGTCACCAGCCTCTTGCATATACTCCAGCATTGAGCGTAGTAGAAAAGACATGGATTATGGCACACATCTCAGAAGAAGTGTTGAGCTAGCTTGGTTGCTTGCTAGTAAATGTGAGAGAGATAGAGAGAAATCCAGCATCTACCAAGTTGGTGAAAAGGAGTAGGCATACTGTATGAGGCTTTAGAGGAGACTAGCATGGTGTCCCTAGAAGAAAGTAACCAGCTGTGGCTGTCCTGCTCCACTGTCCTGCAGGTGTTCCCACTGCACCTGTGATTGGTACACATTGCCCGTGCCAAGCCTTCTGAGTGACTGGGGACATCTCCATGGTAGGCCTCTGCCTATGATTTCAGCCCTAGGAAAGGCCAACACTATTTCTTCAGCCCCTCTCCCCTCACTGTTCCTTCCCCTTCTTTGTCCTCCTTCCTTGGGTAAATGAGCACGCACATACTTGTGTGCACTCACACCTGCTCTTGCATCTTATCCCTCCCCCGTCCACCGACCCCTACCCCTTACTCCCTACTCCTTACCCCACGCCCCTTACCCCAGGCCTACACTCTTTGCCTGTGATTAGCACTGGGCATCATTATCAGGAAATGACCTGGACTGAGAGCTGTGTTGAGGAACTTCTCCTCTGCCTTCTGTCCTAAGCACTCTGCCACCACTGTTTAATGCCCCGCCCCCACCAAACACACACTTCGCTGTGCATCCTGACTGGGGCTGCGTCCTGCCTAGGTCGTTCTTCAGTAGTGCCGTGTGTGTGTGTGTGTGTGTGTGTGTGTGTGTGTGTGTGTGTGTGTGTGTGTTCTTTTGTCCCTACACCGACAAGCTCAGCCTATTGGCTCAGGCTCATCTGGGGAAGCTGGTGTTTCTGGGATCTGCCCAGTGTCACAGCACACTGTGTGACAGGAGCTAAAAGCCTTACTAAGGGCACACTGTGCCTCCTGAGCACTGGCCACAGTGGTGCCTGAAGTGTCTCCACTGCAGTGTTCTGGCATCAGTGAAAGCTAAAAGAGCTCCTTTGCGTTCCCCTTCAGGTCTTCCAAACGGGACATAATTGCTTCAGTAGAGCAGTTTCCCCCTGAATTCTGCAAAGTGGATTCTGGGCAGTGGTTTGGCTTTGCTGTTCCTTTTTATCCCCAGAGCGCTTGACTGAGAGAAGGAAATGAATAGGCTGCTTGTCACAATACCACCAGGGTCTCCACTGTGCCTTGGGCTGCTGCTGAGATATGAGAATGGAAAGGGGCCAGTGGAGGCCAGAAGCCTCTGAGAGGACAGGCCCCTCCTCCCCCACCGCTAGGAATGGCTTTTCCTCTGCTGGCTAAATCCTGCGCTTTCGCTGTAGCTGCCTGCCAGAGTAGAATTCCGAAGGCCTAGTCACAGGGCGAGAATCACACACCATCTCCACTCCACCCCCCAGTCATCCCTAAAGCAACTCATCTCTAAGCTCCTGAACTTGACTCTCAATAGTGAAAAAAGAAAGTGCTCCCCACTGTACACCCTACACCCCTTTAGACCTTTTTTAATTAAATCAGCCAGAAAGATATTTCCAGATGGAAGGCTCCTCTTCATGTTATGTAGGTTTAAAGGGGAAAAGAATGAGACAGTAGGAAATCAAAGCGCTTGTCTCATGAGGGTCCTGAGAATGTTTAGCCTAGAGAAAATAAGACATAAGGAAGAGAAAAAATAGATGTTGTATCTTCAAATATTTGAAGGCTGACAGACGGGTAGTAGAGATTTTATATGGTCCCAAGGAATTACACACAGTCTTATAGGGCCTGGGATGTCAGATTGTTGAATTCTAATATTATTTGGTGAAATACAGGATGCCACTCAAGGGTTTTGGGCAAAGAGTACGTTTAGAAGATTATTCTGGTAGCTGTGTGTGTGTATGAAAAATCTCTATGGGAGAAGATGGATGGCAGGCAGGGAAACCAGAAGATCGTTGGCCGGAATGCAGGAGTCTGAACAGGGAGAGCCATGTTGACTACTGAGGACAGGAGCTGTGGAGATTAAGTAAAAAGAACTGCTAGGGCGAAGCATGCCCTGCCTCATGTGGGTAGAGAAGGAAAGAAGCAACAGTCCTGAGTGCTTTCTCCAGCGTGGGAAGACGTGACTGACCCAGAGGCAGACAACGTGAGGTGAGAAGCAGCCACAGAAGAGCTTAGCTCAGGAGCACCTGAGGCATCAGCCGGCCACCCAAGGAGAAAGCCACCCAAGGAGAAGGCCACCCAGGAGAAGGCCACCCAAGGAGAAGGCTCTCTCAGAGCCGGTCATGGAGTTGAACTTCCGGATGCATGTTTTGCGTGGGGAAATCTGAATCATGAGTAAGGGGAACAGTGATGGCAGGTACAGGGCAGAAGCTACCATAGGGCAGCGCCTAAGGGGGAGCGGTGAGGGGGTACACACATTACCCAGTGTCCTTCCTTTCTACTTTCTAGGCTCTGTGACTGTGGGATGGTTTTTACTGGTGCACATACTGGTGTATGTAGTCCTTATGCTGTTTGTGGCTTCTACTGTTCTAGTCTAGGTGAACTCTACCTTGTGTGGCTGTTTTCTTTAATTTTGTTTCTATAGCAAATGACATCCTCGAGAATAAATGTTGGTGAACTTTTCTGTAAAGTGCCAGACAGTAAATTACTTGGGTTACTTGGGGCTTACAGCGTCTGTCACACTGTACTGCTGTCTCTGTACCATGAAAATAGCCGTAGACAGCATGTGAATGTGGCCATTTTCCAACAGAGTTTCACTCATGGATGCTGAAATCTGATTCTCATGATTCTCAAATACCTCAAAATATTATTCTTTTGATTTGTTTTTTTCTCCCAGCCACCCAAAAGTGTTAAAACCTTGTCTTCATTTTAGTTTGTGTGCTATACAAAATGTGGTGTGCGGCAAGTTCTAGGTGGTCAGGGCAACATAGTGAGACTGTATCTGGGGGCTGGGGAATAGATGGTGGGCAAATCTAATTCTAAAAACATTGTCTGTTGATCCCTGCTTCAGAGTGTGGTAACCCAAAAAGAAAGGCGGGAGGAGTCGGGGGCAGACACAAAACTTGTGATCCCAGCCCTTGGGAGGTAGAGGCGGGGAGATCATGAGTTCCAGGCCAGCCTGGACTATAATAAGGAGACTCTCAAGAGAAAATCCAAACAGAAAAGGGATGAGAAGTGAATGTCGTTCCTTACCCACACCCCAGAATTCAAGCTGCGTCACCTATCAGGGCACATCTGTGTCTGTGTTTGCGTCTGTGTCTGTGTCTCTGTCTGTGTGTGCCTGTGTCTGTGTCCGTGTCTGTATCTCTGTCTGTGTGTGCCTGTGTCTGTGTGTGTCTTTTTCTGTGTCTCTGTCTGTGTGTGCCTGTGTCTGTGTATGTGTCCGTGTCCATGTCCATGTCTCTGTGTATGTGCCTGTGCCTGTGTCTGTGTCTCTATCTGTGTGTGTCTGTGTCCGTGTCTCTGTCTCTGTCCGAGTGTGACTGTGTCTGTGCCCAGGTCTGTATCCATGTCCATGTTCGTGTCTGTGTCCGGCTGTGTCTGTGTCTCTGGCCCTGTCTACGTCTGCATCTCTTGTCTGTGTCTGCTTCTGTGTCTCTGGCTGTGTCTGTCTATGTCTCTATCTGTGTCTCTGTCTCTGTGTGTCCAAGGTGGGCCTGTGGGTTTTGTTTGTTTGTTTGTTTTTGCTCTTGTTTTTCTTTTTTTGTATTGGTTGGTTGGTTTTTGTTGTTGTTTTGTTTGGTTGTTTTTTGAGACAGGGTTTCTCTGTGTAGCCTTGTCTGTCCTGGACTCACTTCAATCCACCTGCCTCTGCCTCCCAAGTGCGCCACCATGCTCGGCTTGGGCCTGCACTTTGTGAGAGCACTGTCTCTTCACATGCCTTTGCTTTTTCTGGCTGGTGATTCTTCATTTTCTTCTTTTTCTTGTTTCTTTAAAGTTAGTAAGAAAGGACTGTCAGCTCTCAGTTTTTTTTTAATCCATTCTCTCTATTCATGGGCCTTAGTATTTCTGACACTGTTTTTCTTCTTCCTCTGTTTTGCTAGCTGAGTGTACTAATTTCTAGACATTTGGAATTCACTTTCCTCAGGAGGAGGAGCCCAAAGCAATTTTCATTGAGTGAAAGCTCAAGAAAGGCAATAGTTTGAAAGTACATTGAACGCATCTCAAAATCATTTTGTTCAAATAACACCACACAGCTTGGTTTAGAAAAAGTCACTCTAAATTTATGCAAGTAAGTAGCTTTTACATTTGGCTGCCAGGTGTGTGCCAGAACACCTTCTGGAAGCTTGTACTTGCAAGATCCACATGAGTATTTCCTGTGGCTTTTTTCCTACCCTAAAGCTAATCGCTTTTGGAGTCTGGATGGGAGAGTCAGATTTTTCTCTTTATTCATTAGCACAGAATAAAAGAAACCAAGACACGGAACTCTTTAGTACCAGAAATGAAAAGGAAGAAAATAAATCTACGTTCTGTTTGATTCAAAGATAAAGTTCCACATTTAAAATAAATCAGTAAAAGCCAAGTTGAGGTTCTCATAGAAACCAGCTTCCCCCTCCTTGCTGAGGCGCAGGGTGTTTGTTCTGGTGAGATGCTGTCTCCACAGCCTGTCACGTAAAAGCCAGCGCCTTGTAGGAACCTTACTGTCACTTGAAAGGCTATCTCGGTTCCACTTTGTGACCTTTTTTGCCTGCTAATAGAAAGATGGGCTGTTGATTGATAATGGGAGGAGGAGAGACCCCAGGAAGGACATACAAGAGGGTTCCAGATGACCCCATGCCCAGTTGGTCTGCTCTACCACACCACCAGAGACAGCCTGCTGCGCTTTTTTTTTTTTTTTTTAACAGCTATGCTCTTGGAGTGCCACAGGAAGGCAAAGAAAGGACTCAATAATCAGGAGAATTGGGTTGGTCTTTTTGTTTTGTTTTGTTTTTGTTTTTGTTTTTCCCTCTTTAAAACTCATTGTTTTCTGATCTGGCTGTGCAATCGGTAGGATTATAAAAAGTTGTTCCAATGCGGGCTTGATTGTTATCTACTATGCCAGCGCCATCTGAAAAGCTTTTCTCTCTTTGGGGAGTGATTCTTCGATGTCTAAAGCTGGTTGTAAATCAGGCTTGGAGGAGCGGGTTCTGCACGCTGCCCAGCTAGACTGAGAATGAGAACTCCAGTGTCACCGAGCCCTTCCAGTCTCTTCCACTCCCCACAGCCAGTGATTGGCATTATGCACACGCTCACCTTGAAGTCCTGGATGTAAGTGTGGCTGGGATGTCTCTTTAATTCTCCAAGTGTTAACTCTGATGCATACAAAGCTCCGTGTAGAGACTGAGGCAACAGGTCTGCTACATTATTTCTACTAGGTTCTTTCCTCCTGGCATTCCTGTTGACCGTCACTGAGCTTCTGCTGTGCACTAGGGGTCTGCTTCCCCGGCTGACAGCAGAGTGGGGTGTAGTAACAGACAAACAGCATCTATTACAACTTTTACCAGAGAAACCGAAAGTATGCTTAATGGCCGGCTCTGCGCCACCAGCTCTCTGTGGCCACCTTCCTTCTTATTCCCCTCTCTTTCTTCAGAGCTGGCGAGCTGCAGCTCCCACTGCAGTGTGGAGACTCAGCCTTATTCTTCCTGTGCCCAATTAGCTCAGGCCCCGGTCTTTCAACAGATGCATCAAACATCACAAAGCCAGAACAACCTAATAAAAGCTGTCCTTAACGCTCTAAACTAAAAGCATTCATTTTTAGCTCCTGCCCAGTTCTGGCTCCCTTGACTGCAGTTACCTGAGGAGCTTGATCCCTTGATTAGGATCCTTCTCTCCTCTTCTTTCCCTTTGTTCTCATCATTCAGAAAACTTAGCCGTGGCAAGTTCCAAAGCTGCCACAGAGTTCTGGCTTCCCCTGAGGAAACAGAGCAGAGCTTTAGAGAACAAGGGAGGGAGTAAAGGATTTGAGGCGATGTAAAAATCCTTATTTTATTTCTGAACTTTTTAATATAAATCGAGGCCTAAAGCCACACAGAACTAACTATTGCAGCCAGCTGGTCCCCGAGCTTACTTTCCACTCTGGGCCATCTTAGGAATGGACTAAGTGTGCTGCTGTCTCTTCTTCCTTGGTCTTTAACTGATCCATCAGCAGCGCATCGCTCTTACACCTGTCAGCAGACCTTGAAGAAAAGCCATTGCTGCGTGAGTTGTCACAGTGCTGAGAACCAACAGCTTGAACTGATGCGGTTTTTAAGTGATAACCATATTCCCGTAGACTAGGCAGGTGGCCAGCCGGCCTCTGCCTTTTGTGTTAACCATTAAGGAGTTTGTTCTTAGCACCTAGAAAGGGAATTCCCACCCCGACACCCGGGTCTATATGCATATGTGCTGTGCTCTCTGTGCTCTGTGTATAGTGGGCCTTTCTCACTCTTGTTTGTTGGTAGGAGAAAGGTAGCAAGGAAGATACAGAAATGGAACTAATTACACCTGGGGTAAGACCTCTGCAGAGAGCCTGTGGATTATAAATTGAGTAGCTGCAGCAGTGGGCAAAGGGATTGCAGTGCAGTCAGTGTGACAGGAAGCTTATTTTGGTGTTCTCTCTTGCCTTGCCCTGTCCTTGACAGTTCCACCTGGGGCCTTAGAAACTAGAGGAGTATGACCTGCAGTCTGCTGTCCCTGTCGTACTGTCTGTCCCTGTGTCTGTACCCAAACCTGCTCTAACTACTTACTAGGCATGTTGTTAGCAGATAAAGCCTTTTTTGTTGTCCTAGAAATCCCACTAGAACTGCTATTGTGTCTTGTGATTAGATCATAAAAACTGTGTAGAAATTTCAGGGGCCAGTAGCGCATAAATCAAAAATACTTAGAGTTGAATTATTAAGATCTGTCCCTAAATGTAGGAAATGAAGTCACAGTTGACTGGTGTGTGCTCCTTCGATTGTAAGCAAAGTGGGTGGCTGCGCACCTCTGAGCTTCAGGATCCAATAACAACGTTCTCACTGCCGTTGGGAAGCTTATTTATAACCTAGTGGTTATCTCCACGCTGTTTTTCCGATATTTTGTCCAGATTCTCTTTCCCTTAATAATTATACCCCCTGCTCTCAAGCTAAGCATTTCCCCTCCTTTCTGGTGTTTACACCTTTCAAATATTTGCAGATTGTTATCGTGTCACCCTCTTAGTCACCGCTTAGCTGAGCTGTACAGATTTAGCACCTTTTATCTTCCTTTAAAGGCAGGCCTTCCCGCCCTGAGTCATTTTCTCCTGCTCTCTTTAAGGGTGCTCCAGTTTCCTGCACCTCCCTGTGGCCACATAGCTTCCAGTGCTGAGCATATGTAGGGACCATTTTCTGTCCCGTTGCCTTACAAGCTAACCATCTCAGCTGTGTCTCAATGTCTCAGACAGCGCCAGTCATGGCTGATTATTTTATCTCTGGATTTAAACTGTGTTCCTAGATGTGGCACTTAAGAGACCAGTGGGGTACATAGGTGTGGCTATATTGTGTGTCTCAGCTTAGGGTGTTATGTAACCATGGGAAACCGAGATGTCTGTAGTTAAGGCTCTGTCAGCACCTCTTCTGGTATTCACATAAAACACCTCTGTCTTCCAGACAGGTCACTCTAGACCTTTATCAAGCCGAACCTGCTTTCTACCTCCAGAACTCACTCGCTCACCTAAGCGCTAACGCTGTCTAGTGCATTATGGGCACTGCGGGAAGGGGATGGGTTACCTGTAAGGCACAGTATAGAGCACTACATAAGTATGTTATATTAGCATCACTCCTATTCTCTCAACACTTGTGGAGAATCTACTTTTTGCTTGACATTGTATTGGGTACCTAGCACAGAAAAAATATAAAATCTGAATATGACACACTTCCCCCTTCAAAAGCAAATCGTATGTTAGTTTTCCTTTCACTTCCCTTGAAATCACTAGATTCCCATAACCCACGGTGACAGTGAGCACATAGGGTAGGCGTGCAGCAATGTCAGTGAGAGTCATTTTAAGGATCCTAAGTAGGATTAATCTCACGAATCCTAGAACCTGGGTGATACATGTGAGGAAAGCTCTGCTAATCCAGGGACCTCTCTGTTTATTGCTTCCTTCCTGTGATTCCTCAGTAGGCTTACATCTTACACGTGTCGTACGCAGACCCAGTACCAGAAAGAGGGTTGTGCTGGATCGCCTTCTATCCACCACCTTTGTTAGGACACAGCTTTCTTGCTGGCCTAACTACTACAGATTGACCTTCCCTGAAACTGGCATGGCCACATCTACCCATCCTTTTTGCTACCCCACTTCTGCTCCTACTTGCCTTCCCTGCTGTATCGTGGGGTGGGAGAACACCACTGCGAGGCCTGGTAAGCCCCACCGTTGGCTCAGCCAAGCATTCCACCTGCACTCTGATAGATGAGCGTGCATTTGACTGCCTAATAGACGCCAGTTGTCTCTCGGGTGGCAACAGTCTACATCCTCTGGAGAAGCCCATTTACCCTCCACTAATGTGCCTCAGGCAGCAGTAAAGCAGCTACTTTCTGTTAACTAACTAACTTAGGTGTTTGAGCACAGTCTTTCCCATGCTGATGCCCCTGCCTGGGCTAGATGGCATTAGTGAAATAGAAGGAGGAAGACTTGAGAGAACTGAGAGTTGTTTTGTTTGTCTGTTTGTTTGTTTTCAGTGTCCCATGCACGTGTAACGAGGTGCTGCTGCTCTCCTCCCTCTGGTGGGCAGGGCAGCAGAGAGCGCACACTGGACATGCTGTCAGCACCACTGGCTAACCTTTCAGATTGGTTTTCGTTTCCACTAGCTCTCTCTGCTTCTGCTAATGCTTGGCTTGTTTGCTGGACTCATGGTCATTGCGAAGCTGTCACTTCTAGGCAAAGCAAACTGGCCGTGTTTCCCCTCAGTTCCTGCTAGGCCATGCAGGAAAGAACAGATACACTTTGAGTCCGGAAGCTTAATTATCACAAAATTCAACCTACATCCTGAAATATTCAGAGTGGTACATAACCCTGACTTGACCATCAGTGGAGTCTCTCATATGGCCATTATATTGTCATTAGCAAGAATTTGTTCTTCTTGTTCCAAAACTGACTGATCAGTGTGGTTTTTTTTTTGTTGTTGTTGTTGTTGTTAATTGAGCCAGTTAGTCAGTGTCTATAAATGTATAATTTTTTAATAGATTGGTTATTCCACAATCCATCCTTTTAACTTTCAAATGAAGCACTCTGTACTCCTAAACTCAGGCCTTGGGTGCTCAAAAGGACATACCAAATTGTAGGATTTTTATGGCCATTCTAGACCTTGTAGACCCTTCCTGTCAGTGACAGAGATGGTGAGCCCAGTGACATTGAACAGTTCCAGTGGCAACGTGGAAGCCAGAGTCACGATGTCCTGACATCCCTTCCTGAGCCCTCCAAAGAGTCAAGCAAGTGTTCTTTGATGTTGTGCTTTATCTGAAGTACTTTTGTCCGGCCACTCATATGCTTGAAAGCCCGTGAGAAGCATGAAGAACAGTGGGTTTTGCCTTTAGGCAAATGGGCCTTAAGGTCTGTACGAGCTGGAGGGACTGTGTGCGACTCCCCAGCCTCTGAGCTGAGGTAGCAGAAGTCGCACATCACCACATCACCGCACCAGCACACCACAGGGAAGGAGAATGATAGGAATTTTTTTTCAGGTTGAAATAGCTTTGCTTCTTGAGTAGTTTGCCACGGTTACTGGTAAGCCCGGTACCTGGACCTGCGACATGGGAGGCACAGCTGAGTCTATACCTCCTTATCAGCAGGCAGTACCATTCCAGCTTGTTATCAGAGAAGGCAGCATTTACTGGTGCTGTCCAGAACTGCAGGCGCTGGCCAGAGAGCGTCTAGGACTCGCTCTCCCTGTCTCTAGTCTGAGGCACTCCGTAGCTTGGAACTCTCTCTTTTCTGCCTGTCACCAGGCCCAGACCGACAGCTGCGGCCTTCCTGAAAAGCAACCTTTCTTGCTGTCTGTTTTCTTTCTCTTTTTTATTGGTGGAAAAAAGGCTCAGTTGGGATAGTGGCCCAGCAGCACAACAGACCTTTGAGGCAAGGTGCAGTGCACTCTGGGCCACCTTGCTCCATGGACGGACCCTCTACAGAAGGGGACACAGGGCCCGTGCTGCACCGTGTGCTCACCTGGATTACAGCCGTGGCTAGCCACGTCCTTCCTGACTCTTGCAGGTCGGAATCACCACAATGCCCTGTTCCCCACCAGATGAATACTCTTTGTTTCTTGATCCTTTTGGACACAAAAGCAAGTCTGGAGCCTCATAAACCTCTGGGTTTGGGTACTCCGAGGCTGTGAGGCTACCCTCCAGCCTTGTCCTCACACCTCACTTTCAGTTGCTGTGCAGCTGTGTGTGGCCACCCACTCGGTTCTTCACTACAGTGGCCAAAGGCTATCTGAGCTATTGTCGTTAATGAACTACAGCACAATAGACTATCGTGTAAAGCATCTAGCCAAGATTAGCCATTTGTGGAGATTTAGTTATATGTAAGTATACATACTTATGTACACGTGTGGGGATTTAGTTATATGTAAGTATGTATACTTATGTACACGTGTGGGGATTTAGTTATATGTAAGTATACATACTTATGTACACGTGTGGGGATTTAGTTATATGTAAGTATACATACTTATGTACACGTGTGGGGATTTAGTTATATGTAAGTATGTATACTTATGTACACGTGTGGGGATTTAGTTATATGTAAGTATACATACTTATGTACACGTGTGGGGGGTTTAGTTATATGTAAGTATGTATACTTATGTACACGTGTGGGGATTTAGTTATATGTAAGTATACATACTTATGTACACGTGTGGGGGGTTTAGTTATATGTAAGTATGTATACTTATGTACACGTGTGGGGATTTAGTTATATGTAAGTATGTATACTTATGTACATGTGTGGGGATTTAGTTATATGTAAGTATGTATACTTATGTACACGTGTGGGGCTGCTGTCATGGCTCAGTGGGTAACAGTGCTTGCCACCAGGCCTGACAACCTGCACTGAGAGAGCCAGTTCCTCCAGGTTGTCCTCTGACCTCCATGTTGATTTATCTGTGTGTGCCCCAGCATGAGCATAGAAAAAATTATGAGCAGAAGTCTCTCCTATGACCAGGTAGGTCCAGGGGTTGAGCTCAGGTTGTCAGGCTTGGCAGCAAGCGTCTCTCTTCTCTGAGCCATCCCTCGGGCCTACAGTAGCCTTTACCTGCATCTGTCACTGTCTTGCTCTCGTAGCTCTGCCCACCTGCGGATCTCGGTCTCGTAGCGGGCTCCGCTTCTCCGTCTGCTCCTTGCTTGTTTTCCACCTAGGGCTCACTGGCCCCTTGGCCAGAGGTTCCCACAAAGAGAGAAACACCCTGAACAGGCTTCCTCCTCTAGGTAAGCTGAAGCCCAGCTGCTAGGAAATGGATAAGCAACTGCGAAGAACTTTCTTCTTTGTCCATAGAGAATGAACGGACTTGTCTCACAGGCCCAAAAAGGCTCTTCTGATGCAGGTCTCCTAAGTCTTCTTACCTGCCTAGGCCCATGGAGCTGTCATGGTTCCTCGACTCTGTCATCTGGTGGTCTGGATCCCCTAGGGTGTACCCAGGTCCTGGCAGCTGGACCTGTTTCTTGCTATTTCAGAATACAAAGAAAGTGACATGGGCTAAAGCTGGAACTTTTCTATAGGGACTCTGAGACCTGGGGTAACCTAGGGGGAAAAATCCTTCCCACCCTTCAGATCTTTTTTACCTTGCTGGCTCTAGTCCCTGGTACGTAGCAGCGCCTGCCCCCCCCTCCCCCCAGCACCCCAGTTCTGTTGTGAGGCTCAGGAACAGACCAAACACTTGTTTTTGCACTATTCTTGTCTCTGCAGCAATGCTTTATCTATGGGTATGTGGCAAAATAGTTCAACAAAATTGTTTATTTTTCTCCCTGGCAATTCTCCTCTTGCTTAGTTTGCAGATCTAAAATGAAAAGTGTTTTTGGCTATTGATGTTGTGAAAAGCACAGGCTATCTTTCATCTCATTTCGCTGTAGCCCATCTCTTCCTTCAGGGCTACTCTCGGGTTCTTGGCCCCTGAGTTCTTGCTATCTTAGAACATGGAGTTCTACACCTGTGGTAGGCACTGACGCCTGGGGAAAGCAGCCCTGTTGTTCTTCCAGCCACAGAGCTTGCACAGAGCCTTCAGCTACTCCATCTCTGTGAGGGTCAGAGAATGTTGGTTGCTGCCAGCCGAAGCTGCCCACTGCTGCAGTGGGCTCTCTCGCTGCTGTGCCCGACCACCACCACCACCACCACTACCTAGAACTACACTTTGCATAGTCTGTTCCACTGGAGGCCAAGAGGCTCAGAGAGAAAGCTGTGTTCTGCATCTGCTGAGAACCAAGCATGGGGCCTATTGTTTTTCTTCTGGGCTTCGGTATCTTGAATCTACCTGGAAGTGTGACTGGCCACGCAGCTTTACTCATAAGCACGCAGACCTCTTCTGCTGGTGATGGGAACCAGCGGCCAGCAGAGGTCAGACCCTGAGACACAGTTTCACCACTTTTCTTTTCAGGAATTGTCAGCACTTTATGTTCCTGTCTGTCTCTAGCCTGGGTCAAGTTTCTCCTTCATAATTACAGTTGCAATCTGAATCACTTTGAAATATTTATATCTTACCCAGACATCAAAATGCAGCATACTTTATGGTCTATCACATATGACCACTATTACTAATAAGTATATCTTCAAAATGAGTGCTTGAATCAGAGAAAGAGCCAGCAGTCTAGGTTGGTCAGTGGATGTGTGTTTTGCACAAAGTACCATCATTGGAAACAAACAAGGATACAGGCTAGGTTTCTGTGCTCATGAATCTTATAGGCTTACTATGGGAGTCAAAGAAATGTTTGAGATTTCAACATTGAGAATTGCTGAGCATGATAATGCTAGTGATGAAGATGATGGGCACCACTGCGTAGCTAGCACTGTTCCACTGTCTACGCACGTGGTCTCTCCTGGGCGGATACAGCACCTTTAAGAAGTGGGTGTATTGTGTCTCTTCTACAAACAAGGAGCTGAGCCTTCGTTCAGTAATCCAGCCAAGGCCGTGAAGATAATAAATGGTAGAATAGGATGTGAAGCCATTGTCTCTGGCTCTAGACACCTACTATTTCATCAGTATTCTGTTTTCTTCTGCCTCTCATTCTGAATGAAAGCTGATGGTTCTGGTATACAAAGCACAGCCTAAGGACAGAGGGGGTGTTTATTTGAAAAGGAAACTGACACTGCATTAACACTTTGGATTCTGGCATAAAGTCAAATAACACAGGGAAATGCCTGGGAGCAGCTGCAGTTGTTCTCCAGCGACAGTGGCTGGGCTGGCCATGTAATTTAGGTGAGGAAAGCCAGTTATACAAGCAGTGAGGCTAAGGGTCTGAGCGGGCCAAGGGGAGCATAGTGGGGCCCAGGTTGGGAGTGTGGGGTGGGAAGTGTCTCTGCACACTTTGTCACACATTTTCCTTTTTTCCTGATACAGGCATTGAATGTCCCAGAGGACCACGAAACCTCCCAGGCTTGGTGCAGGAAGGAGAGCCATTCAGCGAGGAAGCCACTCTTTTCACCAAGGAACTAGTGCTGCAGCGAGAGGTAGGGTGGTTTCCTGGTTTCCGGTAGCTTCTTGTGTGGGAGAGGCATACAGCCCTGCTCCCCGGATCTTATAGTCTCCTGCTATGTCAGAGAGAAGTCTGTTGTTGCCTTTTCTGTGCCCAGCCTTGCCATCCATGAGCCATTCCTATGTCTGCCCACATCTTGTTTCCTTGAGCCCTGCAACATTGGTCAGCCACCCCCAAATTGTTCCCACTCACTGGTTACCTGGCACATGAGGCCAGCCCGGCCAGGATCCTGATGCAGAGAGCTTAAGCTCTGCAGTCCTCCTCCTTGGCGAATTAGCCTGAGCTGCCTGCCTCCAGCTGGATTTAGAAGCTTGACTAACCCTGTCAGGGGCCAATTTTCTTTGAACATTTATTTGTATCTTTGAGTAATTGCATTTTCTGTAGCGGGTTTTCTGACTTAATTTAATTGTATTTCTGTATCTGCCTGTTGGGCTGACTCTTGCAGGCAGGAGTTAGACTCTCTGCTGCCATGGTGCCTTTCTACCTGCTTGTTTTACTCCAGCCTTCGTCAACAGATCTATCTTCCTTCTAGGAGTAGGTCAGCCATTCGTCCTGCTAGATGAGCATAAGGAAGTAACAGTGGAATGTGTGTGCCTCACTTAGACTTAGGATTGGGGACCTGCCTTGGTCCCTCCTTCCTCCTTAGTCAGAGTATCAGGTCTCTGCAGTTAGAGAGTGCACACAGAGCTGCAGGTTCTGTGCGTCTGGAGGCTTTCTCTCCCGGCTCACTCCAATCCTTGAGAGCAGATGTATGGGCTTCAAGATGTTCAGTGTTGGACAAACCTGGGTAGAAACTTCAGCATCTCATTTCCTCTGAACCATCAGCCATTACATTAATATTGGGGGCTATAAAAGAACAAGTCAGCCCTAGAGGTTTATGTTGGGGTACCCAGGCTCTGCAAGGTCCACGCCCCCCCCCCTTTTTTTTTTTAACTCAACAGTACTCTTCATACCCATCATACCCATGGCTGCCACTTTGGGATTTCCCAAACATTTCGCCTTCTTGTTTTAGTAAAAGAAGTTAATTTGTCCAAACAAATCCTGACTCCTCTGTTCAAGTGATATTTGTTCCACTTCCCAAACATCAACTACAGCTACCTGAGTAATGCTACTTGTGCACATCCAGTGGCTGGGGTGTGCAGCACTTGGTCATCTCATTAACCTCACACTGCTCTCTGCCCTCACTGTTAAGTTGCACTTACCCTGAAAAGCAGCCGCCCATGGTGGTGACACACATCTTACCCCTACACATACACACGTCCTGTAGACACACAATAAAGCCTGAATTTTCATCATTTAAGGATAGCAGTGTCCACCCCCAGCCTCCACTACTCTTTGAATCCACACACCCTATTGTCTAGCGACACCTGAGGATGAGGTGGACCGAGTAAATGTTGTAGACTCTGTGATTGTGTGGACCTTTCAGGATTGTGCTGCAAAGGAGCTGGGAAGCGGGTGAGCCCATTGTAGTTTGTGGCCTGAAGGCATCACAGAGGAAGTAGCAGCAGTTACTTTTCTTTCTCTTTTCTTTTCTGGCTCGCTTTGAGACAAGGTCTCACTGTGTACCTCTGGCTGTCCTGGAATTCACTGTGTAGAGCAGGCTGGCCTCGAAAGAGGCCTCCCAAGTAAGTACTGGGACTAAAGGCGCGTGCCACTAGCCTGACACAGCTGCAAGTTCTTGCTGGTTTCTTGTGCTTAGACAGGGGAGGGAACCCTGAGACACTTGTGACAAGTTGGACTGTCTACATCACATGTCTCCCCTGCCTCCTTTTCCTTCTGACTAACATCTAGATCAGTGGTTCTCACCCTTCCCAGTGCTGCGACTCCTTAACACAGTTCCGCATGCTGTGGTGATCCCCAACCATAAAATTATGTTCACTGCTACTTCATAACTGTAATTTTACTACTGTTAAGAATCATAATGTAAAATCATAGTGTAAAGCCAGGTGTGGTAGCACACGCCTTTAATCCCAGCACGCGGGAGGCAGAGGCAGGTGGATCTCTGTGAGTTTGAGGCCAGCCTGGTCTACAAAAGGAGTCCAGGACAGCCAGGGATACACAGAGAAACCCTGTCTTGGAAAAACAAGAAAAAAAATAATAGAATCATGATATAAATATCTGTGTTTTCCAATGGTCTCAGATGACCTCAGTGAAAGGGGCATTCACCCCTCAAAGGGTTACAACCCACAGGTTGAGAACTGCTGACTTAAAAGTGACTTTCTCTTTCCTTTTCAAATCTTGTTTCCCTGGTACTTTTCTTCCTGGCCATGTTTCTACCCCACCCCCACCCCACCCCCCACAGTGACAGCTGAAAGTAATGGCCAAGTGTTCTTTCACCCCCTCCTGGTCATTGTGGCCTTTATCTGTGTGTTTTTAATGCTTACTGGTGGGGAAGGGTGGCACTTTTCTTCACTTTCATTGATACCGATGCCACATGAGTTTGCAGAGCCTTAGTCTAATCCAAAGTTGATATTTATCTTTCTTGATTGTAGTGGCCCAATCTTCCATAGCCCTTTGTTTAGGGCCTGTCCGTAATGAATATTCTGCATAGTTTTAGCAGTCGATATGATGACTTGGTCAAACTGTTTTGAAAGGTCATTATTCAGAGGAAATGGGATGTGGCCTAAACTGCAAATAATTTAAGATGTTGACTAAGGGAACCAGCTGTAGGCAACTCTCCTGGGCATTTCCCTTCATAGAATAGAGGAAAACCGTTTTCTTAATGGTGAGAGTTGAGGGAGGTTTTTGTTTAGCAAGAGTGTTGCTTACTTACTATGCCTGTGTAGTGGCTTCACCTACTCCAGAGGACATCTTAGAGAATGAAGTTCTTGCCTTCCACTCCTCCAGACATGGAGGCAGGTGCCCTGCCTGTTAAGAAATGGACTGTGTGGCTTCCTGGGAGCCAAGGGCAGCACCATGCGGCCCTCAGGAGCTGCGCTGCTGCCGCAGGGGTTGCAGTGAGCTTTGGTGCAGTGCTTGTGTCTCTCTCCCTTTGATAATCAAGCATAACTGGGTATTTTGAAGATCCGACTGTCCTTGCCTCTGCCTCATCTCTCCTTTTAAGTTTTTAAACCTTTGTTCACATTATCTCATTTGGGCCTGGGATTTCTCTACCTTGGCCCACTTTCCCCCGGATACTATAAATCTGCATTAGTAAGGGAAAAGAAACACAGTTCACATTTCAGAGTTTTCCCTGGATTCCCCATAGGAGGAAGCACAGCATGACCAGAGAAGGATCTAGAATGAGAGAAAAAGCATCATGGTCACTGTCACTAGGCAGTCAAGGAAGGGATGGGCAGCTGGCTGCCAGGTGCTAACACTGAAAAACACTGCCCTGTTTGCTAAGTCTATTTTCCTGGGCTTGGGTGAGCAGAGCGCAGATGCACTTCTATCTCCCCTCCGCTTTCAGTGAATAAAAAAACTGTTTTCCTTTCCACCTCATCCCTGTGTGGAACCCACAAGGGCAGACAAGGCTTTCCTCAGCATCTCACGTGGCCTTGCATACCCTGAGCGCTGTTTCTGTGCCTCCCTTACAGTAGAACTACTGACATTTGCAGTCACCATTCAGTCCTATTTTCCCACATGGCTCTCTTGTCCTTTTCACCGCACCACTTCTTTTCCTGTCTTCTACCTGGTGCTTCCCCTTTAGCCACCGGTCCCTCTGGCTTGGTTTTCTTGGATCTAGGAATCCTGGTCCTGGATGATGGGCCGGCATGCAGGTGCTGTTGCCAGCCCCAAGACAGATTATCTATCACCAGGGCTTCTCTGAGGATTTAAATTTAGTCAAAGGAAATCCAAAGCCCTCAACATCTCTTCCCAGCCTGACCAAAATACACACGCTCGGGCCCTGCAAATCTGGCCCTCTGCCAGTTTTTTGCAAATAAAGTTTTGTTGAAACGTATCCATGCTGATTCTTTGTGTGTTGTCTGTGACTGCTTTTATACCATAAGTCAGTGTAATGGAGTCAAGTAATGGTGTCAGAAGTCATGTGGGCTGCAGACAAGTTTGCTTACAGTCCCTGTACTATAGACTATGCTAAATTGGGTTAAATGGCTCATATAGCCACGTGGAGCTTCAAGAAGTCTCTGACCTTGAGGCGCTGGGCTACTTGTGAGGCACGCAACATAAAATTGTTGTTTTAGGTGAGCTGTGGGCTCTGCGCTCTGCGTCTCACTGGCTAGCTTGTGCTTCCTGACATGGCTCATCCCCTCCCACCCCCACCATGCAGCTGCCTTTTTAAAGCAACTCCCTGCGACACTGCCAAGGACAGGAAGATCTGGTGTAATTTCCCAGACAGGGAATTGCACTTGTTGCTAGTGTCTTCCCAGAAGTAGTGATGAGAGACAGCATTAGCTAATGGGTAGATAACCGGCTTAAAAAGTGCAAACTCCCAGAGCTTCACACTCTGGTTATCATGTGGTCCTGAGAATATGATTTTCTTGCCGCTTTGCCTTGGTATTTCTGTCTAAAAGATTGATCTAGCAATCTAACCATCCTTTTGAGGCCTTTGTCGTGAATGCAGGTCATTTGTGCTCCTTTGACATCATCTTCCAAAAGGCCAGCTAGCCAGCATATACTCACCAACATGCCAGCATGCCGATTATTGCTGTTGTGGAGAAACCTGGACTTTTAAAGAAAGAGCTGTAAGATATTAATAAAAGCTCAGTGTCACGTCCTAACTTGAGATGTAGCCCAGGCCGATTTGATGATCCTCCTACCTTTACATTCAACTCTCTCCTAGTTCCAGGCTGTATTGGGTATAGCTCTGGAGGAAGAAGAGTGCACAGGGGCTTGTAATCATTGCCAGTGTGTTTTGAGGACCCCTTCATCCTCTCTAAGACCTCCACATTGTTCTTTGATGATGCCTGGATAATGACACCGTCATGCTGGACAGCTCCAGCTGAACACTCAGGCTGCTGCCCTGACCTATTTCCCCTCCTTGCTGGCAGAAGGGAAGATCTCCCCCTAGGGAACTCACTGCAGCTTCAGTAACCCTGGCACAGCCCTAGTTTTCCTCTGACCCCCAAAGCAAAGACTAAAGCATTATAAGCAACTGTTGCTGTTGAGAAAAAAATGCGTATGTGGGGGATGTAGCCCTACCCTGATAACAGTCAGTCTAAGGAGGACTGCAGGATACATAGGAAAGAAAGCTCAGCATACAAAGACAGATGGGCCCCATCTCCTTCATTTAGGGTTCATCTTGTACTGCCTCTTGTGTGAAAAGGGGGTTGAAGGTTGCTCTAACTCGGCGCCTCTTCTGCACCCTCTGGCTTAGCCCCCCAGTTCGCCACCAGCACTGTGCAGCGTGCTCTCTCAGCCTCCTGTTCCATCTGTTCGTGTAGCCTACTCCCTGCCCAGGAGTTGTGGAGGAAGAGGGGTAGCACACAGTGGTGAGGATAGCTGGGTCCTGGGAAATCCAGGAGAGTGATTCCAGTGAGAGCTACTCTCCCACACTGATTGACATGTCCACTAGGAATCCTCATGAGCCACTAATAATTGCCTGCTAGGAAAAAAAGCAGGCTGCTCAGCTGTGCTTCATTTTTTGTGCAGAAATTACTTCATTCTAGACTATCATAGCCACCATCCAGGAGAAAGGGAGATGCATGTGCACCCATTTCTAAGCAGCTCTCTTCCCCCAAAGTGCTTAAGAGCCTTTCGTTGGGAGGAGAGTAGGGTTTGCTAGCCCACCCTTGGCAGTTCAGGGCATACCAATGATGGCTCCAAAGTTCACTGTTGTTTTCATAGAAAAGGATTCAGGGAAAAATCCTTAACTTTATAGCCATTTCTATGTGGGTTTTTTTTTTTTCAGTCTCTTTACACATTTTACAACAAATGTATGCAAAAAAAAAAATGTTATCCCCATCTCGCAGTCCAGGAAACTCCGTTACACCTGTTCCTCTCATAGCTAGCGCTAAGACAGATACTAAAATAGAAATATCAAGTGCTTTGTTCCTCAAAAATATTGCTAATTTTCCTTTTAGAAAGAGATCACTTTTATCTTCCTCCCACCCCCAACTCCAAAGTGTCTCGCACTAAAGGATTTTCCCAAAGGTCAGATACTGACTGTTACTCTTCCATGAAATGTTCCATTCTGATTCTGCTCTTGGGCCTGAGCGATTTACTGCAGTCCTGCCTCCCTGGGTGTTTGCTCTTGTGTAGTTCTTCCACCTTCTGGCCATCTGACTCCTTGCTTCATGTGCTGTCTAACTTCTCTGCACCTTGCTGTCTACGTGAGCACTTCCTTCCATTGGATAATGTATGCCCATATTCCTGTCTATAGTCTTTCTCTTAGGAGGCAAGTCTGACGCTGGATAGGCATCTATTTAAGAAGACATGGCTCTCCTGCTTCTGCATAAAGTGTCGTCTCTGATTTGCACATCTCCGTAGCCGCTTCTCTAGCCATGGGTGTCACCGCTGGTTTCATGTCTGCACCTTATCAGAGCAGCCCTCTAACGCTTGTAGTTCCCATCTGTATCCGTGTGGGAGAGATGCTCTGGCTTTTATGCAGTGAAGTGACTTATTCCTCCACAGGGTTAGGGCTTGGGAAGAAGACCTGCTCTGTTATTACTTATGCTTCTCCAGGAAAGCCCTACACGCAGTGGGCGAGGAAGGGGACGGCATTGGAGTTCTGAGGCTGAATGTGTGGCCTCTAACCGAGAGACTTCCCACAAGCTTGTGTGCTTACGGCAGAAGGTCCTCTCTGGGTTTCCCTGTCCTTCTAGGCATATGCTTACACAAAAGTCAACAGAGCTTCCAGTGGTCTAAAAGAAGCCACCAGTGTCCCTTCAGTTTTCTAGTACAGCTCCTCGTCTCCCTCCCTTGTGTGTTTCTGTCCTCTACTTTTGCTGTTAGCCCAATGGATCATTTTAAAGTCTAGGCCCCCACAACTTCCTGTTCCGGGATGAATTGTAAACACTACATGAATATCAAACTGTTATTTGGCCCTTCACTTTTGGGCTTCAAGCTTTTCTCAGATGCTTCTAAATCCCCTGGGAGACAAGACCTCAAACCCCACCCCAGCTTCTAAATGGAAACTGTATCATAAGAAGATGTCAAGAAGCCAGACATGGTGGTGCACACCTTCAGTTGGAGCATTGAGGAGAAAGAGGCAGGATGCTACATTACATAGTGAGCCCTTGTTTCAAGGGGGAGTATAGGATTATGGTAAAGGTTTTAAGTGAGTGCTGCTGTCACAATGCTCATTTGCTTTCTCCTTCCCCTGCTGGCTCCCCCTATCAGTTTTAACTCTTAGGACAGCTTCCAGTGGCCTTCCTTAGTGAGCTTAGCCTGCATGCTGGCTCCAGTGGAGACCCTTTCTGCGGAGCTGCTGGCTCGGCTCTGCTGTTCCTCTGTTCTGCTGAGAACGTTCATAGCCAGTCAAGCATAGAATTACATCCAATCTTCTGAAATAGTTGCTGGGGCTAATTTGTCATTGGCTTGGCCAAGATCCTATTGCCTGTGTGTCACAGGGGCTGTCTAGTGTGGGTTTGATAGGCCTCGGTGCCCTCCAGAAAATGCTGCCCACATCTGTCTCTGCCAGTGCTGGAAGTGAGGATGGGACAGGCGTGGTGTAGAACAGAAGAGACGTGGCCTCTTTGGGACACAGAAAAGGGTCTCAGAGGCGTGATTCTGTCCCTGGAAGGAAAGTCCTACTCAGCAGAAACGCCCTCCCGTTCCCTCAGGAACTGGTCTCCACTGTCTCTAACTCTTCTTTGAGAGACTTTTGTACTTTTCTCTGCCAGGTCAGCTTGTTTCTTGTACTGTTGTTCCATCAAAAATTAAGTAAGAAATATAGCGCTTGGACTTGACGTTGTACTTTCCTTCTCCAAGTAGAAGCAGCAGCACCCTTGGCAATGCCAAGACGTTCCTGGCACCTTGCTCTCTTTTCATCTTTAGTCCTGACCCAGATCAGTCCCAGGGTGAAGACGGAAAGACTCAAACGTGGCTTCTCCTTGCGTCTTTCCACGGTGTTCATTTGCACGTCATTTAAAGTGAGACCTCAAGCAAGCCTAGTGTACTTGCTGGCTCTGAGAGCGTTAGTGCAGACACAGGGTCCTGAAAACCTGTGTCACACAGAGACATACCAAGTGGAGCCCCTACCCCTCACCAAATTTGATACTGTCTGTTCTGACAGGACATGCTCGTTATGAGCAGTCCTTGTGGAAGACAGCTGCTACCCACCATGTTCGTCTTCCTGGCCTACCAGGAGCTACATGGGCTCCCAGAACAAACAGAAAAGTATGGCAGCTAAATGCTCCCAAAGTAAGGTTTGGGCCAAGGGAGCTGGGTACCATGTGTTTTAACCGAGGTGGGGAGATGCTCGTGAGCAGAGTTCCTGGACTCTCTTGCCCTGCAGTCATCATGAATACCCACAGGTGGAGCTGCCAGGGCAAGGAGGGTGACCTCACTCAGAACTGCCCCTGGCTTGTGAGGAGCGCTCCATGCAGGACCCCAACACTTCACCCACACCAGCCACAGTCACGCTGGCCTGATTAATGTCTTCAGTCCCAGCCTCTCCCTGTTTCCTTTGTCTTAAGCATTCCAAGCCACACCCTCTGCCTGAATGTCCCACACCCCTTGGCATTGCATAATTCAGTTGATGCCGTTTTAGAACACAGCTCATAATACATAATAGCAAGTCTGCCTGAACCGCCAACAGAGGACAAGCAGATTGTAGATTGCATTTGCTCTCCAGGTAGCACTAACATCCTGCTGTTCCACGTGTGACTCCCCCAAGGACACAGGCATAACTGTTCTGGTGGATGAGCTGACCTTAATTCTGCCTTCTTCTCACCCGCTCCCTGAGTCTGTTAGCGAGGACGATGGAGCCTCTGTTCCCAGACGCCGCTCTGCCGACGAACTTCCCACTTGCCTCTCCACCCGTGACAGTTTCTGGTCAGCTGAACTTAAATGGGTTTTGAAAATGAAAGTGACCAATGGTCTGTTATGAAATGCTTTCGTGCATGAAATAAGATTATGAGCAAGGCTGAGAATTAACAGAAGAGATACCCTAAACTTGGCCCAAACAACAGGGTTTCACAGTCACAGGGGGGCCTCTACATTTTATTTTTTTTATTTTTGGTTTTTCATTTCTTTTACTTCTTGGTCACTGAACAGAAGCTGAATAGCATGTGACGAGTCAGACCTGAATTCTCGTGCCCGTCTCCTCCCTGGCCTCTGAGCCAGGCAGTCTCACCGTTCACAGTTCACGGTGAGCATTGTGGCCATCCTGCTGCATTTAATTGCCTCACTTGTATAAAGAATGGACCTTCTCCATAAGGCTACATGAAAATGGAATGTCTATGTAAATGCTTAACACAGGACCTGTGGGTAGTAAACACTCCACGAACAGCAGTTTGCAGCATTACTTTATTAGTGACACTAATTCTCTATTGGTTTTGCTAACGTGGGACTCAAACTCCAAGGTGGAATAAGCACTATACGCACAGTGTGGTGGTAGGCTTGATACAGGTGCGTGTGCTGTGATCGGTGTTCACGTTAGAGTCAACACAAGTAATGTTTACCTCAACCCCAACCTGTTTAAGCCCATGTCAGCAATGCAAATATACCCCTTACCCCTCATCCAGTCTTACGCTATGACGGACTCTGCTCGTCAAACACGGCATGCTCTGGCCCAGGGCTCTGATCCTCTTCCTATTCTTCAAAACCACTACCAGTTGAGCCAAGCTTGGTGGCATATATCTCTAATCCCAGCACTTGGCAGGCAGATCTCTCTCTCTCTCTCTCTCTCTCTCTCTCTCTCTCTCTCTCTCTCTCTCTCTCTCTCGTGCGCACACTCTCTCTCTGTCTCTGTCTCTTTTTAAGATTTATTTATTATTTATACAGTATTCTGCCTGAATGTGCACCTGCCCAACTACCAGCTCTCATTACAAATGATCTTGAGCCACCATGTGGTTGTTGGGAATTGAACTCGGGACTTCTGGAAGAACAGATGATGCTCTTAACCTCTGATCCATGTCTGAAGCCAGACATGTTGTAGGTGTCTGAGAAATAATGGCTAAGTGTCCTTACTGCCTCAGCTACCATGCGGTCCCCTGCTTTTCACTACTTACATAAGAATCCTGGCCTTCTGTGACCCCTCAGGTCACAGCAACTTGAGGGTGAGAGAGGAATGGCTTCTAGACTCCAGGTAGCGCAGGCTTCCTTGTTCTCAGATGGGGGGCTGTGCTTTCCTGCTGGCCCAGCCCTGTATCCATAGTCACAGCAGTCTAAGGTCGCCATATGTTTGTCCTTGATGTGTATTAAATTGGAAGAGTTGGAACTAGCAGAGTGCCAGCAGGAGCCCTAAAGAAAGATCTAAGTGTTACCTAAGACAGAAAGGGACAGGAAAAGAACCTTCAGGAACATCGTGTGGAACCATCGTTACGAGGTGACCGCTGTCACTGAAGCAGGAAGGAAGGAGTGCCGGGGAAGCCTGCCCCATGCCTGTGCCCCGCGCCTGTGCCCCGTGCCTGTGTTTTCCCTGGTTCACAACATGCTTTCCTTTTCTTCATCTTCTGTCTCGTGATATGGTGGAATTATTGCTGGTAAGGAAAGACGTTGGCTAGAGGAGGAAGATGGCACAGCTACTGCAGGTCCTCCCATCTCTTCGCAGAGGGCCATGTCTGCATTGCCTTTCCAGGTTGCTACAGCTCTGTAGCTCTGTAGTCTCCCCAGTTTATGGGACGAGGGTGCTGTTACCTTCTAGCTCAGTTTAAATACTGACCTGGGGCTTTTGTGTGTAACCATATATGAGGAAATGCAACAAACAGTCCATTACCACTGATTGGATATGGATTTTTGGTCTGGCCACCTGCCACTTGGTAATTTTAGAATAGGGTCAGTTTTAGAGTAGGAGGACTCCTTGTAGGAGGGACTAGTTGCCTCTTCTTGTCCTGCCCTCCCATAGCTGTGTGCCCCATCTCCTGAATGTATGACGAGTTCTCAGCCTGCTCTCCCGTCAGCTTCCAGGGCTGCAGACGTGGCCATTCCCAAATGCCTGGGGTGCACTTAAGCACTTCTTCCTCCTAATCTCAGCACCTCACTCTCAGCACATCAGCAGCTTTGGAACTTGCATTTAATTTTGCTCCGTGTTTTGGGCTTTCAGGTATTTGTGGGGGGGAGGCGGGGGACACTGGTGAGCTGTGGGTCACCATTCTCACAATTATGCAGTTATACCCTAGTCCCCACAGTGATCCTGAGAATGTTATGGGGCCTTAAAGGGGAATGCTGGCCAAAGTTGTTTGTTTGTTTGTTTGTTTGTTGTGAGTGTGTGTGTTTTTTGCTTTTGTTTTTGTTTTCTTCTCACCAACTTCTCAATAATCAGGGCCAATAGATAGACTAGCAGAGCTGTGACCTATTGG
This sequence comes from Acomys minous, assembly GCF_964271855.1. Lineage (NCBI taxonomy): Eukaryota > Metazoa > Chordata > Mammalia > Rodentia > Muridae > Acomys > Acomys minous. The sequence goes on along the minus strand of NC_140487.1, from coordinate 844,139 downwards.
GTTAAAGTGTGTGTGTGTGGGGGGGTGTTCCATTTTCTCTGACATCAAATCTGTGATGTCTTCGTGTTTTCTACACGAGCAAGATACTAGTCGGGTCCTGCTAAAGCAGTGTATCTTAGCATAATCCAATCCAAAGGATATAGTAAGTCTCAGAGTCTCCCTTGTAATTAACTTGTTGGATGAAGCTCTGGGCTGAAGATGAAAAGCAGCCACTAAATATTTTATCTTCCTGTTATGGGTTGCTGTGCCCATGAATATCTGACACTCCTTTTTTTTCTGGTTGTCTGGATAAGACCATATTTGCACATCTGTCTTCTTCCCTGTCTCCATATGATCAGGTCCCCTTCCGAATTAAGAAAATACCTAGAACCCTTTAACCACGCTATTTGGTCTTAGTGAGTATAGGCTTCACATTTTTTATACCTACTTATGTTTTCTTGGCATGTGGCCCAGAAATGGGTTAATAAGGTCTTGCTAGAGAGTGTCCTTGATGCTGTGGGTTCCTGCTTTTCCATACCAAGTTGTAGTCAGTGGCTGAGAAACCCCAGCTCAACACCAATAAAGTATGGCAACTTCAGAAATTCATGAGACCTTAGGACCCCTATCACGTCTCAATGCATAGGCTTTTAGCTTTGCATCAAAAACACTTGTGTGGTTTATGGAGCCCACCGCCCTACAGAAGCACAGCAGCATGTGAAAAGCAGGTGGAGGCACTGAGATGCTCTGTGCTAGCCTGTGAAGGTATGAGGATGGGGCAGGGGGAGAGCTGTTCATGCCAGAGTCCCAAGGGCACCCAAGCATGCCTACCCCAGTGAGTAGAAGACTGTTTCAGAAAAGTACAGCACAGCACAGACTTCTGTCCTTCCGTCCTTCCTCTTTTCAGTTCTTTACCTACACCTTGTGTTTCTGTAATTTGTACAGTAACGTCCAAGGGTGTTAAAGAGATCAATAGCAATTCACTCTTTCCCTTATTGATTAAAGTGATAGCAAGGAAAAATGGCAGGCAATACCAGTTCACTTATCATAAGTTATCCATTTCCTACTGCGCCACCACCTACTGACCACCTATTGGGTTGCTGGTCTGCAAGTGTATTACTTGTGTTTCCAGGCTTCCTTAATGGAAATGAAAGAATCACTGTGTTTGGCTCTTCTAATCAAAGGTGGACACAAAAAGAAACAACAAATCTAGGTAGGCAGATAGATGAATAGACAGACAGACAGATTTTTTTAAAAATGCTTTGGGACTTGCTCTTTGGCTTCATGGCTTATTTGAAGAGCACACCACATGTGCTGTGCCATGAAAGACAGACAACTTGGCATCAGTTAGTGAACATTGCTCTGTCACTCAGCAGTATCCCCTCTCATTTTCCAGAAGTATGTGGCGTTCTTTTATTGTCTGTTTTCTACAGAATGTAAATGGAATGAGGTGAATGAAAAGGACATGACCCTTGTATGTGGTTCCACTTCTGCTGAAGTGACAGCTTATTATTCCTCCGTGGCTTTTCAGTACTGACTGGGCTCAACTTTGGAGACCGTGCGGTGCCAGGGTTGGCTCTAGGGACGCTTGGGACGTGAAGGAAGGGTTCTTATGGCTAAGGCTGGGGATCAAACACAGGGGCAGTCCTCATCAGCTTATCTTCATCTTAGAAACAAGCACGGAAGGAGTGTGTGTGTACGTGTGCACGCTGCTCACCTTCCCTGGTCACGTCTTCTGTCACTGGGGAAGTGGTGGAGAACAAGTGGTAAGTGTACGACTAAGGCCATTTCACAACAGTTTCTAAAGTGCAGTGTTGCAAATGACAACTCACCTGGGGAAAGACTGGTTTTTAATCCCAGGACTCTACAGCGGGACGTTCGCACTGACTGCAGAGCCCAGGTGGCTAGCCCAGCTGCTGCTTCTCTTTTAGAGATAGGAGGAGAGGAATTTTGTTGCCTCTTACCCAGAGCTCTCATGCAAGCTCGTCAGCTCTCCTGTCCGCCCCTCCATCCATGCTGAGGTTCACTGCTGCTGTGCAAAGAAGGCTAGTTGCCAGAAACATCTTCCTGGGTTGAGTTTTGGTGTGAAGTGATACTGGGGGCTTCCTGGAGGGTAGCCCTGCATAGCTACTTACCTGAGTATGTAGTTCATGTAGAGCGCTGCTCCCGAGGCTGGCTGCTTGTCGCTCTCAGGGGCTGCAGTCTCTCGTGGTAGCCCAGCACTCAGCCAGGCTTCTCGAGAAGAGCAGTGCCACCTTCACGGACTTCCTGAGCGCCTAGTGGGTTGAGGTCACCATTTTGAATATCCCTCTTTCCAGGAGGGAGATGTCACTAGAAGCCCAGCGTGACTGCATCAGGTAGTTCTGGGTGCTAGATCTGTAAAGGCAGCCAGCTCTCTGTGAAGGAGGATTGCTTCTTTCCCACGGATCATTAATAAGCATGGGAGTAGCCTGGCAGTCCCACCATCTCCCTCCCCCTGCCCCCCCCCCCGCCCCGCTTTGTTCAACAACTTTGCTCTCTGAGCCAAAGCCTTATAAATGGCTGTATTTCTATTTACTGTTTTCTCCTAGTCTGGAAAGTGCCCCCTCACCCCCGCCACTTTCTCATCTTGTTGGCAGCCACAGTACAAAGGTTCAAGGCTTGCCATGGGTGGGAAATGCTGGTGGCTCCACTCCTACTACAGGCAGCAGACTACAGGAGGGGCATGGTTTGGAGACGGAACGACGAGTGCAGCAGATGGCACATCGTCTTGCTCCACCGGGGCCTGAGGCTCACACCATCTTCTTCTTCCAGCCAAGGCAGTCTCATTCCTGCTAGGCCTGAGTGCAGAAAGCATTTCTGGTTTTTTAGAAACTCCATTTTTAGGCAAAGATGTAAGAAGAAGGCAAAGCAAATATAATACAGGAAATTCAATCTCATTTTAGACATTTCCATGTCAAACGAACTAAAATAGAACTTTCCCTTTGTTGGCTAGAAAATTTTATAATAGAAATCTACATTTCTCCATCGAGCATTGAGTGCAAAAAATATATATATAAATAGAAGTAATTGTGACCCTTTCAGTTCCAAGGACGTGAGCCTAGGATTCATAATTCTGAATTTTAGAGCATTTTGTAGCTAAAATCGCTGAGGTTATGGAGCCCAAGCCAAGCATTTTGTTGCAGGTGAAACAACTGAAGCATGAAGTTAATCACTTGAGCACATTCCCCTTAGTGAATTAGGGTGCAGCTGCAGTTTCCCACGGCCGTCTCCTTCACAGAACCTCCGAGGCAGCGGCCGCCGCCATCCCCTAGTCATCCAGTTGAAGTTCAAGTAATAACATAAGAATGTGACAGTGGTGTCTACAGAGGGGTGGGTGTGTGTGCCTGAAGCAGACAGACAGGTAAACAGGAGGGTTCTCTTCAGATCGTATTACTGTAGTGCGACAAGGCCAGGAGACTAAGTCCAGAGAGAAGGCACTAGGAGGCTCTGCCCCTAGCAGCACACAGGGCACTGAACCAGGACTGTCTCATCGCTCCTGGTGAACAGTCGTAGAGAAGCTGCTGTCTGTTCAGGCCAAAATCTAAACACAGCTGTAGCCGAAGTGAGTACCTGAGGGCACTCGGCTGCTGCCGGTGAAGGCAGCGTCCATCTCTTGTGGGAGGAAGGCACGTTGTTTGATTTGGGCTTTTTGTTTAAGAGACAGGGGTAAGTTCAACCTGCCTAGCTGAGAATGTCCTTAAAGTCCCTGGCACAGGTTTGGCACATAGCCCCGTCCATGTCCCAGGATCATATGTCCAGGGTCTTGCTCCTCTGTCCTCACAGAAGGGCTTCTGGAGAGCTGTGCCACATTGCCAGAGTCTGGAAGACTTTCTCATTCCATGCTAAGACACCCCGTGCCCCATCTTTTCAGTCTTCTTGCTTGTCTTTTAAGGAGTTTGTCTTTCAAGTTGGGGAGGAACAAATCCCATTTTCCAGCAATTTAATTTTATTAGCTTATCTCCCCCCCACCCCCTTTTCAAAGCATAGCTAAATGGAGCTAAACATACACACAGGGACTATATTTAGTCCTGATGGTGTGGTAGAGTAGAAAGGCACAAACAGAGAGGTTTATCTGCTACCTAGTAAACACAGGGAGGTGTCAGGGCTTGAGAATTCAATAGTAATAATAAGCATTTATACGGTGCAATGACAACTTTGATACAGGGCATAATTTTCTGGGGATTGCTATTAATTGTGACTCTGCCTGTGAGCGGCCCCCTGGTGAGGGGCTTGGAACACCATGCAGAGTTAAGCTATATTAAACATCAATTAAAATAGTGTAAAATAGCAACTGAGCAAAATATGCAAAGGTCAGAATAGCTGTGAGTAAGTAGACAGGCACTAGGATATGAGGGGTTAGGGCCTAGGGAGCCTACTGCCCTGGCAGATCTGTGTGGTCAGTTAGCTGCTTCTTCAAGGGCCCAGGATTATTGGGTTTGCTGTAAAGTGACTTGTAGAGCCCATTAGCTTTCCTAAGTTCAGTTCTTGCTTCATAGAAGTTTCAGAAACCACTGCTTACCAGCAAGAGATGAGGAAAGACAACCAGGGTCAAGTGATGCTAGCACAATTTTCTGTATCTGAAAGGTTCTTTATCTGTGCTGTCCAGCATTGTGGCCAGAAGGCACATGGAGATACAGAATACAGTTTATGTGATACTAGTTTATGTGCACCGGCACACACAAACATACACACACACCCTCACCTTCACCTGGGAAACAGAATCTTCAACTAAGTTTTAGTAGTCACAGTGTTGGAGAGTGCAGTTGTGAACTGCTATGCGGTTGCTGGAAATTGAGCTTGGGTCCTTTGCAGGAGTAGCCAGTGCTCTTAAATGCGAGCTGTCTCTCCAGCCCCCTCCTCAGCCTTGGCCTTGCCTCTGCCCCCTTCTCCTGACAGATGCTAATCATGCCTACACCAGGCAGAAGCAGGGAATGGCCCGACTCAGTTGCTGTGTCTGACTCTGTGCTTCCCCAGGCCTTTGGGGTGCAGGTCATCAGGCAGCTCTCGCGTTCATGGTTTCCCTTGACAACTGAACTGCAGGTACCTTTCCCCACAGCTCTATTAACTTGTTGAAAGTTAAGAATCCACTCACTGGGGTGATACAATGTAGTGGAACACTAGACTCAGAATCAGAAATCCATGTTCTTAAACTCCAGGATGCTGCATTATCCAACTCTGACCTCCATGAGGTTTTACTGGTCTCCCCCAGTAAAAATGACTGTTGGACTAAATGACCTTTACACATTTAGACAATGAAGAAAAGAAACCCAGAGAAAAGCTTGCAAAGCCCTGTCCCTTTGTATGGCATCCCTATTCAAGTGTCAGCATTCACCTCAGGCCCCTCCCTGCAAGAGGCTTCACCTGGGTTCTGTAACCCTGGAGCACACACTTCAGGTTGCTGTCCAGCACCCGACGTGCTGAGGCGAGCTGGATGGCGCCGTTGCCTGCTTTGGGTATGGCACACATGTAACCTGCGAGGAAGTCAAGAACAGCCAACCCTGAGGACTCTGGGTCATTCTCGGGTTTATCAGTTGGCCTCATTGGCTCAGGTCCATGAAGCAAGAAGGACATACAAGTTACCTGCAGTCTCCAGGCTCCATGCTGCCTCGGGGCTGTTAACCAGTCCCTCTCCACCCAGCGGTAGAAAGTCACTGCTCCTGAGATTGTCCCCTGTGGAGCTGCCAACCCTGCACAGCTCACAAAGGCCCCTGTAGCATCTCTAATGGAGGAGCTGGTGAGCGGCCGCCTTCAGTGGAGGTATTTTTAGCTACAGTTATACAGCCTCATCCTTTTGCAGGGTGTTTTGTTTGGTTACTTCCTTAAATGAAACAAATAAGTAAAACTGAAGACTGTACTACGGATACCCCAGTGCCAACACCCAAGAAGTTTGGGCGCACCCCCTCACCACGTCCCATGTAATTAATTCTCCCTAAAACCCAGGTGCTGAGGCACAGTATTAGTCAGAATATTAGAGAGAGAGAGCACATACGGAGGCAAGAAAAGCCAGCAAAGAGGAGGAATAATGCAGTCTGGCCTAGTGTCGAGGTGCAGCGTGGGCAGCTGGGAACCACCCTCCGTTCAGGCTGCTTGGGCCTCTGCTGCATCGAGTGAGTGGGCTTCCACTCCTGAGCAGAAGGCACCCTTGTGCTGCGCGGGATTGGGATTCCGTTCTTTGACTTGCTGGGGGGGGGGGCGGGCTGGGGTTTTTGTTTGTTGTTTTGTTCTCTGCTTTTATTTTCCTTATCTTTATCCTGTGACTTTGTCGTGCTCTCCTTTTCTGTCTTTTGGCTTGGTTTTGGGGTGTGTGTGTGTGTGTGTGTGTGTGTGTGTGTGTGTGTGTGTGTGTGTGTGTGTTTGAGGTTTCTATAGGGGGTTTTACTGTCCTGTGTCTTACTGAGCAAGGACTAGAGGGTATTCACTGCACTTGCTTCAGATGACATGGCAGGATTCTGGATTGACATGCCAGCGACTCGTCACCCTGGCAACACCCAAGGGTCAAGGAGGCATAGGAAAGCTGATGCTTAGGCCTCCCTGCAGAGAACCTAGCTTCATCAACCACCAGCTTTGTTCCCCCCAAGTTCCCCAGGGGCATTAGCTGATACCAAGGGGAAGCTTTGTTAATTTTGGTAGGTGTGATAATAGCATTGTGGTTATGTAAGAAAATGACCGCGTATTTTTAGAGATGCATACTGAAGTATGTAAAGCTGAAGTGGCATCTAGGATATACTTTAAAACGCTGAAGCAAAGAAAAGAGGGAGCGATAGAAGCCCCATGAGGACTGTAGGACTCCACATGGCGGGTTCGTGGGGTCCTTGATAGTATTCCACGCTGGGGGTTTCAAAATTTTAATTTCACAGGAGTTTTTGTATAATTAAAATGTTTTTTATTAAGTTGGGGTTTTGTTTTGTTTTGTTTTTTAACTCCCCCCAAAAATGCCAGTTTTCATCTAAGGTTAAGAACTACTGGCTTATTTAAATTCCAACCACCACACCCTAGCTAATTTCATAACTTTGGTTTTCCCTCAGCATAGACTTGATCTCTCTGCTAATATACAGTGCATGCCTGGGGACAGGATGGGCACAGAGAACAACTAAGTTCTACCTCTAGGTTAGAATCAGGAGTAGACAGCTTCGTGTCTTCTGCATTCCCTACAACTATTATGGAGAGCTGCTGTGCCTTGGGGCTCCAACCTGTCCCTTGCTAGTGCTGCATGCTCCATCCTTAGAACTTTTCTGGCCACCTCAGGGAAGTGAATGATAGTCGCACCTATGCTGTGACACACGGTAGAAGAAGAAAGTTCCCATTTCCTTGGAGCACTTTACCCAACAATGTTTGACCACAGAAGATGTGACCTGCAATTTGTACCAACCCTACACTCCGAGAAATCCACATACTCTCAGCTGTCTTTCTCTCTCTCTCTGCCTGTCTGTCTGTCTCTCTCTCTCCCCACCCCCAGTGTGTGTGTGTGTGTGTGTGTGTGTGAGAGAGAGAGAGAGAAAGAGAGAGAGAGAGAGAGAGAGAGAGAGAGAGAGAGACGTGCTTGTGCAGGCACACTCATTGTGTCCTCAACATTGTTCCAACTCCCAAGTGCTATTTTGTTCTGGCTGCTTAGCAGGTGAGACCAATAGCAGCTTGTACAGCCAAATTAAATGGATTCTGGAGGCAGGCTGGAGCTTCTAGCCTACATTCGCGTTGTGGCCTTGATGAGGACACTGCCTAAGCACCCCTTCATCAGAGGCAAGCTGTTGGTTAATCTTTATTCAGGGGGCCTTGTGACCTACACCTAAGCATTAAGCTAATCTCTGAGTTGCTACAGGGTCCTACAGAGGGGGTGAGACTACAGACGATCTAGGTCACTTATCGGACTAGAATAAATACAGTTTTACCAGAGTATTTACTGAGAGCATGGCTGCCAAGCTTCCAACTCCCAGGGCAGCCCTTTTAGCAGATGCCTGCCTGAGAAGTGTTGAGGTCATCTACCCACCCTGTGCCTGTGCCAAAGGACTGGGGCATCTCTGGCTCCCTACAGGGTTGAAAGGCAGTCTTGGCCCTAACAACACACTCATATTGCCTGTGTTCACAATCCAAACTGGGTGAATTTTCTCCTGTCCTCTTCTTGAAGTACACTGCAGTGGGTATGCTGCAAGCCCATTACATACCCTGCACTGTTTCTCCATAGAATTCTTTAAGCAGGTGGAAGCTGAGATTTCTCCTGCCTCTGGCTTGCTCTAAGCACACATTTCTACCATGTTTGCCCGTCACCTCCCACCCTTACTGTCATCCCTCCCAGCCCAGCTATGCTGAGTAACCTCAAGGGCATGGATCAAGTCTTTATTCTTCCCTTGCGCTTGGCCTGTCCCTGGCCGCAGAATTGGCTCCACAAAAGCATACAAACAAATAAATAAGCCAGGTGTGTTGGTTAGTTCTTGTCAGCTTGACACAAACCTAAGCATATCTGGAAAGAAGGAATCTCATTTGAGGAATTGCCACATCAGATTGTCTTGTGGACACTTGTATGGGACATTTTCTTAATCACAGATTAACATGGAAAGGCACAATCCTGCGAGTAGGACCACCCTTGGGCAGCTGCTCCTCGGTTACATAAGAAGGCGTGCTGAGAGAGCAGTAGGGAGTGTGTCCGTAAGCAGCTTTCTTCCATGGTCTCTGCTTCTGTTCCTGCCTCCTCATTCCTGCCTTCAGCTCCTTCCCTGGCTCCCTCGATGCATTGTAACTTGGAAGTATATGCAAATAAACTCTCTCCTTGTCTAGTCTGTTTGGGGGCATAATATTTTATCACAGCAACAGGAAAGCAAAGTAGGATACCAAGGAAGTGCTAAGGCCAGGAGTGCAGTGGCACTGAGCCAGAAGCCTCAATTGAAAACTAGTCCATCTTCTCCTGGGCCTGTGGGCCTGAACCACGGGGCAATGTAGATTGCCCTGATCACCAGGAAAGGAGCCTGTGGCTGACTAGGAAGGTTCCTGTGTACACAGTTGCAGAGAAGCAAGCTGTTTCGTTCTCCTCCTTGCTGCAGAATAAAAGGTGGTCTGCCTCCGTCCTTCCCGTTTGTTAGTCTTTGGTCCAAACCATCTTTCCTCCCTTGACTTGGCCTCAGAAGACGGTGCTACACCAGTCATGGGTTCTCTCTTAGTTTCTAGGACACTCATCGACACCCAGCTAGCTCTCTGAGCGGTGACTCCTGCTGAACCTGAGGGAAGGCTTGGGTAGGAGCTCATGCGTCCTCAGCCAGTGGCAAGGCTGCCTGGGCTGTCAGTCTGACTGGTCTTCCCTTTGCCTTCTCAAATCTCGAGCAGAAGTGTCTAATCTCCTGGATGATTTAAAGACACTGAAGTTTGTCACCCCTAGAGATGTGTGGCCTAAAGTTTAAATGCTAGTACTTCTTTTTTTTTTTTTCATAGCAAAGGTAGATTAAAACAAAGTGAAGAAACCACCTGAAGAGAAAAATGGCTACACACTGGTACCTAATGCTCCCCCAGTGTAGCTAAGTGCACCTAAGAGAGGGAGCATTGCCTAGAGAGTCTTCAGTAGAAGGAAACAAGACAGCGCCTCATTCCCTGAACAGCCTACTGTTGGCTCCCTCCACACAAGGGGACCGAGCCCCCTTGCATTCTCTCCTTAGGTGGTTCTCAGACAGGTCCCTCACACTGTGTAGCCAGCAGTATGGCAGATAGACAGCGCATCCCCAGTGCCCACTGTTTCACTTTGAACACAGAAGTAGGGAGGAGATGGATGTGTCTGTGGACAAGAGCTTGGGTTTGTTTTCAGAGATACCGATGAGAAAGAATAATCCAGAGGTGACTCTACAATCCCCAGACAGTTTAAAATTCTAGCTCAAGGGTTGCCTACCTGCCTCCAACCCCTACTTCCTCAGCCTCACATCCTACCCCGCAGTGACAAAGGAACCTGCCACAGCAGTGAGAGACAGGCAAGGCAGGGCACTGTAGAAATACCAGACTGCGTCCTACCCTCTCTCTGTACCTTGTCAGATTTCAAGCTTTAAGTCCGTATCTGTGCTCTGCCTACTTGGCTGGCTGTTCTTGCACTTGAGCGGCTTGTTTGCCTGGACAGGTCCAAGCTGTCTGAGCCATCAGCAGCTGTACCTCCTCCCTCGCGCCTTCTGTCTGAGCCAACCTTGATTCAAAGTAGTGCAGATGGCCCCAGCCGTACCCAGAGACGTCTGCCACTCCTATCCATCCTCTCCTGCCCTGCTTTGCTGAGATGAGGGGGCAGGCTGAACCAGACTTGCCTACAAGTCAGCCTGGGCCAAGATGAAGACAACACATGGTTAGTTCACGTTCTAGCACATTAAGCCTCCTGCGCGATCTTAAAGACAAAATGAACTGAACCCAAGGGGCAAAGAACAGGGCAAGGCTCACGGTCATGCTCTGTGAGACGTACTTTCTAGCTTGTGACTTGCAAATAGCCTTAGCAGTGCCCACTCAGCTTCCTCAGGACTAGTGTGAGCCGGATGGGAACCCAGGGAAGAGCCAGGATCAGAAGCTGCCTTCCTGTCCCCATCATTACAGACTTTGGGGATATTTCAAAGCACTGCTCATTTTCTCAGCGCACTTTAATGTGTTGAAGGTAGCAGTACGATGTGGCACACTTGTGTGATCAATTAGTTTCTCTTTACCTTGTCCCCTTCTAACAGACATCAAGTCACCAATAACAAGCATGCGGAGGGTTGTGGCTGACCTTTTAGAGGAAGAAATGAGGCAGCAACCTCAGGACAGCCCTCAGCCTTTTCTCAGGGTGGCTCACTGCTGGGCAGCTGGACTGTAAACTCCATGGGAGGCCATAGTGTACCAGAATCCACCTGAGTGACGCCCCACAGTCATCTCTGGGAACAGGCTGCTCAGGGAGGGGGGCCATGGCAGCTGCTCTGCACTAGAGAGTCTTCTAGACCCAGGCTGTTTAAGTCAGGAGGATCAGAAACCTCAGGCCAGCCTCTCCTGTGCTTTACCCTGTACAACGTGGAGTGTCTGCTGAAGGGCAAGCTTAATTTCAGTCATTGGGTCATTGGAGTCATCGATCATGCGCATCTAAAGACCAATAACGTCCTGACTAAAAAAGACAGAGGCCTGAAGAGGCATGAGCCTGTGTCCTGCTCACCTGTATGCTCTCGGTCTAAGTGGAAGGAGGTTGCGCTAGTGGCATGGGCTTAACAGGCCTTGTTCTGCTAAAATTCCATAGTGACCTGCAGCTGAGGGCTGCAGTCTGGCATCTTCTCGCTCATTTGGTACAGAGGAAGTATTCCTTGTCATAGTAGGACACTCAGGAGCCGCTACACAGTAGGTCTCACCAGCGTTGTCCTTTCTGTGTTCCCTGTGACTGCTTGGACCTTATTATCTGGAATGAGGTGTCATTCTCTTTTCTGTTACAATGGTTATTTACCCTTTTAACTATAGGAAACATGGTCCACTGGTTCTTCTTAATCCATTAAGTCTAGTCGTGTGGAAATGCTGGACTGCAGGCAACCTACAGGCATAGCCCAGCTTCTTGAGGTGAATCCCAAGACAGCATTTGTCATGGTCCTAAAAGGAACCATCATATCCACTGCCCATTACGTCTCAGGGAATGGCTGGAGCGCTCAGTGCGCTGTCAGTACAGCAAGGCTCCAGGAGAGTCACTGCCTTCTTTTCTTGCCATCTTAGAGGCTTCTAGTTTCGAGTAGGGAAGTTCTTCCCTCTCTTGTCACAAAACCTTCCATAAGCCTGCCTTCGCCTCCACAGCCACCTGCACTACACTGTAGCCGTCTAGGTGCCAGAACGCCCTGGACCCGAGCGAGGAGATGTGAATACAACTAGTCTCCCAGGAAGATCTCCTGACAGCGGGTACAGGACCACCCCTCAATGCTCCAGATACTGTATCTGCTGTTTTCTCTGGGGAGAAGTTGAGAAAAGATCCCCCAGCTGGGAAAGCCACTGTGCTGCCGTGTGTCTGTTTTCACGCTTCCACACGGATCCACCACAGGCTGGTTCCCACCAGCAGAGGGAAGCCCTCATCCAGCTCCCGCAGCAGCATTGTATACGTGTAGAGTACACAGACTGGAGCAGTGAGGCCTGGTTGACAGGCCCAGCCAAGCTATCACTTGTTTGGGTTGGTGATTTCCATGTGTTAAATGCCCAGCCTTCCTCGACTTTGATGCTCAGGCCCTACACAGTGGTACTTGTGCATGCAAAGGAGGGGAACTTTGTGCTGTACTTTGGCACCTGACAAGATTTCTCTATCCAGCAAAGCACTGCCAGTAGGGAACTGCTGAAGTAGCACTCTTGAGAGTCGCCCGGGAGACCCCTCCATCTCCTGCCAAGTCAAACAAACCTGCCTGTGCGCTCATGAATAGTATCTCCCAGCAGTTCCATGCCTTTCTCGCAGCACAGTGCAGGATGCGGCCTTACGGGAAAGTCCCGAGTGCCAACTACAGAGGTGTCTGAGGAGAAATGAACTGATGCAGAAAGGGGGTGCCACTCAGCCATCGAAGGGAAAAGGAAAGGGTGAGTGGAGCTGTGTGGGGCCCAGGTTGGATTGTTGTCTCTGCCTCGCTGCAGCAAAGAAGGGCCAGCTAACTGTGCAGCCCTAGGCACTGCCAGCCCCTTCCAGCTGCCGACAGCCCAGCACGAACACACACATGCTCTCAGTACACACACGGTTTGCATGTCAGCATGAGCCCATTTTTAGCTCTTGCCCAGGAAGGGCAGTCCGTGACACAGTAATTTAATTAAATTTGCCTCCCTCCGTGGCCCACATATTTGAAGAGGTTTGGGGGGGAATGGATCTGGCTGAGGAAAATTACCCTGCCTATCTGGCGCTGCCCCAGAGCTCAGCCACAGTACCATAAAGGGTCTTGCCATCCTGAATACAGCCCAGGGCATCTGTCTGCACCGCAGGCTCTCTGGCCAGGCTGCCTGCTGACACATCTGGCAAAGCAGCCTGTGGAAGCAGTCTGACTCCATCACAGGAAAGCCAATAGGGGCAGAAATGAGGGGGACTCCCTGCTCCCCTGGTCAAGACTGGCTGGCAGTGGTTTCCACAATAGCTGGAGCCACATTAGCTCTCACCAGACTTCAGTCTGTTAGAACAGAGATGAGCTCACACACCCTCACAGTCTCTACAGCCTCAGTGACAGCCGTGGCCCTAACTTCAGAGTTTTTAGACCACATACATCCATGTGCATCTGCCCTGGATATGACTGATTTAGGGACCTGAAAAGGTTCCTTTAAAAGTCCCAAAAAAACTTACTCCCCTTTCATAACTTAGGTACTCATCAGCTTTTACCCACTGTGCTACCTGCACTAACACCTCACCCCCCAAAAACCTGCCTGTACCTCCTAACCGATAAGCCAGTGCTTTCCTCACCTGAGATTCACCAGCTTGTAACAAAGTACATAGGCTTTCCTAGGCCATCTCCCCTGGTCCATTGATCTGACCGCCACAGGGAGCCCTTCTGCCTATTACCATCTTCTTATCTCCACTTTGGGGGGGGGGAGGGGCAGAGAGGCAGGTTGCTTCTAGTCAGCTGTACTAAGCCTTCCAGAGAAGAACCTTCTCTCTGCTCATCCTCCCAGCTCAGTACCAAGAACACTTCCTCCTTGCTGGCTGATCTTGCCTGCACAATGATAGCAGCTCCTCCGAGAGAAAGAGAATTCTCTGGCACAGTTTGTCTCAACACCAGCATAACATAGGCTGTTGCTTAAGAGTGGGAATCACTAGAGTCAGGCCATTATTGAAGGGGACCGGTCTCTAGGGGAACCAACAGAAATTACCACTCCCTAATAGATGGAAAGTCATTTGCTCGAAGCCCCCGCCCTCCTCTTTATCTCTCTGCATTTGCCACCTCCCCTCTCTTCTCAGCTTTGAAGTTGAAAAGAGAAGCAACTCCACCCTATCCAAGACAGCAAATGTCTGCTAAATTAACTTGGTCAAGAGAGAGCCTTTGCTGAAAGTTCTGTTCTTTTAGAATGCTTCTCCTGGGACTCCATGAGAAACCACCATGAAGGAGGCACATTGTGATTAAATATATGTGATAAAATTATAGCTAGGGCCACTCTGCTTCCCCAGATAGGACTGTTGGCCCCAGTGGTTCAGAGTAGGTCCCTCAAGTCAGCAAAGGCCAGGGAGGGAGAAGCAGAACAGTCGATAGCTTGTGACTTCGACAAGCCTCTAATATGATTTAGCCTTCCTGGGCTAGAGAGATGGCTCAGCCATTAAAGACTAGGCTCACAACCAAAAATGATCTAGCCTTCCCTATACAGAGGCAGGTGTTGTCTTACTGCCCTCCCCCAGTTCGGAGAGAAGGGGAAGAGTACTTGGGCAACAAAGGCCGCTTTTGATCATCTGTTTTGTACTGCCATCAAACCCACATGCCCTGGAACACTTAGAGCTGTAAAGAAAGCAGAGGTGCCTGGTTTCTCAACTCTTAACTGGATGAAATCTTGAGTGGATACCATTAGTTTCAGCATTAAGCATAAGTCAGAACTGGATGGAAAGTCCTTCTCCGCCTACAAAGGAACTACTAGAGACTGCACAGAATTGCAAATGCCAAGAGTCACTAGTTACTTTGCACACGTGGCACCCCCTAGAGTCAAACATTATGGTGACCTTGCTGGATTGACCAGAGATCTGGTCTACACTATTACTAGCAAATCACATTCTCGTCTTCTTCATATATTAACTGGGGTAGTTCAGCAGAATTCTCTAATGCATTTGGAGGGCTCTGTTGACTGTGTTCCCGTCCCTGACATTACAAAGCATAATAAACCCATGCTGTCTCCATGCCATTGTTGCCCCAAGGCTAGCTAGCCTTGGTAAAATCCCCATGATTCCAACTGGAGCTGATGTATACCTGAACAAGCAGGAGGAAGAGAGATAAAGAAAGGGAATGCTATAACTGACACAGTAGAATTAAATACAGATTTGTAATGGCCAACACTTTAGTCTTGTTATAGTCATATTTCTCTATAGCTTCAGAGACAGTCTGGCATGCATACGCCAGGTGTAGATGTTTGGAGAGACCTCAGTTGTGCCCTGACTACTTTGTCCTTGTTTTTAATAGGAGGAAATTGTCTCCCTTTCCCTGGCCCCTCTAACAGTCTCTTCCATGTTTTTCTTTTCCTCCTTCCTTTCAAACTCCAGGTTTCCCTCTCCCCAACCTTAGAGAGGAACTGGAAGAATATACTGTCATGTCAGAAGGAAGCCATTGTCAGTTCACACAGGCAGACACTAATAGGATAAAGTATTATCCGACTTCCTTTAAGTCCAGAAATTAAGTCTTCTTGGAATGGTAATAGATTATCACTTGTAACCAGTGTGGCTGCCAGGCTGCAGGAGCAGGCTGCTGGTGTCTGAAGCCTCCACTCTACCCAGGAGCTCTTATGAGGGCTGCAGTGAGTATTCCTCCAGTTAAGACCAAAGGCTGACAGAGACTGCCTGTGCAGAGGATCCTCTGTAACTCGTTCAGTTTACCCATGGGGGAGGAGAGGGTCCCTGAGTTAGAGCAGCTGTCTGAATGGTATTAATGAACCCAGATGAGTGGCTAGATAAGGGAAGAAATCCAGACCTTGAAGACTGGGAAGAAGTAGCCTGAGGCCAGAAAACCAAACTTTGCCCAAGGAACAGTGTGTGAAAGCCTTTCTCCTCCTTTTCTGACTCACTGAGCAGGTCGAGTGACTTATCTAATGACTAAAATACCACCAGCTCAGAGACAGGGAAAACCAGAGTTGAGACCTTAAAGGAACTGTAAGAGCTAGCATTTTAAGAAGCTGCCTTGGAGAGGCAATAGCATGCACATGTTAGAGGTAAGAAAGAGCCATCATTCTCCCATGGAAGGATCAGTCAGGGTTCCTGAAGCTCTGTTGTGGAGATGCGTAGACCACAATGGAGATTGTGAAAGAAAAGCTGATGTCGTAATGAGGGGTGTCGTTATTAGTGGGTATATAAGGTAGGTGGATACTAAAGAAACAAATAGATCAAGGACTGTTCTGTTAATGATGTGACCATTAATAACGATAACTGGGGACATAGAATGAGTGAGCTTGAAAGGCTGAGTCTTACTGTGTGGTCCAGCAGCCCTCACACCTGGTGCTAGCGAGTGGCCTCTCATCTCCTTGCTTCCCAGACAGAGGTTCTAGATTCTCTGAGATGTTGCTGCCCTCTTAAGTGCTAACTTGCTTTGACAAGACAGCTCCTCCAGGATCTCCCCACAGGGTAGGCCCACTCTGACTCACTACAAGTCTTTATATGCAGTGAACTCAGTAATCATAATTTCTGTAATACCTTGCCTTGTGGATAAATACTAAACTGTGCCCTCTAATTCTCCTTTGGTGACTGTCTGTACCTTAATAGAAATGAGGGGATGGGCTTACAGCAGACCCAAGGAAGCTGTCAGAGTCCAGGCTAAGATACCACCTGAAGACTGGCTTGCTTTCCCAACAGTGGACAGCCTGTAGGAGAGGGAGCAGGACTATTGTGGGAAGATGTGGTTTGGCCCAAGTCCTGGGCAGCAAAGTTGGCTTGTTCCAGAGGACAGAACCTATGATCATCCTGAAGTCTAATTCTAGATTTTCATTAGGAAAGCAACTGCATTGGCCTTTAGGCTCCCTTGGAAAACTAGCTGACTTCCCTGCTTTTCATCTCCTCGGCTTCATGCCATCAGTGTCACTACCTGTCCTCTGCCATCCAGGGTCCAACCAGCATCTTGCTTACTAAGTTAATAAAAAAAAAAAAATCTCCCTGGCTTTCCTTCTTAAGTGCACTGCAGACCCTTGCCTGTGTGTTTTCCACATGGCTTCGTTTCTCTCTCCCTTGTTAAAATCACGGTGCTGGCTCCCTCTCTCCAAGAGCCCAGCAGCTCTCTCTGTGCCAAGAACCTTCTCCATCTCCGTGTTTCCTCCTTCACCTCCAGGCCTGCTGAGGTTTTACAACAAGGAAGTGTTTTTACCATGGACCTGGATAACAGTGGTTCCATAGACCCCTGATGGAGAACCACAGACAAATGAAGAGTCCATAAGGCACTCGCCATCTTGTTAAAAACCACGGCTCTCTAGGTAGAAATATCCTGGCCTGGCCCTCGGTCTTTACATCACCATTAGCAGAACCACCTTCATAAAGAATTAATCCATTCCTAGACGAAGACAGTGTTGTGGGCCAGCTGCAGAGTCAGTTAGGTACAAAACAAAATATAACCATCTTCTCCTTCATGTTTGTTCTTATAGGTAGTATTGTCCTCCCAACTCCTACAAAACCTTTTTTTTCTCTCTGGACTAGTGAGAGTAGACTTCAGGTTCATCAAATAAAGTGCCTACTATACAGCATCAGCCACCACAGAGTGTGTGGTAAATGTACCAACATCTACAGCAGCCTATAAGTTAGTGAGGTAGTAATTCACATTGTCTTCATTTTACAGATGTAGACACTAAGTACTTGGTAAGTCACAAAACTGGGAAATGATGGAGCCGGAATTCAGCCCAGGACACTGGCTCCAGAGTCTCTTTGCAAACTCTGTGTGTGTGTGTGTGTGTGTGTGTGTGTGTGTGTGTGTGTGTGTGTGCGTGCGCGCGCGCTGATGGGGTGGGGTAACAATACTGACCTACTTTTCTATCTCCTGAAATATGCTCAAGATGTAATTTACTTATTTGAATTTAAAGAGAAGATGGAAACAATCCAGTACCCAAGCCATTCTTCCCCCTGCAAAGGAAGAGTGCTTTCTGTGTGGATGGAGACCAAAGACAGTCGCCCTGAGCCAAAAGCTGCCTTGCAGTTTAGCTGAGACAGGCTTTAGAAATGGCATGAACAGCGCCTGCATTAGGCGATGGCATGGTGTGCTAAGTGCCAGCAGAGGAGATAAAATCAGACATATGTTCAGAGTAAGTGTTCTCTCTACTTTCTCTCCTCCAATTCTAAGCCCTTGCTGCTCTGGTGTGCTGAAATGGTAGACCCTAAATTCTGAGCTCTTCCCTCTTGAGGTAGAAAGCCTGGAGTAAGACAGACCCACCTCGCCCTCTTGCAGCCCCTAGTCATCGGCCAGAGAAGGAAGGCAAAGGCAGTTGACTCTGGCCCTTTTTCCTGCCAACAGTAGGAATTGTCTTGCAGGAGGGACTCTGCATGTTGTTCCACCCAGCAAGTTGCTGGCCCCAGTACATGTTAAATAGCCATGGTAAAGCTAATGTCTCTAAGCCTTAGAGACGAGCCTGCCTACCTCCATTGATAATAGGGTACAGCATTACACCAAAGGGTGGTGAGAAGTCCTGCAGTAGATTTAGAAATGGTGACCACAGTGTGGCATTTAAAGAACTAAATGGTTCAGCAGGTAAAGGCTCTCATTGCTAAGCCTAATGACCTGAGTGAGCTTCTGGCCTTAGGGAAGGGAAGGAGCAGCTCCCACAAACTGTCCTCTGAAAGCCACACATGCCCCCGCCCCCACTAAATACAGATGTGAACATGTTAAGAGAGCTAAGACTAGGTAAGTATGTGCAGTAGGGGAGAGGAACTGGGCTCCTCTTCTCCCATCCCAGTCTTACTATTGCTGGGCCAAGTAGGCAGGCACCACTCCCTATGGACACTGTCTCTAATAGGAGATGAAGACCTTGTCAGTCATCTACTTTCGCAAAGCTTTCCAGTCTAGGTTGAGAGGAAGCCAAGTCATCTTTTTCCTGTAGCTGTCACCCTCTGTGGGACTCTGCAGTCTCTGTCTGCCATTGGGCTAAGAATCCATAATCTGGATGTGCACTCCTGAGACTCCAACCTCTTATGCACCTACAGAGCGGGGCTCCGGATGTCAGAATTGTGGTCAAGCCTTACAGGGTGGCCGAGCTCATTGGGATGGAAAGTGAATAGCTTTTTGTGGGAGAAGAGAACACAGAAGTATCCGTAGGAAGTCCCATTTTAGTCGCATATTAGCATGGGGAAAAAGACACATTTGTCTTGGGAGTCAGGAGACCCAGGTTTTAGTCTCACTCTTCCACTGTCAGTGTGACCTTGGAGGTGTCTTTCCAGTTCTGTGGCACTCAGTTTCCTTGACTAGAAAATATTTTTTTTTAATTAGGCTAAGTAATTTTCATGACCTTAATTCTATAATGAAAATTCTGTAATCCCATATACTCAGCCACAGTCTTTGCTCTAATGTGTTGCTATAACTACCCCTGAAGAGCTACCAGCCCACGTCCCATTCCCAGGTAACCAGCCTTACAGCTTGGCCAGGCTTGAGAGTGAGTCACTAACGCAGCCTTCCCAGTGCTCATGGGGCTCTTCCAAAAACTGTCCCAAGCTCCTGCTTAGGCAGGATCTACCCCCAGCTCTATGGCAAAAGAGCACTACCTCTCTACCTGCCCAGAACAGTGCCAGGCCAGAGGATAAGCCCACCCTCGCCCTTCGGCTTCCAAGACCGGAGTCGACGAAGGCATTCATTCCTACCCAGCATTCCTCCCGTTTCTCTACCTCTGCCATCAGACCTTCGTTTAGCCTGAGACCCTTTGTCATTGCAGCTACTG
The DNA here is from genome assembly GCF_964271855.1 of Acomys minous. Taxonomy (NCBI): domain Eukaryota; kingdom Metazoa; phylum Chordata; class Mammalia; order Rodentia; family Muridae; genus Acomys; species Acomys minous. The sequence continues at coordinate 824,639 of NC_140487.1, read as the reverse complement.
CATCATTTCTGACTTTCCCAGACAGCAGCCAAAAGAGAGGATGTTAGGAAACTGGAAATCGGCGCCCCACCTTGTGGTGCTGAGGCAGCAACTTCGTCCTCACTTGCCTCAGAGTGTATACCCAGGAAGCTGTTCCCAACAGCCTGAGTTGTGTCCTGTGGCTTTAGGAAACAGTCATTTCTTGGATTTTCTTCAGATCCTAGCCAAGTCCCACCCTTTGCACTGCTGCAGTTCTCTTTCTTTATTAGGGGTAGAGTTGTAAACGAATGACAGAAAGAACCAGCCATAGTCGCCTGCATTGTAAGTGCACACCAGCGTGTATGTGGGGCCATAGCACTGATAGCCAGAAATGATCTGTATGCCTAGGAAGATTCAAAACTGGTCATTTCTTAGCCGACTGCTGCAAAGTGCTGCCTGCCTCTCTCCCGTCTCAGAGCCAGATAGATCACACCCACTCAGCCCCCATTCCCCGCATCAGTATGAATATGTGCGGAAGAAACACCAGGCCCTTGTTCGTGGAACCTCCCTGGAAGTCATTGCTCTGTGAGCCTCAAGAGCCAGGGCCCCCCCCCCCCATCTCCTCCAAAGCACATCTGACTATTCAGCACTCGGGGAAGCAACACTGCCTGTGGGAATTCGCAGCCAAACTCCATTACTGCAGCCCTCTTAAATCCAAGCCTCCCAGGGTCCTTGGGTTGAGCTGGTACTGCCTGACCATAGGGTTCTGCTGAGGCAGCGGTTCGCTTCTGGCCAGGTCCCAGGAGCTGAGGCTGACCCATTTCCCCTGCCTTCCCAGGGCGTGGGGAATTTGGTCATATCCCCAACAAAGCCAGGGACTAACACACTTAGCTTGAGGAAGATGCACTGGAGTTGGGCTGCATTTATTTAAACTAAAGAAAGGTGGTTGACAGCTTTCAGCATTTTCCCACACTTAAAAGAAAATTAACATTGTCTCCCTCCCCATGTTGAGCCTCTTCCTTCCCCCCTCCCCCTTTATGTAAATATAAATGACTGTATAGGTTTAGGGTCTTATTCAATTTAACCCTTTGGGGACAGTGAATTAAAAATTGAACAATATTTATTAAAATACAAAAATACACTTTTCTCACATTACAATCAGTGTTCTTTTGTTGGCATTCCCCCCACCCGTGCCACCCCCTTTCAAATCTGAACCCTTTATTTCCTCTTAAAGCTAAAATAATCACTGAAAGTTACATCATTAAATGGACCAGAACAACAGATCTTGCCCCTGCTCATAACTCTACTGGAGGTAGGCCTAGGGGAGGGAAGCTTCCCTCCAGGGGCCTCACTCCACAGGACTCCATGTGTGTGCCCCATTGTCACTTTTGCTGTACCTGTGCATTTCACATGCACCCCCACCCAACCCCAGAAACACCCTGGTTGTCAAAGGCTCCTTTAAATGGAGCCTGTGTCCTTTTTTAGCTCTCCTTTTTCCTCTGTACTCATGTTCTGCCCCCACTGTATCACCACAACCAGTTGGCATCAGCTGCAATAATCCCTAATGAATCAGCATTTAGAATAGTCAGCAAATCCCAAGCAGGAGAAAAGCTTCCACTCCCAAGTCCCCCCACTCCCAGCCTCTCCTCCTTTTTCACCTTAAACAAACAAGATCGTTTTTTGAAAAATCATAAAATGTCATCATTGTCTACAATCATTTGTCAGATACCCGGAACAACAGGTGGACACGGCACAATGCTAATTTATGGCCTCCTGTGAATCATCCCTCTACTGCTCTGCTTCCTCCTTCCCCAGGGCCGCACCCCCTTCAGGCCGCCTCCTCCTCCCGGGAAACCCTGAATAGACACACGCCTTGCAGAGTGGGTTATGCCCAACTGCAGGAATCTGGTGCAATGTGAAAGCATCTGACTGAGAGCTACGCCAGCTCCCTTCCTTCTTAGCTGTCCTGAAGCACTGACAGGGGAGGGCTTGGGCACATGGACAAAGAAACAGCCCCTTTAGGATTCATTTGAACTCTGGTGGGTTTCCGACTTTAAATATATTTACAGATCTATCTTCCTCTTTGCCTCTGAAGGAAATAATAATAATTATTGCCTCTCAACATTTTGGCATAGTACAAATTTGTGATGTTCTTTTAAATTATTTTAATAAGATAGATCTGTAAAGACAGCTCTCAGCGTAAGAACGATGTCTGTAGAAATGGTCTTCCTTCCTCCTGTGAGCATCTTCTGAAAACCCTTCCTGCCCCTGCAGCCCACACCTTCCTCTTTCGGGGTGTCGGTTGGTTGAGCTTGTCTTAGCTTAGCAGTTCCCACCTTACACCAGATGACTTGAGGCTCCTACCCACAACATTGCCAAGATCCCTCCCCTCCCCCTTTAAATAGAACTTACAAGTTAGAAAATAGTTTTGTTTTGATTTTTTTTGTTTTTAAATTTTAATATAATCTTTTTTAACCAGCCCATAGATTTAATATATAAGCATATACAAGAAAAAGTCTCTCCCCACTCTGTACAAAAGTTGCTCTTTTTTGTGCATTCTATTGCATTTTATAAGTTTTTTTGAGGGAGGGGGAGTCATATTTGAGTTTCCTGTACCTTGTCCTTGGTATGGGTCTGAATTATATAAGGTTCAGAGATAGTGGTGACTGTGGGGTGCAGAGAGTTCCCCAGGCTGTTTTCTGTCCAGTGGGCCCCGTGTGCTGGTTTGTAGGTGTTGTAGTTAATATGGTCATGTATTGTGGGCAACACTACTGCCCCCTCACCTGATACACCGGATGGAGCTGCTGTTGCTGCCGCAGGTGCTGCTGGGATGTCTTCATCCACCTGGATAATCTCGACTGTCCTGGCAGCTGTGACTGTACTCCGCTGCTGGTGCCGCTTGCGAAGTTTATAGAAGACAATCAACATGGCAGCAGCCAGGAGAGTCACTGCCACAAAGCAGCCGATGATGATCTTGGTGGTCTTCATGACTTCATCCAGGCTGGTCTGCATCTTGTCAGTGGTGTCTGTCGAGGGTACTGGCACCTGCTTGGGCACACGGGTGGTCTGAATGAGCACCGTGGTAGAGGTGGTATATGCCGGCTGGTAACCAGTGGATGTGGTGGGAATAGGCTTGTACTTCCGTGTCATGTCCTCGGGCGCAGTCTCTGTGGTCTCCACTGTCACTGTGGTGAAGAAGCTGAAGTTGGGGGTGTTGAGCTCGGCCGAGCTCACATTGAGGTAGGCCGAGGCATTGGAGTTGCCTGCCACGTTGGTCACCATGCATGTGTATACTCCAGTGTCTATGAGCAGCACACGAGAAAAGTTCAAGGTGCCATCATTAAGAACAGAGATCCGTGGGTGCCGGGAGGCGTGGCTGAGCACTGTCCCATTGGGCAGCAACCACTTCACAGAGGACATGGGGGGAGTCCGACACTTAAGTTCTGCCATCCGATCCTCAGAAATATTGAGGTCCCGGGGTGCATCCATGATGAAGGGGGCAGAGCACTGAAAGGAGGCCTGGTCCACCTCCACCAGGTAGCGGCCTCGCATGTGCATGGGAGCGTGACAACGGCCACAGCAGGTGGAATTGGTGGGTATGTACTCCCGAAGCCACCAGGCTAGCCACAGAATGTCACAGTCGCAGTTCCAGGGGTTGTGGTGTAGATGTAGCTCCACTAGGTACCGCAGGGGAGTGAAGAGGTCATGGGGCAAAGATGAGAGGTTGTTGTGGGCCAAGTTGAGCTCCACGAGGGAAGCCAGCCCGTCAAAAGCATTGCGCTCGATCAAGCTGACCTGTGAGTTCATCACCCACAGCTTTTTGAGGGAGCTCAGGCCATGGAAGGACCCAGGCCTGATCTGGGGGAAGTGGTTCCCGGACATCTCCAGCTCCTCCAGCCCCACCAGGGGTGTGAGGTTCGGCATATCTTTAATGTTGCACATGCCCAAGTTCAGGTACTTGAGATTGAACAGCCCCTCAAAAGCCCCCTCCGAGATATACTCCAGCTTCTTGAGCTCCCCCAAGTCCAGGCGCATCAGGGAGGGCACCCGGTTGAAGGCGTAAGAGGGGATGCTCTCAATGGGGTTGTTGCGAAGCCAGAGCTCCCGCAGTTTGGACAGGTACTCAAAGGCCCCGCTGGGGATGACAGTCAGCCAGTTGTCAAACAGTTCCAGGGTGTTGAGACTGGCGAGGCCGTTAAAGGCCCCCACCTCTATCTGCCTGATGGAGTTCCTGCCCAGCTGCAGGACCTCCAGGTGGTGGAGATGCCTGAAGGTGTCGGCCTGAATCATCTGGATGTTGTTTTCCATGAGGTTGAGATACCGGGTGTTGGAAGGAATACCCTGCGGGACTTCAGAAAGTCCCCGGCGGGTGCACACCACCTTGCTGAACTGGTTACTGCAGGAACAGACGGAGGGGCAGTTCTGGGGCCCAGCTGAAGCGGCAGCAGCGATGGCTGCACACAGAATCCACACTTGCGCCGTGAGGTAGACGACGGGAAGCAGGACGGCATTCCAGGTGTGGTGCACAGTTACCTGCCACAAGAGCTTCATGGTGTGGCACGTTCATAATTCACCATCGCCTGGGATTTTGGCTTGGAAAAGAGAACCAGCCTTACCCCGGCTTAAGTGAGCTAGGAGCTCCTCTTTCCATCTGGAGAAGGAGGTGGGGAGGGGGCGATTAGAGACGAGCAGATCGGCCTAGAAAAATCCTGCCAAACTACAGAGCAGAGCGGCCCCTCATCCACCAGCCCACCCTCAAGGCCAGCCCATAGAAAGCTAAGACTCTCTTCCACGTTGCAACCATCCCCACCCAATTCGCTGTCACCTACCTCGGAGGGAAAGCAGGAAAGAATTAGCACTGTGTCCTTAAGCTTTCTCCACGGGAGCCGGGCACGTCGTTCCCATTCTGACTTTAGTTTTAATTAACAAAGGGGGAAGTAGTGGGGGCAGGGAGGGCAGAGGGGAGGGGAGGGGAGGGGTAGGGGAGACAAAATGGCTTCTAGTAAATCCGGAGCCGGCGAAGCCGCGGAGTTGAGGCGCGCCAGGGAGAGCCAAGGCCCGGCGGGCTATGCAGGTGCATGCCCCCCCGAGAGCCCGAGGAGCGGCGCCACCAGCGCTTCCCTGTTTTGTCCTTGGACCCTGGCACCAGCTTGCTCCAGCCGCGGGGGAAGGCGCTTCATCGCCAAAGTGTGTCTCCGGCGCCCCCAGCCCTCTCCCTGGGCCGCCACCGGGGATGGGGGTGCGGGGGCGCCCCGAAGCCGCCCAGGCCGCGCTCGCTGGCTGCTGCGCTGCTCCCCGCTCCGCTTTCCCGGCGTCGGCCGCTCCGAGCTGGCGGCAGCTGATTGCAGTCGTGAGCTCGCGGGGCTGCGAGAGTTAAGAGGTGTTCGCTGCGCCTTCGCCCTCCCCAGGCACACACCCCCTTTTCTCCTCGCCTGTTCTCAGAAGGGTTAAAAAAAAAAAAGACAAAAACTGGGTTCAGTTCTCCAGTCCCGCCGTCTGCTGGCGCAAGGAGCGGTAATCCGTCCGGCCCCGGAGGGGCAGTGGCGTGGACGCGGCTTCGGGACCCGGTCGGCGAGCGGAGGAGCGCGCAACGCCCGCGGTCGCGCCCGCACCGCAGGCCCCTTCAGGGAGTCCGGGGGCGGGCGCGGGTCCGGCGGCGGCGGCCGCAGCCCCCGGCAGCGCGCAAGCGCCCGCCGCCGCCCGCCACTGCTGGGCTCCCGGCGCGCCGCCGGCCCCGGCTTTGTGCGGAGAGTGCGAGTTCGCCGCTGGGGCTCCCGGAGCCTTCAGCGGCGGAGCTGCCAGCGGGCTGCTGCAGCGGCCGGAGCACTGGCAACGGCGGCGTGAGCAGTGGGGGTCGCGGCTGCGGGAAACGCTCCGGAGCCCGTGAACATGGTCCCCACTGGCTAGCGGCGACGGCGACGGCGGCAGCAGCGGGGCCCCTGCGCTCGGCTCCCACCGTCTCCTCCTCGCGCCGGGCTCGCGATGTTGCAGGCGGCAGCCACGCAGACTGCTCTCTCATCCTTTTGTCCTTCAGTCAGAACGTGAATGTACTGCTGACGCATACTGTTCTGGGGAGAAGATTAGCGTGATGCAGTGCTCTTATGTATTAACACCGCTCCCCCTCTGCCGCCTGCCCTCAAGGGGTTAACGCCGCGCCTTCCAGCGCGCGCTGGCCCGCGCCGCGCAGCCCCGAGTCGCGTAGGGCTGCCTGCCTTCCTCACTACTTCCTTCCCTCCTTCCTTCCTTCCTTCCTTCCTCCCTTCCTCTTTGCTCCCCACCCCCCTCCCCCCTCCCCGGCAGCTTCCTCCCCGCCCCCTCCAGACGAACGGAGCGGCCCGGGCGAGCGAGTCGGAGTGAGCGTCAAGTGAGGGGCTGCGCGCTAGTCGCAGGCGTTCGCAAGCTATTTTGGTCAGGTCTGAGCGAGCGGCTGGATGGCCGCTGATAGGCTGGAGCGGTGCGGGGCTGCAGCGGGGGACTGCGCGGCCCCCACCCGGGGCCACCCAGCACCCTCCGGCCCTGGAGTGCTGGGCTCAGGAGCCCGAGTGCGGCGGCCCTCGGTGGGGCTGCCGCAGTTGGCCGGCCTCCTGCTAGCGCCCGCGTCATCCGCACCCCCGCTGAATGCTGACGGGGTGCCTGGCCGCGCGGCCAGGAGTTTGGAGCTGCAGGATAGTGGGGACTCAGGGGCTGCTAGCCTAGTCGACGCAAGGACTGCGTAGAGTCAGAAGACCACGAGCCTCTTAAGATTCGCCGTACTCTATTCCTGTCCTTCCAGTCCCCTCCCTCGCACACTTTCTTACCGTCCGCCACCCGACCCCACCCCCGCCCCCGTAACTAGGGCTTTAAATGATAGTTTTCTTAATGAGGGCTGTGGGGGCGGGAAGCAGTGGAAAGAAAGACCAAATTCAAGGAGCTGGGGAAATGACAACCTGGCAAGGTTTAAGGTGAGCTCACCAGAACTCATGGCGCAACCCATGGTTCATTCAAGGAGCTCCAGCCCTGCCGCCCTGTCGCCCCCTCTCCCTCCACTGTAGGGTGCTTTATGCCTTCTAACCAATCCCTGGAGCTGCACCAACCTCTCTCTGGGACTCCCTGAGCATTGCATTAGCAGTGTGCTGGAAAGGGAATTTTGGACCCTGCTTTGATAGGCTAATGAAAAAGCGTAGATCATCACTTGCCACCCCATTCCCTTCATAAAAGAACCTCCTTTCTCAGCTAGGTGATGATGAAACAATCCATAGGTTAGCGCTATGTAGGTCCAGAGAATATGACATGAGTTTATCATGCCCTCCTTCCAGCCTCACCCCTTGACGACTCCTTACCGCTCTGTTATCTAACAAGCCTACTTGTTTAACTCCATTGTTCCCAGGTGGGCTGTTGCCTCAGAATGAGGAAGCCCAGGATTTCCCAACTTCCTGAACTTTACCACAGCCATAGTCTCATTATTACCTGCTGCCCAAAAATCTGAACCTTTTTCAGTCCTGGAAAGTTCCAGTGTCGGCAACCTTCAAGTTTACATTTGCTGTCAAGGAAAGACAATCTTTTAAAGCCCTTTCTTTATGGTTCATTCATTTTATGAATGGACAAAATACATGTGTGAGTAGGGTCACATATAGTAAGTTGTAGCACCAAGTCTTGAGCCCTCACAGGCCTCACAGAGATTGGTGTCAGAGGAATGCAGTCAGATTTTACCCACCCACTCACCAGTCCTTGTTAGGGTGTCTGTGTGCCTGCCCACCATACTAAGAACCTGTGTGTCTGTTCTGCTGAAATCTTTATTTACCCCCAGTGAAATGATTGCCCCCTGCTGTCTCCGTTTTCCACGTGAAGGCACTTCACTCAGGCAGGCAAGCAATATCTTGCTTACCAACCTGCTGCCAGTTAGTGACTGTCAGCTTTTCAAGCCAGTCTTGAGCTCATGAGACCAGTGATTTCATCACTAACAAAATATCCACTGTATCCAGTACATAGGCCAAGGGTGGCAGCAGGGGTGGGGAGAGACTGACCATTCAGTGAAAGGTACATGAGAAATCAGAAAGAGTGTGACAGGAGGGACTAAGAAAATAAGGGGGAGAGGTTGAGGTAAGTCACACCCTCACGCCAAGGCATAACTCCATTTGGCTCTGTAGGGGCTCTTCCCCTTTCCCCTCACCGACCCCCCCATTCCCATGTGGAGACAGGGTTTTATTTTAAAGCCCAGGTTGGCCTTGAACTCATAGTAATCCTCTGGCCTTAGCCTGCCAGGTGCTTGAATTCCAGGCATGAGCCTGCTTGTGCCTCCAGTCCTTCTTTGCAGTCGTCATTAAAGACCATGTGTCAGCAAGATGCCACTGTGTCCTGGACCCAGGAGATAGGAGCCTGGGACACTGGGGATCTGTGGGGGAAAGCGTCTGTCCTTGACACAGCTGCGACAGAGCAGGGAAAGGGCTATCACCAGAATCTAGGTGGCACGCGGGAGTCCGGGGCCTCTCCTTCCTTGGGCACAAGAGGGGGCTCCACCTGAAGTGGTTTCCTGCCTGTGTAGGCAGACTCGGGGCCCCATCTGTTCAGCTGCAGGCCCAGCAGATGACAGCTGCTGCCCCCACACTGTGAAGGTAGTTGGGATGGTGGGCTGAGCTGGATCAAACCACTACATGGGAATGAGTAAATGTGGCTGCTGTTGGGGAAGGCAATCATTCCCAAACCCAGTGGAGCTCTTACGTGGGACTGCTTTGCCCTCTATGGGACAGCTAGGCTGCTAAAATCCCTTGAACCTGCAGAGTAGACTGAAGAAGATGCTGTGGCACCGCGGCACACAGCCCTGACCTGAAGGCCCTGCAGCCTCTACTCTTCATAAACTGAGTTCTGTGATGTTTTGCCCCTCACAGCTGGTGCTTCTAGTTAGTGCCTGGATTTGGAGCGGTACCACCAAAAAATAAGAGAAGGCAACTTACACTTAAATGAGAAGGAACACTGGGCTGAGGACGTGGGCAGCTTCACAGGGAGTGCCCAAGGAAGCTGAAGAGGCTGGGCCAGGCCTAGGTTGGCATCTCGGTTTTGAAGAATGGGCACTGTACTGAGGTTAGGTTCTGATTGATTTTTCTGTCAGTGATTTGACACAATGGATCATAAAATAAACCTTGATTTCTTCATTTATAAAATCAAGGAAATGGACTAGAACGTTCTTTTCGATTCCCATGGTGCTTCCTCACTGCTTTTCAGACAGACAGCTTTGGGAAGCAGGCTGATCCTCTGGGATTGTAGCCCAGCCTTGGAGATGAGCTGTGGAGTTGAGAAGAGATGCTTCCTTCAGTTTAGTGTGGACGCCCGCAGGACTGCAGCAGCGCTGGTCACTAAGAGAGCTGGCAGAGCAGGGTTCTTACTCTTAAAGAACCCTTAAGGAGAGCATCTTGGTTTGGCCTCTTGCTTTACTGACGATAAACCACATGACTACTTAATAGTGACTAGTGACTTACCTAAAATCACATGACTAGTTAATATCAAAGTCAGTCCCTTCTGAGCCCAGTCCTTCAATGCTGAAAAGTGGCTAATTGCCCTTTAAACTCTGGGCTTGGTGAGCAGATGTCTTATATTTTGCCACTTTGGGGATAAGGGTGTGTTTTGATAGTACTGATATGCCATTCCAAAGGACTTGGATCTCCAATAAGAACCGGTCATTTAGAGGGGCCCTGGACTGTCCGACTATCCCACTCCCTACTTTGACAATACCTCTGTCCCTGAGGCATTATCCTAAGCAGCCACTAGATGTCCATGCTGCCTCATGGGGTCTGCCAGGAATAGCAGGGTACCATCTTGCTTTCAGTGAGCTTCTGGGTCCCTTCTGGAGAGGTAACAACAAGAACAGACTCAGTAAAGGCAAAGAAAAGAAAGGGATTTCAGAGACAGGAAGAAGGAAGGAAAAATAATAGGAAAATTACTCTCCAAAGAGACAAGGAAAGGTCTTGGTGGGTGAAGTTGTAATGATTTTAAAACATAATAAATGAATGTTCTGTGTAGGCGTAGTCAGCCCTCCTGCCCAGAGCAATGAGTGAGCACATGGAATTCCATGGTTCTCACATGTCTGCCAAGCACAAACACACCTCTCGAGGACCACCTGGTCATGGAAGTTTCTGTTCCTTGTAAGAGGAGGTTCGTTCAATTGCTTGTGATCTTGCCATGAGGCTATGTTGTTACTACCCACAATCATAAGTAAAATGCCGCCCCGCTCCCCCCCCTCCCGGCACCCCCCCACACACCCTTGAGTGGATGGCTCGGGGCAACACAGACGCTCCAAACGTTACCTGTTTTCCCTAGTGCCCCAGATTTCACTGTTGTTTTCTCTAAAATCTCTGTTCTTTCATAGAGAGTTGGTGGAAAGTGTTAAAACTAAAGAAGGGGACGTCAGGGAGTGGGCTAGGAGTGTAGCTTGGTAGTCTATGTCTAACATGGCATTCCCAGTGCCTTGGATTCAGTCCCCAGCCTACCAGGAGTGATTTTCTAAAACCTCAGCTGAAATAAGACAAGGTAGCTAATAACAGTTACAAAGAAGTGGGCTTATGATGTAGCTCTGACAGACCTAGCATAAACAAAAGCTCTGGGCTCCCTCCCCAGCACTGCATTAACCCAGTGTGATGAAGCACACCTATAACCCCAGCATTCAGGAGTTCAAGGTCATCCTCAGCTACATAGCAAGTGTGAGGCCAGCCTGGCATATATGAGGCCCTCTCTCCAGAAAAAAAAAAGGGTGGGGGAGGGGGAGCTACAAGGAGCTATGCAGAATGCAAAGGCCACTTTTTCCACTGTAACTAGTTTCACCAGGGCTGGTGGCTTCTTTGTGGGTAGGCTACTAAGCTGGAGTGAAGAGAAAAACCTTTTCCTTTCTTGAGAAAGGGAGCTTGGGTGCCATTCTTGTCACAATCACACATGTGGGCCAGCAATATAAACCACCCTCCCCCCTCTGCCCGCCCTTTGCAGGCACACTGGCCCATCCAGGCCCCAGCAGCTTGCCTTCTTTAATCACCTGTATGCAGCAATAATAACTTTAGTAACATTTCCTGGTTGTTGATAGGTACTTAGGCTGTTAACACATAGAGCTCTGTGAACTGGAAACTATTAGATTTCTCCATTTTGCAGGTAGGCTTAAAAAGTTTTGTTACAGTTACAGAAGTAATGAGTGGCTGGTATAAAGCATTTCCACACAGTCAGTGACTTCAGCCAGCAAATTCTCTTGGGGATCTAGAAGCTCAAAGCTCATAGTCTAACAAGACTTTGCTCCTTCCAGAATCTTGACCGGCCCTGACTTCTGGAGGCACCCCTTGCCTTGTCAGTGCATCGCTTCAGGCTGTGCTTCCACGGTCACACTGTCTCATTTTCTTCTCTTTCTCTGTGTAATTTAAAGAGACACTTATGGTTGGATTTAGGAGCCACCAGGTTAATCAAGTGCCCCTAGTACAAACTAGGTCATGAATCAGGGATCCACACCTACAGTTGCTTCACAGATGCATATGTGATGTATCTATTATGCATGTACCCAAGCTATATCACATACAGTGTGTGCGTGTGTGTGTGTGTGTGTGTGTGTGTGTGTGTGTGTGTGTGCGCGCGCGCACATGCATGCATGTAGCAAGAGTTAGAGCACAGAGGTAACTATGAAGTTATCTCTGGAATCACACACTTAGGCTTAACTTTTAGATATGCTTCTTATGAAGTATAAAGTGTATTTATGATTCCTCATGTGTAAAGTGGTTAACTATCCCACCTTATTGGGTTACAGGCAAAATTTGGGATTTATAACTGGTCTCAGCAAATAGTAATAATAGCATCTATTGTTTGTTTGGGGTTTTTGCAAGGTTGGGGGGATTATTTGGTTTTTCAAGACTTAGTTTTTCTGTGCAGCCCTGGCTGTCCTGGACTCACTTTGTAGACCAGGATGGCCTCAAGCTCACAGAGATCTGCCTGTCTTTGCCTCTAGTGTACGCCACCGTGCCCAGCAGTTTTGTTTTGTTGTGGTGGATTTGGGTGTTTGTTTGTTTGTTGTTTTTAAACAGGGTTTCTCTCTACAGCTCTAACTGTCCTGGAACTCCCTCTGTAGATCTACCTGCATCTACCTCCCAAGTGTTAGGATTAAAGGCATGTGTCGCTGCCGTCACCACCTGATGAATCTATTGTTTTTAATATGGGAGCTAATATAGAATAGAGTTGCTTTGTTTAGTCAGTTTTTGACTGAAATCTTTTTCTGTTGTCTTTTTATTATCTAGGATCACCGGCTCTTAGCATTGCTCCTAATTTAGAACATCTAATTCTTCATTCAAGGTCTAAAGTGGTTTTTCTATTTCTAACAGTTAATACTTTTTGAGACATGATCTTACTCTATAACCCTGGCTTACCTAGAACTCTCTATGTAAACCAGGCTAGCCTCAAACTCATCTGCCTGCCTCTGCCACAAAGGTGCCACCACACCCAGTAGTTAATACTTTTGTTTCTTTATTTGAGGTAATCCTAGACTTTGAGACAGGTCTCAAATATTTACAAATTTTGATGTAGTCTGCCTAGCTTACCAGTGTGTCAACATCTCACATGACCTACAGAACATATACTCAGAGCTGCTAACGTAATCTTAGGCATGAGTTTTTACCTGTGCCACTTACACTCTATTCTCCATAGCAACCAAAGTGATCTTGGTGACATTACATCAGATTATGTTATTGATTTGCTTAAAATGTTCCAACCAACCACCTCATAAGTGGAATAGCAACCAAACTGCTTACCACAGCTCCTAAGCCCTCATCCCTTCAACCCCTGCCTTGACATCTCGTCAGACTCCTCCATACTCCCAGCATGACAGTTACACTGCTTGTCATATGCTGGATTTTTTTTTCCTGTTTTTTTGAAGACAGGGTTTCTCTTTGTGGCCTTGCTATCCTGAACTCACTCTGTAGACCAGGCTGGCCTTGAACTCACAGAGATCTACCTGCCTCTGCCTCCTGAATGCTGGGATTACAGGCTTGCTGGAATATTCTTAATTTGATTCTCTCCTTGAGGATGTTGCTATGTCCTCCTCCTAGATTGTTCTTCCCCACATCCCAGCTTCCTGAGCAGGTCTCCCAATAGAGATTTAAAGTGACCTTCCAGTTGTAATCACATTCACCAACTTTATTTACTTTGTACTATTTTCAGAGATTATCCTGTTTGTGCACTTGTTTATGTGTTTATTGCACACCCCCATGGAAGAGCAGTATTGGCCCTTCCTTCCTTGTTTTCATCCCTTCATCTCACTAGTGAGTAACTATCTCGTAACACGAACTGCTCTTAGGCCTATGAGGAAGAACTCAAACCCCTCACCCACCATGGACATCATTAGTCCTAACTGCTCTGTTATAGTCTCTGCAAAGGTAATTGAGAATGTATCAGCTTTTTTTTTTAATACAAGAAAAATTAAAGTGGATCCTAGTGATCTCAAGATTTCTCCACTTCTCAGTTGTTTACTTTCCTAGCTCCTGCTGACAGGTTTCTGAGAGACAGTTCTGTGGAGGCAACATGAAGGCATGCAGGGTCCTGGCAGCTGTGAGTGGAAAGGGGTGAGCCAAAGGTGTCTACACATACCCATGCTCACATCTGCATGTGCCTGTCATTTTCAGTTTTGCTAAAGTGCATTTTCTGCTGAGGGAGTGAAGGCTGTTGAGCCTGAAATAGAGAACACCAGGACAGTGAGATCAAATGCTTTGAAAGTGGCTGTGCCAACGCTTTTTGCTAATTAAAGAATGTTAGGACAATCACCACTAGCAGCAGTAAAGGGCGCCCCATTACCTCTCTCTATGGTGAGTTGGGGAAATTTAAAGGCAGCTATAAATACCCCACTGAGCTCCTGAGTTTAGGCACGGTTGGGGGCGGCTGGGTGACAGGAGTCCCAGTGCTGTCTCCTTCTGTCCCTTCTCTGATATGTCAGTCCCTAAATTTTGCATGACAACAGAACAAACAATTCCATAAACAAACTCTTAATTTAACATAAAACACTCCAGAGGAGGTACCAAACAACTGAGGATCAAGTCTGACTGGGAGCCCAGACCCCCTGGATACTTCTCTGTTGCCTTGACTTTCTCTTGCCTAAGGGAAGATGTTTCATCTTGTTCCCTCCACCATGGGTGGTTTTTAACAAAAACAAACAGTCACTAAGATAAGGCCACTCTCCCAGGAACATTCTAGAAGCCCTTACTGAGAATTCAGTATTTAGAATGTGTGAGTGGCAGCCTACTTTTCTACACTCTCTCTCTGCAATGTTGGGCTAAGTTTAAGAGGTCTGATCAAATTTGGAACTTGCGTGTTTCTAATCCCTCCAGCTTGGCCTGCCGAGTCCTCTCACGTGTTTCTTGCACAGCCTCCCAGCCATGCTTACCCCTCAGTCTATAGAGCTGTACCATGGCCACTGCCTTCACTCTGCCAACCGCCTTGATTTGCCTGCCTCTTTTCTATAGCTGGATCATCATTTCTGGCCACCAGGCTGCTTTATATAATTCGTCAACTGCCTTCAGCCCTGCACGGCCAGCTGTAGCTATGGCTAGGGTTTCCTAGCTGCAAATGGAGCAACTTCCATTTGTCAGTCTGCACTGATTTAGCAACCCGGCTTCCTCCACCGCGCACTCATTGGCGTATCCTAGGGGCTTTGCGGGGTGGGGATCAAGTGACACAAACTATAGGGCCAGCGTGATCTCTCAGTGTCTGGGGTGACCACTCTGTCTGCATCCTGTCTTTAACCAAAGGGTGGAGAGGAGTGCCACAACCAGCCACACCACTGGCTTCCCCATGAGTCATCAGATGAGCTACGGGTGGGTTGGCTAGCACCCAGGTTCCTGGATGCTCTGTCCTTTTTATTATGATATGAGCTATTGGGGGAGTTGGGTTCACTCAGCGTTTGGTCTGTTCTTGGTTCATGTTCCTCAGATGCAGCTTTTACCTGCAAATGCGGCCGGTGGGACTGACCTTTGTGTTCAGAGGGTGTGGGTGTTGATGACATAAAGGAACTGGAGTCCTCAGCTCCTCATTCATGCTTAGACAGGTGGGGGTGGGCGCTGTCCCTGGTCACTTGGTTAGCTGAGCTCTTCACATACGTATTTTTTCCTATTTACTTACTACCTCACCACAAAGTCTGCGTTTGACTGGAGCCAATAGATAGATTTGTTCCTTTCTAATTAAACTAGCATGGGTTTTTGAAATTTACTCTTTCCTGCCCCCAGAATACTATACCCCACCATAAACCCTCATCTTTCCATTTTTCTGTGTTACTGCCAGCCACAGGTACTATAAGTGAGAAGCACTGGGAACTCCTGGCCTGGGGCCATTTACATTTTTCCAGTGTAGGACACCAGACTGAGTTGATTCTGCTTCTAGTGAGCACGGTGAAGCCCCACCCAGCTGAGGGTCCTGGCTCCCTCCCGGGAACCTGGCTAGAGGAGCCCCCATTCTGTGCCTTGTTCTGGTAACTGTGGCTAGTCTGTGTGGAAGCCCAGTGAGACTGCTTGATTGGTATTCTGTGCACGTGCACTGAGAAAAGCCCAGGAGGAACCCTGCCAGCCAATAACTCTGAAAGGGCTCTTTGTGCAAATGAGCAGCGTGTGAGCTGGACAGGGCTCTCTCCCTCCCCGCCAGTGTCCTCTCTAGCCAGCCAACTTGGTGGTGCTTTGGCTCTGGCACAGTGCACTTGTGGGGATCCCTCCCCCAAAAGAGACCATCTTGGGATCCCAGACACATAAAGCCACTTGAGCTCTGTCCTTCCTGCCCAGGCTCTGGCAGTCTGCCTCCAAGTGCCAGTCAGTGGGATCTATTCAGGCCTGAGTCTGTGCGCAGATGAGGGGCAGGAAGTAACTGTTCAGGAGGTCACTGAGCAGACCAACCACCAGCAAAGTCAGGAGCCTCTCTCTGGTGGGACCCCCAGAGCCCTGGGGGGGATAGAACCACACTGTTCAGGAACTTTCGCCCATCACTTCTTCCAACAGGACCTGAGCCATTCCATTTCCTAATCAGCTAAAGCTGCCTGTTGTCCCCAAGCCTGAAAAAGGAAAGAAATGAGCCGACAGCTGCAGAATAAGACTCCATCAAACTAACACCAAGAAGCGTCCTGGTGCTGATAGGAGCCGAGCACAGCCAGGCTCAGACACCAGTGACTACCAGCCCCAGTGCCTGATGCCTCTTACGGAGTTGGCTCCTGCCACTACCGTCCCCACCTGACACTTCTCTCGATGTTCTCTGTTATTAATGAGTTTTCTAAACACATAAGCTCGACTCACTTGCTTCAGTGAACGAGACCATCCGCATTAGGTACTGTTTTCTAGGAAGGAAAAGAATTAAGTGGGTGTTGAGGAGTCTTCTACTGTCTCACACTCACTTGTGAGCCTGGAAGACAAGAGGACTGAGGAGGGAGGGGTGGCTCTGAGTGGTTGGCCTCCTGCAGGTCCTCACCTCCCTCTATCTGCTCTCCTCCCGAGACGGCCACAGAAGGGGGCTGCCTTTTGTCTGCTCGGGTGGCCCACCTCAACTGACACCAGCCAAACCTAAACCTACACTTCAGATTACTGGTTTTCTCATTACAGGCCTCACCTTTCACAATTTGCTGCCTCCATATATTGTATTTGCCTTGATTATTTTGAATATGTTGATCAAAGACCCAGATGTCTGCTAGAGACAGAAACACGGGCTAAACTGGAGTGAGCTGTAGAGATGGGCAGCTCAGTGAACAAAGTGATTGCTGTGTAGCCTTGAGGACCCGGGATTCACATAAAGCCTGGGCAGGAATAGTGACCTGTCTCTAATCTCAGTGTAGAAAGCAAAGAGAGCCCCCGAGCATGCTGGCCTGCTTCAGGCTCGACGAGAGACCTTGTGTCAGTGGAGAAGGTGGAGAAGGACCGAGGAAGACAAGTGACACCATGTACCACATAGATGAGCTCAGACACCCACAGCCTACATGTGAGAACAGGACAGCATCATCAGACAATCTTTTACCTTTTTTTTTTTCAAGTTTTTTGTTTTTTTTTAAGATTTACTTATTAAGTATACAGTGCTTTGCCTGCATGTACACCTGCACACCAGAAGGGGGCACCAGATCTCATAGATGGTTGTGAGTCACCATGTGGTTGCTGGGAATTGAACTCAGGACCTTTAGAAGAACAGGCAGTGTTCTTAACCTCTGAGCCATCTCCCCAGCCCCCTCTTTTCTCTTTTCTACCAGACCAAATTCCCTTATTTTATTCTTGAAGCCACCAACAGAAGGGTCAAGCAGAGCAGAGCAGAGCAGAGCGGAGCGGAGGGGAGGGGAGGGGGGGAGGGGAGGGGAGGGGTGAGAGGACTACAGGCCTGAGGAAGGCCACCTTGTAACGGAAGCCAGCAGAATAGGGCTCCCTGCACTGGCTTGTGCTTTTCTCCTAAACATTATCTGCTCCCAGAAAGGAACAAAGATGTCACCCAAGTCAAGGCAATGCCTTGTACTGTTGCTTTCAACATCAAGGTACTTGGAGGCCCCTGGTATTTAAGATCTGTGTGTTATAGTAGTGTCTCTGCCCCATGCAGTCAGGCAGCTTTGCAGCTCTGATAAGCGCACTGGTGGGTAGGACAGACAACTATACTCAGGCCCTTCCACACAGGGGCTAGTGGGCTCCTAAAGACGCAAATTTTGTAGAGTAAGCCAGCCTGCTGCTTCCTAGAGGCCTTTGCCCCCGCACTAGGATGTGGTGGCAGCAAATCTGAAACCAGTGCCTTAAAAGTTTATTTCAATAATAATTTATAGTTTATAAATAATAAATTCTTATTATTTATAAATATAAATATTATATAATAATATATTATATATTTGTATATTATATATTTATAATATATAAAGTAAATAATATAAATAATATAAATATAAATAATAAATTAAAGTTTATAAATAATAAATTTATAACACAGCCATTGAACTCCTTCCTTGTTTTCACCTTGCTGGAATCATTCATAGTTTTTTGCACCAAAGATGATCATTAAAAAGGGGTTTCAGAATTTTACAAAGAGCTTTCTTTCCCTTCTCCCTCTGCTCTTCCATTCCCAAACAACTGAAGACAGTCTTCCAAAGTGGCCGTGTTGGGTGGGAGCAACAGACAGATGTTGGTCAGCAGCTGCCAAGTAGCAGTGGTGGAGTAAGTCTGAGGACTTCTGTTGCAAGGTAGAATGGCTGTAGTTCATGTGTGTGTGTGTGTGTGTGTATGTGTGTGTGTGTGTGTGTGTGTACGCGCACGCTGGGGATGCATGCGAGGGAGAACATGTGGAGATCAGAGGGCAACTTTGAGGAGTCAGTTCTCTCCTACCTTCCGTGGATTATGGGATGGAATTCAGGCCATCATGCTTGGCAGCAGGTGCTGTATCCACTCAGTCACCTCTCCAGTCACATTGTGTACTTCAAAGTAGAATGTGTAAAGTGGTAGATGTACTTGTTGCCCTGATCTGATCATTATACAGTGCATGCACATATAAAAATAAATATATACAATTATTATGTTCATTGAAAGCTAAAATTTGAAAATGCATACAAACTGAGAAAAGAAGCCTCTCAAAAGAGGAGATGGCTTTGCTGTCAGCTCTGGGTCTGCCAACCTCTGGCATGCATCCGCACCTTTATTTTTTCCAGGTGGTTAGTGTGGACTCTATCTGTGTCTATATTGATGGATTTCATTCGGTTGTTACGTGCATTTGTCTCGGAGGCCTGCTAATGCCATTTGAGTTTCTGAAATCCTTATTTTGCAAATCCATTTGTGTCCTAGGTTTAGCTCCCGATTACAGGATTAGCAGAGATTATAGGGTCTGTCTGATGTCTTCTCCAAGCTTTCTATCTGATTTATGGCTACGAATTGAGAACTTTGCACACTGATAGGAAGGAAACTAGGGCCAGATACAGGCTACTGGGGACAAACTAAGGAGAGGCACTCTCAGGGAGAGCTGCACTGGTGCCCGCCTTGATGTGTGCATCACAACCAGTTGAGAACTTGAAACCTCGCCGCCGCCGCCGCCGACTGCATGACTGCAGAACTATGCCAAGCTGTCCACTCCCTCCCGCTCCCCCACTCTCATCAGTTGCCCCTAGAGTGGAGGAGTGGAAGTCTGAGCCAAGCGCCCACACTGTGGGTGGCATCTATGCAAGCTCTCCTTGTCGCCAGCAGTCCTGTGGTCTCCACCTTGTCACTTCTCTACCCTGCAGAGCCAGAGAGACTGGGAAGGACAGAGATGGGGTACAACAGCCCCTGCTGCTGTTAGGGGGATCCAGGGGTTGAAAAGGTCATACATAACTGCTAAAAATCCATGCATCACAGTAAGCTGTTTTATCCAAATAAGAAAACTTTGAAGCAGCTTTAACAGTGAGGATAATCATATCTCATGTAAAATCACTCTGAAAAGTACAGCACCTCCAGAATGGACTAGTTTAGCAGGATCTGGCTCCCGGTTCCTTCCACCTTTCTAGTTTGCTGTGAGCGCACATGTCTTTCTTGGCTGCAAGATGGTTGCCGTAGCTCCAGGAATTTCATGCTTACACACCAATCTCCAGACACAGGAAAAGTATAGAATCCTGTTTTATTTTGTTCTTTAATCAAAACAAAACCCCTTCATAAAAGGCTGTCATCTGACCCCTTTTACCTGCATCGGTCAGATCGGGATGACATATCCCAAAAGCAATTTGTGGAATCAGAAAGGGAATTCTCCTCCTGCACGCAATGAGTGGCTGAGGCTGGGGTTTAGGAAAAACACATCCTTATTTTTAGTAGCCATAACTAGCATTTCATTTGAATATGAGTGTAAGCAACAAATCATAGTATTGCAGCTATGACTTGTTACTTCTTTGAAATCATGATGGTTTAGGAAGGAGCTGGAGAGATGTGGCTCAACAGTTGAGAGCACCTAGCACTGGCTGCTCTTCCAGGGGACCAGAGTTCAGTTCCCAGAACCCACACAGTCACCCCCAACCAAATGTAACTCCAGTCCCAGGGGAACATTACTTTATTCTGGCCTCTGCAGGCCCCAGGCATGCATGTGGTACACAGACAAAAACATACATACAGTAAAAGAAAACTAATGAAAAGCTTTACAAACTATTGGTGGGCTTGGGGCCTGATGCAGTGTATTGGTAAGGGCTCTTACTAAATCGGGATCTGGGAGGGTTTTAGAAAACACGTGCAATCAGTTTCCTGTCTGTGGAAGGTCCATAGCACTTCCCTGATCCACACTCAGGGCTAATGGTGGGAAAGGGGGAAATGGCTGTGGATTGGGGGGAGGGGTGACCAGTGGGCCTTTGCGTGCTGTCACAGAATCAGGTAGCCTAAGTGCCACCGGCATGGTCCTCTCTCTGCCACCACCTGTTAACTCTTTAATATTTTCATTTAAAACCACTCCAGTCTGTCTAAAATAATTTTTATTTCCTTAAATAGAAAAGTGTCACTTAACCATAAGTGAAAGAAAACCTTTTTAAAAAAGCAAATAGAGTGCATAGAATAAAGAAGCGTATTACCGAATTCTGGTGATCCCAGTTGCCCTCAAGGCTCTGCCCCTCTTTTGTTAAGGAGATGCTAAAGACAGATTAGCAGCACACTGGGACTTGCTCCTTAATATAATCAGAGCTGAGAGATAATTGAAAATGGAGTAACTCAGTTTGTGGTTCTCCATTTAGTGCCCTGTCAATGACCTACCTAAAATAATTCAGTGTGTGGGCAAAAGCAGATTTATGATCCACTCCCTGTCTTAACTATTAGTGACCCCCACACACACCCACCAAGGAGATCCATGTGACTTAGTTTTTAGTCACATGAATCATTTTTTAATGATTCTCTTCTCTTCTTTGTGCTCACAAAAACCTGTTTGAGTTACTGGTTCCAAAATTTGGTCTGGGGCTTCCTCACCTCTGACTATAGAATGTCTTTATTTTCTTTGCTTCCCTCACACGCCTTTTTCCCTCTTAAAAGTCAAGCTAACATCTGACCCTCCCTTCTAGCAGCGTCTCGTCTGATCTCAGTGACCCCCCAACACATGCCAGCTGTGATCAGCGCCTACTGGCTAACTGACAGGATTGGTGTTACTAGGTGACATGAAGGGAGAGCCTTGTGACGGGGGTGGGGGGGTGGGGGGCAGCTGTGTGGAACACTCCCCAGAGCGTGCACCCGTTGCCTCCAGAAACCAGCCCGATGGATTAGACTAGGCCCTTGAGAGGCGGAAGGAAGCTGGAGCTCACTCCCATCCCCCAGCAAGAGGTGAGGTACCGCAAAGACAGAGACCTAAGTGGCTTTCCTCGTAGTCACACTTAGTAGCAGGGCCAAGGGCTGCCTGGAGCTGTTTCCACTCACTGTGTGAAGACACTCTCAGGGGGAGGCACACTTTCATCTTTCTGCCAAAGCATTAAAACCATCCCTCCATCTTCCTACTATACCCCTCTTCACTGTGCCTGTCTCTCCCTCACCAGAGCTGATGAAGGTTAAAGCGGCAAACACCTGGCCCCAGTCCTTCCCTTAGCTACACCTCCCCCAGGCCTGATCGGGCTGTATACTGACACTACAGGAGTTCTTTGTGGCCCTGTGCTTCTTGCCCTCCTGTACGCGCTTGCTTACTAGTGGGGGCCTCTGGGAGATGGAGTGGAAACCCTGTCGCAGCGGTGGGGGAGGGGCTTCCCCTTCCCTCCTTTTTTCAACCTCTTCTACCCTGAACATGTTTGATTGCCACATGAAATCTGAGGTCTCATCCCCATTCCTTTTCTGCACCTTTTTCTGACCGCAGGGATCAAAAGCATTGTGGGTGGGGTGGGGGAGGGGATGACACCCCAGCTGTAATTCTAGGTCCTGAGTTAGAACTGGCCAGCCTGTGTTGTTGTCTTTAATTCATCGACCCTGTAGAGAAGAGCCAGTTGACACTGATGGGCTGCACTTTTACAACATTTCTTCTTGGGCTGTCAGTTGTGTGTTTACGTGGTGAGTGTGCCTACAGGCCTTGGTGGGCACATTTGTGTGTCTGTGCATGCTGCCAGCCTTGGAGCAGGCCACACATATTACATCTCAATTCAGAAACATGTCTTAATGGTTCACAACGACAAATGTTACTGTCTTTAAGCTAAGCGGTTCAATTAGCTGTGATTGGAAAGAGTGGGAAAAACTAGGGAAACTCGCAGCTGATTTGGGAACAGCCTTGGGAACAGAGGAGGAGGAAGGTAATATTCCTCCCCTTAAGAATGGTCACGGTGGCTTGGCCAGCTGCTCGGCTAGGAGACAGCGTTACCCAGAGCAGTCTTTTGTTTGGGGATAGATGGGAGAGCAGACAGCCTCCAGGGGAGGTGTGACATCAGGTTCTCAAATGAGGTGAGGTGTATGTGCTTCCTCCCAGCTGCTAGAGTGTCAGTTCTCCAAACAGTCAGCACTCCCTTGTGTGTCTTCCCTGCCCTGCCAGTGCAGCACAGCGTGATCTCGGGCTACAGAGAATGCCCTCTGCCTCGGGCTTCTCACAGCTGTTCACATGACTGTTTGCCCATGGTCTTCCTGCCTACCAAACAGCAGAAGCTTTGGGGGATTGTGAGCCGTCACAGAGCGTTTTGAAGCTCCTTATGGGCAACTACAGACACTGTCCCTGCGCTGGCTCACAGGGTACTGCGTAGGGTGCACATGGTCGAGGCCTACGAAGTCTGCTGCCTCCTCTTTGCTGTCACCTTTTTACCCAGCCTGCCTTTCCATATTGTAGAGGGTTCCATGATTGATAGATCACCTGTCAAAGCCCCGCTGGTCCTCCCCTCCCCTGCATCTCCTTACCTAAGTATCCCAGCCGTCCCAGCAAGGACAGTTTTCTCTTCAGATGTCACTTGGACACAAGGCCAGCAGCTCCATCTTTCTTCTCTGTTCTCACCCAACCCTCCCACCACCTCCACCACGATTCTAAGCATGATTCAGCATTCAAGCCATTCACCAGGGTGGCGTTCCCATCCAACACACAGGCGTGGGGTCAGGAACACTAGCCCTGTCCACTCCTTACAGTCTCAGACCTCAGGCACCTCACTTCTTCAAAGCCAGGTTCACCCATAAAGCAGGGATGCTAACAGAGTCAGGATACAGTCGGAAGTGTGCCAGGGAGCAGTGGAGTGGTAAGGTCCAGGGCACAGTGGGTCTTGGGGCAATGAGACAAGGAGAAGGATTTGTGATTGTCTTGGAACCTTCCCTTGAAAGCCTCGCTGAAGCTGAAGAGGAAGTGTGTCCCAGACAGCACTGCTGTCTGAACCAAAAGCCATAGGCCCTGGTAGGCCTCTCTGTTCCATAACCTCAAGGGGACCCCGACAGTGTGGGGGTGGGGCGCAGGCTGCAGGGGAGGGACTGACAGGAAGAGACCTAAAACACTGTTATCTACCTGCTTCTTTTTTCCTTTTCTTTCTCATCTTCCTTTTTTCCCATGTTTATTTGAACACCCATGAAGACAAGTTTTGTTTTTTGTTCTGTTTTTTTTTTTTTTCTAAAATCTCTGGGTTTTGACAGTCTTAACTCGATTTTTCATAATTTTGGAAAAATGGGATCAAATAGATCTTGAAAAAAGAAAATCCCAAGAGCTCCACATTAATGTACCTCCCTCTTGCCTGTGTTCCCAGGTGACCCCCAGGGTCCCCACTGACCCTTACAAGTCCCATCATGACTGATTTCTACAGGCCAGTGACCACGCTGAAGCAAGGCGTGTCCTGCTGCTGCTGTGTTGTCTAAGATCCACGTTCTGCTCACATTCCCAGCAGTTCTGACCCCTGGAGCAATCCTTCCGAAAGCTCGCTTTGGCCTCTGGGTCCTGGCTGAGCTCTGCTCCTTCCCATCTCGGCATCCCTGCCCCTCCCACAGTCTCCATTCCTCATGTAACTCTAGTGTCCGTGCTTCTGCCGAGGCCCTTTTGTTGGTTCCCACATCATCTACCAGTGATCCAGCCAGTCCATTGTGTGGGTGGCGCTGCTGTGAGGAGGAGGAGGAGAGGAGGCTGTCTGAGGAAGGCCGCTCTTTCCTCCATACTTCTGAGCTGCTCTGTCTCGCCTCCATTGTAAGTCTGAGCTCGGCAAGTGCATCTCTAGGACCGTGGGTAGCAGTGGCTTTGCTGTGAGTGCAGCCTGGCCCTTCCAGTCCTGCCCCGTGTGCTCTGCTCCATGGAGCATCTTGGAGCCACCGTGCAAGTTTCCGACCCTGAGCCTGCCCTTCTAAAGACTTGGGTAGTGGCCTAGAAGGTCACTTGACACTAACAAGATCATTTTCTTTTAGGCTGAAAACTAAGCTTTGACATCACTGGCAAGGATGGAGAGAGAAGGACTACAACTTAGATGTGAAACACGATTTGCCATACATAGCAAAGCCCAGTCCTGTGTTTAAGTTCAGAAATCAGTTACACAATTACAAGATGAAGGTGACCCAGCTTGACAACAGTTCATCTGAAAATTACCCCGGGGGGTTTGTGTACTGTAAACTGTACACTAACAACAGTATGAAGTGACTGATAAAAATTGTATTGACAGGGGAATAGCATGGGTTGAAGGAGGTAGTTATTCCCCGCTGTTAAGCCTGGGACACGGTGTTTTCTTGTTAGCTAGTGCTGCATTTTTAAATCATTCTACTGCTGTTATAACTCTGTGTGTGTGTGTAATATGTTGGTCCACAACATTACTGTGATAACAGGACAACTCTGTGGAGCCAGTTCCCTTCTCCTATGTGGGTTTTGGGGGTTAAACTCAATCAGATCTTGAGACTTCTGCAAGCAGTCCTCAGGACCATCTCACCAGCCCTGGAGGTTCTTTTTTTTTTTAGGATTTATTTTATTATTCTTAGCTGTATGTCTGTGTGTGGGTCTATGTATGGAGATAGATGAATGCCCGTAGCAGCAGGGGCCAGAGACATCAAGTCCTCCTAGAATTACAGGCTGTTTTGAGCTGGGAGTTGAATGCGGGTCCTCTGAGAGCAGCGTGTGCCCCTAACCACTGAGGCATCTCTTCAGCCCCCTTCCTCCTAGAGAGTTCTTAGTACACTCAGGACATTGCTAAGAAGGGGTTCGAGTGGTGTCACTTACAGGACTTGCTCGTGGACTGGAAATCACTAGGGGAGAGAAAAGGGGAGCAGAACAAGCATTCCCAGTGCGTGGCTCTGCAGTGGGAGGAGACAGGGCAGGGACACTCTGTGTGCCGTGTGTACTGTGCTACGTTGCATTCTGTGTGTGGGGTGAGGACCACTCCATTGTGTTTTCTCCTTCAGTCCTAAAAGCAGCTAAGCTAAGTCAAGTTTGGATTCGGGGAACCTGTCCAGGTAATAAGAAAAAGGAATCTTGTTAGTTCTACGTTGTGCTGGAGTACAAAACCTAGACCACTAGGAGTTCAGACTGGAGAGATTAGAGGGCCTGAAAGAGGAAGAGGCCTAACAGCAAGATGGGCTCCTATAGAAGAAAGCTCCCAGGTACTGAACCACTTAATAGAAATTGATCTGTCAGAGGTATGGGGATGTCCACATCAGGAGGAGGGGGAGAGAAAGGTGACCTCGGGTTCCCGGAGAATATTCTGGAATTCCCTAAGACTTTAAGAAGGTAGCATGAAGCATAGCCCCTAGGCAGGAAGAGAACACTAGCGTGCTGCCAGCAGTTCATTTTCCCTGCTCAAGCTTACAGATTATAGGCCATTTATGCCCAGCTTTAGCCTAGTGCCCCTGTTCGCTCATCTCAACTGTCTGAACAGGCATCCATCTGGCAGCTTGTCTGTCAAGGATACATCTGCCCTCCTCCCGTTTTTAACTATGCTTCATTTCCACAGCTTGTCTTCCTACCTAGGGATAGGTTCTCTGAAGAAGTTCCGCCCCCCTCCTTCCCTCCATTGGTACAGGCTCCCCGTCATCAACATCCAAGCATCCACAGGAGGAAGGCGAGGGCACAGACATCCTGGTCCAGACAGAGCTGTCTTCCAGCAGGCGTGTTGATGAGGCTGTGTGTGGATCTGCATGCTCACACTGCAGCCTGATCGATGCCTGTCAGAGCTCAGCATCAGAGTGACAGCTGCGTGCCGGGCTGTTTGCTGGACACAGCTCGTCCGTCAAGGGAAATCAGACGAAATCCATCTTCTTGTCCAAAGAGCATCCCGACGGGCTGTGCCTGGAATGCAGTCCTATACTCCATCCTGCGTTCATGCCCTGAAAACCATTGCTCTTGGAATTTCAGTGTTTTATTGGTGGGTCCCCTGGGCAGGAGAATTATAGTCAGTGAATACTCCCAGCCCCCTCCCTGGAGCAACTTCCCTTTTGTCACTGCTAGTGTCATTGTATGGATGCTATACGTCCAGAGCATAAAAACTGACATAGTCATCCTAAACGGGTACAAGATAAACCATAAATGAGTTTTTCATTTTTTTTTTAAGTTGCAAGCCTATATTGAGTAGGACATAGCTAATGTAAAGGTTGTAGACAATTGGTAGGAAAGGGGCTCTTTGGAGAGTCTAATTAGAGAGGCAATTACGGGGCTTTAAGGTTTTCAGACTTGACAGGGACACACTTTGGCAAAGGTTCTATGTTTGTAAACCATTTGGGACTGCAGAAAGCTCTGCCTCCCTGTGTCTTGGCAGCTAGCCAGCTACTACCTCTCTCCTTTCCCTAAAGCCTCTTTTATCCCCTGCAAGCCTGTACCTGAACCTTCAAGGAGCCCCTCACCGGCCCTCAGCCACTCCAGCACTCCCATCCCCAGGCTGCTCCACTGCAGGCTCTTGAGTGAAGAGCAGGGCCCGTCCCACCTCTGTCTGAAGCTAAGCTGGTGGTTCTGTCCGTTCGCCTCCCCTCCTGTCAGGGTCTGAACAGTTCTTAGCATCCAAGAGGAAAGTGCAGCAGGCGGCCTGGCTCTTAGCAAGGTGGTATTTTTTTTCTCCCTCCTTGGAAGAGCAGAACACAAAATTGTTGGACAGATACAAGTGGGCTGGCCATCTGGGCAGCAGAGGAAAGAGGTCAGTCCAGGAGCAGGGGGTGGATCAGAGCAACTGAGAGAGGTGATGCTTCTCTGGTGGAGAAGGGCTGCCTTGCAAAACCCACAAGTATGGGGATTCTGGCTGAATGGCAGGCCAGGGAAAAGCCACAGTTCCAGAGGGCTCCTTTCCCTGCCCACCCTCAAAGGGCCTTTCAAAGCAGGCCAGGATTCTCTGGTATAACTGCCCTGGGGGTGCTGGGGATGCACTTGCTGGAATGGGCCCCCTGCCTGGGCCTCCTCTCCGCACTGCCCTACTTTGTCAAGCTGAACTCTCCTCACCCCAGGCCTGTGGAGTGCAGCAGTCAAATCTTTATTGCCTGCACACTGGAGCCTCTCTGCAATAAAAGAAAATAAAACAAGGTAATGGGAATGGCTAGTGCAGGGGGCAGCTCCCCAGAGAACGGGGCCTGCTGCCGCCTGTCTCCCCACCACCACCCATCACCTGTAAGATTATTGTCAGGGAGGCATCTGCTTCTCGCAGGCCTCCTTTCCAGTGGTCAGCAGGAGCTGCGGCTGCAGCGTGGACACAGGAGAGCTTGTGCAGGGGAACAGACCAGTCTGGGTGTGTCCTCCAGGATTCAGCCTCAGGAGATGACATTCTGCAAAAGGGCAGGGGAAACCAGAGAGGAGGGGAGGGGAGAGGAGAGAGGAGAGGAGAGGAGAGGAGAGGAGAGGAGAGGAGAGGAGTCCTGCCCAAGAGAGTCCCAAAGGACAGCAGAAGTCACTGTCCGCAGAGTCGCCGCTGTATCTATGGCAGGTGCTGGTAGAAAACTCATTGGAAGAGGTGTAGTCTGGAAAGGCCAAAGAAGAGTGCCTTGGCCCTGCCTGGCGCCTCTACCCAGGTCCCACCTCACACGTGCATTGGTCTGAGCAGCAGATATTTATGCCTTGCACGGAACATGGCATTAGCAGTGGGTCAAAGTCTCCAATAAGTCTCATTTTGTCATACAGCGTGTCTGACCCTTTGACCAGAGGAGCTTTTAGACTCCTCTCCCTAGCCCTTTTTCTCCTCTCCCTCTCCCTGGCTTCTCTATCCCCAGACTTGATCCAGACATGTTGATGAGCCTCGGCTTTCCCGCACACACACATGAGGCACTAAATCTTGCCTGCCTGCCTTGCGACCCACCATCATTTCCCAAGCTCACCTACGCCCATGAATGCTTAATTTAAAACTTCTGCTGCCTCTCAGCAGTTTGTGATTCTGAGGCCGATCTCAGCAGAGGAGACAAAACGGGCCTGATGAATGTACCCAGGGAAGTGAGCAGAAAACGATGTGGAGCATCTCTGTGATGTGAGGCCAGGCTTTCTTAACCATTTAGTGTAATAAGATGGATATCTACAGTGCCGAGTTGTTCTAATAGGATGGATTTCTACCTGATGTATCGGCCTGCAGGGTAGTTATGAGTTTTAAATTTCCTCATCTCTACAGCAATAAATTCTCTGGGCTTTTCAATTATAAACTCACTTCTTCTCAGTTGGGGAAGCTGGAAGAATTTTGTTTTGGTCAAGGTGAAAAGCAGCTGACAGAGTATGGGCTGGGGAAGGAAGGAGGCAGGCACACTGAGCATGAACCTCTCCATCCCTCCTGTGCAGCCCTGTGGGGACCAGTTCCCTCTGCTTTTGTCAGTTCCGTCTCCCCATAGGGATCTAAAGGAGTCCCTGTTACCAAGGTCAAGCCCCTCTCTGGGGGTTGCTTCAACACAGGGAGAAAAGCTGGAGAGACATGAAATGACAGGCCAGGAACGGGGTACCCTGGCTGGCCACCTCCAGATAGAAACCCAAGAAAACCTGGCTGCTGCAGTGGCTCCTAGGCTGTCAAGGAGGTGACTGAATTTCTGGGGCTTGACCCATGCTGAGCAGCAAGCAGAGAAAAGATAGGGAGTGTCCCAGAGGGTAATGAGCCCAGAGCTGCTAAGTGGAGTGCTCTGCAGGGGTCCTTTGGAGAGCCACTCAGGCAGATCCTGCTGAGGGACCCGCCTTTCCTAATGACTTTGCTTCCAAGGACGAGTCACCCAGGCCAAGAGCAAAGCAGCCAGGACAGCAGGAAGACAGATGCCTCTCCCCACATGCTGGCCGGAGCCTCACCTCAATTCCTTCAGGAAATTCAGGCATTTCGGAGTGTGATGCTTCCAGAAGCCCACAGAATCATTCTGGCCACAGGTTAATGACAAGAGGGAGGTTCTAAGAGCAAACAGAATTGAGTTCACATCCTGGCCTCTACTCTCACCAGATGACCTTGGGCAGATTCATCTTTGTTTTTTTAAATCCACATTTAATTAAATTTAACCAGCCATGTGTGGTGGTGCATGCCTTTAATCCCAGCACCTGGGAGGCAGAGGCAGGCGGATTGCTGTGAGTTCACGGCCAACCTGGTTTGCAAAGTGAGTCCAGGACAGCGAAGGCTACACAGAGAAACCCTGTATTGAAAAACCAGACCTTCAAAAAAAAAAAATATTAAATTTAACCAGTGCATGCTAACCAGGGCATCATGTGATATTTCTATGCAGTATACACTATAATGTCTTTAAATCAATGTAAACATCACTTACATTTTCATTTCTTGGAGGCAGGCTGTACTAGAGCTCTATAGATCAGGCTGGCCTTGAACTCAGAGTGATCCACATGCCTCTGCCTCTCAACTGTTGAGATTAAAGGCATGCGCCACCAGGACCAACTTCAAACATCATTTTTATGGTGAAAGCTGTCCAAGTCCCTTCTCCCGTCCTTCTGAAATGCACAGCACATCATTATTATCTATAGTCATCCCACTATGCAACAGCGTGTGAGAACTTCTTGCTTCTGTCTAACTATAACAGTACCCTCAGAGCGCCCTTCTCTTCTCGCCTTTCCTGCCTCTTCTAACACAAGGCTTTGTACCTGCGAGGCACGTGTTCTACCATAGAGCATGGTCCCCGGGCTAGTAGTATCCAGTAATCAGCCTTTCAACAAGCTGCTTAACTTGTGTGAGCCTCCAATTCCTTATCATTAGAATGGGCCTATAAAAAAGATACTTTATAAATGGTTGTTAGGACTACGTTAGTCTGTGTTGTGTCTAATGGTTCTCCTAGCCAGATCTCAAGAAATGTGGATTTCCTTCATGTTGCAGTAATTTGTATCCATTCCGCCTACAAAGCAAATAACTGACACAGGGAGACTGAAAAGTACTTTAATGCTGCCAGCACTTCCCCAGGCAGAACCTGAACTGATTCTAATCTACTCGTAAATAAACAAACTACTCTAAACCTTATTACATACATATATTCCAAGTACTTGACACTGTGATCCCTGGGCCGGTCCTATCAAGTCCTCTTCCCCGTCTCCTCCAACAGTCAAATGCTCCCTCTTCCCTCCAGGAAGCCCAGCCTTCCACTTCCTGTCCTTCTGCCCAGCTGATTGGCTAAACAGCTGTTATTGCCGGTTGATACACTCACTCAGCATTCCTCCACACCTTCACTTTTCCCAGATCTTCCCTTCAGATGTGGAGTTGACAGCTCTTACCTAGAACACTGATGACCCGCCCCTGCTGAGCCCGGCTGTTAGTCAAAGCCTACGCTCCAGACACAGCCTTGATGTGCCACACTGTGCCCCAGGACTAAGTATGGGCCCAGCTCTGAGTTCTCATCAGTTAATAAAACAGAAAAGAGCCTGTTTCTCTGAGCCAGACATTCTTTAGAAGCAAAGAAATCGATAACTGCCAGTGGTAGACATTTGTATGTCCTTTTCGTTCCACTCACTTTACCTGTGTTGGCCTACTGTGCGGATCAGACACCATACAGGAGCCTTGGGCTGACGAGCACCTCGCAGTCAGAGAAGATGGTCTGTGCTGTGTGTTGTCCAGAATTCTGTGGGAGCACAACAGCGGACTGGGTTAGACTTCTTGCAGGAGTCAGTAAGGACAAGTAGGTGTTAGCTCTCAGCAGGGAGAGAGAAAGGCATGCACTCCAGAGAGGTTACGACACACAGTCAGAATTTCATCTAACCGCGTGCGTGTCTCAGTGCAGATCTAAGCAGTATGTGCTTAACTGTGAGTAAACCTGTCTTGCATTCTCATAAAAGAAGCTCAGAGGCAGGTGGCCAGGTATAGTGTCTCCCAGTGTCAACAGGGCGCGTGTTCCTCTGTGTGTGTAGAGAGGTCCCTTTACCCCGCTCTGTACCCGCCATTCTCAAGGTAAAAGCTTTCCAAAGGACTGTGGCCATTCAGCTTTTCCTAGCCGGGGAGTCAAGAGGAGAAAGCACAAAGAAGCAACTGTTTGCTCCAAGTCTTGCCCCAGGATCTCTGCTAAATCTCACCAGTGTTAATACAGAGAGGAGAGACTGGGAGCCGTAATCTTGGAGCTGACCGTGTGAATGCCAAGATAACGAGAATAGAAAGGAAGGAGGCTCTTGGGATATCTCTACCACAAGTGGCAGGACGGAAAGGCGCAGGCTGCAGGGTGTGTTTAGGACAGGTCAGAGGCCATGTGGCATGAGGGGGTAGCAGGCGATAGAAATGAGACTAGAGGAGGGGACACACCCCACGCCTTCCCGCTAAGCCTCACGTCTGCCGCTAATTCAGCCAAGCAAGAGTTCCTGTGGGCAAGAAACAGCTCTCCAGGTCGCACTGTCCTCTCAGGGGGAGTTCCTTGCATAATCTAGAAGCCAAGGCCCAAAGCATCATAAGCCAGGCTACACGCTGGCCAGAAGCCAAGACCTTTTCCATGGAAAGCTATAGAACTTGGTTGCCCTGTGTATCAGAATTAGGTTTCTGTTACTGTGTGTGCGCAGTCAGTAAGAAGAGCCACCAGCATTTGTTAAGCATTTACTGTATATGTGACATGGTTCAAAGAGCTTAATATACATTAGCTCACTTAAACATTA
The DNA here is from genome assembly GCF_964271855.1 of Acomys minous. Classification (NCBI taxonomy): domain Eukaryota; kingdom Metazoa; phylum Chordata; class Mammalia; order Rodentia; family Muridae; genus Acomys; species Acomys minous. Next base: position 792,866 of record NC_140487.1, on the reverse strand, counting down.
TGGAGATTTTCTGTTTCCTTACTCTTTTGTCACAGCTTGACTAAGTGTAAGCAAAGGTTTGAAATGCCTTTCTTTGAATTTAGAAGTGACAGACTCTGAATTTGAGCCCAAATAGTCTGACTCTGCAACTCTTACTGATAACCGGGGCAGTCATTAGGCATCCCAGCACCAAAGACAGATATGCGGAACGGAGGCAGGCGGGTAGGACAACCACACTGCTTGTGCTTCCTGCAGGGAAGGAGTGGAAACTAGAGCTAACTCTCCAGCCCAGCAGTGCCTGGGCCTTTAGCCTTGGCTGTGTCACTGTCACGGCACTGTTGTTTATTTGTTCTTTCCTCCCTCCCTCTTCTTTGATCTTGTTCTGTACGTTTTGACTTGGGGTGAGAGTACTCCATGGTCCATTCACAAGCGACCATGGTGTATTTTCATTTCCTCTCATTCCTTTGTCCCCATCATGATCACAGCAGGACAATTATGCACCTTGTCCGAGTTCCCATGCTTCCTTCTTTCCTTCCTGCCTTCTTAGGGGCATCCAGAATCCAGCCTCTGACTCATGCATGTCAGATCTGTGTGAGGAGGTGTTGGCCTCCTCTGAAGGGCAGCCCTGCCGAGCTTTGCTTCCAGTCTGCTTGCATTTGCCCCTGGCCCTTGCACATTGCACTGTCCCTCTCTTCCTCCTGCTAACATCTGCTTATGTTCCTGCTGATCTTGTCATCCTTCTTACCCTGCCCGTTACACATGGCTTTCAAAACTGCGCCTTAGACTACAACAGGGTTGTCTTTCTCCTCTATCAGAAGTCAACCCTGGCCTTTAAAACCCCGCCCCTTTCTAAAGCATGCTCTGATTCCTTCTCCCTCCATCAAAGCTGTCTGAGACTCTCCCCTGAACCTGTCCAGCATTTGCTGTCCATATCAGTGAGTTGTTATGTGTTTTACATGACGTTTTGTCACTAATTGACATGATGTGACTTCATTGTGTCTTCTCAGCTAAATCTCAGGCTCTTAACCGACCCCTCCCCCGCTTAGATCAGCTGCAGAGTCCTATGCCATGCTTTTCTACTTGACAAATGCCAAAAAAACTTCTCCTTGGTTGGTTGATTACAGCGAGCCCTCAGCCTCTTTATATATCCTTAGCGACTTTTATATGGTCCTGTTTCCTTGGCATTTGTCTTTTCATTTTGAAGAGCCATAGTCATGGCTGGATGTTATCACTGTCATCAGCTCAGCGGGGCAACCCTGGTGCTTCTGCAGTTCTTCTGTATCTTCCTGAGGCACACTGATTCCCCTGCAGTAGACTCAGGCCCCTGTGACACTATGAACCTGTATTTACTGCTGCCTGACTGGCCTTGGAAGCTATCTGTATAAAGAAAGCTCTGGATGACAGGAGTATAGCCACATGGAAAGCACTGCCCAGAAGCAGAAGAGCCCTGGCAAGCATGGTCTCTCCCCAAGGAGTGCAGGCTCTTTCTTCCTCAGGCCTCTTCCAGCACTACCTAGAATCCTGCTGTGTTTGTGCAAGCTCTGGGGGCCCAGATGGGTTAAACAGAGACAGGAGAACCACCACCTCATTCAGAAGGCAGAGCACATAAACAGAAGGCCATGGGAAGCACGAGCAAGTTGACCAGGAAGTGAAGGAAAGCCTCCTGGAAGACACCTTGCAAACTGCTGCCCATAGTTTCAGTCTAGATTCTGGTTAGCGCCTTTCAGAACAGCCGGACCAGTCCTAAATGGATAGTTTCCTCAGAGTGAGTTTTATCTCCCCTTAGCTGTGCAGGGAGACTCCTCGCCCACCCATCACGACCCTGATGTGGGTGTGTGGCCCTGAGACGGGAAGAGCTGTAAGAGATGGGAATGGGCAGCTCACACAGCAAGCAACCAGCTGACCCAGAGCAGAGCGTCCGTGAAGAAATACCAGAAGAAATGAGGCTGGTTGGGTGGGCGCATCAGCCCCGTAGTCTAACACGCTTCATCTGGAGAAAGTAAAGATGGTGAGAGCCTCTCTAGGCTTACCCCACCCTGCATCCCCTTACTCCCCCACCCCCCACCCCCAACCCATCTTCCTTGCAGCGGCTCAGTAAGTCCCTGCTTAGATGGAGATTAGGGTTGGCCTTTTCCTTCTTGCTTGCTGCCTCTGACCCTTCCTCTCTCCCCACTGGCTCTTAGCAGCAGCTCAGGGGCAGCGGGCCATAGAGAGCACCCCCAGAAGGCATTGAAAGAAATCATATTGCTTACATGGTCTTTACTCTGAGTGGTGGTGCGGTGGCAGGAGTCTCAGAGCTTTGTCCAGGCCACCGCGGCAGGAAGGCCACAGCAGGAGAAGCCGTGGTGACAGCAGAGGCTGCTTCCAAGTGTCCTCTGTAGGAAGAGGCAGCTCAACAGGTCAGTTCACTGTACCTCCTTCAGGTCAAAAGGATTCAGATGCTAATTGTGACTTCTGGGTGATCTTAGGAGACACTGACATCCTTATTTCCTCTCTGCAGTTTAAGAGCCCACCTTCCTTAGGGCACTCCTCCACACAGAGAGCAGAGAGCTATGAGATTCTGCCTAGTACCACAGAGCCAGGAGGCGGAGCAGAGTGAATGAAGCCAGCTACCCCTGTCTTGGAACAGGGCAGAGTCAGCCTGAACAGATATATTAGGGCGAAGGGACACCAAGTGGCTCCTGGGACTTTGTTATACTGAATTGTATTTGGGACATTTGGTTGAGATTAGAAGGAAGGAAAAAACCGAGACTAATGGAACACTGGTTCATGTCAGGAAGATAGAGTCCCTCAGCGGCCAAGATGTGACTCTGTACATGGTCTTTCCTGCCCCTAACAGCTCCCTAGTTTTGCATCTAGTCTCACTGTAGTAACCTGAATACTCTCAGAAGCCGAGTATCAGGCCCAAGAAGAGCTTGAAAGCCTGATTCGTGGGCTGTGTGCACAATGAAGGAAGAATATGGTTCCTCATACAATGTATCTCCTGCCCGTTGTTCCTTCCAGTCCCCTCCCTGGGCAGGGACCACTGAGACCTGCCACAGAATAAGGCAGACAGAGCTCAGGACAGGACTGCTGACTGTAATCCAGAAGTGTCTTAATGTAAACTCCAGGCCTACACTAAGTGTTTGGAAGGGCTTATAGCCAATTAGGGCTCCAATCTGAGAGGGTAAGTGATGCCATATTTTAATTGTCATTAGCAATAAAAAGTCAGCAGCAAGGAAGCCCAGCCTCTCCACATAGATGAGGGCAGGGCCCAGTCATTAACCAGGCCAATCTGGCCTCTGGCAGGCTGCATTTATCCTTATTTCACATGTACATGCTCAAACCTTATAATGGTGGCTTTTACCCATGGGCTTTTCTGTGCATTACTGAAAGGCCAGAGAGATCATGCGCTTCTTGGGTCACAGAAAGCAAGAATCAAGTCGTTCTCTGTGCAGAAGGGTGGACACAGAACAGCCCTCTAGCACTGATACTGCTTAGGCTCAAAGACCAGTCCTCCAGGCTCGGCAGCATCTCAAAGGCTGTTTCCTCTTCTCTGTGGTAGGGATTTGAAACCATTTGGAAGCATGTAGCAGACAGGGCCATAGCCTTAAAAGTGTTCCAATCTCTTCTTTCCTAGGTCTAAAAGCAACTCCTTTATGGGGTCCAAGACGAGCCTAGGACTTTCTGTTCTTTTGTGTACACTTTCCTGGACTGTAACTTAATGTACCAAGCACAGATCAGTAAAGGGTGCCTTCCGTGTACACTGCATGCACAGTGCATGGGTTGGCACACAGAGGCAGGATGGATTAAAGAAGGTAGGGAGGAATGCAGGACCAGGGCTTCCTCTAGATGGTCTGCGAGGATGGGTGGTAAGGGAAGCAGGCAGTCAAGCTTTTTGCTGTGTCCCTTTTTATGGTCCGTAAGAGGAATGAGTATCTGAGTCCCTTTTGCTAAGAAGTCAGGTCGTAGTAGAGAAAAACACCCCGATAGTTTGTGAGTAGACCGTATGGCCATAGCCCAAGTTTATTCTGCATTCTCCCAGAGGCCTAAGACCTCCTGGCACTCACAGGCGACCTGTAGCATAAAGCTTTCTCAGTCCTTGTTCCCTAAGTGACAGGCCTGACCTATATCACCTGACTCCTTGCTTGGAAGATTTAGCACTGACCTCTGCGGCCTCACGCCAGCATCTGCCTTACCCTCTTAGCTCCTGCACACTGTTCCTCGTGTGTCATGTCTGCCTTGCTCTTCACCCCTTCCTTGCTGAGGGATCAGTAACCAGGAGTCCAGGAGGAGGTCTACACGGCTGCTGCCTGCACTCATGCCTGGATAAATAGAGGAATCCATCCTCGCTCCAATTAATATTCAGCCCAGGCAAAGCCAAGTACGAAAGAGCCCCTTCTGCTTGCTATGTGTGGGCTGCTTCTGAGTCATCAGCACTGACTGCCCTGACCAAGGCCAGGCTTCGGCCCACTGGCCTCCCATGGGCAGGTCTGCTACAGCAGGCAGCGGTGGGCCAGCCTGTGTGGCAGAGTGTGTCTCCGTGTGGCAGAGTGTGTCTCCGTGTGACAGGGCGTGTCTCCGTGTGGCGTCTCTCGTCATCTCATGACACTGTGTGCATACAGTGGTTAAGTACTTCCTCCCAGTCTGCTGGTGGCGATCTGAGGAAACAGGATCTTTTCTCTTCCATCTGCATACTGGATGCTTACCAGGGACCGTTCAGAAGTGTCCATTCTGCTGTGGTGGAGTGAGATGAGCCTAAGTGTATGCTGACACGGTTCATGTGAAATGGGGACTGCCAACTCCAGTGGGCAGGAGTTTGCCGCTGACGTAGTAGGAGGAACATGCTAACCCAAGGGAGTTGCGTGTGCTGAGGTCTGGAACCGCAGAGCATGTGTGGAATAGGAGGCACTTGGCATAATTAGATTAAAATAGTGAGGGACGTAAGACCTAGCCAGTCGTAGTTATGAAGGTGCTTAATACTGTACTATGTTGAGAAATTTGAATTTCAGCAGAGAATAAAGAAAGAACTTTAGCAGAATGGCGACAGATACAGATTTTTAAAAAATTAACATGGATTGAGTACTTACTCTAAGCTAGGCTCTTTTTAAGTGTTTTACATATTCTTCATCAAAGCCCCTTTGCTCATTTGACACAGAGGATTTTCTAAGCCCATAATGATTAAATATGTTACGTTTAGCCATGTTGCTAGTCAGTAAGACAAGATTTGCAACAGGTCATCTTGCTCTAAAGCCTGCACCCAACCACTGTACTACATTGCCTAGAATAAGCCACAGCCCTCGGGAAGGCAGAGGGGCTGATGAGGGGGGTTGTGACCTACAGCCAAGACCCAGCCTAGAGTGTGGAACAGCAAGAGTAATAAACGGAAGAAGAATCCCAGTGAATAGAACAGTGTGAGTGGAGGTCCTCTGTGACAGTGGAGGCCAGGATGTGCCCCTTGCTGACACCTGAGAGGAGTGGGCTTCATAGTGCAGGTAAGAGACCGGCACCGGGGTCATTCCGTTCATCTCTGCCTGGCAGGGATGGATTTGGTAGTGAGGCGTAGGTTGTCAGTATATCTGGCCACTTAGAGCAGGAGGCTGCAGGAACTGGCCACGGCTTGAAATGTTCCCTGGGAATATCTATGCTCCTGGCTGAGATTAAGAAAAAGCCAAGACTGAGAACCAGAGACCTAAAAACAGACCCTTTCAAAAAGATAGGGGTTGCTTAGCTTGGTCAGATCATTTGAAAGGTCAGAAATGATAAAGTCTACAAAGAAATTATTAAAATGGCAATTAAGAGGTCCTGGGTGACCTTTTGAAGTAATAGTGACAAGTGGAAATAGTGACCACAGGAGCTGGCTCCATTGGGAGGGAAGGGAGTAAGCAGGTACAGAAAGCTCTTTGGATGGAGAGAAAAGGGTGGCCAGGCCAGGCTTCCTGAAAGGTAAGATTTAGTAGGCAGTGATAGAAAGCAATCAGAAAGGCAGTATAGAAGATAGCTGACAGAAGCAAGTGTCCAAGGAAACAGAAAGAGGGTGTGATCTAGTGCCTGGCTGATTTCTTTTTCCCTTCAAAATGGATGAAAGGGAGAGAAATAGCCACGGGTGACAATCTAAGTGGTTCTTCTAGCTAAGCAAAGCGTAGGTCCTCTCAGTGGCATTGCCCACTGTGCCTCAGGTGGAGGAGTGTGAGAACTGTGGCCTGCAGTGGAAAGCTGACATTGAATATGACCACCTGATAGGACATTTAGTTACTTAATGTCCATGCAAGAGATTTGCAGCCTCAGGCAGCTACACCACAGATCATATACACATTGATTTTCCTACTACAAAAATAGGCTGAAGCCCAGCTCTGTCCCTTCAAGGCAGATATACCTTTGAAGCCAGAGAATACACTAGCTGGGCTTGGACGAGGCCATTCGGAGTGGCCTCATGGCCCAAGCCAAGGTCTGTAACAGAGTGTTGTGTTGCGGTTAAATGTTTATTATTAGGCTTTTAAAATAGCCTTTGTTAACCTGGGACTTGACAGATATTAATCCCCTAAACTACTTCCCATAGTAGGGCAGGTATGGAATTCCTGTCCCAATCCTATGCCATCTGGTTCTAATAATTTCTATCAAGCTACCTCCCATCCATAATCCCATATACTTGATGATGCTCTTCATCTGGGCCAGATTCTCCATCCACGCCAGCCATGTGCTTCTCCACCTAACCTATGATGGTGCAGCCTCCTTCTCCCCTCCTCTCTTCTGGTCTCTCTTCCTCCCCAGATTCTCTCTCCTCCCCCAGCCTGGGAACCTTACCCACACCTATCCCATTTGCCCTGCCCAGGTGTGATGGCCTTTTATTGGTCAAATAGGTTAGGCTCTCAGGTAAGGTACTGGTGGGCCAGAGACCTGCAAGCAGTAATTAGCATCAAAATGCATCCGACCAACCTCCAACAGAGCTGTCTGGAGGCACCCAATAGAAAGCAGTCTTTCCCACCTCCCTTTGACTAGGACCGCTCTCCACAGCAGCTAGCAAGCCACCGAAGGAACTGGACCATTCCAAAGACCTCAAAGCCTGCCTCTTGCTCGGTCACACCTCCTGCAGGAAGCTTGGGGAAGAAAGAGTTAACTCTCCCTCCGGCCTCCGGCCTGGGGTTTTCCTGGGAAGATGAACAGTCTGCTTTCCTTATTGTCTGCACCAAAGGAACAGATTGCGTCAGTTGTAAACTGTGTTACCGCTTGCAAAGGCCTGGAGTCAGCAGGTTCCCATTTCCCAGCAGACGCCAACGATGCTGACCGCCTTGGCTTCTGCCTCTCCGCCTCGGGCAGGATGGAAAGTGTGTTCCCACCCTCCCATCATCCTGCCCTCACAGTAGAGGCTGGAGAGAAGGGAGCCTTCTACCCCAGTCATCCCACTTGCTACCCAGGCTTTCCCTGCTACCGTTTCCAGTAGCTCCTTGGCCCCTTTTGCTGTTGTGCCGCCCTGGCTGGACTTCTGGGCACTCCTAGGGCTTTGGCATGGCTCAGGGCTAAGATGTCAGAAAAGAGATTGTTTGGAAAAGCCATTATCAATATGAATTAGAAGTGAGAGATTATGTGGTGTGGAGGTGAAAGGGCATCTCAAGGAGGCATTGGTGGGGATGGAGCCATGCTGTGCCAGCGGCCTGTGAAAGAGCTTGCTGCTGCCTGCCTCCAGCCTGCCCACTCCCCACTGCACCACGCTGCTGCCGCCGGTAATTAGACCCAGGAGGCCTTTCATAGGCACAGCCTCCCAGCTCCCAGAGCATTGAATTATTAATTGCATTGTGTTAATGTTCATCGTCTCTGAAAGAAGTTGGTATGTGTGTGGCCGCGAGGGGAGGCCTTGAGTTAGCCGTGTTAAACTGCTACTATATTAAGGTGAAGTGTCTCTTCGCATTCACACTCCGGCCATGCCAGCAACACTACAGCTTTCATGCAGCATCAGTGACAGTGGAAAACCCAGCTGTATGGCATGGCTCCCTGTCTGTGTCATACAAGGATCTCAGTTCTGCTCACAAAAAGCTGGGCAGAATGAGTGGCTTGGAGTCTTTGACTGGTGATGATGTAGCGGAATAATTGACTCAGATAGTTTATTATTTTGTTGAGGGGGTCTTTTGGTTTATTTGTTTTGTGTTTGTTTGTTTGTTTGTTTGTTTTTTAATTAGTTTATTTGGAATCACAGTTTGGGAAACCCAAGAGGACGCATTGTTACCAGCACTGGCATCATAGTGGTGCGTGACATTATATCTGGAGCACCTGTAAAGGAAAAACAATGTATGAAATACAAACAGAAAACTAGAGAAGAAGGGAGGGACTGGCCTACTCCGCTGTAAAACAAGCTGATCCTTCCAGCGGTGGTGTCCCTGTGACCCGATACCCTTCCACCAGCTCCCACTTTTTGGTTGGTTGGTTGGTTTGGTGATGGTGGTGTGTTGAGACAAGATCTCATTGTGTAAACCAAGCTAGACTCACAGTCCTCCTACTTCAGCCTCCAAAGTTCTGAGGTTACATGTATGAACTACCATACCCACTTTAGCCTCGTTGTAAAGATTCCCCACTTTTCCCACTACCATGCCTAGGATACACCCAGGCTTTCAGACCAAGGTTGCACCACATGAACCTATTGACAACCAACCATAGCCAAGCCATAGAGGAAGAAGCTGGAGAGTCCCGGAGCTCACGCTATGACGTAATCTATCTTTCCGCTTACCCACTTCCCTTCCATCATTTCCCCTCTGGGACATTCCCTGCGTGCCCTCCTTTCTCATGTGAGCCATTGCTCTTCTCTTGACACTCGCACCTTCCGTGTCTGCTCCCTTACCGCAGCCTCAGACCATCCAGACCAAAGAGAACCTCAGAAATGGTTCAGTTCTCGCTTCACTGAGCCCAAAGCAGGGGTGATGCACCAACCAATGGGAGAGTGAGCTCTGTTAACCATGGCGTCCAGTGCTTCTCTCTAGCCCTCATTGGTTATCTGGGCCTTATACCCTGCCTGTCCCTGATGACTTGAGGGAGTGGAAAGCCTGAGTGTGGCCAGTATGGGAATGGTGGGGATTTCTGCCTCTAAAGCCTGTCATTGGAACCCCCAACATGATCTCCCCAGAGCTAGCCCCAAGGTTTCCTGGCCCACCCTGTGGAGAAACCTGCATTTGAACTATGCAGGTCAGACTTCCTTTCCAACCCCAGGGGGCTGTGTTCCAGGCCTTCTCCCAAGCCCTACCTAGAGCTCAGGCTGACTGGAGGCTCCATTTTCTGTACTGCCTTAGGCATAGGCTTGCCAGTCCCCTGTGGGAGAGACTACTGTTGCCCCATCTTCCTGGCAAACACAGGAAAGGCTAGTTTATATGTGTGTGGTCCTCTGCCCATAGGCACTAAATCCCATGGGACTATCTACTTGGGCTGCCCACATTCATTGCACAGCCCTTCCCTGGTTCCACCTCTCACCTTTGGTGCCCTACCTGCCTTACTTAATTCAGCAGAGGCAATCTCTAATGAATACTTTCTTTTTTTCCCCCCATGGTCCCGTGGAAGAGCTTCAGGAGGAGAATGTGGCTCCCTCTGCCCTTTAGTAACTCTAGGCATCCAGAGCAGCGTCTGCAATAGAAGTCAGGGCACACACCAAACCCCCAGGCTGAGCTAGGGCTCCCTTTGTGGTTTAATACCTGGGCAGTTTTATAATGTTTCCCACCTTAGGAGCAAACGCGCATACACGCATACACACACACACACACACACACACACATCACCCCTCCCTCACTTTAGGACAGATTATAGAATGGGGAAGCTAAGTGGCTAGGAAGGCCAGAAGTTAAGGGAAGGTGTTAGCGTTTATGAACCGATCAGGCTTGCCTGGCTTTTCTTCTCTCCCTTCCTCCACACCCTTGGCAAACCCCAAGTGGCTCCCTAGCCTGCACTGCACCCCAGGCAGGGCGTATGTTCCCGCTTAGAGCAGGAGAATGACTCAGCCCACTGCCTATCTGCTGAAGCAGTCCCTGTGTTAAGGAGTTGGGCAGAATCCAGACCAGAGGGGAAAGGGGGACAACTTGGAGGCGGAGACAGAAACTGAGTATATATTTCTGGAAGTGAGGGCACCGAGGCCACTGAGAGAGTAGCTGTAAAAATGACACAGATTGCTGGCCACCACCATCCTCCCTCTGCTCCAAGCACTGGTGGTCGCTCCCAGGTTGTCTTTTCCTCCTCCCTCTTCTTGCCTTCCTTACCCAGCCTCTGCCAATAAGAAAGAGCACACAGCCCAGCTGGGTGGGCACTGAGGTGTGTGCGTTGCCTGGGCACCAGGAGCTCTTCCTCGGTAATTAGGAGACTTGCAGATTAACAGCCTGTGTCGTTTTATTAATTTGGTAAATAAGCCAGAACAATTTCATTAGTGGCACATTAATGTGCTTGGGAGCAGGAGGGTGTGTCCCACTGTGAGGCAGAAGGTCCCTCTGACTGCCCCAGCCCACAAACAGGCCAGGTCCAGTGTGTCCTTTTGTCCCCCTGGGCATGATTAGCTCTCAGCTCTCACCCCCTTTAGCTTGATGATGAAGGAAAACACACACACACACACACACACACACACACACACACACACACACACACACACACACACTGCAGGTAGGCATCTGTCTATTCAGGTGGATTTGGGGACAGTCACCCATCACTTCCTGTCAACCCATTTGGCTTACTTTCACTCTTCCATAAGGACCCCCAGAGTAGGTTTCTTTGTGCAGAGCTCAGTACATAGCTTGACCAAGCAGGGCTGCTTCTGCATGTGACCCACCCAGACATGTAGAACCAGCCACGAGCTCTCGGCGTTAGTGATGGAGAAGAAGCATTTCCATGTTTTCCCACTTAGTACCCAGAACTCCCTCTCCTTGTCTTACAGTTAAGGAGACAAATCTGGAAGAGTAGTTTTGTCCTGCCCCAGAATTCTCAGCAAGTGCTAAGGGTTGAGCCACTGCCCTTCAGCTCCCCAATGCATGCGCTTTCCAGCCCCTCCCAACCCAAGCAGCAGGCGCTCCCAAGCTCTGGGGAGGGTTTGAGTGTAAAAAAGCTTCATTCCCTGGTGGAACCGATGTTCTAATTACAGGATGAAGACACTTGAGCAGGCAGCAAAGAAAATGGTGATGATAGTGGTCGTGAAGAAACATTTACATACCCACACCCTTTGTGCATTTAATTTATTTATACTGGACTCATTTACTGATGATAACAAACCCTATGGGGTAGGCACGGAGGGGTTAAGCGACTCACCAAAGTGCAAGCAAGTAGTGAGTGGATTTGAACTCTGGCCACCTACCATCTCCACAGTCCACATTCTCAGCTGCCGTGCAGCACTTGGCACCCTCAAAGCCAGAAGGAGCAGAATGAGTCCCCATGTATTCATTCCTAGGGTGACATTCTGCAGGTGGTGCAGGTAATGTTGAAACCAAGCAGAGCACAGCTCGCTGGGGCTGGTCTAGCTCTGGTATCTAGCAGCTACAAAACCCACAGTCACTCTGTCACCATCGAGGGCAGAGGCCTAGAGGTGCTGGCAGAACCAGGAAGGCAAGCTGAAGTGCCTCTCAACTCCCGAGGGGTACACCTGACCTTCAGCTCATCCGCCTAGCTAGCTACCCCAAGCCACTGCCTCTCAGAGTCTGCCAGGAAGTCCTCACCTCTTCAAGTACCGTGTTTCCTTAGCTCTCCGCTCTATCATACTCACAGCGAGAGACTGAGGAGCCACCATCTGTCTGCTTATATATAAACATACACATATCCTGAGCTACCTCCAGGACCATGAGTAGCCATGTGTGAAAACAGCAAATGCCCACTCCCAGAGGATGACTACCCATGGTCATCACCTACGATCTCAATTCCTTGATGTCACCTGCATTGTAAGTGTCCTCTCTCAGAAACTAGAGTCCACATCACTTGAGGAACACTCTGAGGTGCTGAAGAGACTGTACAGATAGCTTTCTTTGCAGTTTACACAGCACTCCATGGGTAAGATCCCAGTTAATGCTTGCAGTCGCCAGTTGGGCAAGAAGACGCTTCTTGTATACTTCACAAGAATAAATCTCCAGGAGCTACTGTCTGTAATTGGAGACAACTTGTAAGGAATCGCTCTCCCTAGATAAGTCCATATGTACTCAGTCCTCATCACTTGTAGGTTTTGTGTTTGCAAATTTGCATGCTCACTAACCCCAAGAGCAATTCCTGCAGGCGCTTGTAAACATGCAGAGTGGCGAGAAGCTTGAGTTACTTGGCAGGTGGAACAAGACAATACTGCAGCTCTCTTGGTGACATAGGGTCTCATGAAGGGGTGTGAGGGGTGGCCAACCTTGAGCTCCTGGTCCCCTGGATGCACCTTCCCTTCCAAGTACCAGGAGTGCAGGCATAGACCACAATGCTTAGCACTTTGAGCCTTTTATCTGTCTATTTATTTTTAGACTGTGGCTGTAGCTGGCCTGGAACTCTTTTTGCAGACTAGGGTGGCCTAGAAGAGATCTGTCTGCCTCTGCCTCCCACTTGCAGGCAGTGTAGGATGCCTGGGCAATCTCACCTCCTTGTTTTAGCTCTTTGTGATCTGTTAAGTGTCTTGAGTTGGGGTGGGGGTGGGCAATGCTTTTTCTTTGTGATTTTTTTATTTTTATTTATTTTTTATTTATTTATTTTTGGTCATAGAAAATAGTCCCAATCGAGAATGCTTCAAGAAAGCTTAAAGAAAAAGTACATGTTACATAACTGTCATTCAGGCCTGACCTCTTACAGCGCTATTGTCTGAGAGCTCAATGTAAATGAATCAGTGATATATATTAAATAACATATCTTTAAACAGAAACACATTTAGAGCAAGGTTAGATATTAATCATTTGACAAACAGGTAATAATAAGGGCTCCCAGGTTTCTAAAGCTTTTGTTCCCTCTGGGAATAATGGTTCAGTACTTTCCTTTTCCTTTCTTCCTTTCTGTTTTGCTTTTTTGTTTGGCTTGGTTTGGCTTTTTTCAAGACAGGGTTTCTCTGTATGGTCCTGGCTGTCCTGGAACTTGCTTTGTAGACCAGGCTGGCCTTGAACTCACAAATATCCTCCCCTTGCCTCTTCCTCCTGAGTCCTGGGACTAAAGGCATATGCCACCACACGTGGCAGTTAGGTGTTTCAATTCAGTGTTCATGGTCACTTTATAGAACTGTCATGGATAGCAAGGATAGACTTTGTGGGCTGTGGCCGTAGCTCAGTGGTAGAGCAGCAGCCTAGTATACACATACCACTATAAGAAGAAAGAATAAACCAGACATGATGGCACACTCTTGTAATGCCAGCACTTGGGAGATAGAGGCAAGAGAATCAAAAATTCAAGGTCACACTCGGCAACAAAGTGAGTTTGGGGCCAGCCTGGGCTACATGAGACCCCCTGCCTCTAAACAAAAGAAGGTCTCTGTGTAGCATCTTTTTTGCTCTCCCTCTCCGTGAGCATGTCTGTTTCACACAGATGCCTGTGTTGCCTATGCTAGACCTTGAACTCCTGGGCTCAAATGACCACCCTGCCTCAGTCTTCTAAATATTCTAAGGAGCTAGGACTATAAATACGCACAGCCGTGCTTGGCTCTTTTGGGGGAATGAGGAGGAAATGTCAGAAGCTGGAGCCCTGGAGCTAAACAGAGAGTAGAATTTGTATAGGTGCAGATGCTGCTACAGTTACACCACAGATGCCTGGCACTCAGTGTAAAGAAGTGGAGAGGGCTGGACAAACAGCCCACCGCAGGAGCTCCCTCATTAGCCTCTCCTCACGAGGCCCAAAGGTCTCTCTGCCAGAAAAGACTCACAGACTTCCAGCGCCCATGCAGGACGGTGGACCTATAGCATGGAACTTGACTGCAGGGACCAGGAGCCAAGTAACTCCGGAGCCTGCAGAAACAGTAGCCCAGCTGCCTTCCCCCGAGAGCCTTTGTTTGATTGAGAAATTACTATGTCGTTGGCAGCTGTAATGAAAGAGGAAGCTGAGCCCCACTGGCGACAGCTTTATCTCCCTCTACAGCCCCAGATGGAACCAGTGGCAGCACACTGCCCAAGGCCAGAGATTTCTTTCCTCTGCTGCTAGCTGGGCCTAGGGACTTGTCAAGCCCAAGTTAGCACATCGATTGCAGGCAGAAAGAAGCTGAATACATGTGAGGTCTGGGCTTGCTTGCCAGGGAGAATCCATTGCTCCTTCGTGTATTGGCCCCAGGTGTGTCCACTGCTTGCAGGTTCTCCCAGGCGAATCCTGAAGAAGCATCTGGATTCTGGCTTCAGAAAAGTTGTTGTCAGGTTGGGGTTTGCCATGTGTAGTGAGGTCTGAGCGTGGCACTGTGTAGGATGAGAGAGACTGTTCCTGCCTGGTTGCCTCAGCAACCCATCTCTGAGCTCCTTACATCAGTGCCAACAACCCAACCCACTGCAAAAAAAACCACACTGGCCCACTGCAAGCTGCCTGGGGGCCTGCCGAGCTTGGAGGGAAGCTGTGTGGCTGTGTAGGGGAGCCATCCTCTGTTTTAGGGGGACGAAACACTTGGCTATTAGAACTGCGGAACACTGCGGGTCAGGGAAGGAGGAAACTGGTGTGGGCTTGGGCTCCATGTTGGCTGGGAACCGAACCAGCCTCATTTGCTTTTGGCTGGGCACCTGTCCCCCGAGCTTCGAAATACAAGGCAAACAGCCTGTCTGTTCTTCCCACTGCCGCCCCCGAGTTCCTCTGAGACCTACTGCTTCTTGGCCTTGGCCTGTTTGGTAAAACTTGGCAAATCAGGAAAGGTGGTCTTCCACAGTGACATCCTGCCCATCACAGCTTTTATCCTGTGGCCTCTGCAGTCCACCCAGTCCTCTCCCTGCGGGGCACTCAAGCTTGCAGTGCCCTGGGCTTTTGCGAGGTGGATCATAGCACCCAACCCTCACAAGTTAATTGCTAGACTTGGAGAAAGGAGAAACCTGTCTGTACACCTGGCAGACGCTAACTGCTGGCTCTTCCCACGACATGTAGGCTCTGCTGAAGAGCTACAAGGACCTAAGTCTGGCTTGTGGAGGGGCCAGCATTACCTCAGCAGGAGGAGGGGCTGCTCCTGGGTCAAGCCCAGGGCGAGGGTGAGCTCGGCCTGCTGCAGGCAGTGTAAAAAGACAAGGCAAGCCACCGTCGTTTAGTTCCACTTGCATCGCTCCTGGTTTCCCTGCAGACTGACAGTGGAGCCAGGTGGAGTCTGCACAACAGTGTTTTCTTGAGACCCCCATGGGCCTGCATATCCCTTCATTGCCGTTCCCCAATCTAAACTGCCATTCTCCTCAGAGGATTAGGAGTGGGCCTAAGGACCAGGACCCTGGTGACAACTAGGATAAAGGCAGGACTCCTCCCTGCCACTGCCCCTGTTGCCTTTTATCCCCATTATCCTGTCTCTGCCCCTCCCCAGCCCTGGCACCTTTGTTTATTTTAGGAGAGTAAGGTCACCAGACATGTCCCAACTGCCCACTGTCATTCCTTCTAGCCCTCTGCCACTGGCACCGGCTCAGGCTTTGAGAATTCCCAGGTATTTAGACATCCATTTTATTGCTTAATCGAGCTTGAAGCCATTTAAATTAATACAAGTTTTTACATTTAGCAGCAAAGGCTATTATGGGCCCCTTTAGCTGAGGAGGAACGAGGGTCGGGAGGGAATCAGGAAGGATTTTTATCGTGGGCCATTGCTTTTCTGAGGGAGGGGCAGCTTGGCCTCCCCAAAAGTCACCACCCTGAGGCACCCTCTTGGAGGAACAGTGTGTGCCAGCTCTGAGGGCCTAGGGATACAGCCGTCCATGAAAAGTGCCTAAGGCCCCTCAAACTCTGACCCAGGGTCTGAGGTCATGACCCCACCTATGTACTGTCTGTCCCCCATTTGAAGGTTGACCTTCTGTGGAGCCACCCTCCTGCTCCCCCATACTGTCCCACATGCTAATGCAGCTCCACCCACAGCCTCTGCCACCCTTACCTGCCCTCCCCTCTCCTCCCCTGGCTTTCTGGATGCCTCCTTAATTGCCTCCATGAAACATTAATCCTTTCAGTTCTTCTAGAAGAATTCAGTCTCCCTCTCCCCAGGGATTCTCTTGCTCCTGAGCCGCCTGTCTTCCCCACAGGAGCTGGGGTGGATGAGGAAGGGTAGGGCGCACCGGGTGCATTCAGCCTGCTTCTCACCTCACTGCTGCACACACATGCACAGCCAAGCAGAGGGCCTCGTCAGCCTGAGTGAGTCAAGTGCACCCAGTAGCTCCCTGCCAAATGGAAGGGGCGGGGGAGAGAAAGCAGAATGGTGAGCCTTGAGTGCTGCGCTCTGCACGGCTGCAGGGGTTGACCTAAGTGGGTCAGCAAGGACGTGAAGAAAAGACAAGCACATGACACAGACAAGCTGGGATCGGGCGGCCGGGGCTCTGGTGGAGAGGCTGAAACAGGGCTGTTTAATTCTATACAGTTGAACAGGGCGGCAGGCAGGATTGCTAGACACAGCTGAGCAAGGAGGCGGGTTTAGCTCATCTCGGTAGGAGCAGTCTTTAAGCTGTAAGCATGGGTTGAGGAGAAAGCTACAGAGGAGATTTTCTGGACACTGTCAGCCTTCACGTCGGACTCAAGGAGGGCTTCTCCGCCCCTCTGAGCCTTATGGGGGAAAGTTTTGCCACTTGCACGAGGCTGAGGCATTGGGGTCCTTGACATGGCTGCACCCATGTCAACAGAACATTCACTCAGGACTTCTCTGGTTCTAGCTGCCTCAGCTGCGTAGAATGAGCGAAGAGGTGGCTGAGGCTTGACAGCCGTTCTCAGCCCCTGAGTATGCCGAGCTGTGCCCACAAGCTGACCGTCCCCTCCCCTGCCCTTTGTCTCCAGGTGGAAGTAGAGGTGGAGAGCATGGATAAGGCTGGCAACTTCATTGGCTGGCTGCACATGGACGGGGCCAACCTGTCTGTCCTGCTGGTGGAGCACGCGCTTTCCAAGGTCCACTTCACTGCCGAGCGCAGCGCCTACTACAAGCCCCTCCTGTCTGCCGAGGAAGCCGCCAAGCAGAGGAAAGAGAAGGTACCAAGTATGGCAGTGTGCCAGCCATCCCCTGGCATGTGCTTCTTCTTACCTGTCCCTTCCCACACACCAAAGGGCCAAGAACATGGTGCCAGCTTAGGCACCTGTGCTCATAAGCCTACTGTAGACCTACCGTGGGCCAGGATTGTCAGCCTGGACTATTGCCAGTGGTGTCTCAGACCAACAGCCAGAGAGTCTAGAAGATGACCTCAGAGTAGTGGAAGAAATGACCAGGTCACCACTGATGAAGGGCTTGGGGTCTGCCTGCCCTTCTCTATCAGTGCCCAGCAAAGGGACTGGGCAACCCTCCCCTGAATTTCCTTCCCCCGGCCCTAGAGGGCAGCAGCCCAGCGAGATGCCCTCAGGACGGCAGATTTATAGCCTATCTGCAGACACTGCATTGAAGAGACAAGGGAGGTGGATCCAAAGAAGCTTTTGGAAACAAATTGACTGTTAAGGAACTCTGGCTTAAGGGTGGGAGCTGGGCTGGCCCCTCCCACACTAGCCTGTCCCCATTGACTTACAGCCTGCCTAATAATGGGATAAATCAGCCGGCCACCAATCTGTCAGGGCTCCTCTGTGCTTGAAGAGGTTTCGTGAGACAGCCATGCTGAACCATAAATTGTTCCAAGAGTAAATGTTTCCTTCCCCATAGGACAGCCATCTGGCTTGAGATTCACTTCCCAAAGCCAAGACACCCTGCCAGTAGGAATTGGGGGCTTGGTGCCCTAAGCACACCATGCTCTTCCTCAGGCCAAAGCAGCTACCTCCTTGCTCTTGCAGACTGGCCCTTGGGATCTCTGTCCTCAGTCGTCCTCTGGGAATTGGGACAAGTGTCACACACTTTGGTGGCAGGAGAACACAGGTGGACAGAGTTCAGAAAGATGTGGTCCAGAAACCTAGGTTGGGCACAAGCGACTGTCTGTGGTCTAGGGGAGCCACTGCTTCATGCCATCAGAGGAAGTTCCCTCCTCCTTTGCTCCACTTCCTGCTCACGCTAAACCCTGTCTCCTGAGAGTGGGAGGGGAAGTAGCTTCCACAGGAGAGACATTCTTTATGAAAGCTAAATTTAAGACTGCCATCCCTATGTCATCTGTCTGAGGCAGGGGACTGGAAGCCCAGTGGAGTAGGGTCTCCTGTTCCAAGGTTGAACTGTCCTAGAATAGATGCACGGAGGGCCAGTATGGCACCCGTGAGGGCCACGGCTGGGAACCTAGGGCACAACCCTCCACTACTCCACACACAAAAACTCACCAAAGCCTGGAAGTTGCCTCCTCGGGTCTGTTAACTCAGAGTGGAGACCCAAGGGGGCCTTGGGTAAGGACAGGAGTAGCATCTGGCTGAGGGGCTGGCTAGAGTCTTTGCCAGGTATAGCATGAGGCATCCTTTTTACTGCACAGCAGACTTGTCTGAAAGAACCCAAGTTGTCATTCTGTTGGTGCCACTTGATGATGCTAAGGAGTAATTACCAGTGATTAATTACTTACATGAGCTGCATGGTTTTATTCCAGCCTAATTAAAATGCAGCACACACTCTCTGTACTGGGCCACCTTCCTTTCCTGCAAATCCCCGTCCACTTAGCATCCAGAGGAACCAGCGTGGCCTTCCACCTCCCAGTGAGCTGACTCTAGGGAACCGCTTTGTCTGCAGAGCCTTTGGTGACTTCTTTTAGTTGGCAGTTGATGAGAGAGTCAGAAAGCCAACTGGGCTGCAGTAACCTGGGTTGTCAGGCATAGCCGGCATGTCCCACTCATGGCCTCGACTGTTTCCCCTGTTGAGGAATAAAAGCGCATGGTCCCTTCACAGTGTGCAAATGTCTATACGTACAGGCTAACCAAGAAAGGGAGTGCTGAGACTCTGTGAGAGCAGTCTTATCTGGAGGGGCCTGATTGTGCTGCCTCCCTGCTGGATCTCTTTAATTCCACCCTGTGTCCTATAAGACCCTCCGCTTCCTCTGTACTTTGGAGTTCTGGACGTGTAGAAGGAGGGAGTCAGAGGTGGCGTGCGCGCGCACACGCACACACGCACACGCGCACGCACACACACGTATTCTCTACCCCGCTCCTGCACTCCGTCCATCTCCCTCTCCCTCCCTCCTTCTCAATGCAGCAGGGCCTTGAACAGGGCTGGATTGCCCATTGATTGGTTTGTATTGAGCTGGGCCTCGCTGCTGTGCATTTGAAGGCCTCTGCCACCCTGGCTCCACGCCAGTCACGCATGTGGAGCCTAGTGAGTAGGGATATTAAATAGGCTTTACATCGGAGACTCCAGGCAGTGGGTTCCCTGTGCAGGAGGAGGGTCTGGGGCTCCCTAGGAAGAAGCATAAAGACAGAATGGTGGAGGGCAAGAAGACGGAAGCAGAAGCAAAAGCCTCTGCTGCGGACCGCTCTGACTTACACGCGCACCCGCATGATGGTTCCTTCCCTGGCGGGAGCTGCAGCAACAGGAAACCCTGAAAAGCTCCAGCTATACAAGGAACCTGAGGAAATCGGAAACTTGCTTGGCAGAGGGGAGCAGGATCCGGGGAGAGAAGGGGTGAGGTGTGCAGCCAGAGCTGGGAAGGGTCACAGCAATGCCTTGCCCCAACACAGGTCCGCCATGATCCTAGCTTTGAAGCAGAAGAGAGTAACTCTGCCAGGCTGCTCATATGCCTGGGCCCTGCTGCTGAGGCCGGACTCATGTTTCCTCAGGTGGCATCTTGGCCATAAGGGGTCTTTTCCCCCTCCCCACCTCTGCCACGAGCCTGGGGGCAAAGCTCTAACTCTGTGTTAGACTTTCTGGAAAAGGTCTTTGACTTTTCCTAATCAACTCCTCATGGGTCTGGGAAGAGGACATCTGCCACAGATTCCCCCAAACAAGAGTATCGCAGGGCATGAGCACAGGAGGCTTGCTCACCCTGTGGGCAAGTTGCACCTGTTCTGCAGGAGCCTTGCCAGTGTGTCTGCCTCTCCTCCTAAGATGGCTTTGTACAAGGGCATTCATTACCAGCCAACACAGGCTTATTCTAAGGGTGAGGCCCACACCCCTCCCAGCAGAGGGGTTCACAAAAAGGCCTCGGCATTTACCAGTCTGCCTAGAACCACTGGCTGCCAAGTCCCAAGGTAGAGCTGAGCTGCTCCTCTCCCCCAAGAGAAACAAGGAACCCTCATGTCTCCACTGCCCGAAGAGCCAAAGGCAAAGAGTAGAGTCTTCTCTTAGAATCAAGGTTCTTTCCCTGAGGAGCAGCTTCTATCCTCTTCTGTCCCCGGGTGCTTCTTAGCAGCCTCTGGCACCTGCTGGTCCACAGCTAGATAGACACCTTGCTTTTCTTGTCTTCTCGCCCCAGGTGGCAGTGGTAAGCCCTTCGCCTACCAGGTGAGCTAGCGGACCTGAGGGAGGGGATCTGTCAGGCCTTGATTTGCATCACTGGTGACCTCAGCCTGCTGCCCACCTGAGCCTGTGAGAAACAAAGCTCCACCCCCTCTCCCCAGGGAAGGAACCTGATGCTGTCGCCTGAGGCTCTCTCACTTGAGGACTCATTAGCAGTTTCTGCTCTCACCCTGTCAGTCTGCTCCAGATCCATCCACGCAGCTGAGGAGAACCCTCCCCAGTAGACACAGCCCAGGAAGTAGGGTGGGGGAGATAGGTCTCTGAATGGCTTCCAGACCTAGGATCCTCTCTGTCAGCCCACACAGAGGCCTCATCTCTTTACCAAGCTGTGAGCTTGTGCAGCTAGAGCAGAGTAGGCAGAGCAGGAGAGGGGAGCACAGGGCCGCTGCAGACAGCTGAACCGCCGGGTGCTGAGAGATGGAGGGTGAGAAGCATGGGTGCTGGCAGGGAAGGTGGCTGGCGGGGCCTGCAGCCCACTTAAGGCAGTGATGACAGGCTTGTCTTAGAGGCAGTGTGGGTCCTATTGATCTGTGGGTTTCCAAGGGCTCTAGAGGGCCTGGGAGCCCAATCGATAAGAATGGCTGGCTAAGTTAGAACCCTTCCAGCCAGAGAAGCCTAAGAAAAGAGCCTAAGGCCTTGTGTGAGAGCATCCGTGACTTCCCACAAAGCCCTCGCATAAGGAACCTGACTAGCTAGAGGTATGTGGGCCTTAGAGGGTCATTCACTCTGTGGCTTCTCCTGGACAGGCAGGGCTGAGGTTCCGTGTATGTCTTAAGTCTGGGTGATGGGATGAGAGCGCTGATAGTCGTGATGGAGACAGCTATTGGCAGCTGGAGGCCAGCCACAGAGCACAGCCCTACAAGTGTCATTGCAGGAGCCACTTGTGTTTGTGGCATGGTGGGAAACTTAGGCCTAGGTGGGTCTTAGCCCCTCCTCTCGGCATCCTTTAAACTCAGAAAGGCCACATAGTTTGCCTCTCCTTTCCGGAGAAAGACATGCATTGATGCCACGGGAAAGGCAGAAGTGTACGCTTTGGGGTGACCCAAGGGGGGTTCCATAATTGCAGCAAGGCTGCCCTTCAGCTCCTTCCAGGGGCCACCCAGGAATCTGCTCACTGTTAGCTGAGTCAGTCACTGTATGTTAATCAGAGGAAGCAGACCCAGAGATCATTTGTTAACATCACACACAAGATAAAGGGTGCCGGGGCATGCTTTCTAAGCTTTTCCCGGAGCCCATGTTGCCTGTGGCCTCCAGGACGCCCAATCAGCACCAAGGACCTGCTTCTGACTGCAAACCTCTGTGCCTCAGTTTCCCCACTCAAAAGGTTGTTGTGAGGCTCAAATGAATTGATACCTGGAGAATGTTTACGAGGCTCACGGCGCTAGTGGGCATGCAGGTCTCTGGCTAAAAGCCATCCTCTTCCTCTGTGCATGTCTTCTTGATGCCATGTGTGGTCCACTTCCTGCTGCTCAGCTGGAGGGCCACCTCCCTCCCCTGCTCTGACAGACCTCACTACTTGGCTAATCTCCTGGCCGCAGGATTGGACTTGACACGCTGTCACGTCCAATCAGCTTCTGAGCTGCCGCAGCTCAGGCACAGGGCTTGGGGAAGGTAGGAGGAGAGGAAAGGGTGGAGAAGGGTGGCCCAGCTTCTGAGCTGAGGTCAGAGCAACCTGCTGGAGGTGAGGAGCTCAGAGCAGAGGAGCTCCAGTTCTGCACGCGCGCACACACAAGTCCCCCTCCCCCAGCTGCAGCTTAGAGTGCCTCGGGGACAGGGGGCCACAGGAGTGGCCTGCAGAGTGACCCTGCAGAGCACTATGTGAAGGGACATGAAGATCTGAAACAAGAGGGGCCGAGCAGGCAACCCAAGGCCCAGGCAGCTCAGGTGTATGCGGGTCACCTGGAACTGGGCTTGGGTTTTGTGTGACTCTCCCCCTGGCTTCTTAGACTCCAGTTTAATAAGGCTGGCGTGAGATCCTGGAGCCTATTTGGTATCTGCTGGAATCATGACCCTCTAACCCAGAACTTGAGTGACTCTACCTCTCCTGCTCATGATCAGCCTTGCAGTGACCCCAGACGTAACCCATGTGACACCACTCACTCAGAGCCCCTAGTTGCTGTCCTCAGCCACCCTGTCCCCACTCCCGCCCTGGCAGGTCTGGGCCCACTATGAGGAGCGGCCTGTGGAGGAGGTGCTGCCTGTGCTGGAGGAGAAGGAGCGCTCCGCCAGCTACAAGCCGGTGTTCGTGACCGAGATCACAGACGACCTGCACTTCTATGTGCAAGATGTAGAGACCGGTGAGTGCCTGTGTGCTGCTTTCTCGCAGATCCCAGCGTGGGTGTGGGCCCCCAAGGGACTGACAACTGCTACTGCCCCTGTCTACCATCTCACTGGGCCTAAGGATTGCCCCCAGGAACCCACAGGCGGGTCCTCTGAGGACAGTGACATTACAGATTCATCTGGGTGGTTCCCTGAGACTCTTAGGTAATGCTCTCACTCCCAGACACCCCTGGCAGGGCTGGGCGTGAGGATTTGTTGCCTGAGTGTGTGAGGAATCATTGAACAGATTGTCTGGTGTGGCTAGAGAGCCCTCTTCTTAGGAAGGACCAGAAGGGTGGGAGCCTGTCCCTCTCTCGGCATGGGTTTCTCCTACAGAGGTTAGTAGAGGAGTGTAGTGGCCAGTTTCCATGGCAACAAGCAGGCTCTAGGGGAAGCTATGCCCTGGTAGTCTTTGTGGGGGAACCATCTCCTGTCTTCAGCTTGCCACTCCACCACCCGGCGGCCAGGGCCCCCCACACAGAGAGCTCAGGAGAGCCCGTTCTGGCAGCAGTCGCATCCACCACTCTCACTTCTTTCTTCTGGCCTCCTCCTCTTCACTGTGCTCTGGGTGCGAAGCCATCTCACTGGGGAGAGAGAGACAAGCAGCTGCCTTTGGGTCCAAGGAGCCAAATCCTGGCAGGGGGGTGTGCAGACACAGGCAGCTTGCTCAGTCCTACCCTCACAGCCCATCTCAGCCACTTCCCCTCTGATGATCTTTCCCAGGCAGCTGCTTTGGTGGTCATTTCACCAAGGAGAACGGCTTCACCCTGGCTGGTTCTGCTTGGGAAGGGAAAGAGTGGAGGATGGGTGAAGGTTGATAAGCTTTGGAGGTTGGCTTCTCCTGAGGTCAGCCAGCCCTCAGGACTAGGTTGCATGATGGGAAAGGAGTCTTGCCTCACAGGGTCTAAGTAGAAATTGGGTCTGTGTGTGAGCAGAGGATAGCTAACATGGCCATCAGAGAGCCTGGGGGAGGACATCTTAGCAAGTACCAGAGAGGACGCTGCAATGCTCAGATAGCTCTGTCCAGTCCATGACAGTAAACCCAGCATCTGCAGCCTCCCTCTCTAAACCTTTGGGCCTCTCAAGGCACACCCTCTCACCCTGTCCACTTTCACTGAAGCCCATCTTCACGAAGGGTCTGATAAAAACATTAACTGCACGGGACCAGTCAGACTCTACATAAGGACCTGGCAGGAGGCACGAGCCTGTTTCTTCCTGTTGCCTAGGAACCTAAACATTCAATAAGTCAAAAGTAGACCAACTTCAGGAGCATCTGCCAATGTAAAGGGTACTTCCCAGTCCCCAGAGTTTGGTTATCTGTGGGCAGGGAGCACTCTGTAGCAGCCCAGAGGCCTAGTGCCAGGACTGTGGGTGCACAGCAGCCCAAGGAGAAGACGTGTGTTGCATATGCAGAGATCATTTCAGCATGGTTGAATTATTAAGCACCCTGCATGCACCAGGGATCCTACCAGGCCTGTGCGAGTAAACAATCAAGTGAGCTATGGTCTGTGCCCTGGAGGAGCTCACTGTGTAATGGCGGGAACATAAACACAGACAAGGAACTTACAGGGCGGATGGTGGCAAGTTTAACCACAGTAAACGTGTATTCTGCACCTGTTACAAGGTGGCCTCAGCCCTGAAGGGAAAGAGGGATGCCACACTTAGGCTTCACATCGCCGGCCCTGGCCTCACCTATAAGGCAGAAGAGAGCAAACAGGCTATGAGGCTGAACTAGCATCTGGACCAAAGGGGCAGAAAGGACAGACCCCAGGGGACTGATGCCCAGCAAAGCGCAGGGTAGGGAAGGAACCAGAGAAGGAAAATGAGACCATGGGTCTGCCCGAGCTGGTCAGGGCAACAGTGGTGAGCAGCAGGAGCTTACCTGTGGCAGGGCTTCACAGCCAGGGACACTAGGCAGGAAAGTGGGGCGGCTGAGGAGAGGTCGGACAGGGGAGCCCAAGCTGGCCATACTGGATGTGCTATTCCCCATGAATTTTACAGGGTGCCTGTGAGTAGGTGAGGCCTCTGGGCCCCACTCACCTTTCAAGGCTCTAATTCTGAGATCCTTTCCTGCCCGTGTTATAAGCGATTCCCACCCTTTTGCCCACAAGAGACATTGGCAGAGTGGCCCCTGCAATCATGGGTCCAGCCTGGGAACTGTCTCTTGTAAGAATAGAGTCCAGGTTACCAGCTCTTATTCTAGAAGCTGCTCCACCTTGCTAGGTGTCCATTTTCCTGCCTTCTCAGTCAAGACCTAGCCACAAGAAATGTACCTCAGTCGTAGGACAGTTTCTAGTATGTGCAAGCCCTGTGTTCCATCTCCAGTACTTGGGAAAGAATTTAGGAGGCCCAGGCGTATTCCTCCGGGTCCCTGCAGCCAGATCAGTACATTAGAAAAGTGTGTGCATGCAAGGTTGCTTTTGAATATGGCCGGTGTGAGGCCTCTTGAGGGAGAACCTTCGATGACTGGCCTGCGTGGGCTGAGGGAGCCAGTGCTTGGTGTCCTGTGGACAGCCACAGCATGCTGAGCTCCAGGTTCCCTGCCCTGTCTTCCTGCAGGCACCCAGCTGGAAAAGCTTATGGAGAACATGCGCAGTGACGTCTCCAGCCACCCCCCTGTTGAGGGCTCTTACGCCCCACGCCGGGGAGAGTTCTGCATTGCCAAATTTGTAGATGGAGAATGGTGAGCCACTTGGACCAGCAGGGCAACCGGGCTTAAGTGGGATGGAGAAATTTCCTGGGGCACAGGCCTGCAAAGCTGCTCTTAGGTGGCAGGCTTTCACACAAGCATCTGCTTTCTGGGGGGGGGGGGGGGTGCTGGTAACAGCCTCTGCCAGATGTGCAGGGTTTCCCTGGGGTGAGGGTGGGGGCTGTCACCTAGCCAGCCTCACAACGTGGTGCCCCTCCCTCCTCCCTGAGGACACCCTAACCTGGCCCTCACCCCTCACAGGAGGATGATGATGTCAGCAGTCAGTTGGAGGTGTGCTCACTGTGAGCACAAACCAGCCATCCAGCCCTCCACCTCTTCTGTCTGGGATATAAGCAGTAGCACTTCCGGGCCAGAAGGTCACTCATATATGATCTACCAAGGGTAGAGCCCATGGCCTTCCCAGGGTGACGAAGTGACTTGGATGTGTTCCCTGCTGCGGCCTCCCAGACAGATCTGCCGGCTAATTACAGCCGCTGTTTAGTGTGCTGGATTTAAACAGCAGACATCAATCTAGTCATTACTCTTGTTGCTTTATGCCCCAAGGACACATTCATCTGCTCCACAGGCTCCCCTCCCCCCTCCTTTGCTCCCAGCTCTGCTCCGACTCCTATAGATGCTGTCCACAGCTCCCTGAGGCTGGGCCTCCATAGTCTGAAAACTGTCCTCTGTGACACCCTGAGACCCTGGGCAGGAAGTGCTGTGTCCCCAGGGAGGTCGGGTTCCTAGAGCTATCCTGTGAGCTCTGACCATGATGCCATTGCAGGTATCGCGCCCGGGTAGAAAAAGTGGAGTCCCCTGCCAAAGTGCACGTCTTCTACATCGACTACGGCAATGTGAGTGCTGGGGACCAGGGTGGAAAGCAGGCAAGGCAGGGACCGCCGGGCACCGTAGCCCCCTTGGTCAAGTCCATTTCATCTTTCAAAAGTCCTGCTAAGCTTACTGACAAGACATACGCATTGGGTACCTCTGCTCCTCATAAAACAGGTTAGTGTGGCCAGAGGCCTGCAAACGCTGATGGACACTTGAGGTGTGCCGTGGCTATCAGCTGTCCTTCCATCCCTCAAGGATGAGACATGAGGATCTGCTAGCAGAAAGTCTAGAACTGGGACTGTGCTCTCACCTGGTTACCCAGGAGCACACAGTGAAGAGGTGTTGCCAGGTTGGGCTAGAACCATAAGCACACCTAGCACTGTCAGGTAGACAGGAAGCCCGTGGGCAGGAAGAAGGGTACCGGAAGGAAGGAGGAATGGGAGCCTCCAGGAATGCCAGCGCAGCGCCCAGAGTGAGCGCGCGTGCGGATAGCAGCTTCCCACCAGCACTGGTTTTACCAACTAGGGAAACCAATGAGACTAGCAAAATGGAACTGAGCCGAGGAGCAGGCAAGAGAGGCCCAACGTGGACATTCCTGGCAGCCTGGCACAGAGGGTCGCCCTTGGGTCACGCTAGACGTCCCCGGCAGCCTGGCACAGAGGGTTGTCCTTGGGTCACGGGGTGTGTGATGTCGCTGTCCTGGTGCTTCCTCTGCAGAGAGAGATCCTGCCATCTAGCCGCCTGGGCACCCTACCACCTGCCTTCAGCACTCGCGTGTTGCCAGCTCAAGCCACAGAGTATGCCTTCGCCTTCATCCAGGTGCCCCAAGATGTGAGTACAGACTCTGTCCTCTTCAGAAGCAGCTGACCGTCGGCACGGCCATTGCTGCAGCATGGCAGGAGAAGATGGAAACATGTTACATTGTCTGTTGTCACTGATAGGACTCCGGGTTGGGAGTGGTCAGCTCAGGGAAGCTGCCACAGATCCGTTAGTTCTTGGGCAGTGGCGTGGCCTGCAGAGTTAGGTGCCCTGGAATAATGACTCCTTCCCCACAGCTGGATGCTAGTGAGTTGCAGGCCGCGGCAAGAGAGAAGGGTAATGTGGGGCCGGGACACTGGGGTCTTGTCTGCCCTGTGCCCTAGGCGGGGAGGGAAGTGGCAGCATTTTGCACCAAAGCTGATGTGGTCAGGTCTGTTTCTGATAGCTTTGGAAGGAGTTACTGGAGACAGTCGTAACAGGCGAGGCTGGAGATGAGGGCAGCCAGGCCTTAGGGAGGACAATGCTCAGAGACATGTGGTAATATCAGAGTAGTGGGACAGGGCAGAGGAAGCTAAGTTGCCACTGAATTCCTGGCACATGGTTATGTCGCTCTTGGCCAAGGGAAGGAGGGACACTGTGGGCGAGTAGATTCTCCACAGTAGTATGCAGGGCCCAGTAGAGAAGGGTACTAAGACCTAGAGTTAGGATTTGAACATTAGACCCACGAGAGTATTTGATGGTGCAAGTGAAAGGTGTGGCAGGAGGAGAGAGACTTGGGAGGTGCTGGCGTTTCCCCAGGCGAGGGCAGGGAACCCAGAGGAAGGAGGAGGGACGGTAGCAGACCTGTGCTCAGAATCATAGTGGCCTCAGTTTTCAGACAGAACCAGTCAGCAGCATCCACTCCCTCGCGGAGCTCCAGCAAGGAGACGGAGGCTTTAGCTTCAAGGAGGTGCCTGGTGCTCAGAGCAGAGGTACGTGAGCAACGTGGGTGGCGCTGCCTCCAGAGTCAGGTAGAGACCATCACCATTCACTTCTTACGTTTTCACAGGATGTGCCAAAGGGCACTAGACCGCACAGGTCACAGGCTGAGCTGGAAGGTGTCTGTGAGGATGGGGGGCTGTGTGATGAGAACGCAGTATGCTAGTATAGTAGAGACAGCAGAGACGTGACAAGGACAGCATGCTGAGGAAGACTATAGAGGCTTAAAGGGGTCAGGGGACGAGGCCGCTTTTCCTCAGAAGCAGAAGGGAGGTGAGTTTAAGAATGGTTTGTGTACAGTTGGTTGGGGTAGAGGAAGGGGCCCTTCATGCCCAAGATGTTTGTCACTCACAGTGACATAAAGGGAGCATCACAGGCTCTGCTGGAGGTCCAGGGACAGACCCTGAGACCCAGGCAGCTGTGGTTTGCCCTTCGTCCATCCCCCTCACTAACGCGGCTCCATTCCTGTCCAGGAGGATGCACGCACAGATGCTGTGGATAGTGTGGTGCGGGACATCCAGAACACTCAGTGCCTGCTCAATGTGGAGCACCTGAGCGCCAGCTGCCCCCACGTCACTCTGCAGTTCGCAGATTCCAAAGGTGACGTGGGGCTGGGCCTGGTGAAGGAAGGGCTGGTCATGGTGGAGGTCCGCAAGGAGAAGCAGTTCCAGAAAGTGGTATGTGATACGAGGGGGCTCCACCCTGGAAGCGGGCCCCTAGCATGTACGCTGCACCATCAGCGGTGTCACAGATGAGGAGCTGGGGACCGCACCCAGAGCCAGTGAGAAAGCAGGGAGCCCACCAGCCTCCTGGTCCTGCTGGGGAAAGATAATGGATTTGGGTTTGTTGGGGTTTAAAGAAAATCTAATTAAAGCACAAATTAATTGGCTGCGGGTTTGGCTGAGAATGCAGCTGCAAACTAGAGCAGAAAGTTTCCCTCTGCATGTGCCCCAGTCGGCAGGCTAGGGAGCTTTGCCAGGGGTGATGCAGAGGGCCAAAACCTGTCTCCCTGCCAGTGCTTTTCTCTAGCATACAGTCTCCAAGTCCTGTTATCCCGGACCACCTGTAGCCATGTGGTAGTCATAAGTGTTCCAAGACTGTCCTAAGACTCCTCCAGCCGACTTGGAAAGCCCAGGTTACTTGATGAGACGGGAGTTCACCCTTAAGAAGCTGGGCCCGATTGCTCATGAGATGAACAGACTATAACCTGCTCCCTGGAGCTGACCACAGTCGGCAGACTTGACTCCTGGAGTTCATCCTGATTTTTTCATCCATTGGCTGATAAGTGTGAATTCTGAATCACTTCCAGGCCCCCCGTTGGGCACCTTGCATATCTGAGTGTCTCCTAGCCTCCTGCAAGCATTAGCCATGGCCTCATTGCAGGCCAGTCTGCCCACCCCCCAGCTGACACAAATTTATGAACCTTCTAGATACATGTGCTTATAGGATACACAGCTCCATAGCTCTCAGGCTGGACCTGACTGGACAACAAACAGGTGGCACCCACTTCTTTCCCGATGAGAAACATGGTCTGTGAGCACCGGCTTCTCCATTTTTCATCTCTTCACTCAGTCCATTGGTCCCCTTTCCAGGCCCTTCTGTTCCCCACTCCAGATGCCCACACAGTGCCATGTTGGTTTGTGTGTCAGAGGCACTGGCTATCTTGAATGTGAATGTCCTCACATGAAGCTATTCATAATGTGTCTGATGTGCCCACCTCAGGAAGATGAGCACCTTCCACAGGTTCACTCTTGCCCACCATCGGTAATGAGAATAGGCAGACGTACCCTAACTTTGTGGGCCTCATATACATTCCTGCATGAGACAGTGAACATAATTGAATTGAATAAAATGTCACAGGATTATAACTGTGGTGGAAAGGAGAAAACACATCTAGAGGATCAGGGGTACAGTGCCTACTTTTAAATAGGGGTCATGGTAGCATTGTGGCACGAAGAAGGCGGTATTTTATCAGAGACTTGGGGGGTAGGATAAATATCCAGGTCAACATGAAGGGAAGAGACTAGGCGCATGGATAGACAGTGCAAAGTGGAGCAATCCCAGAGAGCAAGGCAGTTTGCTCTGAGTACTAGGCTCCTTTAGAGGGGCCACTGACGTGCAGCAGCATCTTTAGTTGCTTCTGGCTACTCATTCAGGAATACCTCCATCTTGACCGCCTCCCATCCTCTTGTGTCCCTCAGATCACAGAATACCTGAACGCCCAGGAGTCAGCCAAGAGTGCCAGGGTGAGTGAGTTCTTACCTGGGGTCTCTGGAGGTTTGAGTTTGAGAGGTGTGGCCTGTGGCTCCCATGGGGCCACACATCCCTGAAGAGTCATGTTGTTCTGTCTCCCTCCCTCTCACAGCTGAACCTGTGGCGCTACGGAGACTTCCGAGCTGATGATGCTGATGAGTTTGGCTACAGCCGCTAAGGAGGACTGTGTCCAGCACCACTGATGCCAGACCCTCTCCCTCTGCCAGGAGGTCTGGTTGGGGGAACATAGATTGGGTCCAGCTTTGCTTCAGTGTGCAGAAACCTCCTGTGTGGTTGGTAGCATTGGAGCTGGGGGTGGGGAGTCTGAGGCTTGCTGGGGGCCGACCGTCACAGTGGCACTGCCAGCCAGTCTCTCCCAGATGATTTTGTATTTTTATTTGGAGGTGTATGTGGTTTGTTTTTTAAATTGTCCTCAAATCAGGAAAGAACCATGAAAGACTGTCTTAGTGAAGGGTATAATTGTGACACAGAGGCGGCTATCAGCTGGCTCCCACCTCTACCCAAGACCACCCTTCTTCCAGAACTCTGTCCAAGTGTTGATTATGTGACTTCTGATATGTTAATTCTCAAATTCCAATGTGTCCACATCGGCCCCCTACCCCCAACACACACACCAGCCTGTTCTGTATTTAAAGCTTCTGAGACCCAATAAAATAGTACCTGCTGTCCGCAGCCCTTACTGTCATGGTAGAGCCAGAATACTGGGTTCTTATCCCCAGCCAGGAGGAAGAATGCTGACAGTCCCTAAAAGCAAGGCTGCTCGTAGGGTTCAGGCAGCCCTGAGGCCTGGCAGATGCCACAGCCATTCTGCAGGAGAGCAGACATCTTCAACTCACTGCCTGTGGCTATCCTCCAGGATGTGTGCGTTCAAGCAGCAGCCAAAGCACTCAGTGCCTCTCAGCCTTGTCCACAGCATGAGCCCAGTGAGGACCCCCCAGTTCCTGCTGTGAGCTTACATTGGATTAAGAGCAATGTGGGCCTGGTAGTTCAGGAGACTGAGGCAGGGAGACCATGAATTTAAGTCCAGCCTGGACTAGAATACGCTCAAGGTCAGCCTGAGCAACCTAGACCTTGTCTCAAAAGTAATAAGTTTAAAAACGACTGGGCCTGTAGCTTCATGGTATAGTTGCTTTCCTAGCATACATGAGGCCCTAGGTTCAAGCTCCAATACCATTTAGATAGATAGACAGATAGATACATACATACACACACACACACACACACACACACACACAGACAATCTCTTAGAGAATAGGGCTGAAATAGCAGGCACCTCTGAGAGGGATCCCAGACCTAGTGAGGAAGGCCTGTTGCTGTGAGCTAGCTCTAGCTCTAGTAAGTGGTCTCAGAATCTTTAAGGCCAAGCCACTTGTAGTCCATAACTGTGGGCTGGGAAAGGCTTAGAATAGTCCTGTGGTGGCCGTGAAAAGTCCATCGCTTGCAGGTAGTTCTGAGGGATGGGCAAAGACCAAAGAACAAGACCCTGGACACTAACCACCCATCTCATCCATGTGGACCTGCCCCTCCCGGACACATATTTTAAGGAAATCTGATGGTATGACCTTCTGCCTTTCTGACCCAGGATGATACCCCAAAGCTGCCTTGGCCTGAGTGTGAGACACCAGTGAAAGTGGGCTGGCTCTCCTTCGTAAGCCAAACGTCCCATCCAAACACAGTGGGCAGGATCATGTGGGCTTCTGTTCAGGACACATCTTTAGATGGAAGTGCTTCTCATGGTCTCGGGGTACCTGTGTAAGATGAGAGGCAAGAACCAAGGAGGAACAGCTGGAGAGATGTCTCAGCAATTAAAAGCTTGCACTGTTCTTCCAGAGGATCTGAGTTCAGTTCCCAACACTCAGGTCACCCAGCTCACAGCTATCTATAAACTCCAGCTCCAGGAAGTTCAGGTGCCTCTGGCTTCCAAGGCCACCTGCACTCTGATGGATGTACCCCCACACAAACATACACACAATTCAAAATAATACATCTTTGAGCTGGGTGGTGGTGGCACACACCTTTAGTCCCCTGCAGGAAGAGGCAGGTGGATCTCTGAGTTCAAGGCCAGCCTGATCTACAAGTTCCAGGACAGCCAGGGCTACACAGAGAAAGCCTGTCTTGAAAAACAATAATAATCCATCTTTGAACAAGAGAAGCAAGGTCAGGGAAAAACATGGAGCAAGTTCAGCTCTAAGAACCCTGTGCTTGCTTCCTCTCTTGAGCCCTTCAGGGCTGCTCAGAACACCTGCACTCCTTGACTCAAACCATTTACAGTCGAGGGAACAGCATTCCCAGGACTCTGCAGCCCTGGGGGGGGGGATTGCCAAGTCACCAGATATGGCCCTGTCACCTCACTCCTAGAGGCACCATTGCTCCCAGCAGGCACTCATACTTTTACTGTGGCTTCACTTTGCATTGGTGCGTAGGAAAGAGAATGCCTGGCTCACTCATTTCTTTGCCTCTGCAGTGCTCCCAGTAAAGCCACAAGGCAGGGCGCTGTGCGTTCACAATGAGTGCAGTCGGCAGAGGGGCAAAATGCCAACCCACTCTTTGTAGAAGGGTCTGAAATCATCTCCCTGTCGTAACAGTTGCCTTGGTTACATCTGCACCCAAGGATAAGCCTTCCTTAGTTTTCCAGTGGAAATTATGCCTGAGCCTTCCCACTTCTTATTTCCTTTCTCTTCCAAGGCTGGTTTAGACAAAGGTCAGAGCAGTCACCAGGTGGGCAGGCTCTGCTGCAGGCTCCTGCCTGCTGTGCCTCTCTCTACCATGTCTGTTGAGCTGCTGAGGAGACTCTTGAGACCAGAGTGAAGCAAGCCCTGTGGTAAGGGTATAGGATTGTAGGAGACACTGGTGTGTGAGAGCACTGGCATGCCCTGTGTCCGTCCATGCTGGGCCAGCATCAATGCTCGCAAGCAGAAGCACCAGAGGAGCCCCTGAGCATCTGGACTGCTAGACTTGCTCTTTGGGTTTGGAACCATGGATTCTGCACCTTCGCTGTGCCTTTCCAGTTATGTCCCCAGTTGCTCTCTCCCTTCCTGCCTTTGCTACACAAAGTCCAGCAAGTGTCAGGGCCTAGGCTAGGCAAGGAGGCAGCTCGCGCCATCCAAGAACAAGGCCCAGTAGTCCCTGAAGTTTCAAGGGTCTAAGCCCCTGGCCCAAATAGTTAGATTTAGCAGGGGAAGAGGAGAAAGCTGGCCTGAGAGATGGTAGGCACAGCATGCTCCTCTCGGTACTGGGAGTTCCTAGAACTCTGCAGCTTAGTGGCCAACAGGGAGATACTGGCCCTTCTCGGTGGCCACCATCTTTTCTGTGCTGTGCATAGGGCCAGCAAAGAAGGCAGGCAGTGGCGGAAAGGGCTCACATGGCTGCCTCGCATTATTTATTGGTTTGATTATTTCTACATCCTGGGGAGAGTTAGTCAAATGGACCCCTTTCCTGCATTAGCCCATGTTGGGAAGCAATAGGGAGGGGCCAGAGAGCCACAGCCTCAAGAGTGGTTATTGATGTCCTAATTACAAGAGGATGCTAATTTAATTTGAACCTAATTACAGTGCACTACCCTGGGTGGCATGTGTTTTAATAATTAACGTCCCTCGGATGCGTGGGAGTGTAATAATATTTACACTAGGTTGGCCAGCAGCCTGGGGGAGGCGGGCTGGGGGCCCATACACCACCCTCTACCCGGCTGACTAGCAGGTGGAGAAGATGGCACGTGAGTCTTGGTCCTCTGTGTCTTGTCATCCTTCCTGGAGACGATGCTTGGGTTTCGTGCTTAGCCCCTGCCTTGACCCAGCAGGCTGCAGGCTTGCCGTGCTGGGGTTCTGAAGTCCAGGAGACCTGCAGCAGCTCCACGCTTCAGTTCCAGCTGTACCCAAGCCTCCCCCACCTCCCAGCCCGCACCAGCAAGGGCTTCTCTGCCTACCTGAGCAGTCCCAGGGAGGCGCCTGTGTGAGTGGA
Organism: Acomys minous; assembly: GCF_964271855.1. Classification (NCBI taxonomy): domain Eukaryota; kingdom Metazoa; phylum Chordata; class Mammalia; order Rodentia; family Muridae; genus Acomys; species Acomys minous. The sequence goes on along the minus strand of NC_140487.1, from coordinate 758,673 downwards.
TGGCGATGAACATTAGGAGGGTGGACGGGCAGCTGCTCGGTATTGTTCTGTCCCTGTTTAGCAGGCAACACACATAAAGAACATAGCCAGAAAAGTTCACTGGTTAGAAGGGCACCGCTTGACGCATGAACAAAGCCACAGGAACAGCACCACACTCAGCTAGAAGCTATCAGCAGCTCCTCCCCTTCCAGCCACCCACGGGTGACCCCTCTATGACGGATGGGCTTTCCCCGTTTTGTGCTTCTGCCTTTCAGTTTCACCTGGTTGGGATGTTTTCATTTAGCGGGCTCCCATTGTTTCGACTGCTGTGTGCTAACGTCTTCAGCTTGGTACATTTTAGACCCACGACATGACATAAGCATCTGTGTTTACGTTCTCCTTTGAGTGAGTTTCCTGAATACACCACACTTGGTTGTTACAGTGAAAGCAGAACTCAGCTGTCTGCCGGGGCCATGGCTGCACCACCGGTCCCTAAAGCAGAGACCTCAACATCAGCACCCGAAGGACTGGTGACAACTGAAAAAGAGGCAGCAGAATGAGGAGCAGGACAGTCCCACGCTCCACCCAGCCCCAGAGCAATGTGGTTCCCGCAACCAGCAGATGTCGAAGCCAAGCAGAATCAGGGGTCAGAACTGGGTGTGTAGTTCAGCAGTGCATTGCTCACCTGGCATGGCAAGAGCCCTGGTTCAAATCCCAGCCCTGCAAAAAGGAAAAACAATTTTTAAAGAAATGGAAGAAGCCTGCAGTTAAGATGCATGAGAGAGCATGCGTGTCTACTGCATAGTCTCCCAGGGCAGCTGCTCTCAGAGCATGGCTGGCAGACCCACTGTATCAGAACCACTTAGGGCCCGTATTAAAATACAGCTGCCAAAAGTAGCGCCAGAACTATATCGGGAGTGGGGGTAGGGCAAAGAGCTAAGTCCTCATCTATCAGAGCAAGAAGACAATGGGCAGTGTTGGAAGCTGATGAAACAAGAGCCCGCATGTTGTTAAGCAATAAGATGGTAGCCCCCAGAAGATCAAAAACAAATGATTAAAACAGGTTGCCTGTAGATATCAGCTATGGGGAGGGGACGGGAGGGGGCAGCACTATTGAATTTTTTAACCGTAGGCAAGTGCTTCTGAGGCTCAGTTTTTTAGTTTATTATCATACAAATATTGTACTGATCCCATTTCACTCTGGACTGCTGCCCCAAGCTGTATGGGGATAAGACCTGGGAAAATACTTTTAACGTGCTTCCCCCGTGGTTCTCATGAGTTCTCAAGTTCAAGCATTAGTCGTCACTGTCCAGGCTCATTTTACAAGATGAGAAAAGAGACAAAGTGACTTGCCCAAGGTCACCCAGCTTATTAATGGCAGGCCCAGGAATAGAAAATAACTCTCCTGGCCCCAGGCCTGTGATTTTTTCCCTCTACATCATGGCTCTCACCTTTGGTGGCTGTCCATCTCAGCAAGCTTGACTGCCCCCCCCCCCCGGGACCTTCAGGGTGAGCTGGGGTCCTGGCTCAGTTGGGACTGCCGGGGTGCCCTTGTCTGTATACAAAGGAGGCAATTCTTCCTGCTGCAAACCCGGAGCCCTCAAACAGTCTATAGCGTAATCAGAGCACCTGCAGCTTGTGTGGAGCTGTTGTGGAAACCAGCACATGTAAAAACCACAGCTGTTTTTGCTGCTGGCCAGTAGCAGAGTCTTGGAGGGTTTTCCTCTGAGATTGGGGGTGGGTCTACCTATGCACTAGCATCTCCTGTGCCGCTAGTTGCAGGCAGGGACTGTTCTAAGGGGGTCCCTAGTTTCATGGGGTTCCCCAGGAAGGGGGAGCAGATGAAGGGAGGCTGATGTGAGGTGGGTGAGCAAGCACTACCTCAAGGTGACACTGATGCCCTAGAAGTTCCCTCGTTAAGAGTCACGCAAGAGCCGAGCGTGGTGGCGCACACCTTTAATCCCAGCACTCGGGAGGCAGAGGCAGGCGGATCGCTGTGAGTTCGAGGCCAGCATGGTCTACAAAGCAAGTCCAGGACAGCCAAGGCTACACAGAGAAACCCTGTCTGGAAAAACCAAAAAAAAAAAAAAAAAAAAAAGAGTCACGCAAGAATGGGCATTATTGCCTTGTTCCCAACAACAAAAAGATGGCCACCCGCAGCCATGGCCGTGTGGCGCTGTGGAGAAATCTTTGATATGTTGAGTAAAGTGCATCCAGAGGTCTTCATCACATTTAACATCATTTTTTTTTTAATGGTGTGTTGCTTAGACACGTGCTGTCCAAATTGCAATGTCTTTGGGGTTGAAAGGCAGCACTCAAGTCCATGTTTGGATCAAGACTGTGACACCACTTGGGAGCATTTAGAGGCCTATCCATGGATAATAAACTGAAGAAAGCAGAGGAGAAAAGAAAGATGCTGGGAAGACTGGAAACCACCTGTCGAGTCTGGCAAGCCCACACACAGATCATACATGTCCGTGCTGTGTGGGAGTTCAAAGGAAGGGAGGCTTGCTGGGAGATGGGGGTGGAAGGAGCGCTTCTGAGGAGCTCTGGCTGCTTCCAAGGGGCGGGGGCTTGGCCCAGCAGTAGCTGATGAAGTGTAAGTCTGAAAGGGCGCTCTCCTTGGAGAATGCTGCCCACAGCCCAGTGCACTGTGGCCACAACCAGGAGGAAACCATGTTAGGGGCTGCTGGAAGGCTTGCACACTCCTACTCCCTCCTCAGGCTGCAGTGTAGTTCCGGGCTTACAGATCTTAAGTCTATATCTTGTGGGTTTCAACAATTCTGTACTTCAACAATTCCCATCAACCCATAGGAAGTGCATCCCAGCAGCTCCCGTCAAGATTTTCAACCTTGGTCACATTCAAATGTTGTGGAAGTCAATCTTTATTTAAATAGAGACATTTCCCCCTGAAACAGCCCTATGGGAACTTTGCCAGAGCCCCTGAGCCCAGGGCTGGAACTGACCCTGGATAAGGGAGGGACCCTCAGAGCCTCACAGAGCTGTCGGTGGGCCCTTCATCAAGACTGTCAGGACATGGGCCCTGAGGCCTGCCAGGGGCCTGGCAGTGCAGATCCATCATCCAGGCTCCACAGTGACTGTACCAGGAAGTGGTGCTGTTGATGCAGCACACCAGTAAGCAGGCAATCTCAATCCATAGGCGCCATCTGACTTGCTGGGATCTAGCAAACAGGCCTTCTCCCTCAGCCAGCCGCATACTATAGATGTGGGCCAGAGGAATGTGGCCCAGGGACTGACACTGTCTCATCAACATTTCCTATTCTCAATTATGGGGAGAAGAACAGTCCAAAGTTATGGTTAATGTAAGTGGTAAATATGTTTGGCCTTGCTGTGTGTACATATGCTCAGCGCCGTCACGGTCGGGAGTGTCTCATCACAGAAAGCACACTGCAGCAGCCTGAGTCAGCCTCCTCTCAGGCCGCCCTCTCCAGCCTGTACTACAGCAAGTGGTCAAAGAATCTGAGTTTCAAAGAATGTCTTCCTGAGCCTCGGGCCGCAGACAGAGACTGATACAGATAGATGTCAGCCAGGCTACGTGTGTTCACGCTAGTTGAGAACTTGTAAATGAGATTTGCCTCAAGGAGCTTTGCTACGTGGTGCTGGAGGACACTGCTCTTAATGACAGACTGGACTGTGTTCTGCGTGCCATGTATAGCTGAGGACCTTTACCCCAGTTAACCTTCCTCTCTGAGGCTGAAGACAAAACTCTTAGGTGTGGGCCAGATGGCTCAGTGGGAAAGGGTGCTTGCTTGCCACCACACTTGGCATCCTGAGTTCCATCTCCAGGACCCGTGTGGTATAAGCAGAGAACACACTCCTGCAAGTTACCTGATGAGTACACACACACACCTAAAAGAATTTGATGAGACATCGGTGCTGGTTCCTGCGCAAAGCAACCAGCACAGATTCAGAGCTGAGGAAAACAGTGTGGGCCTCCGTGCTTATACCCAGGTGACCGGTCCCTGGCTTGCGGTGGACAGGGGGCAGGGGTGGGAGCGGGTGGTGAAACAGCTCTGAACTGTCCAGTGAGAGGAACTAATGATGTTATGAAATCCAAACTCATGGGAGCAAACCCCTGCTCTTGACAGCCAGACAGCACAGTATGGCCGAAGCCAGATGGGATGCAGAGTGTCAGGAAACAAGGCTGCTTGGCTGAGCCACTGAGACTAGTGGTCTGGAACTAGCAGGCACAGTCCAGGTGCCCAAGGGACAGCAGAGTCCTTGAGAGCACTCACCACACTCTGCTTGGCAGAAAGAGATGCTAACCACTCAGAACCCACCCAAGGACATCTTCCTTGGGGCCTAAAATCTAGACTCAGGAGGCAAAAGGGTAAGCTGCTGCAGGGTTGGCTGTGTCTTGAACTGCCGTTCTCATTAGCAGCCCTGGTCACCTGCAGCTGATGAACCCTCTCGGGCACAGGTGTCATTTCTAAGAAAGCCCTAATTCGGGAAGCGACACTCCTACCTCAGCCCCAGCACACACACAGGCCTCATTGGCTATGAAAAGGACATGTCTAAGGACGGCAAATACAAGGGACCCACGTGACTGCCCCCCCTTCCCACATTCTGGGTAGACATCAATGACTGATGGCAGCTGTCTTTCTGGCATGGCCTTCCGGTTATATAAAGGGAGCCCACCAGGCACAAACTGAGGTCCCATGCCAGGCAGAAAATGTTGACACGCACATAAGGACACTTTTTCCTCTCCGGTGTTCTCAAAAACTCTGGGGGTTGAGAGACACCACAGTTCACGATGGTTGGAAGCATTGCCATGTGACAGGACAGCAGACAGACATGGAGAGGTCTGTGCCTCGGTGAGGGTACACACAGCCCGTGAGAAGAGTCGATGTGGATAGAGAAAGCTACCGGAGGCCTATACTGAACTACATGTGTGATCTTGACCTATAGAGAGACCTGTGTGGCAAAGGTGAGTCTAGCCGCACGCACCCCGGGGAAGGTTGTTTGTGAGGACCTCCCCCTGGGTGCAGCAGCACGCGCACACACAATAGGCACTTTAGTGGGGGTGGGCAGCCATGGGCGTCCCTAGGCTCTAGCCTGACTGCCTTGTCTCATCTGAACTGATCTGTGGAGGGCAGCTCCCGGCAGGGAATCCTGAGGCAAAGATCACAAACAGTGCCATGTCTGATCAATTGATAGTGGTTCCCTGGGGTGCTGTGAGAAGGGACTGGAAGGTCATGCCAGAAAGTCAGCTGTCATCAATTATTGATGTCTACTCAGAGCGCAGGAAAGGGGGACAGTCGCATGGGTCCCGTGGATTTGCTGCCCTTGTCTTTGTTCGTCCACGGACAGAGGTTTCGGGATTCTGCCATAGTACTGCACCGTGGGTGGGAGAAGACTTAGCCTCAAGCTGAACAACTTGAGTCCAGCCTCCAGGACCCACGTGGCATAAGGGAGACTGACTCCTGCAAGTCATCCTCTGCCTCCACACAAATGCTGTAGCACCCATGGCCACACATATGCATAATAATAAATATATATAACAATAAGATATTTACTCCCCAAAGGATAAAAACCACACAGCATCCTGACAGCAGAACAGGGCCTTATGAAATAGAGGACTGGAAATCTCAAAGCACTGCTGGCCAACCCAGAGAGCGCTTGCCCTGCCTGTTACTGTTTGCCAGGATCAGTTCGGTAAATACACGGGATAAGTAAGCACCTACGGTGTGCTGGGCACCCAGAACCCACAGCTGAGCCCATCAAGGCTTTTGCCCTGTCAGCAGCTGCCATTGGTAGGCCATCAGTAATCAACAAGAAGCAGAAAGAATGAAGGCCCTGAACATAGAGGTGGCTGAGCTCTTCAAGCACCGGGCGTTGGGTCTGGTGGGGGCAGGCCTCTCCAGCCAGCCCTCCCATGGCTTCCCACATTGTAGTGGCTTGGGAGTCACTGGAGAGAGGGCCCTTGTTAAGCTACAGATGCTGATACAGAAAGGATGCTACAGGGCTCAGGGGCCCATTGCTGTTCATTTGGGGGGTGTTTTGTTTTGGAGACACAGCCTCACCATGTAGCCCCACTGGCCTGGAGCTCGTTATGTAGACCAGGCTGGCCTTAAACTCAGAGGGTGCTTGGAGGGCCCCCCCACCCCGGCCCACCTTAGGAGGCGTTGTCCTCCTCTAGGTCTCCCACAGATCGGAAACTAAAAGCAGGAAATGGCTAGGTAGAGGAGTCTGGGAGTCAGTCAGTCAGTCAGGCCTGAGTTTGGAGGCTGAGAGCAAACAAAACTCCCTACACAGAGCCAGAAATCGAGGTGTAAGGTCAGACACAGGCCTGGCTTTGCAAGACAGTCTCACCTGGGAGAGGGCTGTGCTGCTCAGGCACCAGGACAGCACCGAGTGGTGGCAGAACTACGTTCTAGGGTAAGCTCAATGATTGCAAGCCTTCCTGTGACCATAATGGCAGTGACCACTAAAAGTCTCTGTGCCCTGAGCTGAACACTCCATGGGCAGCTCCTAGAAGGGACATGGGTCTGCTTTTGGTTTTTGGTTTTCTGTTTGGCTTTTTATTTGATTGTTGTTGTTGTTTGCTTGGTTTATAATTATTCTACAGGATGAGCCACTTTTTAAAAAAATTTATGTATTCCTGTTACCAGAACAGTGTCCATTAGCAGCAAGTGATTATGAATGAGTGTGTGTGACTGGTCCAGGCAGATGCAGAAAGAAGAAGTAAGTGCCCCGACATGATGTCACCCTCCCCGCCTCTCCGCCAAACCCAGGCAGGAACTTGATCTGCACCAGGTGGCCTGGAAGCCTGTGGCTAGCCTTCACGTGTTGGAAAAGCATGCTCCTTTGGCCCTGTGTTGATCCAGGTTGATGCTTTCCCAAATCCTTTTGGCAAATACTAGACTTGTCTGCTACAGAGCCTGGCGAAATTTAGGGCTGGTTAGGTTCCCCACTGACCAGATAGCTGTAGCCACAGGGTTCTTCCCCATGCGGCACTCTGTGCCAAACACGTCACATGCCTGCATCCCACCACCAGCCTGCTGTGGTACAGGGTGTGTAATCTGGTCCAAGGTCCCAGACCCAATTCCGAGCCAGGCAACCACGCCCATGCTCGGGAGACAGCGCCCCCTAGAGGTCCAGGCTAGGCAGCAGGAGCAGAGGGTGGGTTGTGCAGGCCTTGCTTGTAGTGAGCCACTAAGAAGGGGAGTCGTGAATCTCTTCTAAAGACAACCGCAGCTGGTCTCTGCTGAGCTTCAGACCCGGAAGTTAACGACCATGAAGCCCCAACCCCAACCAAGTTCCCATTTTACAGATAGAGTAGTAGGGGAAGTGACTTGGCCAACGTCCCAGAATCCTTAGCGACAGGGCGGGCCTGGAATCCTTCCACTTCCTCCTACAGTGTCTCCCCGCCTATAGGAGTCTGATTTCAGCACCCTGGGCTAACTGCCAGGGACCACGTTCTGGTCCAGAGGGGCCTTGCAGCCTCCGCTAGCAGTGCACCTGTGGGGATTCAGCGTTCACCCCTGACTACATGTGCTCTGCCCCTCCCCCCTCACCCCCCTCCTCCGCCCCCGAGGGCTGAGGCCTCCACCACCCACCTCTGGATCTCCTGCTGGGAGGCCCAACCACTCTAAGCCAAGGACATTCGGCTCTTGCCCCCTTTCACAAAGGCATGTCGCACACCACATGGTTGAGGAGTGCCAAGGGCTCCAGGATTCTGACCAGGGCAATCTGAGGTCCAAAAACGCAGCAACCAGGTGAAAGCTGACAGGCCCTGGAGTAGCAGGCCACAGAATCGGACTTCTTATAGCTCCTGGTCTCCGCACTAATCTTGCTTAATCTCTGGGAATTTCTACCAACCGTTCTTTCACATCAAGAGCTGGGATGCGGCCAGATCCCCATCCGGTTGGTCTACCCTGCACACAACACTTTCCAACTGGCAAATACGCGGGCCTGAATTCAGCAAGCAGCCCTTGATGCACGCAGGTTCCTAGGCGGTGTCTGTCACGTTCTGGGACCACTACAGATCTTCTGTAAGAAAAGCCTAAGGAGCCCAGACGATGTTTCTGTGACATGCTAAAGTTTGAGGGCTACCGATCCACACACCCATTCCTCCCTGTGTTCACTGGTCCGCTCAGCATTGCCAATGGGGGAGGGGCGACCCACGCACAGGCTGACTATCTAGTCGCTTTTGGTTAGCACACGGTTGGTCCGATGCGACCTCGGCATCTGGAACCGGAGAGTAGGTCTCAGATGCAAACTAAGAAAGGGGATGGCGCCGGGCGGTGGTGGTGTACGCCTTTAATCCCAGCACTCAGGAGGCAGAGGCAGGTGGATCGCTGTGAGTTCGAGGCCAGCCTGGTCTACAATGTGAGTCCAGGACAGCCAAGGCTACACAGAGAAACCCTGTCTCGAAAAAACAAAAACTAAAAATAAAACAAAAAAAAGAAAGGGGATGGCTGGAAGGGAAGGACTCTGTCGGGATGAGAAGAAGCTGCCTGGTTTTGCCTCTTGCTTGCACTCAGTTGCTACCCTCAAAACCACACAGACAGGGAAGCAACCCTGCTTGGTCCTTATAGGAGGACACTCTCTGGAAATGGGGGTGGGGGGGAGTGGGGGGAATGGGGGGGTGGGGGGCATGCATGAAGCCCTGAGTGAACTCATACTCATAGTGTTGACACAGGCATAGCCCTGTCAAGACCCGCCCCCCCAAATGCGGAGGCGGAAGAGATGGCTCAGAGGTTAAAAGCACTGGCTGCTCTTGCAAAGGTCCTGAGTTCAATTCCCAGCAACCACATGGTGGCTCACAACCATCTACAATGAGATCTGGTGCCCTCTTCTGGCCAGCAGGTGTACATGCAGGCAGAGCACCTGTGTACCAAACACCACCTCAGTGATGCGACCCATGGAAATGGCAACATGAGATGCCAAAGCCTCTTTGATCCACGTACGTTTGTTGACTAAAGATTGATCTTCAGCTAACACCAGTGTATCAACTATCCACCACAGTCTCATTCTCTCAGTGCTTGCAAGCGGAGACTCTCCCCTACAAAGACCTCCCACCTAAAACCCCTCCTTCTTGTGCTGAGTTCCTGGGGTTTGGAATGGGAATGGGTGCCCTCGAGCAGAGTGAGAGCATGCGTGTGTGTACACACACACACACACACACACACACACACACACACACACACCAGCTTCTCTATATGTGTGTCTGTTGTTTCTTCATTCCCAGTCAAGTTTCCATGACTGACCCATGCAGAACACACCAGGGGCATCCGGAGTCTTTTTGTTATTGTTGTTTGTTTGTTTGTTTTGGGTTTTGTTTTGGTTGTTTTGTTTTGATTTGGTTTTTCAAGACAGGGTTTCTCTGTGTAGCCTTGACTGTCCTAAACTCACTTCGTAGACCAGGCTGGCCTCGAACTCACAGCGATCCTCCTGCCTCTACCTCCCCAGTGCTGGGATTAAAGGTGTGTGCCACCACGCCCGGCCCCAGAGTCTTCTTGAAGTCTTCCTTTTCGAAGCAGAGCGGATTCAAACATCACTTAACGGCAGGGCAGAGCTTTTGACAAGGGAGGCCACACAGTCATGTGTCCCTGGTAGAGCTTGTGTAGGCTTCTAAACTTTAGAAGAGACCAAGACAAAGAAAAAACCAACTTTCTGGCAGAGAAGCTTTTATGGGATGTGTGGTCCCCATATAATGAGGGACTAGTGGATGGTTAGCCAGGCCAGTGTAGCGTCAGAACTACAGACCAGAGCCCAGCTTTCCTTGGCTGCATTCAAGCATGCAGGGGCCCAGGGAGGGCGTGAGGGGTAACGTGCCCCACAGGGCATTACATGTACAGGGAACAGGCCCTTCCCCTTCCTACCCATTTTAGGACTTTAAATAAATATGAAATGGAAACCCTCCACACCGCAGACTGTGGCGTCATATGGAACCTGGTTTTGTTTGATGGCCTCTTGTGCCCCAGAACCCTGCCTGTCAAGAAATGATGGCCGAAATTTATGTTTTATCCTTGCTCTGATCTTAGGCAGAATATCTCACCATAAATTGGCATGCCATGGCAAACAATTAAAAGAGAAAAATAAACCTCAGTGCAATCTCAGGGTGCTTGGAAATGAGGAATTACAAGGTGGTGGCATGAAAAAAATTATATAAAAATCTATTTTTACATCACAATAATGTGCTTTTATACGGGTAGTAATTTCTGGATGTGCAATAAAGTGGCTTTTACATCAGGCAAAATCAGAGTTTATAGGCAATCGGTGCTTTTATCTGGGAAAATATAACTCACTCTTCCCCATCCCATCCATCTTACAGGCAGCAGGCCTCATCTTCCCCGGCACCAACGTTGCTGTGGAAATAATTATGCAATTAAAGTGTCAGACCTCTGGCCCCCAGGTTCCCTGCACTACATCTTCCAGCATCCGTCATTGGTCCCTTCCAAAAGAGGGACAAACTGTGGGCCCAGGCAAGTCAGAGTGAGGTAAATGTTCACAATTGGTGGACTCGGGGGAAATGCCGCAGGGCCAGCATGCACTCCAAGGCCTCTGAGAGTCTGCTTTGGGCCAGACACTGAGAGAGGAACCTGGCTGCTCAAACTTGGCTGAGATGCCTTTTTTTTTTTTTTTTTTTTTTTTTTTTGACTCTGAGTTCAAAGCCAGCCTTGGTCCACAGAGTGCGTTGCAGGACAGTCAGGGTGAGCTGACAATCCTGTGACAGCTAGGATGCAGGCAGCAGAATCCAGTCTTTGGTAGAGGAGATTTGAGATCTGAATGCAGAGTGGACCGTGGTCCTGACCAAAAGGCCGCTCTGGGCTCTGGAGACACATGAGAGAGTAGGTGCTATGAAGCTAAGTGTTGCTTGGAGCCGAAGCTGTCTCTGCATATTGTTTGACTACGGGCTCAGAGGAGGAGCTAGCTCTGTGCTCAAGTATCATCCAGACTGGCCCATCATTTTTGTATGCTCCTTTTAACACTCCATCTTAGCCAAGATGCCAAGAAGTGATTGCACATTACTTCAAATACTCAGCACTGTGCCATCAGCCAGGTCTCCCGGGGAACTGGTCACACCATCCCTTCAGTAAAGGAATGTGAGCAGAGTTTAGAGAAACCATGTTGCAGTCGCCTATTCTGACTAGAGGCACTGCTGCCACCAAAACAAAACAAACAAAAAAACCCAAAATAACAAAATTGAGAAAACAAGGCCTAAGGGATCTAGAGACACTGTGATGACAGAGCAGTGAGACAGGTAAATCCCCACCTCACCCTCCACCTGTCCCTAGTGCTACAACCAAGCAGAAAACCAAGTGAGCATCCCACACAGGTGAGCCTGAAGGGTGATGAAAGCAGTGCTCAGCGGGTGGAGTAGGGCTGGGGAGGGATGACAGGGAGAGCAGGAGGAGCAGGTGGAGTGGTGGGAGGAGAGGTGGAGTGGGAGGAGCAGGTGGGGGGAGGAGCAGGTGGAGTGGGAGGAGCAGGTGGGGGGAGGAGCAGGTGGAGTGGGAGGAGCAGGTGAGGTGGGAGGAGCAGGTGGAGTGGGAGGAGCAGGTGGGGGGAGGAGCAGGTGGAGTGGGAGGAGCAGGTGAGGTGGGAGGAGCAGGTGGGGGGAGGAGCAGGTGGAGTGGGAGGAGCAGGTGGGGGGAGGAGCAGGTGGAGTGGGAGGAGCAGGTGGGGGGAGGAGCAGGTGGAGTGGGAGGAGCAGGTGAGGTGGGAGGAGCAGGTGGGGTGGGAGGAGCAGGTGCAGACAGAAGAAACCCAGCACCAGCCCAGCCATGGATTTAAGGCCATCTGTTGAAAACGAACTGCTGTCATGCCAATGCTTGTTTATGTCTTCAGGCCAACTTCACAGGCTTCCCCTCCTCCTTCTTTGGCCCACCAGAACTTACCCTCAGGGTCAACTTCCTCAGTATAAGAAGGCATTGTGTTTCATGACCAGGGAGGCCATGTGGCCACGTAGAGAGGAATCCTGGAGGCAATTACTGAGTTTTGTGTGTGCTGTGTCCGCTCCAGACTCACGTGTCTGAACACATTTTTTTTTGAGAGCCTGTAGAACCTTCTAGACATACTGACACAATGTAACCAACCACTCCACACTCTGTTTCCCACAGCCATGATCTACCTGCCACCATGCCTTCAGCCCCACCGTCAGCTGTGTCCCCTGAGCCCCAAGCCGAATAAATCATTCCTCAATTAACGTATTCCTCTAGGTATTCTATTACAAAGACAAGCTACGCAGTCGTGTAGGTGGGGCGTTTGACCAAAGCAACCGCTCTCCAGGAAGTAGCTGTGCTGAGGCCAACACGAGCCAGGACAACCCTGTAGCTATTTCTGCTCGTGGCAAGTGCTTTGAAGGAACCTTCATGAACACTCGCAGAGGGGTTGGCTCTGAGGGCAGCTGTGGCACTGTTTCTTGTGGTGGTGGTGGGGGAGGCCTAGGAGACTAGTCAGGATGAGATGCAAAACACAGCAGGCTCTGCACAGTGGGAGGGAAATTGCTCATCCGGGTATGTGGAAGAGTTAAAAGCAGCCCCGAGTAGCAAGTAGATTAAAAACCCCATACACACCAGTTTGCAGGTGTCCATACAAACCCAAACACTTTAGAGAAGTTGACTTTGAGAGAGGGAGCTGCCGGGCGTGGTGACACACATCTTTAATCCTAGCTCATGGAAGGCGGAGGCAGGCAGATCGCTGTGAGTTCGAGGCCAGCCTGGTCTACAAAATGAGTCCAGGACAGCCAGAGCTAAACAGAGAAACCCTGTCTTGAAAAACCAGTACATTAATAAATAAATAAGAGAGGGAGCTGGGGAGCCAACGCAGGAGAATCACAAGTCCAAGGCCAGCCTGGGCTACAGCAAGTTTGAGGCTAGCCTTGGCTATATGAGTGTTAGCATATTGCCCCCAGTCTGCCCAGCAAGTTATGACATCATTACCTGTCTGCCACTAGGTAGGTCAGCTACCCAGTATATAGAAGGACAAACCTCTCTCTTATTCTCTTGCTCTCTTACCTGTCTCTCTCTCTCTCTCTTCCTTTGTCTCTGCCTCTCTGTCTCTGTCTCTGTCTCTGTCTCTCTCTCTCTCTGTCTCTCTCTCTGTCTCTCTCTCTGTCTCTCTCTCTCTCTCTCTCTCTCTCTCTCTGTCTCTCTCTGTCTCTCTCTCTTCCTTTGTCTCTGCCTCTCTGTCTCTCTCTCTCTCTGTCTCTCTCTCTCTGTCTCTCTCTCTCTCTGTCTGTCTCTGTCTCTCTCTCTCTCTCTGTCTCTCTCTGTCTCTCTGTCTCTCTGTCTCTCTCTCTCTCTGTCTCTCTCTCTCTCTCTCTCTGTCTGTCTCTGTCTCTCTCTCTCTCTCTGTCTCTCTCTCTGTCTCTCTCTGTCTCTCTCTCTCTCTCTCTCTGTCTCTCTCTCTCTCTCTGTCTCTCTCTCTCTCTCTCTTCCTTTGTCTCTGCCTCTCTGTCTCTGTCTCTCTCTCTCTGTCTCTCTCTCTCTCTCTCTCTCTCTCTCTCTTCCTTTGTCTCTGCCTCTCTGTCTCTCTCTCTCTCTGTCTCTCTCTCTCTGTCTCTCTCTCTCTCTGTCTCTCTCTGTCTCTCTCTCTCTCTCTCTCTCTCAGGCGCCCCCCTTCCTTCTCCCTCCATCTCATATCTTTTCTGTGGCACATTTATTATATCTCATAATTCATACCTTATTTTTCATATTTAAAAGTGAGGCCTTGTCTAAGAACAGCAAAGGTCCACCAAGGAGAAGAACGGGAGGGGGATGGCAGTGGACTGAGACAAGCTAAGAGAGGTGGGCTCAGGAGTACTGGATTCCCATCGCATCAAATCTCCCTCCACGAGACCTTGTAAAGGATGTCACTGTCATTTTAGCCTGTAAATAAGAAGAACTGCTAGTAAATAAATCCCTGTGTGTGGCTGCTGGCCCCAGGTGTACAGGGGAAGAGACTTCCTGGACTGGCTGACTCTGGCTCCCCAACAGGCTCCCCGTGTGAGTGCATATGTGTGTGCACGGGCTGGGGGTGTGATGTGTGCACACACCTGCACACTTCGGGGATAGAAGCAACACACCAGCGATGAGGTCCAGAGCCGTGATAAAGGTCCTCACATCAAAAGTATAGCTCTTTGGGTTGAGAATTCCCACCGACATCAATTCCTCTCCTCTTGAAAATGCAAACATGCGCCCCTCCACCCCTGTGTGGTTGGCTGTCTCAACAGTTTCCGTCATTAGCTCCCAGGCGGGTTTGTGTTTGTTTGTCTGGCAGATTAGCTCCTATCACCTGGAAAACTGAGAAAATCAAGCCTAAGGGATGAGCTGGTACTGCTAGATCTGTGTAGAGCAAGAAAGTGAGAGGACGGGAGAGGCAGGGGTGTCCCAGAGACACAGGTGCCAGGTAGGGGCCGAGCTTCCCAGTGCAGAGCGTCAGGATGTGAGCTCTAGCTGCTGACAGGGAGCTGAAGGCAAACATCTAGTTCTCCAGAGATGCTGGATCCCAAGGTACCAACCAGCGCCCCACTCGCTCCTTGCCCAGGTCAGGCAGGGCAAGGCTGCAGCACCTCAGAGGTGCCAGGCCTTCTCCTGAGCCTCAGTTTACTGTCCCCCTTCTCTGCCCAGGTGGTGCACAATCTGCAGCACTGGGTTTCGTTTAAGCCCTCATCCTTCAAACGTCTTCATATCTCCTGCCATTCACGGAGGGAGGAGGCGGGGTGACGGCCTCCTTCGCTCCATGCGCGTGCCTCAGGACAACGACGGGCACATTTCCCATTTACGTCGGGATGGCCGGTTGAGCATCCCAGGGGAGGAGCTGCTTTCTGGAAATCAGTTTTTCTTTTTCTTTTTTTCTTTTCCTAGAAGCCTCGTGCCCTCTGACTGCATGCCTCTGTCACACTACTCGAGAGAAGAGAACCCAGAAGCGCGCCCATAAAGACTTGGCTGTGTAGATTGAATATGGTCCCCTAAAAGCTATGCCTAAGTCTGACCGGTGCCTTGCCTCACCTATGGCAGGCAAGCACTCTCTATCACTGAGCTATATCCTCAGCCCTGGAAGTAGGGTTCTTATAAGCGCAGTTAGGTTGAGCTGTTGGAACAGTGCTGTATACCAGATGGCTTATAGATTACAGAAAGTGATCGCTCATACACCCAGAGGCTGGAAATCCAAGATAAATGTGGTCTCTGCTCCATGGGTGGCCTCCTCTTCCTGTGTCCTCACAGACCACAGGGGCAAGAGCACCCTCTAGGTTCTTATAAGAGCTCCCCCTTCTCACCTAATTGCCCCCTTAAAGATCCTGTCTTCCCACAGCTTCCCCAAGTGTATTGGGAGTTAGTTTGGAGTTGAAGGATTCCATGGGGGGGGGGGGGGGGTTGGTGGTGAATGACAGAAACATCCAGAGAAGGACAGTGAAGCCAAGGGAAAGGTCTTCAGATGAGACCATTGTGGGCTCTGTGAGGGCCCTGAGTCTAGTGTATTGTAATTTTTTTAAAAAGGAAGGGGCCCGGAGACTTGAGCCCCAGAGCCACAAAGAAACAACGTCTTCAAGACAAGCGCCGAGAGATACATGCCTGCACTTGCCAGAAGCCAGAAGAAACAAGGAATGGTGCCCTAGAGCCTTCCCTCAGGAGCAATGACACTGCTCGTTTTGCAGAAAAGAGAAAGGCCTTGGCCATGACGGGCTGGGTCCTACGGCTGCATCAGCCAGAGCAAACATGGGGCTAGAAGCCACGTGCCTCTCGCCTCACAGCATTAGCCCTCTGCAGCACCTCCACAGGAGCCTGAAGTACAGAGCAGTATGAGAATGCTGGGGAGCCTGAGACCCTTGGCCAAAATCACCCTGATATGGTGTAAGGAGTCACTTCCAGGAGCTGCATCGAGGGCAGCGCCAAGCCTGCCCACCCGCTTCCGGTGGTTTCATGCTCCATAAGATAGTCAATCAAACATACTACACACGCTGCAGCCTGCCTGGGGCCCAGTGCTACAGCGGGCAGCTGCTGAGGTGGCTGCCTAGAAAATAAACAAATTCCCAGCCCTGGTGGGGAGAAATAACAGCATCAGCGGTGAAGAGCAGCACAAGCCGAGCCCTGGTCTGCAGAGCTCCAGCCAATAAAGGGAGCTAAAAATAAGCAGGCTGTCTGCAGCCGCGCCTTCCTTTCCTGACTGCTGGCCACATCGCTTGGCATGCTGAGGGAGCGTCATGCCCAGGCAGGTGTCTGTCTGCTCTATGGCTTTGCCTCAGGCATGGCCAGAGTGGCCTGCGTTGGGAAGCACAGGCTCCTAGATGAGAGAAGGAAAAGATTGTGAGGCCCCTCTGGCTCCCAAGGGCTCCTGGTGAGTCCTGACTTGGCCATGTAGCCCCAGGCTGCTTCCTGTCAGCCCTGAGTAGGGACTGTCGCTGATGAAGGATTCCAAACCACTGTGTTGGAGCTGGGCCCTTGGAACCTATAAGTCTTCATTTAAAGGAGCAAGCACCTGGACTGGTTCTCTTTTAAAGTGGCCTGTGGTCCACAGAGGTCAGATCCTAGCATGAGCCTCTGGCTCTTGAAAGGACCTGTGGTGGCACTGAGCAGGCAATACGTGTTGTCTTGAAAGCACGAGTTTAAGCAAGGTGTGGTGGTACATGCTCATAATACCAGCACTTGGAAAATGGACTTCAAGGAGGTCAGGAGTTCAAGGTCGCCCTTAGCTACACTGATAGATCAAGGTCAGCCTGGAGAACCCACCAAAGCAACAACAACAACAACCAAACTACTTACAGAGAAAAGTATTATCAAAGCACTAGGTGAGTTTGAATATAGCCCAACCCCTCAAGACTCCCACAGAAGTTGAAGTCCCAGTCTTAAGCTAGCGGTATTAAAGAGTAGAAGAGAGCAGGCCTGGAGAGATGGTCTAGTGGTTAAGAG
Organism: Acomys minous; assembly: GCF_964271855.1. NCBI lineage: Eukaryota > Metazoa > Chordata > Mammalia > Rodentia > Muridae > Acomys > Acomys minous. The sequence goes on along the minus strand of NC_140487.1, from coordinate 741,835 downwards.
CATTGGCTGCTTTTCCAAAGGTCCTGAGTTCAATTCCCAGCAACCACATGGTGGCTCATGACCTCTGTAATGAGATTGGGTATCCTCTTCTGGGGTGCAGGAAGACAGAGCACTCATATACACAAACACATTAAATAAATAAATAAATACAATTTTTTTAGAGAGAGAGAGAGAGAGAGAGAGAGAGAGAGAGAGAGAGAGAGAGAGAGAGAGAGCGCAGAAGAGGTCTAGAGAGATGGCTCTGCAGCCAAAAACACTTGCTGCTCTTAAAGAGGACCCAGGTTTGGTTCCCAGCACCGACATGGCAGCCCACACCAATTCCTGTTCCAGGGGAACTGACACCCGCTTCTGGCCTTCAGGGTATTCACACGGTACACACAAGTACACACAAGCAAACACGTATACACATGAAATAAATGAATCCTTAGAGAGGCGTGTAGAGGCTTAGTCCACACACAGTACGGCCATGCGAGGCCTTTGGGGGACCATTTGGGTAGGTTAGGTCATTCGGATTGAGTCCCCAAGACTAATCTACACAAACATGCCTCTCATGGTCTGACATAACCCAGCGGGAGCCTCTCTAGGGCCCATGCCCTGCTGTTTGAACAGGGTACCTCCAGCGCCACGAGCCCAGAGAAAACTCCAATCTTTGCTTCGTTCATTCATTTGTTCATGTGTGCTGCCGTGTGTGCATGTGTGCACACAGAGGCTGCAGGTGGATGCTGGATGCCCTTCTCTGTCACCCTCCACCCTATTTTTTGGCCCAGCTACACACCAGAGCTGGAAACCCCTCAGTGAGCTGGAAGCTCTTGCATTTGGCTAGACTGGCTGGCCAGTGAGCTCCAGGGATCCCCCTGTCTCTACCCGGCCAGGACTGGCATTACAAGTCCCATGGCCAGCTTTTACTTGGGTGCTGGGAGCTGCTCAGAGCCCTGTGTTTGCACTACACGTACTTTACTGATTGGGCCCTTTGTCGCCCCAGCCTCAGCCTCTGCGTTTTATAAAGTGGCTGGCCTTCGGTGCTTCCTTACAGCTATGAAAAGCTGACTAATAAGGAGGGCTCAGTAAAGCGTTCACCTGGGGTTAAGTACTGGGACATGGATTTATCTCAATTAGGCTGCTATTGATTAAAAAAAAAACATTTCAGTAATTCCTCTTTCACACGTTCAGTCCCACAGAAAAACTCTTTAAGATTACTTTTTGGCCATATCCCACGTGAACTCTCAGCTGGGGTCGGGGACCGCTGTCCTCTCCGGCCCTGGCATCATCATGCGTACCCATCCCTCACCGGCCCTGCCCAGCCCCACCAGCTGGTGTGTGGCATCTCTTACCTATGCAGCTGCTACAGCCATCTTCTCGCACTCTCTCTGCCTTCAGCTCTGGTCCTCCCTCCTTTTAAAGGGGTGGTTAGTCCAACCTTTAAAAGAGTCCGACTGCTTCTGGGGCTGCCTGGCCCAACCCTTTTCCCTCTCCAGCCATCTTCCTGCTTCCCCTTTGTCTGTCCACCCGCTTTGTTCCCCAGCCAGCCACCTGCTTCCCCTAAGTGGCCCTCATCACTTTATACCCCTGCGCCTCTGTTAAAGGCAGCTCCCGCTTTTAGAACACACTACCTCTTGGATGTTTCCTGAAACTTTTTTTTCCCCAAATCTCTCGTTACTCTGTCCTCAATTCATCCGGTGGAGATGATCACTCTTTCTCTGCGACTCCGGCACTTTAGACAGCTCCTGCATCCCTCGCTACAGTGTCTTGCACATCTTCCCTGCTCGTGGCTCATCCTGAAGGTCCTTGCCTGGCACAGCACAGCTGTGTGATCAACGTAACCAAGCTGCAGTTGGCCTGCAGAGCCCTGATATCAGTGTGTGTTGTTTCAAACCATTGCAGCTTTGGAATGATGGTTTGTCGTGTCGTGTGATTGTGTTGAGGAATGGCTGGGACACCTGCATCCAGGCAACTCCAGGAATGATGGGACCAGGCTTGTAGCATCAATCCAAAGTCCTATCACCTTGCACCGAGCGTCTGGGTGCTGGCCTTATGTGGGGAATAAGGTTGCATTTGATGGAGCGGTAAGACCACCACTTGCAGCTGTGAATGTGTCTCTTGACAAGTTACCCAGCCTCTCCAAGGCTCGTTTCCCTCATGTGATGACAGCCTGGTGTGTAGCTGAGCGTGGTGGCATGCACCTGTAGCCTAGCTATTCTGGAGGCTGAGGTGGAGAACTGCTCGCATCCAGGAGGTCAGGAACAGCACAGGCAAAAGAGTGAGTGATGCTACATCTCAAAGAAAGGGGAGAAGGGAGGAGTGACAGCGCAAAGATCCGTCTCAGCTCTGTTGGAGAATCAGGAGGAAGGGTACCAAGCCTAATGTTGGCACACAGTGAGGGCTCCGAGAGTGTTTGCTGTCAGTGATTACAAATAATTAGGAAGGATTATCAGTCATCTGCCGCTTCCTCCCTGCCCACGGCGGTGAGGACCGAGTCTGTTTGGAAGGGAGCTCACAGAGGATGAGCCAGCATTCTTCTGCTCACTCTGTTTCTTTCAAGCTTCTGGGCTGGGGGTTGCTTGGGCCACACTTCCAGCAGAAGAATTAAGCACAGCACCAGATTTCTACCTGAAAAGAAAGTCGGAAAGAGCCTAATAAAAGCCAGAGACGGGAGTGAAAGTGATGGGCACACCTTCATCTTCCCTCTTCTCCTGAGTCCTGCGGACCCTCTTCTGAGACCGGCAGCCTGTAAATATGGGAAAGAGTCCTCAAGTATCCACAGTCACCTTCCCACTCGGGGTAGCCATGCGGTTGCACCCTCAGGAACTGTGGGTGTCCAGCAGGAGGGCAGCATGAGCCGTGCCTTCGGCAAGTTCTCTTCTATCTGGGTTGGCCAGAGGGACATAGGAAACAGCTGAGCCAATTGCAATATTGCGTGTGTGTACCAAATGAACTCTCAAAGCTGCTCAACAGAACATCCCATTGGAATGACGGAACCTTCTAGAGAACCGTGAGAAGCCCCAGAGGGAAGGTCTGGGCTTGGGTAAATGGAGCAGATGGTTCTGCTGTACCCAACCCAGGCCCCTGGGCTCCCTGCTGGGCCTTTCCAGACAGCCCATCTTGTCTGGAGCACAATGTCCCTACAGGTCTCCAAAGAGAAATACACATTCCCCTGGGGAGCCGCTTATCAAGGTTCTGAGCACCCCTGTTTGGATACCTGGTCCCCAGCTGGCGGAACTGTTTGGAAAGGACTATGAGGTGTGGCCTTTTGGAGGAAGTTTGTAACAGAGTCAGTCTTTGGAGTTTCAAACGTCCTGAGCCATCCCCAATGTGCTCTTTTTCTCCATTTCCTGCTCGAGGATCCATCTGCATGTGAGCTCTGAAATGTTCCCGTCACCATGCCGTCATGGAATCTGACCTTCTGAAACCATAAGCCCAAGTTAAATGCTTGCAGCCCCTAGGAAGCTGCCTCTGCTTCATGGGCTTTCCTGGTAAATCCTGGAACTGTCTAACCAAAACTGAAGATGAGCTGACGCTTCAAGGGTCACCACAAAACCTTTTTTTTTTTTTTTTTTTTTTTTTTTTTTTTTTTTTGCTGTGCAGCACTCAGTAGATCCACACAGAAGGGCTCGGGTGAGGGTAGGGGCAAGACTAAGAGACTGGCAAATTGAAAGAGAGAGGGAGAGAGGCACTTGGAGGCAGGCTAAATGGTCTGAAACCAGCAGATGCGTGTGGAGCTGAGGGGAGAGCAATGAGAAGCGAGGGACCAGTGGGGCTGGGAGCCGGAGCGAGAGGAAAATGTTCCTTTCAAAATGATTTTGAAGGGAAGGGACAAGAAAGACCCTAGAGAGGTGGATGGATAGGAAGCAACAAATGGACTGCATGCCGCCTGCCCGCCCCCAGAGGCCTCAGCTCAGCTGAGCTCCAGCAGCCTGGCCGCCCCCAGAGGCCCCAGCCCTGATTTAGCTAGCTCAGCCGGACTTCAGCCTCCACCCAGGCACCACCACATAAGGAGAGTCAACCTGGTATGCTTCCTCAGGTCAGAGAGATCGGGTACAGCAGGCTTGCTGGGCAGAGCCTGGGTACAGGATTTAGGGCTGCCGCTCACCCACCACAGGGTTCCCATGGATACCAAAGCCCCTCTTGTCAGGAACTAGAGACCCAGCCTCATGGGCTGCCTGTGAGGGACGCAAGGCAAGCAGTGAGAGAGAGGAGATGTTTCTTTCTGGCTGGACAAAGCAGACCTATCTCCGTCCAGCATGGCTTCCTGCCTGGCCTCTGAAGGGAAGGCACAGTGAAGCGAGGATGCATATAGTCGTGTCTGGCCTGCCGTTCAGAGCCTGGTGGACAGCCCAGGAACATGGCAGCCCACCACCCTGACACTTGCGCCAGTGCGCCCTGGCCTCGGCTAGGATGACCCAAGGCTCCTTCCTACACCTGTCCTTTGTGGCTGTGAGCTCAGTTGAGAGGGTGAATCTTTCTATGTGACCATCCCAAATGGGCCGTTGTGGATTTCCTCACAGTGTTGTAGCAGCCTCAAGACTTGGTGCCCAGTTGCTCACCAGCAATCAAAGCTTAGCAGAGTAAGGATGCGCACTGCACAGCAACGGGGCAGATGGCAGTGCCTTGCCAGTGGTAGAGCACCCCTTCTGTTCTCACCCAGCACCACCTTCCAGCCTCACCAGGCACAGAGACCTAGAACCAGGGGAGGGGAGGTAATGCTAACTTCCTTATGTCCAAGGCCATAGAGTAAGAGCCTACGAGACAAGGAGACAGTAAGTACTACAGCCAGTCCTGGAAAGTGGGGGCTACACTACCACATGATGCCCACAAGATAAGGAAAGCTTTCACATACAAGTGAGCACAAGAATTCTGTTGTGGGATATTGTCCCCCAGGCCCTGAGTGTCTTGAAATCAAATCAATTGTGATTCCCAACACACACATGCACACACTCACAAATACACACATGCACACACATGCAAACACACACACACACACACACACACACACACACCAAAAAAAGGGCCTGCTAACATTCCCTAGTAGAAGTAGTAGAAGGGGGTCGGGGCTTACACCGCTCATAAGCCCCCTCCCTTCCACAAGGATCTTTAAATAGTTGATAATTGCTAGAAGAGCGGCTGGAGAGGTGGCTCAGCAATTGAGAGCACAGACCCTGAGTTCAGTTCCCGGCACCCCTATTGGACAGCTCACAACTGCCTGTAACGTCAGCTCCAGAAAATTGGATGTCCTTTTCTGGCTTCCACTAACACTGCATTCAGGTACACACACCTACGCAGAAATACACACACATAATTTTAAATAAGGTGATAATTGCTAGGAGAGGGATATTTTTCTTCTGTGATGTAACTAACTGCTTGTGAGTCCTACAACGTATAGGCAGTAAGTAACCCTTCACCCACACTCCTGTAAGTAAACTCAGCTGAACTCATCAGCTCATCAAGTTGTTACTGGTTGGAATTATTTCTTTGGGCTGTCACCGATGCTCTATAGGAGTGAATAAATACTTGTTTGCATGGGGCTAAGCTTCCACAGAGCCGGAAGGTGCCATGCAGACTACTGGAGAAGAAAAGTTATCAGTGGCCAAAAGTATCAATCAATACTCAGCTATGAACTCTGCAAGCTATTGCACCAATTTGCCAGGCAAGGCGTGCCCGCTGGTGCAATAATAGCCTGAGGGTTACAGGAGTAACCAACGACATTGTAACTGGATTTTAGGCTCACACAACATCAAAAACTCATACCTAGTACTGTAAAACTGGCCAAAAGTCATAGCCTTAGGAAACGTACTACTCCCATTTTGCTTAATGAATACAGCATCAGGCCACCTTCTAAATGTTTATATTTATACCCATAGATTAGTGCTCACACTCAGCCTTGGTTAGAAAAGACTCTGTTTGCTGTGATTAGCAGCAAATGCACAGACTAATAACTTGTCAAGGTGCTGAGAATAAGCGACAACTGAGTGTTCAACCTTAAACAGAGCTTCTATATATAACCAGCCCCAAGGTTCAGAAAAATACCACAGAAGAGCGGGGAGAAGGAGCTAAAATGTGGATCGTAGTTCTGTGAAACGCCGTCTTCTGGGCGTGACATGGCTGTTGTACCCATGAACTCACAGCAGCAATGGCCACCTGCCTAAACCCTGCATAAGACTGAGCCCATCAGCATCTCTTCCAGGCTAGAAAAGGGGGTTCACTCTGTCCCGAGGAGGTGCACAGCCAGTTGGCACTTGCTGAGAGAGAAGAGATCATATTCTTCAGTGGGGTAGCCACTGGGAAGATGCTCTTCTTCAAGCAAATAACCTCCAGTCACGCTCACGCAGATGGCACTAATTAAGTGCAGTGCTAAAAGTGCTAAAAGGAAAGGAAAGACATGAAAACAGGAAGTGGTTGGGCCTGGAGAGATGGCTCGGTGGCTAAGAGCACTGACTGCTCTTCTGAAGGACCCGGGTTCAATACCCAGCCCCCACATGGCAGCTCACAACTGTCTGTAACTCCAAGATATGACACCCTCACACAAACATACATGCAGGCGAAACACCAATGTACATAAAATTTAAAAAAAAAGGAAGTGGCTTGTTGGGAAGGAGGGGCTCAGTGGGAAGGCGATGCTGGTAAGAGTCGGGGAAGGGAATGGTTAAAGTATACTACACACACACATATGAAACTATGAAAGAATCAATAGGGAGTTCCCATCAGGCCTTCCCCTAGGCACATCTTTCTGTAAGTGTTTCAGGGGCATTCCATGTCACACTGTCACCTAGAAAGCCACCTTGATGCAGTTGTCATCTCTGTACACCAGCCAACCAGTGGTCACAACAGTGGGCAGAAAGACCCGAGGAACAAAGGACTCTCACACATACAGGTTAGACCAACTGAAAACACCCACGAAGACGCAAAGAAAGACAGGAAGTCAAGGCACAGATGGGATTGTCACGGAGAGAGGGGCACGCACAGCTCCAGTTCTAGGGTGCACAGCTCCCACGGCCTGTTGTGGTTGTATCAGCCTTGTCAGTGTGGTGGTGCGGTTGGGAAAGGCCAGAGTGAGCACGGCGCTCAGTGGGCGGAAAGCAGCTGAAGGCCCACCCTGCCCGCTCAGTCTGTCAGGTGCACACCCAGCTCCCCCTTCTCCCATCAGCCTCACGAGCAGCTATTCATTTTCCTAAAGATCCGAGCCCACCGGTGCTTTCTTTAACTATAAAAGACTTTTCCCACGGGGAGACAATAGAACATCGGGGTTGTTTTAAGTAAGGAACTGGCTCACTTTCTTAGGCACTGGACATTGCGGAGCCAGAGCCAGAGCCAGTGTTACTGGAGGATGCGCTACGTGCATTGAGTGGTCGGGATGCCTCTCCTCTGTTTAGTGCACTTTAGGTATTAGGAACCTTGCTATATTCTCATCTTACCTATTATATATATTATATATATGTAGCCCTGGCTGTCCTGGAACTCACTATGTAGAGCAAGCTAGTCTTAAACTCAGAGAAATTCACCTGCCTCTGTCTCCAGAGTGAGGATAAAGGCGTGTGCCACCATACTTAACTTGGTGTCGTGGTTAATATTAATTATCAACAAATCAGCTAAGTCCCAAGAATCTAGACACCCCTGTGAGGACTTTTCTTTCTTTCTTTCTTTCTTTCTTTCTTTCTTTCTTTTCTTTTCCTTTTTTCTTTTTGGTTTTTCAAGACAGGGTTTCTCTGTGTAGCCTTGGCTGTCCTGGAGGTGAGGACTTTTCTTTCTTTCTTTTCTTTTCTTAAAGATTTATTTATTTATTATGTATGTATACCATGTTCTGCCTGCATGTACACCTACATGCCAGAAAAGGGCACCAGATCTCATTACAGTTGGCTGTGAGCCACCATGTGGTTGCTGGGAGTTGAACTCAGGACCTCTGGAAGAGCTGAGTCATTTCTCCAGCCCGAGGACTTTTCTTAATTGGATCATCTGATGGGACCATGCACTCCAACCTTGGGCCAGCCCTCCTGGTGGCAGCCCACTTAAAGGATATGGCGGGAGCAAGCTTTTTGCTTTTGCCTGCTTGTCCTTAGACTCACTGGCAGGGCCATCCATCCTGCTCGGAGGCAATCCTTCTCTGATATTAGAACCTACTTATATGTGAGGCACCAGAGTACGTGAGAAAGTCATATCCCACTCTCCATCAAGTGTGGAGACTGTTCTGACCATTGGCTAGATCTGGGTAGGGGTTTAAAGTTTACCGCTTGTATTGTCCTTGGCTGGTGCTGGTGCCGCACATTTGACCATGTCCCCTGGAGGGGGAGACCTGGTGGCACTCAGAGGAAGGACAGCAGGTTACCAAGAAGAGACTTGATACCCTATGAGCATATACAGGGGGAGGTAATCCCCCTCAGGAACAGTTATAGGGAGGGGAGTAAGGGGAAAATGGGAGGGAGGGAAGAATGGGAGGATACAAGGGATGGGATAACCATTGAGATGTAACAAGAATAAATTAATAAAAAAATAGAACTTACTTATAATAAATATTACATGTGATTATTATTATTTAACCGTTTCGTATCCTCATCATGTATGTTGATCATACCCCGTGATGTTGATCGTATGCCTCCCCCCCCCCCCCCCCCGTGATGTTGATCGCATGCCCCCCCCGCCCCGTGATGTTGATCGTATGCCCCCCCCGCCCCGTGATGTTGATCGTATGCCTCCCCCCCCCCCGTGATGTTGATCGCATGCCCCCCCCGCCCCGTGATGTTGATCGTATGCCCCCCCCGCCCCGTGATGTTGATCGTATGCCCCCCCATGTTCTCTCATCCCTTTCGCCTTCCCACCCCTTCTTCCCAACAAAGCCCACTTCCACTTTCATGTCTTTTCTTCCCTTTTACTCCACTGCACCTAGTTAGGGTGTAATGCTTTTCCATTTATAAAATATGTACGTATCTCCCACATATTATGTTTCCTCATATCTGTATATGTTTTCCATATGTGTATGTAATATATTCTATATATCTTCATTATACATATGAATGAATATGTATGTGTGTATATAAATTCATTCTATCAGTTTTGTTCCTCCAGAGAACCCAGACTAGTGCACAGGGTAATAATAATCTTATTGTCACATTATTTTAAATCTGATATACATATATATGTGTGTGTATATGTTTTGCCACTATTTGTTTCTATTAATTTATATTAGAATTTAATATTTATTTACTTATTTGTGACAGAAGTTTCAGTTGTGTCTTTGAACTTTTGATTGCTCTCCCAGGCGTTAGAATTATAGGTTTGTGCCACCATGCCCTGTTACAGGATTTAATGTTCTTTTGTTTTTTGTTTGTTTGTTTCAAGATAGGGTTTCTCTGTGTAGCGTTGGCTATCCTGGACTCTCTTTGTAGACCAGGCTGGCCTCGAACTCATAACAATCCACCTGCCTCTCTCCCCCTGCCCCCAACCCAGTGCTGGGATTAAAGGCGTGCACCACCACTCCCAGCTGAACTTAATATTCTTACTGAAGCTCACACACTTTGCACAGTACGCTTTGGAAGCGGCCCCTCAAGGGGTTTAGACCTGAACTATGCCTTCTGTTCTCTGCTCTTCGTACACCTATGCCTCTGCTAATGGCTGTGCCGGCTACCATTACTGCAGCCTCAGTCAGTGACCACTCTTCTAGTCCTCGGCTCTGACTCTGAAACCTGGGACTGGCTTCTTCCAGGTGCTCTGGACGTGACTGTCATTGGTGCTCACAGTCGCTCGCCTGCTCTGAGCAGCTGGCTTCCTGACCAGCACAGCAGGCCTCCACAGTTCAGAGACTCGCCCATGGCACCTGGAGGGGCCATTCCAAGCCCAGCAAGCCATAGTTCATCCCAGACCTCTCCATCCCCACCTGAGTCTGCTCACTGCCCACAGGGCCAGCCATGCCTTTTAAAGAGACCCCAGGAGGCTGTGGCTGACCCGGGCCATCTGGCAGTTCCCACCCAGACACTTCCTGATGCAATTAAGCCCCTGTGTAGAATCAGCAGCCTTTCACCCATTTCTTAGCTAGCTCTTTCTCCCAGCGAAGTGAGAGCGTTGGCTTTGCCGTCTTCCGCAGCCGCATGCCTGCTTCTGCCATCTCCTGCAAGCAAATGCTCCCGTTTAAGTCAGTCATGCACCATTTGTTGTCTTTGCTATGTGCCTGGCATTACTGTCAGCCTAATTGATTCAGTAGTAAACAAAACAGACAAACGCCTGCTCTCCCTGCGCCCCCACCCCCACATTCTATTAGGGCACGGTAATGATTGAATGTTTGTCTTGCCCCAAATTTATATGTTGAACCCTAATTCCCAGTGTACGGGTGTTTGGAATCCACTTCTGGGAGTCGTGAGGGTGTGGCCCTCATAAACAGGGTTAGGGCCATTCTAAGAAGAGGCCAGAGATCTAGCTAGCTCTTCCATCATGGGCTGGAGAACAGTCTGGAAACAGGAGCCAGTCATCACCAGACCGGGTTATGGTTGGACCCCAGTCCCAGACTAGAAGCCTCATGACTGGAAGGCACAGGTGTTTGTTTATTGGCTGGGAGCCAGTAATGAAGGCAGACACACACACACACACACACACACACACACACACACAGGACACGACATTAACACGTAATACAGTGTGCAGGTTGAGAATCCCTAAGTCAGAAACTCCAAGTCAGAAACGCCCTGGAGTCCAAAGCCTTCTGAGCATCACTGTGGCAGCCCCAGTCTTTCCTATGTCCAGCTGTGTGTTACAGCGAACAGGAAACACAAATGAGTTTTGTGTTTAGACTTGAGCCCCAAAGCCATAACATCTCATTAGGCATCCAGAGACATTCTTGAATTTGAAAACCTCTGAAATTGCAAACACTTTTGCTCTAAGCATTTGGATCTGTATTAACAGCTTCCAAGTGTCACGCTAAGGGAAAGTTACTGTGCCCAGAAAAAGAACGGAGAGGTTAGGGATTTGAGCTGCAACTTCAAATAAAACCGACAGGGAAGGCCTCATTGAGACGGCAGATTATTTAGTCAGGGGTCTCTAGAAGAACAGAACTAGTAGGATGAATGAATATATATATATATATATATATACACATTATATATATTATATTCTATATTTATTGGGTTGGCTTACACAATATAGTCTAGGTAGTCCAAAAACAGATGTCTTCATACTGAAAAAGAATGAGAACACAATAGCTCGCTCGGCCCACGAGGCTGGAGGATGCCTGAACAGCCAGGCACTGGATGCCAGGAGGGTTCCTGTAGAGCCACTGTCTTCAGTCCATGTAGGGAGACTGGAGACGATGGATTCTGGTGTTAGGGAAGGCGTAGGACAGCGGCAGTAGCAGCAACAAGGTCGACACACTCACAAGCAAGAGGCAAGTGCAAGTAGGCAAAAAGTCGAACCTTTCCGGGCTGCCACCAGAAGGTGCCACTCGCTCTGGGGGGCGGGGGAGGGGGCCTCCACTCTCTGTTTTGTAAGCAGGATCACCCCATGGACTGGAGTCCTAGACTGAGTATGAGGGAGGCAGAGGGCTGAGCACCAGCTTTCATGTCTCTGTGCCTCCTGCCTGTGGATGCGGGGTGACCAGCTGCCTCACCCCGCTGCTGCTGTGGCTTCCCCACTGCCATAGTGACAACCAGAAACTGTGAGACAAAATGGACCCCTCTGCCTTGGTTTCTTTTCTGGCTGATGTGATTAAAAAGCAAAGTCAGGGAGGAAGGGTTTATTCGTGCTCTCGTTTCCCTGGTTACAGCCCATCCTAATGGTCAAGGGGGCAGAATGAAGGATCTGGTCATATCACGGCAGTAACCAGGAGCAGGCAGCATGGACTCTTCATGCTTGCCAGTGCTTAGCTCAATTCTGCAACTGTTTGATTTTTTTTCCTTCCCCTTTGTTTTTATTTTATGCGTTTGGGTGTTTTGCCTACACGTATGCCTGTTTGCTGTGTGCATACTGTCCCTGCACAGGCCATAAGAGGGTGTTGGACATGCTGGGACTAGAGTTACAGACAGTTGTGAGCCACCATCTTGGGTGCTGAGAATCAAATCTAGGGCCCCTGGAAGAGCAGTCGGCACTCTTTCTTAACTGCTGAGCCATCTCTCCAGGCTCCAGTTTCAACACTCTCATGAAGTTCAGGATCCGCCCCCCCCCAATGTTCGGTTGGCGGTTCTTCTCAAACCTTAGTTAACGTAACAGAGATAGTTCCTTACAGACATCTCAAGCCGGGATCATCTTGACAGTCCCTCTTGAGACTCCCTTTGCAAGTGACAACCAAAACCGTCACCTCTTCTTCTTCCTATGGTCCCAGCCAACAAGTAGTCAACACAGCATGAACGCGCTGTCGTGAAGCCCTTTGCCTGGCGAGGCTGCCCAGGACTTCCTACAGAGCGCAGTGCCTGCCAGGCCCTCCGTCCTGTGGCTGCCCAAACGTTCAGGTCTGCTTTCCACGTTGCATCTCCTTGTTCCTGAGCTCTTTGTAGTTAGAGGCTGAGGGTCTTTGGCTTTACCACTTGACCTCAGGGTGTTCTTCTAGGGGGAGGGCTGGGTCTCCTGCTCCCATCATGTGGGGTCAGTGAAGGAGCAAGGAGGCAAGCAGTGCTGGACCGTATCAGGTGCCAGGCAACAGCCAGTGATGTCACTCTTTGCATCTGGGTGGCAAAGGAGGCCAGCAGAGGTGTGACACTCGGTGTTCCTGGAGGGCCTTGGGATTGGATTGCCTCCTCCAGGCCATCTGACCACTTTCTATCTTATCTTATTTTTTTTTCAAGAGCTGCAATAATTTAACAGCCTCGGAATGAGAAAAGATAGCTGTGGAGAGTAAATGCTGAATAGCTTAAATTAAAATATAATTGAAATAAATTAAATTAAACGAGCAACTTTCCAGTGCTCATCTCTCAGGCCAAATTATTGTGGACTCTCTCAAGCTCCAGAGGGTGCCCTGGTGGCAGACTCTGGTGCTTGCTGTGGCTCCCCCAGAGGCCAGCAGTGGAGGTGACTCTCAGCCCCAGGGGAGGTCCTGGGGCAAGGAGCCTGGGGCTCAGGGCTGGCTTTGCCCATCTCTGTCTCCTTTATACTTCTGCTATGCAGGTCCAGGTTAGGTGGAGACACCAGGCAGCTCCAGCAAAGCCTCAGGCCCAGGTCCCTCGGCTTATAGACTTCTCTCTGACTGGTCACTGTGGGGTTCAGAGGTCCCATAGGAACACACTATCCTTGGTGCTTTGGCTTCTCAAGGTTAAAATTGGAGTGGAGAGTCAGGTACCAGCCCAACTGCAGGCTGTCTCAGCACCCCAGCTCCCCTCAGGCCATAGCAAACCAGATCCTCCACCTGGACAGGGGTTGTGAGCTTCTCTGTCTCTCAGCTGCCCGCCAGGCTCCCTTTGGGTCCAAAGGCTGGCAGATAATATGTCGGAAGCACAGCATTCCTTCCAAGTCCCAGCTTTGGGTGAAAAAAAAAATCATCATAAGCGTTTTACATTCTGCAGCAAACTGCACCCCTGTTTTAATGTGTGATGCTTTACAGTGTTTACCAGTGAGCAGAAGTGACAGGCCTGGAGGCCTTGCCCTTTATCCTTTACTTCCAGGGGCCCCTGGCATAGGCCTGGCTGTGCCTGCCTGAGAAACAGCTCCGCAGCCCACGGCCCCTGGGTAACACCCCGCCACACACCTCTCCCCCTCCCCGCCCCAGCTGCATCCCCAGAAGGCAGGAAAGCCTCCAGTCACAAAAGGGTAGATGAACCTTGACACTATGCTGAGCAAAGCAGAGCCAACACACGAGGGCAAAGGCTGTGCAGTTCTGCCGTGTGATGTGCTGAGACCCAGAAAGTCGGAACGGTGGCCAGTGGCCTCAGGGGACAGAGGGATGGGGAGGGACTGTGTCTCCTTGGTGCCAGATTTCAGTTTGGATGGTGAAGAAGTGGGTGTGGATGGAGGCGAGGGTGGCTGTGCTGTTCCTCAGGCTACCAAGCCAGGGGTATATGAGAGAGTTTGGAAGGGGGAAACAACATGATTATATTATAATCACAAAAATAAAACAAACAATTAAGATTTCTATAATGGTAAATTTGTTATATTGTGTAAAAAGAACAACAAACAGGAGCTGGAGCTGTGGCTCCCCAGTTTAAGAGCACTTCCTGTTCTTCCAGAGGACCTGAGCTCATTTCCCAGCATCCACCGGGGGAGCAGTTCACAGCCGCCTGTGACACCAGCTCCAGGGGTCCAACACCATCTCTGGCCTCCTCGGGTGCATGCACACAGAGGTGTAAATAAAGTTCAAGGGGTGATGCGGTATTTCAGTGAGTAAGGATGTGTGTCACCAAGCCTGGTGACTTAAGTTCAAACACCAGAACCCACATATAGCAGAAGGAGAGAACTGACGCCTGCAAGTTGTCCTCTGACATCCACGTAAGTGTGTACGTGCATACATAGGCAAAAATTAAAAGTAGGTTAAAAAAAAAAAAAGTAGGTTAAAAGGCAAAAAGATGAAATTATTGAGGGTCAAACTCTCCTTGCGAGGCGGCAGGAACTGGTATTGTTTTCCCGGTTAATCCTGCCCCCCTCCCCAGAAAGACAGCCATAGAACCAGCACTACATCTAAGTATTGCAGATGGGGAAACTGAGGACACATGCAAGGAAGCTTCCTCTCCAAGACCCATAGCCAGGGGCTGGCACAAAGGCATGCTTCTAAGGGCCAGCCTTGGAGCTCCGTCTGGAGACCCTGGCCCTCTCAAGGTCCAGTGCAGGCCAGGTGAAGCCTTTGGGAGAGCACACCAACTCTCCCCATGGCACCCCTCTTCTAAAGGGGTGCCCAGAACCCTGGCCTTCTCCCCTAGCTACAAAGAAGCTGATTAATTAATTAATCCTTGTTAAGGGCTCAGGAACAGGCTAATGGGCACTAGGCATTCTCATTATTATTTTTAATCAGACGTTGCAATTTTATAGTTCCCATCAGCCAGGGCTATCGAGTGTTTTGTGAAGTTAATTAAGCCTGCTAGGGATGGGCTCCAAAGCCGGTGTGGGAGGGGGACTCAAACTGGGCTGTAGGGGAGCCCAGGAGCCCTAATTTCTCTCAAACTCCCCCCCCCCCCCTCGCGCTTTAGAGGGAGATGAGAGAGGATGGGCAGGGCAGCAGGTCACTTTCTGCTGAGCTCTGGCATCACCCGAGCAAGCCTGCAAGGGGGACAGAACTGTAAGGGACGGCTATGGGGCTCCCACTCCTGTTCCTGGCCTGCTCCCAGAGGCAGGCTTCCGCCTCCTCCCACCCATCCCTCTCCTTTTTTTTTTTTTTCTTGCTTTCTTTTCCCTGTCAGATATCAAGCAGAAAATATATTCTGGAGCATCCGGTGTGTGGTGAGCCTGGACCGCAGACTGAGGATAGATGAGAGACACGGGCATAGCCCCACATCTCTGGGAACTGAGAACCTTGAGCTAGTTCCCGTTCCCCCTCCAGCTAGCTGTGGGACACCCAGAGCTCACAGTTCTACCGTGTGCTTGCACACTCTCCTCTTTACCCTCTTCCCTTCCTCCACTCCTCCCTGGTGGTCTGGGATTAGGGAAATTCTGGTCAGGATTCTCCGGAGGTCCTGGAACAAGACAGAAGCTAGCCTGTTCTGGCTCGCCGCCTGCCGGGATGAACAAAGGTTCCTGAGCGCTGGGGTTGCAGGGGAGGGCTGCTCCCCCCTTTCAGGCAACACAACTCCTACATGGGGGCTGGCTCCGGGTCCTCCACCTGCCTCTTATCGCCAAGACCTGCAGCGGTGGGAAGGAAACCTTCAAGCTGTGCACCAGCTCATCCCCAGAACCTGAGGCGGGATGGCATGACCCGCCGGAGCTGCGTGCCAGATCCGTTTCTGAGGAGGATTGTGGCGGGGAAAGGCTGTCACCGGCTTAGGGTGATAACTGGGAACTTGGATATCCACAGAGCTGAGGGTACTAATGTGAGGCCTCACGGTGTTCCTGTTTATAGAAGGCCTGGGAGTTTCGGCGGCCAGACACCCCACGACACTGTAGAATTCTGGCAGAGAGCGTGCAAAGGACACACTATGGAAATCACTAGAGCGTGGAGAAGCCGGCTCCTCAGCGTTCCTCAGCAGCTGTATGCGAGCCTCGGAGCGTGAGTTCTCCCAGGCGGCGTCTCTGCGCACCTTCTTCACAGTCCTGCCGGGTCGGAGAGATGGATCCGTCACAAAGTGCTTGTCCTGCCCTGCCTGTCGCTCAGAAAAATAATAAAAGCAGTTGAGGAAGAGGTCCTTGGTGAGCACACGCGTGCATGCACAAGCAGATGCACACACACACACACGACACACAATACATACGTATACATTCCACAAAGCACACATATGCATATGAGAAGATGGGGGGAAAAAGATTTGCTGAGAACTGGAGCAGGTGAGAACCGTGTATGTTTGCTATCAAACAGAGGTAGGCATGGTAAACCGTGAGCAATAATATGCAGAGCACACCAATATAATATCGTAGCTTTTATCATTTGATGCATGAATTCCGTTCAGTTACACAAGTATTCAACAGTACCCCCCGTGTTTCCTTTCAGCTACTTGAGATCAACCATGGTCCAAAGACACTAAATGGAAAGTTCTAGAAATGAGCAACTTAGCCCTGGTGAGACAACTCGGCGAGTGACACAGCTACTGCCATGCCTGACCACCCCAGCTCAGTCTCCAAGACTTGCTAGAGGCAAGGAGAGAGCTAATTCCTGGACTGTTCCCTGTGACCTGCATACATGTGCTGTGTGTGTGTGTGTGTGTGTGTGTGTGTGTGTGTGTGTGTCACGCCTAGATCACACCTCCCTGAACACAAAATGAACAGATATAGAATTAAAACAACAACAACAATCCACAAGTTTTAAATCCCGCATCATTTTGAGCAGCAGTGAGATAAAGTCTCCACTGACCGGCTGCTCTGTTGCCCACACCATGAATCCTACCTCTTGTCTGTGCATCTGCCCTGCATGTCCTCCTGACAGGGCACCACTTAGCTCTATCATCCGACACAATGGTGGGCATGGTGCTCAAGGCTTGCGCCCAGGTAACTATTTAGCAATGGCCACAGAGCACAGAAGCGAGGGCAATAGTGATTCACATGGCCTGAGGAGAAGATGCAAGTGCTATTTTAAGGTGCACATGTGGACGTGTTAAGAAGATACTGAGAATAGGGTGAAAGAGGGAGAGAGGGAGGAACGGGAGGATACAAGTGATGGGATAACAATTGAGATGTAATCTGAATAAATTAATAAAATAAAATTTAAAAAAGAAGATACTGAGAAATAGAAAATTGCATCCATACAATGCTTATATAATATCTTTATGATCATTCTGGCTATCAGTAGCCCCTAATCTCCCACTGTACTTACTTTTATAAATTAAAATTGATCACTGCATGTATACAGAGGGAGAAATGGACTGCAGTATGTTTAGGGTTAGGAGGCTCAACAGTCTGAGACACCACTTGAAGTCTTGATGTGTCCCCTTGTTGATAGAGGATGATAGAGCGATACATAAATCTCTTTGTCTTAAAATGATCAAAAGTTGGACTGGTATATGTGTAATAATGCAAATGTATATGTAAAAAATTTTTAATTAATAAAAAAAATTAGAGAAAGAAAAAAGTAGGACTGGTAGCTGGGTGCAGTGGCAGGCAGATCTCTATGAGTTCGAGGCCAGCCTTGTCTACAGAGTGAGTGCAGGACAGCCAAGGCTACCCAGAGAAACAATGTCTCAAACAAACAAACAAACAAACAAACAGATAACGGGATTGGTGAGTTGGCTCAGAGGTTAAAGGCACCAACCCTGATTATCTAAATTTAATTTCCAGACCCATAGGTAGGAGAGAACTGGCTTGAGTAAGTTATCCTCTGACACAAGTGTGTGCGCGTGTGCGCACGCATGCACACACCACCAAAACAAACAAACAATGTAACTCTAAAAGGAATTACTGAAGGGCTGGAGAGATGGTTCCGTGGTTAAGAGTGCTCACTGCTCTTTCAGAGGACTAGAATTTGGTTCCCAGCACCCATATTGGGCAGCTCACAACAGATAGCCCCATAGGACCAGATGCCCCCCTACCCCCCCCACCCCCTGGCCTTGGGCACCTGCGCATATATGCACAGAGAAACAACTCATAACAAACACAAATAAAAAAATATCTTAAAAGAACTAAATAACTGTAATAATTAGTAAGCCTCATTTTTAGGTTATAAAAATATTGAGCTAGGACATCACCTCTCTTTCCTCAGAGATAGCTGCTGTTATGGTTGTTGTGGACTTAAAAACAAACAAACAAACAAACACACCAAAAAACAAAAACAAAAAAAAACCAAAACAAACAAAAAACCCCCACAACCCTTTTTAACCCTTTTTAGTCCATTAGCTGTACTCAAAGGAAAAAGCAAAACCTCTTAATTGGGATATGATTAATAACCTTTATCATAAAAGTATGTTGTAATAAATATTGCATGGATGTAATTTCCTATTTCCTGATATCTCTCTCTCTCTCTCTCTCTCTCTCTCTCTCTCTCTGTCTCTCTCTCTCTCTCTCTCTCTCTCTCTCTAGCTCAGCTCTCATTATACTGGCCTTAAATTCACTATGTAGACCAGCTGGCCTCGAGCTTAGACATCCACCTCCCTCTGCCTTGGGAGTGCTGTAATTAAAGATGTGTGCCACCATCCCCCCCCCCCCATGGCTGCGTGCATTTTGGAGACAAGTATAAATTGTAGGTTGGAGAGACAGCTCAGCAGTTGAGAGCACAGGCTGCTCGTCTAGAGGACCCTGGTTTGATCCCCAGGCCCCACAGGGATAACAAGCATCTGTAACTCCAGCCCCAGGGAACCCAGCACCCTCTTGTGGCCCTCTATGCATGTAGTACACACACACACACTCTGATGCAGGCAAAGCACTTAAAAATGCACATAAAAACAAATAAGCAAAAATTCTTCAGAGAGTAAACAGTATTATGTATTATGCAACCATTTTTGTCATTTGATGATTTTTTTTATCTGTATATATTGATGGGTTTAAGCAGTTCACAACTTTTGCTCGCAACATCATCTTCTATTTCAAATACTACATCATATTTTATGCACCATTCTACTATTTTGTTATGTCAAACATGGTTGTTCGTGGGCATGCTGTGCAACACACCTCTGCATATTTGTCCAGTGCTCACAAGGAAGCATTATCATTGGGCTCCAGAGAGACAGAGAGACAGAGAGACAGAGATGGAGAGAGACAGAGACAGAGAGAGACAGAGAAAGACAGAGAGAGACAGAGAGAGAGAGACAGAAAGAGAGACAGAGACAGAGAGAGACAGAGAGACAGAGAGAGACAGAGACAGAGAGAGAC